>NC_080162.1:27228378-27828378 GCF_950295315.1 Erinaceus europaeus
TTTCTCCGCTCTTCCCCTCCCTCTCTTTTTCTTCCTCCCTCCCTCTCTCCCATTCTCTCTCCCTCTGTCATAAAAATGGCTTCCAGGAATGGTGCAATCATGTGGGCACTGAGTCTCATTGATAGCCCTGGTAGAAAAAAAAAAGTTAGACTGTTCAGGTTTCCCCTATAAAATGAAGGTTCTGGGGAGGGGGTCCCTTGGATCTTCTGTAAGGCAGAAGCAGTAGGGATAACAGGAGTAGAAACAGGAAAATCAGAAGGAACTTCTCCCACCAGGCTGAGGTAAGGTTTTTGAGCCTGTTGGGTCCATTGGTGTCTATGGGCAGCTCTCTTGTTGTGTGAATGTCTGCAGGGACCTAGTGAGTAGAAAATAGGTCCGAGGGCCTTCTGACTGTAAGGACCAAAAAAAAAAAAAAAAAAAAAAGGCCCTTTTTCTGTACCTCAAGCACCACAGTCACCCTCATTTTGGAGTTGGAGTAATGCTATTCTGAAGCACCAAAGCAGGCTTGTTTTAAAGCTTACATAACACCTGGTATTTGAGTCTTTTCCCTCTACTGGGGATTATGTGTTCCAAAGCATAAAAAACTTCTTTCTGTATGCTAAGCTCCTCTAGGAAGTCTTCCAGGTTGTCTTTCCTACCTCCACCCCTCTTAGCTCAAGCTTGATCTCTCACAGTCACTCAAGTAAGCAAATATTTTGCCCACAAACAATGTGTCTTGCTCCAGGCCAGGACATGGGGGAGAGTCCAGAGACTTCTAGCTGGTGCTTCTCTGGAGGAGCCTGCAGTTGAGCTGGGCTGAGTGAGGGCAGGAGATAACATGTTCTTTCTCTGCTCATGTGGGAGATGGGGAGTCAGTGGGGTTGAGGGCATGGGCATTAGGGCTCAGCTCTTGCTTTGCCCTCCAGTGGGCATTGTGGTCTTGATCAGTTGCCCACACTGCCCAAACCTCAGCTTCACCTGCCTGTAGGATGAAGATCACAGTGAGGGACTGATGACAGCTCACCTAGGGGGCACCTGCTTTGCCACACATACAACCCAGGTTCAAGTCCCTGGTATACCACATGGGAGTATTATGGCACTGGGGGAAGCCTTAGTGCTGCTGTATCTGTCTCTCTGTCTGTTTCTATATCTGAAAAAAAAAATTGACTCAAGAGTGGTAAAGCCTCAGCAGGAAGAAAAAGATCACAGAGCAAGTTCTGCTTAGCAAATGAGAAGTGCATGAAAGGCATGACCACATTATTACCATGGGTCAGATCAACTGATGTCACTTAGCATAAGTAGATTATTCAAGCCCACATTGGAACCCATCTTCCACAAAGGACTGTGTTTGGCGTGCAGATAGAGATAAGCCCCTGGGAGTTGCTTTACTTGCCTAGCTCTCTAGCTAGACTGTAGGTTCCTAGTTCTGGGCCCTTCAAGATATGGCATACTCTGGACTGTTTAGCTTTATTTGTGTCTGTGTCCCTGGAATTGAACGTGGCACAACTCAAGGTGGGCATGCGACAATAAACAAGTGAACAAATGGGCATTCAAAAATTCTTGCTCATGAACTGGGTAATATTCCACATGGGTTAAATTTGCATCTGTTCACTGAGTCTCTTTCTTGTTTGTGGCTTCTTGAGTACTGAGGGTGTTTAATTTATTTCTGGAAGCTGAGGTTAAGCCTTTCAACCCCACTTCACTGGGTCCAAGGCTCCAGGGAGATGCGACACCATGCAGGCCTGGGCAGAGTGGGGATGTTGAGGGCTGGGCCTGCAGAGGTAGTGTTGCCCCATTCCATCTGCCACTGGCTTGGCACGGGGCTTCTGAAAAGCCTTCTGCCCAGCTTGCCCAGGAGAAAGGGTCTTTTTTGCTCTGTGGATGTGTTGGACAGCAGTGTCCCACCAGCAGTCCGCACCTGTGGTTGATAGAATGACAGCTTCCTTCTGTCCTTACCCACCCTACCCCACCCCACCCCACTCCGTCTCCCCTACCACTCCCTGTGTGAAGGGGCCTTTGTCAGGCTGGCCACCAGCCTTCTTGAGAGGAGCCAAGTTCCTCATCTTGCCATGCTGAACTGAACTGCCATGAATTGGATGGAAGAGGCAACTGCAATTTTAGCTCAAACACAAACATCCTGTTAGAGAACAGACGATTATAGTTTTTTGCCACACATGGGAAATAACAGCATGGAGGTGAATCACGGCATCTGTTTACTGCTAATTAACCCCTGAATGCACACTCATATGAGCTGCCTACCTCCTGAAGAGAGTCCTCCTGTTCTCAACCTCAGTTGACCCAAGTGCCTTCACTAGCATCCTGCTTTACATGTTAGTCTACTGGGTCTGGTTTGAGACAAAAGAAATGTTTGTAGCCCAGACATCTTTGGATTCTTTAATGAGACACAGAGCATATTGGAGATAAGTGCAGAGCACCTACTCAGTTCCAGTCCACTAGGCTTTTCCACTTCCTGGAAACTTTCAAACTTTGTGTTGTCGCTGGCGAAGATGAATGAAAAAGAGCTGCCCTACACCTAGAACTGACAATGTGTCACATTCTGCAGTGTTTTATTCTGAAGCAGCCACTTTACTTCTTAGCTAGTGGGATGTCAGAAAAGTCATGACACATTTTTTTTTCTTTTTTGTTGCCCTTGTTGTTTATCGTTGTTGTGATTGTTGTCATTGCTGTCATTGTTGTTGGATAGGACAGATTGAAATTGAGAGAGGAGGGGAAGACAAAGAGGGGGAGAGAAAGATAGACACCTGCAGACCTGCTTCACTGCTTGTAAATTGACCCCCCTTGCAGGTGGGGAGCCGGGGGCTCAATCCGAGATCTTGCGCTTTGTGCCATGTGCACTTAACCTGCTGCATTACTGCCTGACCCCATGACACATTTTTTTGTGTAGAAATATATGTCATGACTTTTCCAACAACCAAATGTAGTATTCTCAACTGTGTAACCTTCAAGTCCTTGTCAGTCTGAGCTCGCAGTCCATGGTCACAGCTAGGAATGTTCTAGGCTGCACTCATTGCAGGACCAGCCTTCCTCGAATGATAGAGTAGGATGAAGTAGCCTTACGTTAGAGAGTGGGACAGCCTCTCTACCATCGAGGAGCTGAGAATTCTTCATCACTCCAGGGTCAAGAAGAATTAGGAGATGAAGACAGAGACCTTGAGAAATTACATCATTGTTGTGTGGGCAACAGTTTGAGACAGCTTGTTGTTATTATTTTTTTTATCCAGAATCAATAAGTATTGGGCATCTTTTGTCTGATTCTGCATGGTTCAGGGGATCCAGAAATGAATCAGTTCCTGTTTTGTCTTCCTGGGAGGAACTTGTTTGTTTTGGGGTGAGGAGGGAGGCTGGTCAGGTAGTAGGCATTCATTCTCAGTACTCCCCCAGCAGTATCATGCTTAAGACATGTCTTAAGGCCTGCCAGTTTTCTGACTCTCATTTTTACATTGAGGTCTAAGCACATATAGGGAATGCATAGGACTTGTATGTCCAGGCTGGTGAATGCACCCATATAACTGCCAGATCTTGCACAAAACCCTACATTGACTTTCAAGTTTAAGCAGACTGGTGAGATGCAGAATGTGAGTTGCTCTGAGGAGTTCAGAGAAAATGGAACTCAATGAACCCTCCACATCCAGTTTCCATCATAAGGGATAGAAAGATGAATATTCATGTGTCTTGATCTCTTTTTGCATCATTTGTATTTTGCTTTCTCTGGATCTGAGGCTCCTTACCAGCCCCCTGGGTTTGGAAGAATGATTATTCCATGCATCACATTCCTACTGAACTGGAGGAAAAGAGGAGAGAAGAAGAGGCATCGACAGAAGAGAAATGAACTGGACTCCTTGAATTGTTTAGTCAGCTTTGTGTGCACAGTCTGTTCTACAATGCATCTGGGTATCTGGTCATGTGTGCAGACTGTGCATGTCATCATTGGTGTTTGTGGGAGTAGAGTCCTGGTTCTGGGCCCTGACATGCTGTTTTTTCTGTACATTCTTGTCAGGAGTTTATTGAGATCTGGATAGACCGAAGTGTGGGAACCTAGGGAGCTAGGAGAAACCTAAGAGTTTAGGAGAAACCTAAACTCCAATCTCTTTCTTGAGCCATTTTTGCTTTCACTGTCGAATTACTCAAACTCTGTAATTAGGTACATACAGGCTCTATTGTACTGTGGACCTTGATGGTGCCTCCTGGATTATATTATAAACTCCTCTCAGTTTGTAGTCAGAGCATTTTACTCTTCTCTTACACATTTCTTGCCTACCTAGTCTTGTCCAAGCTCATGGAAATACCCCAAGAATGTAAATTGTATGGGGTGGTTTTAGGACCTTTGGTGAAATAGTCTGTGACTTGCCATCATATGTACATCCAGTTAGATTTGGTTGCAAGCTAGTGGTGTTCATATCTACACATGTAGGTAAATATTGGCCCTAGTGAGTAACATGGAAGAAAGTAGGAGGTAGACATCACAGTAGCTCACATTTATTAGATTATGCACTGGGTCCAGGCTTTAGATCTCTGAATCAGTTATGATGATTTTCACAAGTAGCAGAACTGTTGAGTTTAGTTTGCTTAAATATTAAAGTTTATTGGCTTATGTAATTGAAAAGGTCAGTGACCAGGAAAAGAATGATCTAGGTCTCCAAGAACCTAGTTTTTCTTTTTCTTGTCAGTATGCTTTTCTTACAGCTGGCCTTCTCCTGAAGCTAATTTGTCTCTTGGATCCAAGATGGCTGCCTCAGTTCCATTGGAGACGTGTTGTTCTATTCACACTTGACAGGACATAAGGCATCTTCCTTCCAGCTTTCCTTGTTCAGGTACTGAGGGTCGTTCTAATTGGGTTGACTGAAGAACTTGAAGTATTCTGAAATGGAAGACAGTCTGTTAATAAAGAGTTGAGATGGATTTTTGGAAACCAGTCAACTGAAGTCCCCTCCAACATGAAACCCTTATAATATCCTTGAGGTATTGGCATGATTATTAGATTTATGGATGGGGAACTGAGGTGTAGAGAGGTCAAATAATTTGCCTGAGTGTTACTTATGCCCCAAGTTGAGTCTAAATTTGAAGCCTGTGATTTTAACCACTCCATGTCACATTTCACTGAGTCATGTCTGTTTGTCTCTTTTGTCCGACCTTAATGCCTGAACAATTCCCAATGTTTTTTTTCCCAATTAGAGACAAGAGGGAGGGAGGGAGAGAGAGATAGAAAGAGAGACAGAGACAGAAGGAGAGGCATCATAGCACTGCTCCCCCATTCATGAAACTTGCCCTGGTGCTGTGCATGGTGCTTCCATGTGTTGGACAGGGACGTGATTCTGGATCCTCACACATGATAAAATGTGCACTCTGCTGGGTGAATGATTCTCCAACTCCCAAGTATTTTCTGTTTTTTCCCCTTTTGTTGCCCTTGTTGTTGTCGCCTTGTTGTGGTTATTATTATTGTTGATATCGCTCACTGTTGGATAGGACAGAGAGAAATGGAGAGAGGAGGGGAAGAGAGAGGGGTGGAGAGAAAGATAGACACCCGCAGACCTGTTTTACCTCCTTTGAAGCGACCCCCTGCAGGTGGGGAGCCAGGGGCTTGAACCGGGATCCTTATGCTGGTCCTATGCACTTTGTGCCATGTGCACTTAACCCATTGTGCTACCACTGGACCCTTGTCTTTTCTGTTTTTAATTGAGAAAAACAGTTACTCTTTTGAAGTGTCCATTTTAGTACTTTTTATAGGGTGTAAAATGTAGGTGGGGGGAGCCGGGCGGTAGTGCAGCTTGTTAAGCACAGATGGCACTAAGCGCAAGGACCGGCATGAGGATCCCGGTTCGAGCCCCCGGCTCCCCACCTGCAGGGGAGTCGCTTCACAGGTGGTGAAGCAGGTCTGCAGGTGTCTGTCTTTCTCTCCTCCTCTCTGTCTTCCCCTCCTCTCTCCATTTCTCTCTGTCCTATCCAACAACGACGACATCAACCACAACAACAACAATAAAAAAAAAGACAACAAGGGCAACAAAAGGGAAGATAAATAAATAAAATTACAAAAAAAAAAAAGAATTCTTTAAAAAAAATGTAGGTGGGGCAGAGGAGCAGCTAGCTTACTTGGATGGTATGCCCACTTTGCAGTAATGCCATTTAGAGATAGAGGAAGGAGCCTCTGACAAGGAACCTGAGCATCTACAGTCTGTTCCCACCACCTCCTCTCTTCCAGGACCCTTGTGGTTACATAGAAGGCCCTCATCGATGACTCATGACTCTCCTTATCCTTCGCTTAATCATACTTGTAGAATCCCTTTGCTGCATCTTAAGGAGTAGAAGATGGATCTTTTTCCTTTTTTTTTTTTGGGGGGGGGTGGGTAGGCAGGTACCGATATCAGGTGACCACAGTGTATAAAGGCATAATGTTTTTGAGTCAGAGTGAAGGTCAGGAGTCAAGGAAGCATGATGCTTAGTAGGGAGCAGCACCTTAAAAACAGGTAAGGACACCTGCCCTTTAGTGACAACCTGGCTCTGTGCGGTGGCCCCTTATCTTCTACGCTCCAAAATCGCCTTCTCACTACAGAGTCCCAAGAGCTTCCTTAGAGTTTCAGGAGCTTCCCCAATTCACATCCATTCTTCCTTCACTTCTTTCTTTCCTTTCACAACACCCCCCCCATTTCTTCTTTTTTTTTTTTTTCTTTCAGTTTGGTTATCTCTAGGCTGACATTTTTCAGATGGAGACAGAGAAGAGGCTGGGGCTGTGGGAGGGGAGGGGAAAGGAAGGAGGGAGAGAGACAGAAGTATGACACAGCACCAACACTTCCTTTTGTTCGATGGGGGCAAGGCTCAAACTTGTGCACATGGAAAAGCAAGACACACTTTTCTTTCCTTTTTTTAAATTTATTTCTTTATTGGGGAATTAATGTTTTACATTCAACAGTAAATACAATAGTTTGTACATGCATAACATTCCCCAGTTTCCCATTTAACAATACAACCCCCACTATGTCATTTATCGTCCTTCATGGACCTGTATTCTCCCCACCCACCCACCCCAGAGTCTTTTACTTGGGGGCAATATGCCAATTCCATTTCAGGTTCTACTTGTGTTTTCTTTTCTGATCTTGTTTTTCAACTTCTGCCTGAGAGTGAGATCATCCCATATTCATCCTTTTGTTTCTGACTTATTTCACTCAACATGATTTTTTCAATGTCCATCCAAGATCGGCTGAAAACGGTGAAGTCACCATTTTTTTACAGCTGAGTAGTAGTCCATTATGTATATATACCACAACTTGCTCAGCCACTCATCTGTTGTTGGACACCTGGGTTGCTTCCAGGTTTTGGCTATTACAAATTGTGCTGCCAAGAACATATGTGTACACAGATCTTTTTGGATGGATGTGTTGAGTTCCTTAGGATATATCCCCAGGAGAGGAATTGCAGGGTCATAGGGTAGGTCCATTTCTAGCCTTCTGAGAGTTCTCCAGACTGTTCTCCATAGAGGTTGGACCCATTGACATTCCCACCAGCAGTGTAGGAGGGTTCCTTTGACCCCACACCCTCTCCAGCATTTGCTGCTGTTACCTTTTCTGATGTATGACATTCTCACAGGAGTGAAGTGATATCTCATTGTTGTCTTTATTTGCATTAAGACACCCTTTTCTAGTCAAGAGCAGCTCCTTCCACACCCCACAATTTTTCCTGTCTTGTTTTTTTTGTCGGTTTGGTCTTTTTCCATATTTGCTGAAAGGTTGATGAAAGCTGCATCCCCAGTCCAGCATCATAGGTGTTACTCCTCTGTCAGTTTGGGTTGAGTGTCAGAACTCTAGGCTGGGCCAGAGCAGTGTATTACAGGCAAACAGTCCTGGGGAGTGAGGGGAGCAAGACCAATGCCAGTGCCAATGCCAAGGGTTGACTGCAAGTAGGGGTGAGGCTGTCTAGAAGGCAGCTTTCTTGGAAGTCTTAGTGGGTCTAGGTATACCAGGTGACACCCAGTAAACTCAACTGCCTTTTTTTTTTTTTAAACTTTTTTTCAGAGCGCTACTCAGTTTGGCTTTATGTGATTATGGTAGTGGTGGAGGGATAAGTGAGGATCAACCTGGGACTTTGGATCCTCAGCATGAAATTCTTTTTGCATAACCATTGTGCTACTCCCCAGCCCTCAGGTGGCTTTTTGTAAGAGTTTGCTGGCTGAACTTGGTGACCTCCAGATGGCTCTGCCAGTCCAGGATGAGGAGCCCCACAGCACCAGGGGAAACATAATGATGACATGATGCTGTCTGCTTGGTTTTCTGCAAGTTGGAGCCACCCCAGAGAGGGCTTGGAGAAAAGGGGACTGCCAGATGCAAACTTGTCTTGGCTGAGTCTATGGAGGGCCTTCTGTACAAAGGTCCTGGGCCTTACTGCTCTGACCTGGCTGTTTCTGTCCCTGACTCCCTGACTCCCTGACTCCCTCCTTCTTCCTCCAGACAAGTTCAAGCAGAACATAAGGCAGGGCTAGGTGGCTCTCAGCTTAGAGCCAGCTTGCCTCTCTGCTGCTTTTCCTGCAAAGGTGTAATGGTTGAAGGGATCACTGGAGACAGGGGGTTGAGCAGAGGGTGGACAGCACAGTGCCTGGACTGCAGCTGTTACTGTGTGGCTGGGACCAGAGCAGCTGAGTGGACAAGTCTCTGGGGGTGGTCTTGAGGGGCCTCATGGTGTGAGGAGCACAGATTCAGTCCTAGATCTTCCATGACCTTGGAAAAGCAGCACATCCTCCATAAACCTGACTTTTCTGTAAAGTGGGCACCTCCTGCATCGAGTATGCTAATGCAGTGAGCTAGAACATTTAGGAAGTCCTGCTAACTGAGTTGTTTCTGTTATCATTTGCATGTGTTGGACCCCCCATGACCTGGGGAACTTGGCCTGGGACATGGGAAAGCTCTCCAGAAAGCAAAGTGGGAAATGGCACCCTCCTGCTCTCCCAAACCTTGGTTAGAGTGTGAGGAGGTTTCCAGGGCTTACTCCCCTGACCAGTGCAGGGGACTATCTCAGTGGAGGAAGGAAACCTATTTACTTGGTGTTGGGAGGACACTTAGCAGAAGGCTTAGAGGCTCTCAGCCCCTCCTAGCACATCCCTGACAGTTGTCACCCAGTCTTTCCAGGAGAAACTGAGAAAGAGGGAGGTAGGGAAAACCCGTGTTTAGAGATAGACAGGCCTGGCTGGAAGCCCAGTGCAGTCACTTCTTAGTTGTGTAAATTCCCAGGGGCTTCACTTTCTCCCTCTGAAAGGTGGGAATCACACCCAACTTGGCAGAGAGATTGTAGGCTTGGGGAAGATGAAGGGCACCATTCACGGAGTTCTTCCTGACTGCAGACAGGTGCCAGTTTTCTCCAGCATTATCTATGTGATCTCCCTCAAGGAGGGCATCTGGCACAGTCTCTGGCCTCTGGGGAGCACTTAGCAGAGTGCCTTTCTTCCAGATGGCATCCCAGGACCTTGCAATGCTGTGTCCCTGGGCTGCAATAGGGTGAGGTCCTAGGGAGGCCACATCCCTCTGCTGTTCAGGGGAGTCTAGCAGCTGGCTTTTCTCCAACCCAGGATGGGCGTTTGCCGTCAGAACTGTGGGGTTTTATGGCTGTTTCCTTGTGCTGTGTTTCAAGACTGTTTTATGGGTCCTGGTGTTTTTGAAGCCACACCTCAGATGAGGCAAGATCTTTGAGCTCTTCCTTTGTGGGCATCTGGTGGGCACCTGAGCTGCCCATGAAAACACAGGGTAGATGCAGAGTGGGTGAGGCCGTGGCCGAGGATTTCCAGTAAACCTGAGGCCCTCAGAGAAGTGTATTGGTTTTCCAGTCGCCTACCAAAGAAAGCTGTCTGCTCCTCTTTTCTAAAGTTTTAAAAATGATCTTTGGTTATTTATTGGATAGAGATAGCTAGAAATCAAGAGGGAAGGGGGTGACAGAGAAGGAAGGGAGAGAGATACCTACAGACCTGCTTCACCATTTGCAAAGCTTTCCCTCTTCAGGTGGGGAACTGGGGGCTCGAACTCAGGTCCTTGTGCATTATAACATGTGCGCTCAACCAGGTGCACCACCTCTGCTCATCTTTAGGGAAGAAAAGACTAGGTTTCTGCCTTCAATATAAGTAAATCAAAGGAGCTGGAGAGGAGAATTTGGTAATGTTTAAAAACTAGTGAATGCCATGCCTGCTGGTTGTTTCATGGAAGAAGCTTATTTGATTATTATTTTTTTCTATTTCTATTTTCCTGTTCCTCACTGCCTGTGACAAGAAAGACTTTTTTTCCCTCCTGTGCCTACTGTGGGCTTTGCAGGAGGCACCTCAGCTACGTGATGAAAGGGACGGGCCGTATAGTCAAACACATCCTGCTTTGAATCCTGTCCTGCCACTCAGAGGTGATTGCCACCTGAATGAACTGGAGGAGCACTGTGATCATTTACTCCTAGTGGGGCAGAAGCCGGCGCCTTGCCAGCTGAGCGGTGGGGGAGTGCAGCTCTTGGCTTTGGCTGCTTCTCCCCACCCCCCTCCCAAATTAGTAACTCCTGTGGGGAGACATTGTCCGTGGGTTTCAGTAGCACCTGGCATTTATTATACATCTTTACATGTCAGGCATTGTCGTAAGGGCTTGGGATCAATCCCGTGAAAATATGGAGTGCTGTTATACTCACTTCAGAGATGGAGAAGTGAGGCTAAGTGACTTGTCTAAGGTCATGCTGCTAAGAAGTGGGATTGGAACCTGGCGGCCCCAAAGTGAGGTCTACACTCATAGTCGTCATCATTCTGTGTTGCTTGGACACCTGGGGAGGGGGTCTGCGGGAGGAGAGGTGGTGCTCTGCTGCATAATGGGAGTGTGGGGGTAGCTGCACATTCAGTCTGATGTGTAGTCTTGCTCATCTCCCCACCCTCCACTCTCTCCCTTTTGACCCCTGCTAAACACCAGTCAGGACCCCAGCAGGTGGGGGTGGGATGCTTCATTATTGAATAGACCTGCCCCTCACTCTATTCCTTCTCCCCCAGATGCTCAGACTTGGTCCTTTAGAAGGGACACTGCACTTATGTGCATGTTTGGTTGAAGACCCTGAACACATTCCTGAAGTGGGGTATTAGAAGACAATCTATCCCACCTTCTGATCAATGGAGATCCTTTGCTCAGTCCTCACTCCTTGCTGTCTCCCTTGTGCTGTAAAGTGGTAGAGAACGAGGAGGCAGAGAAATCAAAGGAATCCCAGATCGAGGCTGGCCCTGCAGGGACTCCTGAGAACTCTGGCATCACAAATGTCAGGGCTTGTTGCTTTATTTTTAGCAGTCTGAGGGCCCTGGAGGGCAACAGGGGGGTGTGGGAAGCCTATTTTTTGCTCTGTCTTGTTAATGGAATCTCTAGCAATTTCTTTGCCTGATTTGTTTCCTTCTGATGTACAGTCCCAAACTGTACTTGTTTGCAGCTCGAAGGGAAGTAGACAGTGGTGTTAGTTGATGCCTCACATTCTCTCTACCGGCCGCAGTTTCTCCCAGAGGAAGGCAGCTATGTCACTCGTTTCTTATCCTTGTTCATCTTGGATTCTGGCAAAAACACCTTCTCTATGGAAGAATGAATATTTCTAGAGGTGTTTCCTGGCAGTCTTCTTTGGATGATTCCTGCTTTGGATGCTTAGAACCCTTGAGACTGCGGAGGGAAGAGGCTGGTCACTGGCAGGAGGGGCCTGCTGAGGACTGGATAATGTGTGGAGCTGAGTCCTGTGCTGAAGGGACGAGAGCCCACTGCAAAGGTGGGGGCTACCGAGATGTGGGGGCAGGAAAGTTCGTCCTAATTCAGCACCCTCATATTCCCTCTCTATCATAAAATTTTATGCTTTAACAAGCAATTTTATTTTTAAGAAGACCTACTTTTTTTTCATGGAAGGGGGAAAGGAAGAGGCAGAGCGAGACAGAGACCAGAGCACCACTCAGCTCTGGCATGTAGTGGTGCCAGGGCTTGAACCTGGGGCCTCTGGAATGGAAGTCTGGTGCACTATCTCTATGTCATCTCTCTGGCCTATAAAAATCTTTTAAAAGATTAGCAGCTTTACTGAGACGTGAGTCACAACCCTCAGGAATTGGCCCCTTTACCATAGTAGCATACTAAATTAAATATATCTTTTAGCATGTTCACTAAGTTTTTAACCATCATCAGTATCTAGTTTCAGAACATTTTCCTTCCCCCTTAAGGGAGTCATATCACCCCTGAGCTGTTACTTCTATTCCCTCCTCACCCTAGCCCTGGAAGTCTGCTTTTTGGTTTCTGTGATCTGCCAGTTCCAGTCATTTTATAAAAATGGCATCATGGCATATATGGCCTCTTTGATCTCCGTGTTATAACAGTGAGCCTCTACCCTTTTTTCTTTTGTCTACACCAGACACAGGATCATCAGAACCTGAAAAGTTGATATCATTAGGGCATCTCTGTCTTAAAGACTTATGGAAGAGCTGGCACTTCCTGCAGTGAAATGGGAAGTGTAACTGTGAGCTCAGGTTGACTTACTGCCCTGACTTCTTATTTCTTTACTCACTGACTTTGACTCCTTTATGCAAATACCAGCCAGGACCCCAGAAGCTTCCCACCCGGCATACAGTGTTGGATAGAGATGAGAGGCTTAGTATGGTCTCACCATAATATTTTGTTGTTAAGCATTAGTGAGTTCCGTTTGCCTCACAAGTTGGAATAAATTCAGAAGTTCCCTCCTCTCCATTGGGTTAGTGAAATGCATGAAAGATGGCCTCTATATAACTATAGTTTTGATGAAAAAAAGAAAGAAGAAAAGAGTGGTATGGATTTTCTTGTAAACAAGGATGCCACATTTGGTCAGAACTCAGCACTGTCTACGTGAAAACGTTACCGTGGATTTTGCCACTTGCTTTGCTTTTTGGCCCAAATTATTTGCAATATACTTGGGCCAAATCAGTCATGGCTAAACATTAGTGTCAAGAGGTTGCCTCAGCATCTACATGACTTCTGACTTTGATACTTACTAGGCCTTGATACTTACTAGGAGAGAGAAGGCACCATGGTGATAACCTCCTAGCAGTAAACAGGCCATTGGAACTAGCCTGTGACTCCAAAGTTCCTCCTCTATTGTAACCAAATGCAGAAGCTACTACATCCTGGGCTAGTGGGACATTTTGGTTCCTAGATTATGAAAGGAAAGCTGATGTATACTCTAGGGGTATGAAGGTCATGTGGTTGGAGTGTCTAATGGCATTGTTTATATTTGCTTGACCAAAATGTGCTTCTTCATTCATGTAATGTAGCATTTATGAATGTATGTCACCCATAATTTGTGACGTAGTGTCACAGATTTGGATATGAATGTAAGTTTTCTTGTCTTTTTGCTTCTTAACTAATTAGTTAATTATTGGATGGAGACAGAAATTCAGAGGGGAGGGGGACATAGAAAGGGAGAGATACAGAGAAACATCTGCAGCCCTGCTTCACCACTCATGAAGATTTCCCCTTGCAGGTGGGGAACAAAGGGGCTTGAACCTGGGTCCTTGAGCACTGTGATATGTATGCTTAACCAGGTGTGCCTTTGCCTGGCCCTGTCTTTGCTTTTTGATGGGAGTTTGGACATTGCACTTTTTTTTTCTTTTGCCCCTGGTGTTATTGCTGGGGCTCAGTGCCTACACTACAAATCCACTGCTCTTGGAGGCTATTTTTTCCCTTTTGTTGCTCTTATTGTTATTATTATTATTGTCATTGCTGTTGTTGTTGGATAGGACAGAGAGAAATGGAGAGAGGAGGAGACAGAGAGGGGTGGAGAAAGATAGACACCTGCACACCTGCATCACTGCTTGTGAAGCGACCCACCTGTAGGTGGGGAGCTGGGTGCTTGAACCGGCTCTTTACGCTGGTCCTTGCGCTTCGCGTCATGTGCATTTAACCCACTGCGCTACCGCCCAGCCCCCAACATTGTACTTTTTATACATGACACTTTGGTTGGTTGGGATAGAGATAATGATGGACCCTGATGTCCCTGGATGTGAACATGCTGTTCTCGTGGTGGGATCCTGGGTAGAATCTTCACATGTGAGCCTCATCGATATTCTTTGTCAAGTCCCTGATTCTCAGAGGCCTGCAGATTGGATGAGGTCATGTTGCTGAATATATTTTAAAAAGATGGAAAGGTCTGTCTATAAAATCCATGCAGTCAGACCTTTCTATGCATGAAGGGATGCGATGAAGTATTCTTTGTTGCGTAGATGAGAAAATTGCTTTTGCTCAGCAGGTGGGACCTTTGACCGTCTCAATCTAAGGAGAATCATTAAGTGCCCATTATGTGGCTGTTGCTGTGTTAGGCAGTTTAACAAGCAGTTTCATGCCCTGTAGTGGGAGGCAGAGTGATATAGTAAGAGGGAGCGTGAGGACTGATGAGGCAGTGAACCTGGTAAGTACCTGAGCACTGTCACCTTAAGACATAAACAAGGTGTGTGTGTGCGTGTGCCTGTGTGTGCACACGTGTGTGTGTGTGTGTGTGTGTGTGTGTGTGTGTGTGTGATTTTCTTCTCTTAGTAACTACTCTGTGCACTAAATACCTAGAAGGGCTATTACAAGGACTGAATGAAGTAGTGCATATAAAATACTTGGAAATGCTCAATAAATCCCATTTTTATTAATGATTTAATTTTTATTTACAAAATTGTAGGTTAATAGTGTATGTTTCCATACATTTCCCACTGCTAGAGTTCTGTGTACCCTCCCATTCATTGGAAACTGCAGAGTTTTCTCAAAGTTCTCTCAGAGTCACTGATAATGAGCTGACTCATTTTTCTTTTCCTTCAGGTTATTGCTGGGCCTTGGTGCTGGTACTGCAAATCCACTGTTCCTGGTGGCCATTTTTTCTCTTCTCTTCTCTTTTTTTTTTTTTGTTATTGGATATGACAGGGAGAAATTGAGAGAAGAGGGAGAGACAGAAAGGGAGAGAGTAAGATACCTACAGATCTGCTTCACCAGTTGTAAAACAGCCCTGCTGTAGGTGGGGAGCCAGGGGCTTGACCCAAATTCTTGCATGGGCCCTTGTGCTTAGTGGATGTGTCACCACCCAGCCTTCTGGATTTCTTTTCTTTCTTTCTTTCTCTCTTTCTTTCTTTCTTTCTTTCTTTCTATCTATCTATCTATCTATCCATACATCTATCTATCTATCTATCTATGTATTTTTTTTCTCCCATGTTTTCAATAGTCCTGCCTTCACTTCCATTCTAGTTCACCCCTACACCTATTACTACTTCCAAGTCTTTCCTTTTTTCCTTTTCTCTGTCAGATAAGCAAAACCTCGCCTGGCTTCCTCTGGTGTTTTCCAGATTTCTTTCCCTTTCATTTATGGTATAAAAACAAAATTCCTGGTGACCAGCACTTTGGGCCTGGTGAAATGGAGGTACAGAGCCCTTTTGGGAGTTTACCTTTCTGGGAGTCTGGCCCACAATTTTTTTTTTTCAGGTATGGAAGGTAGGAGTTCTGGCTTCTGTAATCGTTTCTTCTCTGGACATGGATGTTGGCAGGTCATGGATAGAAACAGGTCCTAGCCTGTTTCTATCTTTCCCTAGTGCGGTAGGGTTCTGGAGAGGTGAGGTTCCAGGAAGCATTGGTGAAGTCATCTGCCCAGGGAAGTCAGGATGGAATCAAGTAGCATTTACAACTTGGTGGTTGAAATGCATTAAGATGGAAAGCAGGACAAAATATCTAATAAACATCAGTCATGAAGTTGGAATAGAGTAGATGAAAGTAGCAATCTTAGGGTGGAAGGACACTAGGAAGTCTGTTTTAGGATGTTCCTAGCCACCTTTGTCTTAGTGATCTTTGCCTGAGCTTGATAGTTAACATAGGGGTAGACTAGGAATATTGTCTGGGAAGATGGTGTCAGAGTTGAGAGTAGAACTTGGAAGCAGGATTAGGGCAGAGTTGCTTTAAAACTTTAAGAAAATATATGAGTGCAATTAGTTGTTTATCACAACAACTTAACCCAGGGCCCATATCTATTCATATTTACCACTGGAGCCTGTGCAACCTCAGAGTCCCTGTCAGACTGAGCTCACAGTCCATAGTCACAGCTGGGAACATTCTAGGCTGCACTCACTTAAAAATCAGTCTTCCTCAAGTGACAGAGTAGGATGAACCAGCCTTCCTTTGGAGAATGAGGCAGTCCCTACTATGACAAGTTCATAGTAAGGTTATGGTCCTAAAAAGCCCACAAAAGGGCTTATGATGACATTCCCAATGGATGTGACCAATGATAGTAGAGAAAGGGATCTATTAGTGGTAATAATCTTTTTTTTTTTTTTTTTTTTTCCACTCATCACTCCAGGCCACCTCCTTCACCTCTTACTCTGTTTCCTCTTGACTGATCTTGTTACCTCTGTTGTGCAGATGTAGAGACCTGGACCTGGAACTGGGCCACTTTTCATTTTGTATAGAAATAAACTCTGTAATGGTACCATGGATGAGGTCATTGTTGCCTCTGTTTAAATATCTCTGGGAGTGGGGAGCTTACTACTCCCTGAGGTAGTCTCCTCAATCTTAGAATAGCACACTCCAAGGTGGATGGTGAAGTATTTTGCATCAGTGACGAACCAGTTTTGGAAACAACAGCAACAACAACAACAACAACTATATACTCAGCCCATATCCCATTGTGTAGATTTACCATAATTTTTCACAATGAGGAGATAAGTTGGCAGTAAACTTTCCCTTGATTTGACATCCCCTTAATTCAGGTGAATGAATACCTGTAGAATTTTGTGAACTTGAGAACATTTGGGAAGGAGGTGAAGGAATTTTCCCCCAAGGAATGTAGGGCTAAAGAAGGGAAGTGACCAGCAGGAGAAATCTGGCAGGTGAGGTAGGATGACATTATGCCTGGGTCATAGAACTTGTTGAACCTGATGTTAAAGTTCTTATTGGGTTAGGTATGACCCAGTGCTACATAGTCCTTGGCTGAAACAAAGCCATGGACAGTCATGTGATGACCTTTCTAGTTTCTCTGTTGACACAGGAAAACATCTCATATTCCACATGGAAACTTGTTTAGTTTGATGATGGGTAGTTACTGAACCTGATGACATACTATTCTTTATAGATACGCAAGACAATTTCCCTTCAAGTTTAGAATTGACAGGGCAATCTGTTATCACCTCTCTGACTCAACTGTGGCTCCAAATCTGTTGTAGAAAACTCTTCAGGCAAAACTTAAGGCAAAAGAGACATACACTATGGAGAGTGCCATTATTTTCTGGTGATTTAATCATCTGGATAAAAGAAATCCTGAACTCTGAATCTATGAATTACTACAAACAGATGAAGTTCAACCAGGCAGCCAAAGTATAAGAAGGAAAAAAAAAAAAAAGCATGGCTTTTTAATAGACCAACAGTAAGTAGCTAGTTGGAGTACAAAGTTGAGAAAACCAAGATTCCATGTAGCCTGGTGGTTCCATGGTGTGACAGTGAGCACCCTAGGCTCTAAATCCAAGACTCTTAAGTGGAGCCTGGCTTTGACATTGGTCCAGGTAGCCCCCATTGAGGCAGTTGTCTTCTTCTGTTTCTTCTACATATAAAGCTCAGTCATGCACATTTAGCCCACTGGAATAGATGGGTCTCCTGGAGGCCATTTTTTCCCATTTTGTTGCCCTTGTTGTTGTCATTATTATTGCCATTGATGTTGTTCTTGGCTAGGATAGAGAGAAATTGAGAGAGGGGGAGATAAAGATAAACACCTGCAGACATGCTTCACCTGCTTGTGAGGCGAGCCCCTGCAGGTGGGGAGCCGGGGGCTCGAACCAGGATTCTTATGCTGGTCCTTGTGCTTGATGCCATGTGTGCTTAACCTGCTGCGCTACCACCAGACTCCCTGGAACAGATGGGTTTCTTTATTTTTACTGTTCTAGAAGAGGAATCTGTAGCTCAAAGAGGTTGACCTAACCTTGCTCAAGAGAACTCTGGGACTAGGAGTTGGAGCTGAGACCATCAGTGTTGCTTCTTTCCACCCTACTTCCTTCAGATCTGACCATTTCCAGCTGTTCTTGGTCTGTCTGTCTTCTTATCCTTCTTCAATATTGACAAAGCTTGGTGGAAAGATAATACAGAAACATTTATTTCTGGCTTGGAATGTACTCTGTGATTTCTTTTATGAGTAGCAGTCCTGCCTAGAACACTTACACACATAACGTTGGAAGGGAGGGAGGGGTCAGCTTCCTCCTGAGGGAGCCTGGACTGAGCCTCAAGGAAGGAAGAGAGGGTCAGGTGCTTGGGGGCATGCCCTGAATTTCCTCTTTGCTTTGATCTGTCTGCTTTCCACTTTGCTTACTCATAGTCTGATTTGCATCTTCACTTATCAATTAATATTATGTATCTCTTTAGGAATTATAACAATAACGTGTTGGCTACAACTGGTGGAGTAGTAATGTAGAGGAAAATCTAGCCTTGATTATGTCTTGGCTAGATCTCTGCTGCTACATAGTTCTCTGCTTCAGTTTCACTGACCAGAGTTAAAAAACTAGTCTAGACTCTTCCACTCATTTCTCATGTTAGGATGAGCATTCATTCACTGGAAATTTGCAGGTCCTGTACTAGATTCTGGTGACACTTGAGCTATCAAGAGACAAAAATATGCATTCTTGAAGCCTACATTCCAGAGGACTAAAATAAAATATCTAGACGCATAGTGTCTTAAGTGGCAGCCTATAAGTACCATGGAGAAAACACCAGACGTTCCTCTGTGTATCTTTGAATGAGGATATCAGGTTGGAACTTATTGAAAAGGTGAATTTTGAGCAGAACTCTAATTGGATGCTCAGCAAAATAAGTGCAGAGTTGAAAGACAACTACTAGATAGTTTCACTCATATGTGGAATCTAGAGAAGGAATACATATGAAGGTGCCCCCCAGAAAGAAAAGGAATTTAAGTGGATGTGTGAGAGAAAGCCAGCTAGATCTCTAGGGAGTCACGTTGAGGTTAAGAGCAAGTGCAGAGGCCCTGTGGCAGGATGGAACTTGGCAGTATGTTCTACCCACTGGAATAAAGTCTGTAGCAAGAAAAGAAGTAGGAAATGAAGTAGCAGAGGGTGGGGCTGAAGTTGTGGGAGGAAAGATCATGTAGGGCCTCATGGGTATTCTGTAGGGCTTTCTGGTTGTATAATGGAAGTTTTATATTCTTTTTCCTTGCAGCTTGCTTTCCATATCCACAGATAACCATGTAATCCCCCCCCCGAATAATTATAAAATATTTAAGCCCTATAATTGATTCAAGTATTCTCTTTTGAAAAATACCTGCAAATTTAGGATCCAAGACAGCTTATCTGTATTGCGTGCTGCTTTGTCACGCATGCAACAACCAGCTCCCCTTGAACTGGGGCTGGGGTATCTTTCCTTCTCTCCCTCCATCTTTCTCTTCCAAGATCAGATGAGATTGGGCATGTTCAGGTTGGTATGGTTTCAGTGTGAAGAAGTCAGGGGGCTAAGTGGTGGCACACTTGGTTGAGAGTACATGTTACAATGCACAAGGACCTGGGTTCGAGCCCCTGGTCCCCACCTGCAGGGGGAAAGCTTGACTGGGGGTGAAGCAGTGTAGATGTCTCTTCCTTCCCTCTCCATTTCTGGCTGTCTCTAGCAAATACATAAATAGAGATAAAAAAAGAGAAATTAGCTCAGAATGATGAAGTAGTGGCAACTAAAAATAAATTTATTAAAAAAAAATAATAACATAGTGGGGGTTGTATTGTTAAATGGGAAACTGGGGAATGTTATGCATATACAAACTATTGTATTTACTGTTGAATGTAAAACATTAATTCCCCAATAAAGAAATAAATTTATTTAATGAGTTTAGGAGTATTACTTTTGCATGGGCATTGCCTGAATCAAACTCAGAACCTGTGTTATACCACATCCTGGGCCATTAACCATTCTCTTATTATTTTTTTTATTAATGATTTCATAGTTTACAATATTTACAAGGCTATAAGATTACAGGAGTATAGTTCTGTGGCATTCCTTAAGCCCTAACAATAACGACCACCATCTGTTATCTTGTGATGGACTGTCAGATTGTTTCTTTCCCCTTTATGACATTTTACATTTTGGTGTTTTTCAGCCTATATGTTGAAATGTGCTATCTAGGTCAAGGGTATATTTAACTTTAATAGAAGTTGTTAGATTTGTCTTCAGAAAGGTTGTAGCTGCTTTGTACAACAGAAACTGTTCCTAAGTGTCTGATGGCTGGCTTTGTCCCCAAGTTGCTAAATTATTATTCTGCAAAGAGGAAATCACACCTATGAAATAGACGGTTCTGGAATCCTTCATTGGGTGGGAAGGTGTGTGGCCTTGTGGAGTATGCTGCTGGTAACAATGTAATTTGCTCTTTTTTGGTGCTTGCATTTTGATGGCTGTGACGTCAAGAGAGCCAGGAAGATGAAAACACAGCTGTTGCTGTGTTGTTTGCATTATGGCTAATTTTTCATCTGCCTAAAATAAACACAACAGCGAGGAGCAGCACGGACACAAATTCACACCTTGTCAAAACTGGATTGTGTTCCCCCAGCGTCTTAAGGACAAGGCTTCCTCTCATGAGGGTGGAAGTGCTCTGAAAATGACTTGCCTTCCCACCACCAGCTCTCCAGTGGAATCTTGTAAACTTTGAAGCAGATTCCTCATCTGTTTAATCGCCCTACTTATGTGATTCTTACTGCTGGTCATTTAGTCTGCTTCCCATGTGTCCTAGTTCAAACAATGAATAATCTTGTGCATGAGTCTACCCCACATATATGGGGGGTAGATTACTAGAAGTAGAACCACTAGTAGCCCTGAATTTGTCGTTATTATTGATAATTTGTCGGTATTATTGATAGACTGGCTTCCTTCTAGAGGGGCACCTGTGTCCCTGTCCATGATGGTGTAGAGAGAATCTTCCCCCCAAAGCCTTTGCAACATAGGGCCTATCATATATTTTTGATTTTTTTTGTAAATGGCATGGGTGAGATGTTTAATCTTTTTGTCTTTCATTTTGTACTTATTTTTCAAGAGTAAGGGTGAACAACTCTTCAGGTGTTTGGAAGCTGTGTTGTTCTGTACTGGTGAGCTGTCTTTTAAAACCTTTGCCCTTTAATTTTTATCTTGGTTGATTATTCGTTGCTTATCTAACCCCTTCCAGCATGATCTGCCCACATGGTGAGGACATTTGATCAGATAGCCTAACCTGTTTGACTAGTTAGTGGTTAAACAACACTGACTGTCAGGTGTTAAAATCTGGGCATTGGGGTATCTCTCAACAACACAATATAGATCACTGTTACATTTTGACAACTTAGACAAGTATTTTTCTTTACTGAGTATTCCTCAAACAAATTCAAAGCAACTGTGACAGCACTGTTGGGTCCTGGAGTCATCAGTGTGAGAACACTTTTTGTATGACCTTCATCTTATTGAGTGGAGGGTGGGGAGAATATATTGATTTCCTACACTTTTTCTCTTGTCACTTGGGGCTACAAACATGGTGGGAGTTTTATTTTTTTTAACTTTTTAAAATATTTACTTATTGAATAGAGACTGAAAGAATCTATCCAATGTCCTGCCCAGAGTGAAGGATTTATCTCTTCCCATATGTGACTCTATCCTTTCTAGAGGGGGCAAAGAGGGAGAGGGAAGAGGGAGCGATAGACAAAGAGATATAGCCCTACTCTATCCCTGGAATTCCTTTGATGACAACCATGGGGCTCCCACATGTGCAGGGCTTTGAACCCAGGACTTATACACAGCAAGGCCGTGGCTGTACTAGGCGAGCTATCTTCCAGGCACTGGCTGTCCCTTTCTAACATGACAGAAGAGTGGTCACCTAGATACCTGGCCAATCTCCATGCATGGGGCAGCAGGACTGTCTGGTAAAGGGAAGGAAAGGCTGGCTGGAGTGCATCCCTTCTCTGGTGTGTGGCCTGAGGGGAAGGTTTCCTTTGTCCTTTGTAAACAACTTCATGACAAAGGGTGACTGTACGGTCATTGCTGAGAACACTTGGTGAAGGCATTCCCCATAGGACAGAACTGCCACAATCCTGGCACCTCTGTGGGAGTTGCCCCTCGACTTTGGTCAGGGAGCCCCTGTGTTATCATTTTCATGCATCACTAGCACTGGAATTGAGACTTTGTTTTTCATATGTCCACTCCCCCTTTATTTAATAATTTTGACACATCTGATGCTATAGTGAGATCAACATATGAACCGTGATATTTATTTATTTATTTATTTTCTTTTGAGCATTTTTTAAAAAGCTTGTTTTAAATTATCTTTATTTATTTTTGGGAAAGAGACAGCCAGAAATTGAGAGGAAGGGAGAGAAAGAGAGAGAGAGAGAGAGACAGAAAGACACCTATAGACCTACTGCACTGCTCGTGAAGCTTTCCCCCTGCAGGTGTGGACTAGAGGTTTGAACCTGGGTCCTTGCACATTTTAACATGTGCTTAACCAGGTGTTCCAACATCCAGGCCCCTGAGTATTTATTAATGTGCTGTTGTCTCTTTTCCTGGTTGAGGGCTGTGCCTGTTGGTTGGATTGAACTAAGACAACCCTGGACACATTTTGGGTACTTTCTTCTCCAGGGTGGACACCTGGGTTTCCTGATTGTATGAATACCTTGAGATAACTCCTGAAGTCCTGGAGCTCCACTCCCCCAGTGCCCTGCCCCACTAGGGAGAGAGAGAGGCAGGCTGGGAGTATGGACCGACCAGTCAACGCCCATGTTCAGCGGGGAAGCAATTACAGAAGCCAGGCCTTCCACCTTCTACATCCCACAATGACCTTGGGTCCATATTCCCAGGGGGATAAAGAATAGGAAAGCTATCAGGGGAGGGGATGGGATACAGAGATCTGGTGGTGGGAATTGTGTGGAGTTGTACCACTCTTATTCTATGGTTTTGTTAATATCTCCTTTTTTAAATAAATTTAAAAAAATTAAAAAAAGGACAGAATCATTAGTAGTTACATGAATTGTCATAGTAGCAGAGAAACTCCAAGGAATGATAAGAAGTAATCCCCAATTGGTTTGCCACTGAAATTTGTTTTCTCATCTGTGCAAAAGAAAGAACATATTTTGGGTTATTATGGGGATCACACGAGATAATATGTACTTGGTAAATGTAATACACCAAGCTGTGTATTATATTAATAGTCACAACTATCATTTGCAGTACTGGTGATTCATTTGAAGTAAGAGATCATGGATCCCAGTCACTGCTACTGTAACTATCCTGCATTGTACTTCCAAGCTGCAATTACTGTAAGCAGTTTTGTTTGATCTGTATGATCAAATGCAATGTCAGTACTGAGAAGAGTCTTGGGGATTAACAAATCCAACCATATCACTTTGAAGCTGATGACACTGATATTTGGAGTGGAGAAATCTGAGGGAGGTTCACAGAACCTGGAACTTCAGATGGCAGTTCAGTAGAGTGGGCGGCTGACTGTTTGGGCTGTGTTGTTTTGTACTTTTCAAAGAGGCTAGAAACTGGGAACTTGGGGTCGGGGTGGTGGTGCACTCTGTTGAGCACACACATTACAATGCACAAGGACCCAGGTTCAAGCTCCAGGTCCTCACCTGCAGAGGGGAAGTTTAGTGAGCATTAAAGCAGTGCTACAGGTCTCTCTCTCTCTCTCTCTCTCTCTCTCTCTCTCTCTCTCTCTCCCTCTCCTTACTTCCTTTCCTTCCCTCCCTTCTCAATTTCTCTATCGAATACAATAAAATAAAATATTAAAATAAACTAAATTTAAAAAGAAATTGGGAACTTTAGATTGACATTTATTTTACTTGTTAGAGTTGTAGCTCTAATTCATGTCTGCTTGCTGTCACTGACCCCACTGTGAGTTCCATTGTTTGAGATTCTGGGCAAATTTGGGTAAGTGTCAGGGCTGAAGCTCAGGTGCTGAGAGGAGTTGGTACAGTGTATAAGAGGGAAGGGAGTAGGTATTGAAGTCTACTGGCAAGAAGAGAGATGAAGACAATTCTAAATTGAGAAGATGGACCTGGTGCTTGTCTGGCTGCTAGGATTCTCTGGCTGCCCTTTCAGGGCATACACAGCTGTAGGAATGTGAGGTGACCTCTGGAGAGGAGCCTGAGGGGTGCCTAGTGATGCCCTAAGGATTTAGCAGGGCCACCCGGCATAGACTAGGTAGAAGAACAAGACTCATTGGGAGGATGTCCTGCAGAACTGACTCTGGTTTCACATACATTGCAGTGCCCACCTGCTGGTCAGCCCTTTTACTGCCTCCTGGTCTTGTTCACTTGCCATCTGTACATGAAGCCAGCAGATATTCCTTGTTTTAGTATGCAACTTACAGCCCTTACCCCATTTTGCTCTATCCTTCTAAATTGGATTTGCCTTCCAAAATCTATAGAAGAGTTGTGAATTAGTACAGAGTTCCTGTCTACTCTTTACCCAGCTCTTCCAAATGTTATCTTACAAAAATACAGATTAGAGCAGTGCTGGAAACCAAGAGTTTAACATTCCTATAATACTGTTGACTAAAGTACAGATTCTTCTCTGAATGTGACCACTTTCTCTGCTTACATCCTTTTTCTTTTTCTTTTTTTTTTAAATTTTTTATTTAAGAAAGGATTAATGAACAAAAACATAAGGTAGGAGGGGTACAACTCCACACAATTCCCACCACCCAATCTCCATAACCCACCCCCTCTCATGATAGCTTTCCCATTCTCTAGCCCTCTGGGAGCATGGACCCAGGGTCATTGAGGGTTGCAGAAGGTAGAAGGTCTGGCTTCTGTAATTGCTTCCCCGCTGAACATGGGCGTTGACTGGTCGGTCCATACTCCCAGTCTGCCTCTCTCTTTCCCTAGTAAGGTGTGTCTCTGGGGAAGCTGAGCTCCAGGACACATTGGTGGGGTCTTCAATCCAGGGAAGCCTGGCCAGCATCCTGGTGGCATCTGGAACCTGGTGATTGAAAAGAGAGTTAACATACGAAGCCAAACAATTTGTTGAGCAATCATGGATCCCAAGCTTGGAATAGTGGAGAGGAAGTGTTAGGGAGGTACTCACTGCAAACTCTAGTGAACTTCGGCTTTCAGGTATATATTTTGCAGTAGTTTATAGATACGTGTGAACATAAACTCTCTCTCACAGAAACTGGTGTATATCTAGGTTATGGGACTTTGTTAGAAAGTGAACTACCTGAGATGAAATTAGAGTGTACTATAAAAGGAAAGGTCTCACCTGAGTAATGAAGCTGAAGGGTTGTCATTCCACACGTGGAGTCTCTGGACACAGTCTGAGGTGAAGCATGTTGAGGTGGCAATCGTTGTGTTGATTAGGTTGTGATCGGCGTACATCCTTTTTCTTTTCCATGGTTCGGTTCAGAGCCCACATTGCACTTACCTGGCATGTCTCCATAACCTCCTGGTGATCTGTGACAAGATTTCATCTTTCACAACTTTGACTTTGTGAAGAGCACTGTCTAGTTTTTTTTGTAGACGTCCCCCTTTTTTGGATGTGATTGATGTTTTCTTATTGTTTATATGTATAGATTTTGTTTGCTGTTTATTAGGTGTTTCCCTAAAATGGATTTCTGGTTCCCTTAGAACAAGCATCTTCACCGGTATATTTTGCTGATGTGCTCCAGCCTCTAGTGGACTGCCGATTACACATGCTCATTGTTTTCTGAATGTGGTAGCCAACTCTCCAACATTAGCAGAGCATCTGACCTGAAGCAAGAGAAGCACGGAGTAGCTGAGTGCTGACAGAACCTCCCTTGGTAGTTGTGTGACTGCCTGAGCCCTGAACCCTCTTCCAACACTCAGATTGTGTGATCCTTTAACCCTCTGGGAGTATGGACCCAGGGTCATTATGGGGTGTAGAAGGTGGAAGGTCTGACTTCTGTAATTGCTTCCCCACTGAACATGGGTATTTTCCCACTGAACATGGGCATTGTTCATCCATACTCCCAGCCTGCCTCTCTCTTCCCCTAGTGGGGTGGGGTTCTGAGGAATCAGAGCTCCAGGACACATTGGTGGGGTTGTCTGTCCAGGGAAGTCTGGTTGGCATCATCGTAGCATCTGGAACCTGGTGACTGAAAAGAGAGTTAACATATAAAGCCAAACAAGCTGTTGACTAATTTCTTTTCTTTTTTTTTGGTTTTAAAATCATATTGTATATATATTTAAACTTTTTATTAGTGATTTAATATTGATTTATAAAATTATAAGATAACAGGGGGATCATTCTACACCTTTCCCACAACCAGAGTTCTGTGTTCCCATCCTCCCCACTGGAAACTGTGTTAGTTCTCCCAAGATCACAGATATAGCTATCTATCTATATTTATATAGTTGCCCATTTTTCTTTGGTCCTGTATTCCCTTCCTTTCTAAGTCACGTTTATTACTTTTGAGTGACCCCTCTCCTCCTCCCCCTTCTCTCTCCAGGTCCTGATGGAATTGGAGTTCAGAGCCCTATGATCATCTTCCCCTAACGTTTACCCCTCTGGGACTATGGACCAAAATTCTTTTTTTTTTTTTTTTTAATTATCTTTTAAAATTTTATTTATTTATTTTCTCTTTTGTTGCCCTTGTTGTCTTTTTATTGTTGCTGTAGTAGTTGTTGTTGTTATTGATGTTGTTGTTGGATAGGACAGAGAGAAATGGAGAGAGGAGTGGAAGACAGAGAGGGGGAGAGAAAGACACCTGCAGACCTGCTTTACCACCTGTGAAGCAACTTACCTGCAGGTGGGGAGTCAGGGGCTCGAACCAGGATCCTTACAGGTCTTTGCGCTTCGTGCCACGTGCGCTTAACCTGCTGCGCTACCACCGCTGACTCTCAGACCAAAATTCTTTATGGGATGATGGGGTGCAGAAGGTTGGAGTTTTGTTTTCTGTAATTGCTTTTCTTCTGGACATGAGCACTGACAGGTCAGTCCGTACTTTCAGCCTGAGATACAGACAGAAATCTGAGGATTTGTGTTTCTATCATATTCTAAGGTGTTGTTGATGCTGCTGGTCCATAGACGCTACTTTGAGAACAACTGCTTCAGATGTCAGACAAGAATGAGGTCACTGCCAGTTAGCTAAAGCCAGTAAGACTTCATGGAAGAGGTTAGGCTTGAATAAGGTAGGATTTACAGGGGTGGGGGTGGGGCTGGGGCTTGAAACATGCACAAATGGCTTGCTGTCACCACATGCAGTCTGTGGGAGACTTTGTCCACCTCTGCCCTGTTGGCTTCTGACCTCACTGTGAGCATGTTCAACCTTTTTGATATTATGAGAGTCTTGGTCAGGAGAGTCGGAGCCTCTAGAAGAGGAGGCTAAGCCTTTGACAGAATTGACCTTGGCTGGCTTGGATGAAGTCACTCTGAGGCCTGGACATGTCCTGTATTACACAGGCTGTCTAAATGTGTTTATTTGCCTGGGCCTCCCTCACTGCCTGCTGGCACCCATTGAGGTGTTGTTGTTGGGCTCTGTGGCTCTATTTCTGTTTTCCCGTCTGGCACCAGCTCAGCAGGGGCAGATGAGGTGTATGGCCACCCTTTTTTTCTTTCTTCTTTTTTCCTTTCTCCTAGCTGCATGTTCTTCTCAAGGCCTGCACTTGGTCAGGAAGCACATTTGAGTCTCACTAGACTATATGCTTTGGAATCAGGTGAGTTCTTTTCAGGATAAGGAAATGCTATGAAGGAGCTATGGTCAGGGAAATAGCTGATGGAGTGCAGGACTTGCATCCCCAAGGCTCTGGGTGCCATCTTCAGTGCCACATGTATTAGGATGAGACACATTTCCCTATGAACATCTCTTTCTCAGATGAAATAAAATCTTAAAAAAAAAAAGGAAATTCTGTGAAGGGTGGAGAAAGGCTTTAGGAAGAGATAGTACACACATGTGGTGCCTGTGGTGAGAATGCTTAAATAAGATATGTGTATGTTTAAAATTCCAGAATCACTAATGGATTTTTATTCCTTTAAAGTGACATCCACAAACTGATGTCAGAAGTGAAAGGAGGCATCAGGGAGCTTGGAAGAAGCCACAGTTTATGTAGTTGGGATACAGGGCCAGACAACAACCTGGCATCCAAATCACTGAGTGTTGGAACAAGAGAAACATTTGCATGTCTCTGGTTTCACCCTGTCATTTTAACTCATACCTAGAAAGGCTAAATGGCTTCCTCTGCTCAAATATCACCTCAGCTGTCCCTGACCAGACAAAAATCGCTGTTTCTTCTGTGCTTTAAAGTTGTTTGTTTTCAACAGGTTTCTCTGTTTTATAAGTGATCATATGGGTTTGTTTTATCCATCAGACAATTATGGCTGCTGGTCTAATCCAGTCCTCTATTTTTGTAAATAAAGTTTTATTGGAACACAACTGTGCATTTGTTCATGTAGTTCATAGCTACTTTCACATTTTATTGGCAGAGCTGACTAGTTGTTTTAGAGGTCCAGTGGCCCCCACAGCATAAAATGTAGACTCTTGAGCCCTCTACAGAAAGCTTGCCAGTCAGTGCACTAGTTTGTGAGTTCCTAGAGAGCAAAACTGGAGTTTCTCAAGAACAGAAAGGGGAAGCACAAAGTATAATTTAGACTGGTTTGGTCTATTGTACCAAAGCAAAGGACCCTGGGGAAGGAGCAGAGAAGGCTTTGGGGCCCTGTTGCATGATGATGGAATAAGACTCAGGTTGGGAATAAATGTTTTGCAGACACTTATCTTGATGAGAAATGTAACCATATGCCAACAATTGTACTGTAAAGCATTAACCTCCCCGTAAAAAAGTTTCACTTTAATCTTTTTTTCTTGCCTATGTAAATATATGTTGAATATTCAATAAATATATGCTGAGTCAGCTCAAAGTACAGTGG
The DNA here is from genome assembly GCF_950295315.1 of Erinaceus europaeus. NCBI lineage: Eukaryota > Metazoa > Chordata > Mammalia > Eulipotyphla > Erinaceidae > Erinaceus > Erinaceus europaeus. Next base: position 27,257,199 of record NC_080162.1, read on the forward strand.
TTTAATTTTAGAGATTACGTGGGAAAAGTGTCACCCCTTGGTTGTTCTGGCACCCCCAGATTTTATCTCACTGTTGGACTGCTTTGTGCTCCACTCTTTTCTCTGTATAAAGATGACAACTTTGTCTGCTTTGCTGAATTCATTGATCTTTGGTTAGGATAGAACAGGACATTAACATGTCTTACTAGAACCATGGATTTAACTTCTATACGTTCTTTCCTCTTGCGTGTGCAGTAGTGCTGAGTGATTTTCCTAGTGCAATTTTTATCTTCTTTTGAAAGCGAGAGAAGAGGGAGTAAGAGGGAAAGAGAAGGGAAGAGACATTAGCATATCTCTTCACTATGCCTTCTTGGTGCTGTCCATGGTGCTCTATGGTTGATGCTGGGGATGGAATCCAAGGCCTCATGAATGTTATGGAATACTCTGTCCTCTGAGTCATCTCCTGGACTCTTTTTTTTTTTAGGGGATAATATAATTTTATTAGATATTGCCCAACAACTCCAGAGGAGCTGGTTCCTTTTTAAAAAAAATTATTTATTTATGTAAAAAGGGAGACATTAACAAAACCGTAGGATAGGAGGGGTACAACTCCACACAATTCCCACCGCCAGATCTCTATATCCCATCCCCTGCTCTGATAGCTTTCCCATTCTTTATCCCTCTGGGAGTAAGGACCCAAGGTCATTGTGGGATGCAGAAGGTGGAAGGTTTGGCTTCTGAAATTGCTTCCCTGCTGAACATGGGCATTGACTGGTCGGTCCATACTCCCAGCCTGCCTCTCTTTTTCCCTACTAGAGTGGGGCTCTGGGGAAGTGGAGCTCCGGGACACATTGGTGGGGTTGTCTGTCCAAGGAAGTCTGGTCGCATCATGCTGGCATCTGGAACCTGGTGGCTGAAAAGAGAGTTAACATACAAAGCCAAACAAATTGTTGAACAATTATGGACCTAAAAGCTGGAATAGTGCAGATGAAGTGTTGGGGGGTACTCACTGCAGACTATTGTGTACTTTTGCTTTCAGGTATCTATTTTGCCCTAGTTTATGGATACATGTGAACATATGCTCTATCTCAGGGGACCTGGTCTATATATAGGTTTTGGGACTTTGTTAGGAAGTGAACCACCTGGAATGGAATTCTGTTTCTTTCTTTTTATTAGTGATTTAGTATTGATTTACAAAACTATGAAATAATGGGTATGATTCCACACCATTCCCAACACCAGAGTTCCACATCCCCATTCCCTTTATTATAAACTCTAGTAGTTCTCCTAAGGTCACAGATATGGGCTGACTGTCATTTTATTTTATTTTATTTTTATTTGTTCCCTTTTGTTGCCCTTGTTTTCTTGTTGTAATTATTATTGTTGTTATTGTTGTCACTGTTGGATAGGACAGAGAGAAGTGGAGAGAGGAGGGGAAGACAGAGAGGGAGAGAGAAAGACAGACATCTGCACACCTGCTTCACCGCTTGTGGAGCGACTCCCCTGCAAGTGGGGAGCCGAGAGCTTGAATTGGGATCCTTATGCCGGTCCTTGCGTTTTAGACCAAAATTCTTTTTGGAGTGCAGAAGGTGGGAGTTCTGGCTTCTGTAATTGCTTCTTCACTGGATATGGACATTGGCTGTTCCATCCATACCCCCAGCCTGTTTTTGTTTTTCCCTAGTGAGTTGGGACTCTGGAGAGGTGAAGTTCTGGGACACATTGGTGAGGCTGTCTGTCCAGAGAAGTCACGATGGAATCATAGTAGCATCAGACTATGGGGTTGGAAGGTTGACATCTCAGGCGTGGTGTGTCTGGATTCAGTCCAAAGCAAAAAGGCTATGTCAGCATAACATGGCATAGTGGCACTGATTGCATTGATTTAGTTGAGGTCAACAGAAGCAGTATAATAGGGTAAGGGATCAAGAAAGAGTTATGAAGAAATACAAGAAAATTCCAGAGGTTCCAGCATTTGGGGAAATACAGACTTTTTGTGATATAATAATGATTGACAAGATTGTAGTATAAGAGGGGTACAGTTCCATACAATTCCCACCATCAGAGTTCCATATCCCATCCCCTCCATTGGAAGCTTCCCTATTCTTTATCCCTCTGGGAGTATGGACCAAAGATCTTTATGGGAGAAGAAGGTGGAAGGTCTGGTTTCTATAATTGCTTCTCCACTGGACATGGACATTGACAGGTTGATCCACACCCCAGCCTGTTTCTATTTTTCCCTTGTGGGGTAGGGCTCTTCTGGTGAGGTGGTATTCCAGGACACATTGGTGAAGTTGTCCAGGGAAGTCAGGTTGGTGTCATGTTAGCATCTGTAACTTGGTGGCTAAAAAGCATTAAGATATAAAGCAGAACAATTTGTTTAGTAATCAGGAGCCCAAAGCCATGACAGATGAAATTTGGGGTCTTCATGTTGGAAGGAGCTAGGAAGTTCATTTTAGGCATATTCCAAGGGGCCCATGATTTTACTAATTTCTGACTGAGTTCAACAGCTAATATTCAGGTGGGCCAGGACTATTGTCTGGCAAGATGGTGTCAGAGTTGAGAATAGGACTAGAAAGCTGGATTAGGGCAGACAGTAGTTCTCAAATATGAAGAAAGTGTGTGTGTGTGTGTGTGTGTGTGTGTGTGTGTGTGTGTGTGTGTGTGTGTAATTTACTGTAAACCCTATCCATCTGACCTAGGGCCCGTGTCTATTCATATTTAGCACAGGGACCTATGTAACCTCTGCATCTCTGCCAGTCTGAGCTCACAGTTCATGGTCATAACTAGGAACATTTTAGGCTGCACTCATTTCAGGACCAGTCTTTCTCAAGTGGCAGAGTATGTTGACCCAGCCTTCCTTTGGAGAGTGGGGCAATTTCAACCACTGTTATTCTACATTGAGGGCAAGGTCCTGTAGAGGCCCACAAGAGGGTTTATGATGTTGTTCCTGATGGAGATGATCAGTGATGGCAGAGAGTGGGATATATTAAGATCTGTCCAGGCCCATCACATCTATATAGGAATACAAGGATTCCCTGACTAGGCCCCCATGATGGGGTGGTCTGGCAGTGACCAAAAGGGCCATCATTAAAGTGTTCCAGCTGCACTTCTTTCCTAATGGTTCTAACCCAGTTTAGCACTAGATTTTTATTTCTGACACTCTCTTCATCTCTTACCATGGGCCTTTTACTGACTTCCTTTTGCCTATACCTAAACATATACATTCTTTCTGCATGTTATTCATTAATTTCCTTAAATTGAACCTAGCTATTAATCTTCCAGTCCTGAAGGGAAACTTGTCTTGAATCCAGATTCTTTTCTCCCCACATATTTGATGCATCTTCATCTGGACTCCTTTCCCACCCTGTTGTTCCCTCTATCTGCTTCTGTGATGTGTGCCCTTGCAGGTGCCCCTTATGTCTGATCTTGCTGGAGTTCTTTGACCTTGACTTAATGGATGAATGGCTCATTTACTACTCAGTGTAGTGGTTTCTATTGGTACTTCCAAAGTGTGTGTGTGTCTCTGTGTGTGTGTGTGTGTGTGTGTGTGTGTGTGTGTGTGCAGTACTAGTAGTAGCTGAGGGTCTCTCATGTATGTGCATTTCATATACACAGAGACTGACTTGTGCCATGGTATCTCCCATGTGTAGGAAAGTCTTGTATCTGGTTTGTGCACATGGCAAGGTATAGACTTTACCTGGTGATCTGTCTTTCCAACCTATAAATGTTAAAATTAAAGAAGTTCTTAGAGGATACAGGTTACCATACAGAAGGACCTGGGTTTAAGCCTTTGTTTCCCACCTGCAGGGGGTGGGGGGAAGCTTCACAAGTAGTGAAGCAAGTCTGTAGGTATCTCTTCTTATCTCTCCCTTTCTATCTCTCCCTTTGGTCTCAACTTCTCTTTTTATCTATAAAAAAATTAAAAAGAGAAAAGGGAGGGGAAACAAATACAGCCAGGAGCAGTGGATTCATTGTGCAGGCTGTGAGCTCCAACTACAGCCCTGATGAAAATTTAGCTAAAAGTTCAGACTTTAGGCTGAAAAAAGAATAATTAAAAATTTTTAAATATATTTATTTATTTCCCCTTTTGTTGCCCTTGTTGTTTTTATTGTTGTTGTAGTTATTATTGCTGTTGTAGTTATTATTGTTGTTCTAGTTATTGTTGTTACTGATGTCATGATTTAGATAGGACAGAGAGAAATGGAGAGAGGGGGAGAGAAAGATAGACACCTGCAGACCTGCTTCACCACCTGTGAAGGGACCCCCCTGCAGGTGGGGAGCCGGGGGCTCTAACCAGGATCCTTACACCAGTCCTTGTGCTTTGTGCTACGTCCACTTAACCTGCTGCATTACCGTCCAACTCCCTTGAAAAAAGAATCTTCAAGAGAGAGGATTAAGGATATATATATTCCATCATTATTATACTCCTGGTATGGTTATGCTTCTGAATTGAAGTTTGAAGAACACAAAATTTATACTAGTGTGTTTTACAGTAATAGCCATCATTTTATAGGGTACTTCACAAAATACTCGAAGCATCTTAAGGGAAGGTCTGTGTCTCATCTTTTTTAGAATGGTGCACTTCTGTGAATTTAGAGCTGTGAGCTGGTTTGTCAGTGGAATTATCTTTTGGACCAGACCTTTATCTGGTAGATTCTCAGTTAAATGTTTCTATGTTGAATTATACAAAATATGAAAGTGCTCAGGAAACCAAAACAGGCTCTGCAAAGCTTAGAGTGATTCTTGCAAACAGGCCCACTGTATGCTTTTCTACTGATTCTGCTAACGAGATCCTCATAGCTCGGATGCTTTACAACCTAGACACAGGAAGTTGGCCCCTATGGATCAACCTGACAATATCCACGTTCCGTGGAGAAGCAGTTACTGAAGTCAGAACTCCCACCTTCTGCACCCCAAAAGAATTTTGGTCCATACTCCCAGAGCTCCCTCTGGCTAAATGTTTGGGGAAGATGGCCAGGGGGATCTGAACTCTTATTTCCATAAGGACCCAGAGAAAGAAGAGGAAAAAAGGAAGGAGAATTGCAAGTAGTAATAGTTGTAGATGTGATTTAGAAAGGAAGAGAAGGCAGGAATATAGGAAAGGAGAAGCTGCTACAGAAGCCAGAACTCCTATCTTCTGCTTCCCATAAACAATCTGGATCCATAATCTCAGCGGGGGAGAAGTGATAGGATGAAGATAAGAGGACTCTGCATTCCAGCTCCATCAGCACTGAGAGAGAGAAGGAAAAGGAGAGGGACATAGGGAGGTAGTTATGATGTCATGAGTGGCTTAGAGGGGAAGAGAGGAGTGAATCAGAAAAAGAAGGGGCAACTATGTATAAATGTGGACAGATAATTGTAGAGAAGATAGTTGGCCCATGTCTAAAATTTTAGGGGAACTGTGGTGGATTGCAGTGGGGAGAATGAAGATTGAAAACTCTGGTGATGGTAATAGTTTGGATTCAAACCTCTGTTGACATGTAATTCTGTAATATAAAAATATATATAAAAAAGAGCAAGTAAGTATAGATAGTTATAGAAATAATAGTGAATCGTTATCTGTGACCTTGGGAGAACTAGTGCAGTTTCCAATGGACGGAATAGGAACACAGGACTCTGGTGGTGGGAATGGTGTGGAATTATACTGCTGTTATCTTATAATTTTGTAAATAAATACTAAATCACTAATAAAAACAAGTTGTCCCTGTGAGGAACTCTCACTAGAGCAAAATTCCTTGTGCTTCTCTAGCTCTACTCTCTTTACTTTGATCTCTCCAGGCTTGAATACCCACCCCCAGCCCTACCCCTGGATTATCTCAATAATGCAAAGCCATAGAAGTGCATGGTGCTGGGGAAAAGTTTGTTTGGACACTTGAGAATGTAGAAGAGGGTTTAGCTTGTATAATGAATTTTGCTTTCCCATTTAAAATGTTGAACAAGAAGTGCACATGTTTCATCTCTGCCTAGTGGTTTGTACTGTCTGTTTATACAAGCTTGTACTCTGGCCTTGAGAAAGGCTTCTTGCCTTCTTTAGGGTGTGACAGTCTAAACAGGGTGTTGATTCTCCAAGCTGACATAGTGCTCAGGCCTCATGTCTGCTTTCCAGTTATGTGACAGGAAGGTTGTATTAAAAAAATTAAAAAAAAATTCAGACAGTTCTCTGTTGAGAACCGTATTGCAAGGTTATTTAGAACCACCTGGCGGGGGGTGGGGGGTGGGGAGCTTCATGAGTGGTGAAGCAGGTGAAGCAGGTCTGCAAGTGTCTCTCTGTCTTCCTTTGTATCTTCCCCTTCTCAATTTTTGGCGGTCTCTATCCAATAAATAAATAAAGATTAAAAATAAATAACAACACATGAGAATGCCATCATTTTACTGTGTAGGGTGAAGAAAGTGAGAAGCATAGAGAATACCCACTGAGGTTGTAGCCTGGTCCTGCTCAGGCCTCTCTTATTGAGCAGCCAATTCTGTGCTGGGAAGAGTGAAACAACCAAAGCAGATAAAATGAAAACAAAAACCTAAGATCCAACCAAAACCAGAGTTTGGCGTTAATAATGAAGTATGATTTAGAAGTTTGTACTTCCTTAGGAATCTATAGCCATCTAAGCAGATGTGTGATTGTTGGCCTTGGCTGGTAAGTGCTCTGATGGCTTGCAGATACTAATTCCTCTCTCCTGTGTTTCATTATCAGCACCTTTCATGTATGTGTGGGAAGTGTAGGTTCTAGAACTCACTCTTTTTCTCCCTCATGATTTCACTTCATTAATATTGAGCTTAATTATTCCCATTTACTACATAAGAGACATACTGCTTAATCTAGAAAGTTGAATGGATTATTAGCCTCTTAATAAACAATAACATTTATTAGCCACTGATGAAGGCTCACATTAGTTTATTTATTGATTTATCTCTGTTTTGTTTATGAGATGGAACAAAGCTGCTACCTATCAAAGACAGGACTTGTTGATTCTACTCATGAATATGAATGAATATGAATATGAATGCTCTTGCAGGATCCAGGACATGCATCATATGGAACCCAAAAAGAGGACCTTGGATATGAGACAATGTAGTCTGTGTGTAAGCACTAGAATCAGCATTCCTTCATCATGCCCAGAACCAAGAACATGGCTGGGAATGGATTAGTAGAGCAACTATGTGGTCCTGCTGCATATGAAGACAGAACCTGTCAGAATGTCTTTGGTGAGGATTGTGAAACTGACTTAGATTCAGAAGTAAAGAGTGCTGTACTTCAATTTCAGAAGAATGTTGGACAAAAACGGTGACCCTTGGGGCTGGGTAGTGGTGCATCTGGTTGAGTGCACATGTTATATGTGCAAGGGAGTTTGAGCCCTCAGCCCCCACCTGCTTGGAGGAAGCTTTGAGAGCCGTGAGTGAAGCAGGGCTGCAAGTGTCCTTCTGCCTCTTTCCCTATCTTCCCCTTCCCTCTCGATTTCTTGCTGGAGATAATACAAAATGAAAAATAAAAATCATGGGGACCCTTTATTATGTAAAAGGTATAGAAAACCGAGGATTTATAAACACATTCTTTGATTTGGACAGTCAACCTAATCGTTATGTAAAGTGTTCTTGGACAAATTGGTGTCTATTTTGAATCAAAAGTAATGTTCTGCAGGACCATTCTGATTTATTTGGTTATAAGAAAGAGACTTCAGAAAGGACGTTTTTGTGTGTTCTTCCCCAAAATAGCACTGCTATATTCATTCTAGCACAGAGGCTTGGCACTAAAGGATAAACTCATGAGTGAATTCATGCTTGTAGTGTGATGGGGACATACAATACACCTACACAGAATAAAAGCATAACTAAAGCTGCTGAGGACCTATGTTCTTGATGCCAAAGAAATCCAAAAACAGTACACGAAAGCTGTTCATCTGAGGACTCAAAAATATTGTAAGCCTACTTATAGGAGTTGACATCTAGACTCATCCTTGAAAAAAATAACATATATTTTTGCTTCAGGCCTTTGTAGCTTTGTGATACCTTGTGGAGTCTTTTCCTTTTAATTTCAGATTTACACAAATACAGAGACAAAGAGAGGTTGGACAACACCACAGCTCTGCTCCACTGCTATTCACGAAGCCTTCCCTAGTGTGGTGCGTGGTGCTTTGATTTGCTGCAGGGGACTTGAACCTGGGTCTTCCTGCATGGCAGTGTCTGCACTACCTGGTGAACTACCTCTTGTCCCATAAACATTTAAACCAGAGATGATAAAGTTAGAGGGAATGGAAAAAAGTGTAGAGTATGTTCAGTGTAGACTAGTGTGTATTGTTCGAGAGCCTACAAGGTGCACAGAGCTCCAGTCAGGTGAAAGGAATCTTGTAATAGTTTGGTACAAAACCAAAAAATTTAACTTATGCTTACCTTCATGAATACAGCAGTTTTTTGAGTACACAAAGTATTTATCTGCATTACTTCACTTAGTCATGACAAAACTCCGATGAAGTCAGAATCACGATTGTTCCCACACTATAAGAGAGGAAACTGTGACTCTTGCCACTAAGTGACTTGCTGGAGTTCACACAGTTAGTGTGCTATGAATCGGAGACTCACACCTGCCAGTCTGACGTGAGAGCTGGTCCTCCTTGTGGTGGCATCACATACATTGCTACTTCTCACCCAGTATTGCAGTGATTTCATTTTGCCACTCACCTCCCCTCAGCAGAGTGTCAGCAGCTTGAGAACAGGGATACCTTCTACCCATATTCCCCCCCAACTATAGAGAAAACTGTTTGGCATGTGGTCTGTCCTTAAGTGCTCGAGTCAGTATTCCTCCAGAACCAAGAATATGGGTAGGAACAGCTGAGTAGAGTGACCATGTGGAAAGATGGACTAATTTCCCTTAAGAATAAGGTTACTGTTATATTACTTAGATTTCAGATCTTATAAAATTACAACATGGACTCTCAAATGAAAAAAAAACACACTTCTCCTTGGGATAAGTTTGTCAAGGTGTTAGACAAGTGTCCAGAAAGACTGCTTTATGAAAGCTGTCCCAGTGTGAGGTCCAGCCAGGCTCTATCAGGTCTGTGCTTGGCGGGACTTGGATTCCAGTGATCATTTGTGTCCCCATCCATCTTTCTGTGAAACTAGGCCAGTAATATACTGACCTGGTTCCGATCATCTCCAGCTGCTCACAGTGCACTCAGTTGCTGGAAAACCAAGATGGATCTGACCAGAAAGAAGCTCGGTTCAGGAAATGAGGGGCAGAAGCAAAGGATCAGGACCATGGAAAGAACATTCAGAACCACGAGGGCTAAACCCTGAATGGCCAGCGGTTGGCAAGAGCAAGTCTGATCATGAGCTAGACATGAAGAAGCCTATGAGGCATGACAGTCCTGGACACATGTGATATTTGTGGCCAAAAGAAGTGTGGAGGGCCGCAGCACTGCTGACTGAAGCTGGGCAACATGGAGATTCTAGAATTATCTCACCTCACTAGAGTCAGCCTTGCTCCACAAATTGGCAGAGGGGACTGGTTGTTGGTTATGGGTACAGACATATCATAGGGTAAGTGGGGCCTCTTAGGCTGGCTGTTTGCCCTGAGCTTTGGGGCCATGCCCATAGGTAAGTAGTCATATGTCTATTAAGTAAAGTCAGCTGAAAGTTTCTTCTGGAAACTAGTATGGAACCCAACACTTCGGTCGTTGCCAGGGCCTCAACCATCCAGTTCAAGAAGGTCCTCCAAGGGGCTCTGTGAGCTTCTCTCACGTGTGTCTGGGGAGGGACAGCATTTCTTTTCAGCTAAGTCAGGGCAGTCAGCACTGCCTTGGAAATCCCAGAGAAGAGCATTTTCTGCATGGCAAAGCAGGAGCTGCTTCCTTTCCCGCCTGCCTTTTTTATTTTATTTTTTATTGCCACAGAGTTATTACTGGGGCTTGGTGCCTACAGTATGAATTCACTGCTCCTGGTGGCCATTTTCCCTTTTTAATTTTTTCTCTGTTTTTATTAGATAGGATAGATAGAAATTGAGAGGGGAAGAGGAGATAGAAAGGGGAGAGAGGAAGAGAGACACCTGCAGATCTACTTCATTGCTTGTGAAGAGTCCCCTGCTGTTGAGAAATTGAGAAGGGTGGGAGAGACAGAGGAGAGAGGAAGACAGACACCACAGACCTGCCTCACTGCTTGTGAAGTGTCCCTCCTGCAAGGGGGGTGGGTAGTGGGGGCTCAAACCCAGGTTCTTGAGCACGATAATGTGTTTGCTTAACTGGAGGAGCCAACGCCCAGCCCAGGAACTGCTTCCTGATAGTTCCTGAATTTCTGCTTGAAGCTGATAGCATTAATACTAAATTGTAGCTGTTGTTAAACTCTTATTCCACATATACTAGCACATTTGTGCCTAATAACCCTATATAGAGCAGTTATTATTATTTTTATTTTATAAGGAGGGTATTGAGGAACAAGGAAATTATGTGACTGTCAAGGGCAATCTGTTAGTGAGTGTCAGACTAGGCTTCAACCCCAGGTCCACGAACACTAGAGCCCATATGCTGAGTTCAGTGTCAGTCATGACAGCAGTGACCTTGAGGGAAGACTCCTCTTTTGTCCTGGGTGGGCTGGCTTGAGATGTGCTGGATCTTGCTGGAGACATTGCCAGTCTTTTCAACCCTGGGAAAATATGAGATGTGGAATCTCGGAACTATACCCTAGGGTGAGCATGTCTCATTTGCTTTTTTTTTTTTTTTTGTTTCCAGGGTTATTGCTGAGGCTTGGTGCCGTCACTATGAATCCTCTTCTCCTGGAGGCTATTTTTTCCCTTTTGTTGCCCTTGTTGTTTATCATTGTTGTTATTATTATTGTTGTCATTGCTGTTGAATAGGACAGAAATTGAGAGAGGAGGGGAAGACAGAGAGGGGGAGAGAAAGATAGACACCTGTAAACCTGCTTCACCACTTGTGAAGTGACCCACCTATAGGTGGGGAACCGGGGGCTCGAACCAGGATCCTTACGCCGGTCCTTGCATTTTGTACCATGTGTGCTTAACTCGCTGCACTATGCCTGACCCCCCATTTACTAAAATTTTTAAAGACTTTTTGTTCTCTCTCTCTGGCTTTCTTTTGTGGATATGGGAGATCAGAGACCAATGGTGACTTGTAAAAACAGACCTCTGTTCTAACTTTCTCCCACCCCTATGAATGCCCAGATGCTCTTTGTGGTTATCTCTTCACCTGTAATGAGGTGTTTGCATCTGAGCCAGAGAACACAGCTAGACTAGACACGTTGGGGTGGACTTTCTGAGGGCTGTCCCCTTGAGACCCTGTGTGAGCCAGATCCTTTGCAGTAAGTGGGAATGGGCATGTGAAGAAGGAACCTTATTTCCCAGGGCTGGAGAGAGTGATAGGAAGAGGAACAGGTCTGGGCTTTGTTCTTGGCCCTTGCCAATTTGTGGTATAGGACTTTGACCTCCTTTGCAAAACACAGGTGCCTCCTCAGAGGCAGCAGGAGACTTCTGAGATGCCACATGCCATGCCTGCACCCCAGGCTGTGGTCTGAGGAGGGCCATTTGAGTGGGTGCTGTTTGGATGCAACTGTTACTTGTGGAAAGAGGTTAAACGTCAATTACCAGGCCAGGCAGTGGCTCACCCGGTTGAGTGCATACATTACCCTGTGCAAGCACCTGGCTCAAGCTCTGCTCTCCACGTTGGTGGGTGGATGGGCGGGTCAGTTTCACGAGTGGTGAAGCAGTGCTACAGGCATTTCTCTGTCTCTCTCCCTCTTTATCTTCCCCTGCCCCTCAGTTTCTGTCTGTCCTGTCATAGAAAGAAGAAAAGAAAAGAAAAAAGAAAACTGGAACAAATGGCTGCCCAGAGTGTTAGACTTCCATCCGGACACTGAGCCTCAGTGATATCCCTGGTGGTAAAATAAATAAAAAGAAAGTCATTTCACCCCTAAAGGTTTTACTGTGCATTTCAGGAAACAAAATAAGGATGTTATCTTTTAAAATATATTAATTTATTTACTAATATGGGAGCAGGGGAGCTAGAACCTCAGTATGTCTGGGGATTGAACTCATGACTTGCCCTTCAATCACTGCATCACTTCTCTAACTACAGGGTGGGTTTTATTTTTAATACAAGTGCACTAACATTCTTGTAGAATCTAGTTGTTTTTTTTTTTAACATCATCTTATGAGAAGTTTAGCTAGATATATTTAAGGAGGTGAATGGAGTGATGTTGATTTTCTTTACTAGAATGAAGAGCTGTTATCTGAATTCACACGCTGTAGGCTTGTGTACATTTATTTTTATTGCCATTCATAGAAGGTAATGGTTCACAATTTTGGTAAGAAAAAGCGCCTCCTCCAGGGAACCTCACTGTCCCCCATTTAGTGCTTCCTGTTCTGGGACTCAGTATCTGAATAGGAAAAACAGGGACCAATCTAGATACTCCCCGAGTGAGGAGGGATGCCTAACACAGGGAGAGCAGGCCTGGAGTGGAAGGGGCTCACTGTGCCAGCAGACGTGGATGGAGGGGCAAGTGCACACCACACACTGTAGAGATGGAGGCCACTTGCTCCACCCCTATGGGGCTTACACGCCAGCAGACAGACAGTTAATGCATGCACATGGAGAGTCAGTTTCCAGGCTTCCAAGTGCATTGGAAAAGTGTGGGAATGTAGAGGCCAGGTGGTGAACACCTGGTTGAGCACACATTATGGAGTGCAAGGACCCAGGTTTAAGCCAGTCCTCTCCCCCCCAATCCTTACCTGCAAGGGGAAAACTTCACAAGTGGTGAAGCAGTGCTGCTGGGGTCTCTCTTCTTATCTTCCCTTTCTCTTAATTTCAGCTATCTCCATCCAATAAATAAGTAAATAATACAATATAATGTGTATATTTTAAAAAATGCATTAAAAAAAGAAGAAAAGGGGTAGGAATGCTGGAGGGGTGGGTTGTCTCAACATGAAGTCCAGAAAGGTCTACAAGGAGGTGCTGTCTAAGTCCTGATAGAGAATGAGGTAATCAAAAGGGAAATATAAGATATATTTTTTAAAGAATTTATTTATTCATGAGAATGGAGAGAGAGAAAGAACCAGGCATCACTCTGGCACATGTGCTGCTAGGGATTGAACTCTGGGACCTCATGATTGAGAATCCAAGGCTTTATCCACTGCGCCACCTCCTGGACCATGAAATATGAGTTATTTTTAAAGCCGCCTCTTCCCATTTCTTCTTCAGCTCTGCAGCAGATGTTGAGAGACAGAGGCTTCTCTTTTCCCAGGGCACACAGAGCCTTCCTCGTGGGTGGGCTGCACTTTCTATTCAACCCCTCTCTTGAACTGCCTGCCATTTTACCCCAAGTTTAGGGTTTAACCTATTTGTGGTCTGTGAAATGGCTAGGGGAGACTGATGGACTCATCTGAGTTTGCATTGCCAGAAAGGTCAAGCCCATTGGTTATGGAACTAATCAGAGGCAGGGCCAGGGCTAGAAACCGAGTTTCTTCACCATCAGAGACAGGGGTCATTCATCCACCATCATTCAGTTTTATTAGGGGATGTCAAGAGAAATCCTTGATCAGAACTGAGAACAGGCCCCAAGAGGCTATTTGGAAATCTTTTGATCTGTGTGCCACTCAAGAGATAGGCTTCCTTGCTGAGACTCCTTATGTGTCATTAGGGCTTCTTTGCTGGAGGTGTCCAGAGGCTCTGTCTGAAGAGGTTAGACTCATCCCACTGGTTTAATTTTGTATCAGCCTGAAGGGAGGCTGGGCTAATTATAGTCTGTTGGCCATGCTAGAAGCTATGAATAGGGTAGAAGGCACCTGTTTGATCCTTAATAGACATATATCAAGGCACCTACGAAGGATTCATCCACTGGAGGGACAGCATTGGTAGAGAAAGTACCTAGAAGCCTCTAACTGTGCTCTTGATTTAGAGTTTAGTCAGGGGAATCTGACTGAAGAGTAGAATGGGGAGTCAGGAACGGGACTTGGGAACGCAACTGTCAGAACTGCGATCTTGCTTTTCATAGCTAGATATATCCAGAAGATAGTTATGCAAAACTTTTTAAATTTTCTCAAAGCATAAAATAGAGACCTTAATATTTACATAATAAGGAGGTTGTGTGTATGTGGCATAAACAACTGTGTATATATAGTGATATACAATGTAATGTATATTAATATACATCATATTATATAAATACTGTATGCACAAGAATTATATATAGAACAGTTTTATGTGTATCTGTCAGGTCCTCAAGTGACATTGTTTAGTTCAATGTTGTTTCCTTGTAATGTTGATATGAAAAAAAAGAGCAACCTTGGCCTACATTTCCTTTATTGAAGACTTGCTTTCTTTATACGTAATTTCACTTGAAACTATAGTTCCCAAGAATCTATTCACATGGTTGAGGACTTACTGTACATAAATATCACTTAGAATAAACTGATGTGTAATGAAGCTGTTTGTTACTTATTTATATTTCAAATGAAAACAGTTCCAGGTACAACTTGTGCAGCAATCACTATCTTGCATGTAAACTGAGTCTAAGCCCCTCCTTGCCCTTGATCAGATAATACCTTGTGTCAGATGAAAGTCTAGGTTTTCTACCTGGGGTAAAATGTTAGCTCTGTGACTTCCTATTGGGCATGCTACTTTCCATTTCTAAGTCTCCTCTATTCTCTAATATAAATCACTATAAAATATAAATATATTGAATACTTATAATATTGAATTATTTATTATACTATCATTATAACACTATATAATGCTCATTATAATATATACAATATTTGTAATATTAACTTATTTATAATAATTATCATAATATTAATAAGTCACCATAAAAAGTGAGCATTCCCTGTGTGTCTACAACTGTAGTCCATCATTCCCTGCCCCCAATAAAGTGGCAGGAAAACCTGGGGAAGAAGTGAGCATTCCTTGGAATTTTAATGTGATTCAATGAATAGTACCTAAAGGTACTTACTGCAATGTCCAGTACATAATAGCTATGAAACACCAGTGTTATTTAGTCACTGCTTTCCTCTGACTTTGCCAGGTCACAGAGCCTCTCCAGCTGACAGAGTCATGCCACTTGGAGAAGGAGGGCTGTACTTTAGAGGACAGAGGGCTGGCAGTTCTAAAACTGTCCTTGTCACCCACCTGGATTCTGGGCAACTCTCTCCTGCCACAGCTCTTGTGGACACGCAGGAAGCACATCCTAGTGAAGAATTGTGTTTGTGTGGCACAGGAAAAAGATTCAGTTAGAAGAGTTAAAGGGCTTGGGTTTGCTTGGTATGGAGTCAGGTTAAGGGGTGTATTCCCGGGTGCTGTCCTAGGCAAGGGATATATTCTCTTTTCCCTGTACCTCTGAGCGAGGACTGTGGCTTGGAAGTAGGTGGACGTGTCAAGGAGGCACATCTCAGAGAAAAGATGTTTTGCTTGCCCCAATACCTGCTTGAAGAGAGAGGAATATGGACTTGACAGTTAGGCATGGTAGTGGTCATGCTAGCAAAGCATGGCAAGAGGATGGCTGCATGGGCCCAGCCAGACCATTTGAAACCCCAATCTGAACTGACTTTTTATGCAGTGCCAGAGAATGCAGCCAGTGCCTCATATACGTGTCATACCACTGAGCCCCTTCCCAGCCTACCTTTTATCCTTATTTTGTAGAGATAGAGAGAGAGAGGGAGAGACACCAAAACAAAACATCACCATTCATGGGCTTTCACCCCTTTTCATTTTTGGTGCTCTAATGTGGAGTTGGGGGCTCAAACCCATGTCCCCACATATGGAGGGACATGCAGTTCTACTGCTGAGCACCCCTGATCTAAATTTTAGTAAGATCCCCAGAAATCTAAGAATCCACTCGAAAGTGTTCTAAAGCAGTGCTCTCCGGTGAGGTTATTATATGGGGCTTGAATACTGGCTCTCACAGTTCTGTTTCACTCTCTGGACCATCAGGGAGCACTGATTCTTGCCCTGGGCTGGCAGCAGCAGCCTTATCTGGGGGCATGTCAGAAATGGAAATTCTCAAGCTTCACCCCAGAGTCAATGAATCAGAACCTCTGGGGTGAGGGGGCCAGGAATCTGCTTTAGTAAGTCCTCCAGGTGATGCTGAAACACTTGGGAGGTTAGTAGCCAGGAGTTAGAATTTCAGTCCTCATCCAGCTGCACATTGAAATTACTTGGGGGATAGAAGGCGGAAGGAAAAAGAAACACCTTGACTACTGAAGCACATCTGAATGTGGCGGGAATGTCAAAAGCTCTCAGGTAATTTTAATGTCCAGTCGGAATTGAGGACCAGTGTGTTAGGCTCATGAAATAGATTTCAGTTTTGTTGGCTGTAAATTGGGTAGACTAAGCCGATTTTTTGTTTGTTTGTTTGCTTGCCAACAAGAAGAGAATGACTTAGGGAGCCTTTTACTTAGCCTGTAACCTGACAAGGTGTACAGCGAGCTGGGCCTCCATCTGTTGGGACAGATGTAGCTGTAATTCCTATGCCAAGGGGAGGCCAAGTTGGAGACCCACTGCAGCCTAGGGTAGACTTGTGATGTGGTGGCTCACTGATCCAAGTAACTAAGTGCCATGAAGATGATGCCCCACTTGGTGCTCTGGAGAAGGAAATTGCTAATTTCTTGAGCACGCAGTGCACACATTCTCCTGTCATGCTGCCCATCCTCTGAGACCAGTGCTTATTTCTGGGACTCACCATTAGTGTGGTCCTTTGTTTTGTGTTGGGGAGATGATGAAGTCTCCATCATCCCTGACACCCTTGGGCTAGAAAGGTGGGGCTTTTGGGAGCTGGTGCCTCCTTTCTCTGAGCTCTGGTGGTGGCAAGAATGAGGTTTAGAGAAATATTTACCTAAAGTCATCCCTCTGTTATGCCACTGCCCATGTCCTGGGAAGCTGGGTAATAAACACAAAGTTCTGGTCATCATTTACTGATGGGGTGAGCCGAGCCTTCCAAGGGCTTAGACCAAGGCAGGAAAGGGTGGTGGGATGGTTCTAGGATAGAGCAGTCTGGGTGCTCCTGAGAGCTGCCATTAGCTCAGATTGCATGGGGGCAGGCCGCATCATGTGCATCATAAATGCTGGATTCAAAGTGTCAGGAAACACCAGATGGAAAGTAATCATCATCTAATCTTAGAAATGAAATTAACTGGCTTTTACCATGCGCCCAGAGGCATTAGTCTAGGTATTAACCTCATGTGAGCCTTGTGACCACACCGCGTGCTACATGACAATGTTTCTTTCATTTATTGTAATCAGTTGTTTCTCAGTGTGCTGGTCAATCTCTGCATTTCACAAGTGGGAAAACAAAGGCCCAGAGGTTGGGTGGGTATTCAGGGGGTCATGAATGAATGGAAGAGATAGAATTAAAAGTCAGGCCTTAATAGGTAAAGCATATTTTGAAAAAACAAAGGATTTAATAAAACCCCCTTTTTGATTTTTTTCAGTGTGAGATGAGTTTAATACAGAATGCTTGGATTTTGTTATACCTGAAAAATAATTTCAGAATATTTGTTCTGAACAGATTCATAGGAAATCATCTAGCACAGTAAATTACAAAACAATTTAGACCATATTCCATAGTAAGAAGTTCATTGCAAGTTGTGTCATTGTGTATTCTGTGTATATCATTATATTGTTATATATTACATACTATATACTTACTATATATCATATATACCTACTTATATATATGAAGACCCATATGTATAGACATGTTTACGTTTTACTATATTATGTATATGTGTATAAATATCATACAGAAAAAAATGCATGAAATAATTTCTTATCATGTGGCTCAACTTGATATTTTCTGTTCCATTTTCATCCTCTTCCATTTTTTCTGTTACAAAAATATTGCTCATATGCCACTCAGGAGATGTTATAATGAACTATTTGACTAAATCTTACTATTTGTAAATTATTAGTGTGGGCCCACTAGGGAGCTGAAGGTTTTCCTCAGCTAAGAAATATGCTTAGGGAGTCGAGCGGTAGCGCAGCAGGTTAAGTACACATGGTGCAAATCAGCAAGGACCAGCGTAAGGATTCCGGTTTGAGCCCTGGATCTCCACCTGCATGGGAGTCACTTCACAGGTGGTGAAGCTGGTCTGCAGGTGTCTATCTTTCTCTCCCCCTCTTGTCTTCCCCTCCTCTCTCCATTTATTTCTGTCCTATCTAACAAAGATGACGTTAATAACTACAACAACAGTAAAAAAGGACAACAAAAAGGGGAAAATAAATAAAAAGAAAAGAAATATGCTTACATATCACTTATTTACAAATCTGACACTAGAATCCAGCTTCACTGTCACTCCTACCTTGCTCCAGCCCTGCCACTAAACCTGAGACTTTACTAACATTTGCAGCTATTTGCTGACATATTTTGTGGGTTTCTCCACATTTTCTCTCTACCCATGACTGTAACCCATCTCTCAGGCCTGGACCATCACTGGCCATCTCCCATTCTAATACTTTCTCCTCTTCTGCTTGCTGTTCTTTTATAGTCTTTCTGGGAAACAAAGCATGGATTTTATGGCTAAGGCCCAGGAAGATACAGCTGGTGGATTTCAGTGTATGATATTTTGACTGAGGACTCACTCATCCAGGCTTACAATTCCTTGTTCACAACTTGAGAATCCCCAAATATCTAAGAAGTAAAGATTTTTACATAATTTTTAACATAATTCATGTAGCAACTCAAAGCTTCCCTGAACTGATACGAGGTTGGTGATGATATTAGTCAGAATTTTTTTATGCAGTCACTATAGAAATGGTAATGTCTGACTTCAGTGTGCAGCCAAACTCTATAGAGTCACTTGACTCATTTTCTGAAATCTGATATGGATGGAATTCTGAAACCTATTTGGAACCAAGGTTTTTTTTTTTTTTGGGGGGGGGGGCCTCCAGGGTTATCACTGGGGCTCGGTGCCTGCACTACGAATCCACTGCTCCTGGAGGCCTTTTTTTTTTTTTTTTTTTTCCGATTTTGTTGCCATTGTTGTTATTGTTGTTGTCATATAATTGTTGTTACTGCTGCTGTTGTTGTTGGATAAGATAGAGAGAAATTGATAGAGGAGGAGAAGACAGAGAGGGACAGAAAAAGATAGACACCTGCAGACTTACTTCACTGCTTGTGAAGTGGCCTCCCTGCAGGTGGGGAGGCGAGGACTCAAACTGGGATCCTTACGCCTGTCCTTGTTCTTTGCTCCATGTGCTACCCACTGTGCTACCACCTGGCCTCTAGCCCCAAGGTTTTGGGCAAGGGGTTGCGGAGCTGTGAGTATATGTGATGTATGTGAATTTGTTATTGATTAATCAATGGCTGTCTTTTGAGAGTAGAGTGAGTAAATGATAGAAAGTGCAGAAGACCAGCTATCTGACAACTGACTGATAAAAACCATAAAATGAATCTCTGAGGACTTTCAAGACTACGGATTGATGACTGTGGAATTACTGTGAAAATTCTCATAGTTAACCTGCATAAGGTATTTGATATCACCTGGTATATTTAGAAAACTGAATTGTAGTCTTTAATGATGCCTCATTTCCAATTTTAACAAAGGCCCATTGTGTGTGTGTGTCTCTGTGTGTGTATCTGTGTGTGTCTGTGTGTGTGTGGTGTGTGTGTGTCTCTCTCTCTGTGTGTGTATCTGTGTGTGTCTGTGTGTGCGTGTGTGTGTGTGTCTGTGTGTGTGGTGTGTGTGTGTCTCTGTGTGTGTGTCTGTGTGCGTGTGTGTATCTGTGTGTGTGTCTGTGTGTGTGGTGTGTGTGTGTCTGTGTGTGCGTGTGTGTGTATCTGTGTGTGTCTGTGTGTGTGGTGTGTGTGTGTCTGTGTGTGTGTGTGTGTGTGTCTGTGTGTGTGTGGTGTGTGTGTGTGTGTGTCTGTGTGTGCGTGTGTGTGTGTCTGTGTGTGTGTGGTGTGTGTGTGTGTCTGTGTCTGTGTCTGTGTGTGTATATGTCTGTGTAGACTGAAAAAGAGTAACTTCTGTTTTGCTGTGCCATTTAGGATAAACCCAGCAACATTAAGAGAGGAAAGTCACTATATTCCTCACAAATTCTTTTTTCACTTTCACTCTGCTTTGTATACTCCTTGTTCTTTCTTTGTACTGTTCCAAATGCTTTTTAATAGAAACCACTGATTAAACACCAGGACACACTTTTCTTGATGGCTGCTAGTCTTGTACATCATTAACACCTGGCTGTTGCTCATTCTTTCATTTTCCTTAGAAAGGCATCCAAATTTCAGGGTTTTGAAGCATCTGTCATAGAGCTCTTTGGGAATTTTATACTCTTGGATCTAGAGAAAGACACCCATCTCTTTGGGAATTTTATACTCTTGGATCGAGAGAAAGACACCATCTTTCACCTAGTGGAAAAGACAGAGTTCTAGGCCCTCTGAGATACTTTGATGTATCCAGAGGAAGTCAGACTGAGGGAGCGTTGGACTTTAAGCCAGAATTGAAAGTGGCTTAAACCCTCCACAGGTGGGATGTTGGAAATAAAACTCCTGCAGGAAGTTAGCCCCTCCATTGGGCCAACAGGTGGTTCAGCAAACAGCTGCCTGAGGGCAAAGACACCAAGCAAAAGAGCTTACTTGTTTTGACTTTTGATTTGATGGTAGGAAGATGAGACTGTCTCCTTTGAGAAAGTGTTATCACAAATCTGCCTTCATACAGGTTAAGGTTTGAATTTGTTGTATTTCAGCCTGATGTAGTTTTGAGTTCGTAGTGTCCTCTAGTGTCTATCAAACTCAAATGAAAGTTCTCTCTGGAGAGGCATCCCCATAGCTTAGGCAGTGACAAATTCCCATAGGAGATGAGATCCTGTAGCTACCAAGACACAAACTTTTACCTTGGAATTATACAACAGTTGAAGAAGCAACTCACCATAAGTTCAAGCAGAAACAACAAACAGAAGAATCAGACCCCAAGGGTTTCAGATATAAAGACTGAGTATATAATGCATCTGAAGTATTAAATAAGTTACTAAAAAGAATGAACAGGAAATGTACTCATTTGAACAATCTTGAATATTTGAAGAAAATCCTAGAAGGGATCTGGAGATGGAAAATATGTTAATTCAAATTGAAAACGTGATTTTCAATATTAGATATACTATTACTGGATATTTTTCACTAGAACATTGATATGCACACTTTTGCAACAATGAATGAATGTATAGTCACATGTTCGAAGGAGACAGAGGTAAGGTGCAGACAGATCTGGTTTAGTTAAGTGTTTTCAGTGAATGGCTGTGTAGTGAGCATTTTAAGTCTTATGAATACTGCCATGTCTTCTGACCTAACAGATTTTTTCAGAGGGTTCATTTGATAGTTTTTCTTTAAAAATGTATTTATTGATGATTTAATATTGTTTTTACAACATTATCAGATTTCATGCCCACACCTGATGTTTGCAAGTTACCATAACTCCCACCAAGGTTAGGGGGGTATTGGACAGTGTCAATAGCTTTTGAAAGGCTTTGAAATTATATATAATATATATATATAATTATTATATATTATAATATATATGATAATATTGTATATTGTATTATCAGTTATATATATTTACTGTCAACCAGGTTTATCACTGGGGCTTGGTGCCTGCACTATGAATCCGCTGCTCCTAGAGGCCATTTTCCTTTTTTTTTTTTCTAATTTATCTATTTATTTTTTATTGGATAGGACAGAGAAATTGAGAGAGGACAGGGAGTTAGGGAGAGAAAGACCTGCAGACCTGCTTCACACTTGTGAAGGGGAAGGGATCTTGAAATTGCTTCTTTTTGCTTAGTAATATATGCACTTAACTGGGTACGCCACCACCCAGCCCCATTGAAAGGCTTTTGATTTACATTTTGCCTTCATTTCCCTTAATTCTGGAGATTTCAATAGTTTCCCTACTTTGTTCTCTCTTGGGAAGGGTCCTACACCTTTTCTTGCATAATTAAGTCTTCAGTTGAAGAAAAGAATGGGGCTCAGACTTGCTTGGCAGCATTCCCTCCTCCCCTTTCCAGGGACTTACATATTACATGCTCAGGAGTTGCACATACTCATTCTAGAAGCTAGTGCAGTAGCTATACCACAAGGGAACTAGGGTGATTAAAAGATAGTCCACCAACCAAAGGGGCCAGGCCTGGAAAAGTAGGCATCCCATCTTTAGCAGGTGATGAATTTTTGGGGTCTGACTTAGAAAAGTGGTCTGAATGTGATGGCTGTGGTGAGAGATACAGATCATGTTAGGGTATAGCCAGCAAATCTGATCCCAAAGTAATTTAATCCTCACTTTTGGGAAATTTGAACTTTGCCTTGAACTGTACTTTTTTTTTTTTTTTTTTTTTTTTTTGCTTCCAGGGGCTGGTGCCTGCACTATGAATCCACTGCTCCTGGAGGCCATCTTTCCCATTTTTGTTGCTCTTGTTGTTACCCTTGTTGTTGTTGTTATTATTCTTCTTGTCATTGCTGTTGTTGTTGTTGGGTAGGACAGAGAGAAATGGAGAGAGAGAAAAGGGGAGACAAAGAGGGTGCTTGTGAAGCAACCCCCTTGCAGGTGGGGAGCCAGGGGCTCGAACCAGAGTCCTTATTCCGGTCCATGTGCTTTGCACCATGTGTGCTTAACCCACTGCACTATCGCCCAGCCCCCTTAACTGTACTTTTAATTGCTCTGCAGGCAGCCAGTGAGTGCCCTGTCCTTATTCCCCTTTGGTCAAATTTACCAGAAGACAGGACATGCCAGGATGCTGCCAGCACCCAAGCTTCCTGGACAGTGAAGTGGAGGACATGTGCTCTGGGAGCCCTTTGGATGAGGGTGTTCTGCAGCAAAGGCAACCTGGGGTCCAAGGCTCCTTTCCTTCCTTCTCCCTTTCCCTTCCACTTCCTTTCTATTTTTTACTCTTCCACTTCTTCTCTTTCTTTCTCTCTCTCTCTCTCTTTTTCTTCCTTTCTTTTCCCCCTGCCTTCATTTACTTCCCATTATTTTCTTTCCCTCTCTAGCAGAGGAATGCAAGAACATATTTTTCATTCCAGAGAATGAGTATACTGAGCTTTAGTGTGGGTAGGTCTCATCTGGGTTTGCC
This sequence comes from Erinaceus europaeus, assembly GCF_950295315.1. NCBI lineage: Eukaryota > Metazoa > Chordata > Mammalia > Eulipotyphla > Erinaceidae > Erinaceus > Erinaceus europaeus. Next base: position 27,280,217 of record NC_080162.1, read on the forward strand.
TGGACCCTGGATAATTTTTTGGCATTGTTTCTAAAATAGTAGGATTTTAGAAACTTTCTAATAAGGCTATCCTGGACCTTGGTACAGCTTCTGTGCCTTCTGTGGTATGAGTCCCAGTCATGAAAATGGAATGCTACCCACAAGGGAAGCAGGAAACCTGAGCAGGTGCCTCCAAGAGGAAATGACAGGTCCTGCCCATGTCCCCCCCCCCCCCAACCATAGTGACATGGGCCCAGCCCAGCCTTGGAACTCAACTGGGCCAGGCCTGCAAATGACGTCATTGATCTTCTATGGGACAGCTGCAGCCAGAAGCAGGACACTCCAGAAATGCCAGCAACAGCTGGAAACTTTTATTTTTAAATGCTTCCCACAGTATTCATGCCTAGTGAGAAGCACCTCTGCTGCAGGACTCTCCAGGTGGCTGTCCAGACTGGGACCCCTGGGAGACTGGAGAGACCTGAAGCCACTCTTTGTGGTCCCTGGAACCCTCAAGACTTGTGTGTGTGTGTGTGTGTGGGGGCATTCCCAAGAGGGCTGTAGCTTCACATTAGGAGTATTCCATTAGAATAGGGATCTCCAAGAAAAGAAAACACAAGTAGAACCTGAACTGAAGTTGGCGTATTGCACCAAAGTAAAAAACTCTGGAGTGGATGGGGGGGAGAGTACAGGTCCAAAAAAGATGACAGAGGTCCTAGTGGGGGTTGTATTGTTATGTGGAAAACTGAGCAATGTTATGCATGTACAAACTATTGTATTTACTGTTGAATGTAAAACATTAATCCCCCAATAAAGAAATTTAAAAAAAGAATAGGGATCTCCAGAGAGTCCAGGAGATTCATTCCCAGGCAATCATTTTCAATAAAAAAAAAACCTATTTCATTAAAAATATTTTAGTTTTTTTCATGTCTTTTTTTTTTTTTGCCTCCAGGGTTATCTCTGGGGCTCGGCTATTTTCCTCATTTTGTTGCCCTTGTGGTTGTTATTGTTATTGTTGTTATAGCTGTTGTTGTTTTGAATAGGACAGAGAGAAGTTGAGAGAGGAGGGGAATACAGAGAGGAGGAGAAAAAGATACCTGCAGACCTGCTTTACTGCTTGTGAAGTGACCCCTCCTGCAGGTGGGGAGCCAGGGGCTCGAATTGGGATCTTTGCTCCGGTCCTTGCCCTTTGTGCCATCTGCGCTTAACCTGTTGTGTTCTCCCACCCAGCCCCCAATATTTTAGTTTTGCACCTGTCTCTGCTGCTTAATTTTCACTGAGTTTCAGGTAAGAGAAATGATGGGGAAAAGTGACACAGAGAGATTTTAGAGAAGAGAAGAGAAGAGCCTATTTCATGGCAGTGCAGCAGCTGCCTTTCCATATCTGAAGCCCTGCAATGGGGAAGAGGCCTTGGCTGGTTCTGTGCACCCCGCACCTCTCCAATAAGATAATAAAAACATTATGTCTGCAGAGAGGCACATTCATTTTGGAATTCCAGCGGAGATGGAGAGCTCTTGTCTACATACCTGCTGTGGGACAGCCGCAGTGTGAGGACTTCTTCATAGACCTCTGGTATTTAAGATAGCTTCTGCCTTGGGAGACCACCTCTGGCACAGGACTCCAAATAATCATTGGCTCCTGGCCACCAATAAATCACGGCTGGGTGTCAAGTGGTGTGACATTAACCCATCTATTTGAATTGCTCAATTGGGTAGGAACTATTACTAATATCACTTTATAGATGTGGGGATTGACTCACAGAGTCCATTTGCCCAGAGTCATAGACTGGTGAGTGGCAGGGTCTAAATGAGAATCAAGGTCCTCTTATACCAGACTTACTCCCTCCCAGCTCTTAACTCCCAGAATCTAATTTTCCATGTTGTTTGAATATACATAGGACCCACTGACTCTTTTCGTACTTAGACATATTTTTATCGTGATCTTAACTGTCTTATCAACAGATTGCCATATGAAATTGTTGACTGGCACCAATATAGATGCTCTCTCCTTCCTGCCTCACCTCATCATTGTTGGCCTCTCTCTCTCTCTCTCTCTCTCTCTCTCTCTCTCGTCTCTAGGATTATCAATGGGGCTCAGTGCCTACACTATGAATCTACTGCTCTTGGAGGCCATTTTTTCCCCATTTTGTTGCTGTTGTTATTGCTATTGTTGTTGGATAGACTAGAGAGAAATAGCAAGAAGAGGGGAAGACAGAGAGGAGGAGAGAAAGATAGACACCTGCAGACCTGCTTCACTGCTTGTGAAACGACTCCCTTGCAGGTGGGGAGCCGGGGGCTTGAACTGGGGTCCTTGCTCCGGTCCTTGCGCTTCACACCATGTGCTCTTCAACTGTTGTGCTATCCTGCCCAGCCCCCAGTTGGTCTCTTCTACAGGAGGGCTTACCATGGGCATTGCCATCCAAAAATGGGCTGGCTCAGTGCTGGAGGGACACAAGAGGGGGACCATTTGCAGGAAGTCAGTGCAGGGCTTAGGGCAGGAGAATTAGGAGATGCCTAAGGTCCAGTTTAATGGGATAATCACCTAGCAGCTCATGGGGCACTCACTGTGGCAGGAGTGGGTGCTGCCAGTGTATGATCCCACCCTCCAAGCCTCCTGTGTGAGTCACCGCTGAAGATTGACCACTCCTCTTCCCTGGCTCTCCTGTGCACAGCTGCCCGATTATACTCCCAAAATACTGATGCCATCACCTCAGTCTCCCGTAATACCTCAAATTCAGGACCTCTAGATCTGACTTTCCTCCCTTCTCTTCCTCGTCAGGTCTCCACTGTGCTCTGAGCAAGCCTTCATGACATAGTTGTTCTTATCTGGGATCCCCTTCTATTCCCCAGGGGTCAGCCCCACTTTCATTCAAGGGCTAGTTCATTCAACAGTCATTATGAGCCAGCTTGCTAGGAAGAAGCTGGAAAACTGAGATAGACAAGACAGGGTCCTTGCCCTTGAAGTGCTCTGTGTCTAGAGCAGAGGCATGTATGGAAGTACAGTGACAGCCACTCCAGATTGTATATGAAGACTTCCTTTCCCAGGAAGCCTACAATAACTGCTCCGCACTGTGAACTCACCCTTCACCAGAATCCAGTTTCTGTTGTCTCTTTTTTCTTTAATTTTTTATATTTATTTATTTTCCATTTTGTTGCCCTTGTTGTTTAATAGTTGTGGTTATTGATGTCATTGTTGTTGGATAGGACAGAGAGAAATGGAGAGAAGAGGGGAAGACAGAGGGGGAGAGAAAGAGAGACACCTGCAGACCTGCTTCACTGCTTGTGAAGTGACTCCCCTGTAGGTGGGGAGCTGGGGGCTCGAACTGGGATCCTTATGCCGGCCCTTGCGCTTTGTGCCATGTGCGCTTAACCCACTGCATCACTGCCCAACTCTTTCTGTTGTCTTTTAATGGCTTGTTTTATTAGCTCTTAAAAAATTTTTATTACTGGATAGATACAGAGAGAAATTGAGAGAGAGAGAGATGCAGAAGCTGAGAGGGGAGGAGGAGGTAGTGAGGGAAAGAGAAGAGAGACATCTGTAGCTTTACTTCACCACTCATGAAGCTTTCCCCTTGCAGGTAGGGACCAGGGGCTTGGACACGGCCCTTGTGCACTGTAATGTGTGCACTTAACCAAGTTGTGTTACTGCCTGGCCCTTAATGTCTAGTTTTCTGCCTGCATTACTTACTTTCTTTGCTAGTTAGTATCTCTTGGACTACATCTGAAGGAACATACCACACTGCACTGCAGCATGTACCTATTAATAGGAATACATATTTATATTGAGGTTTGATGACAGAGCAATCCATGTTCATATCCATGATTTTCCCCTGATTCTCATAACAGCACACAGGATAGGCAGGACAAGTGGGATGAACCTCGGTTTGCAGTATGGCAGGTGACTTGTTCACAGGCAGGCACAAAGTCAGTAGGTGTCAGAGCTCAGACTAGGGTCTGTGGTCTTTCTGTGTGTATGCATGCCACATAGCCCCACAGAAGGACAGAGAGATGTTGTCCTATAATCTTGTAGTCTTTCCCATGTCTGAGCGTGCTTGTGCTTATGGTGTGTGTTAGGAGGAGAGAGCAGAGAGGAGAAACATGTGGTTGAAATCCAGGATATTAATTCTGGAGTAGGGAGGTACATGGTGGGAGTGGGGAGGTACCTCTAATTCTTCTCAGCCATGCACCCCACTCACTCTCATTCTCCATGGATATGAGAATCGCTGGATGGAGTGAGGAATAGAGGGTAGAAGATGGGACTAGAGTTGAATAGGAGGAATGAGAGGGGAGCAGACTGAACCAGGTCTGGTGACAAAGGCAGTCAGGTGACCTCTCACTTATTCCTGTAGTAGGATGGACCCCTGGGTTTCTTGTCACCCAAAGAGAAGGGAAAACTCCAGGCCTAAGCCCCTAACTAAAAAATAATTGGTGTTCTCTGAGGTCCTTTAAAATATTTATCGGAGCTGGGGACAATGTGTACAGAAACTGGAATCCCAGCTCCCTCTCACCCCGGCTATTGATTTTTAGCTTTGCAATTTTAGTAGAAGCACAACCTCTGTGAACATTAGCTGGTCAGAATTCTTGGACTTTTGGAGCTCTTCTGTTTGAGCTACCTAGGTGTTAAAAAAAGTCTTACCTTGCTTTAACAAGAATGAAGTGTGTTTCTTTTGCTTGGGCATGAGTCAAAAATAGTTGAACTTTTTTTTTTTCTTGCTCAAGTTTAAAAATAAAAAGTCACCTTTGGGCTGAGATCAAGAGTGGAAAATTTCAGGGCATAAGAGTAAATTTTTCCCCATCTGTTCTGGTAGGGGATGATATAATGCAAGTATGAGTGTACATATGAACTATTGAGTGTCACTGTGCTATTATTGCCTTGCAGTGTCTACTTGGTTGAGATAATCTTAATAGGCAGACCCTGGGGTCATCTGTCATACACCAAAGTCCCAGGTTTGAGCTCTGCCACCACCTGGGAACACTGCAGTACTGGGGTCTTGCTCTCTCCCTTTCTGTCTCTTTTCTCCTCTTTCTGCCTCCTTCTCTCTAAAATAGACAGAATGAAGAAAGTCAGCCTTGAGGTGGTGTAATCACACATGTATGAGACCTTGGGCACTGCAAAATGATCAGACAACTGCAGAATGGTTTCACTCAGATGCGGAATACAGAGACTTGAGCATAAAGATGTTTTCAGTGAAGACCCCTCTCTCTTCCTGGCATGACTGAATGTGTTGAGGCAGGAGAGACATGTAATTCAATCTAAGAAACTAATTGGAATAGGTAAAAAAGGAGGTGATTAAAATTAATGAAAGCTTTAGATTACTCCACAAAGCTGGTCTTATTATGTAAAATATAAGCTAGTATGCCAAAGAATCCATTTCTAAAGCTCCAGATTGGATAGTGATAAATATCTAGAGGTAATGCACCAATCTAGAAAAATGCACTGGCAAGTAAGACTAGGGAAACATTTCTGAATTTTCATTAAAAAAAAAAAAACTGGATGTTTCTTGAATACTGTAGTTAATTTTGAAGGATATTCTGGGTAAAGTTTTGTTTGCAATACTCTATTTTTTACAGTTCAATATTATTAAGGCATGAAGAAACTGTTTTATGTAGGTCAGTTTCACGGCTTCTGACAACATTTTCTGAGGAAGTATACATTTGTGCAACAGACTGCCTGGGATGTTACTTTGAAATTTAGAAGCCACCTCCAGTGGCTGTTGAAATCAGTCACACAGAATTTAGGTGCTTACACCCAAAGTTGGAATACCCAATGAGGCTGGCACAGCCACTGATGAGAATTTGGGCAGCTGAGCCTCTCTCTGAGGATTCTAGGATTGTAGGGTGGGGCATGCCAGCTGTGGGCAGGGCTGTAGACATTCACATTCATATACTAATGAAACCAGATCAGTAGGGGTGGAGAAAGACAAACCACCCTGGACAAGCCCTCAAAACACCAATCTGGGCATCTTGGGATTTCTCCACTCTGCTGCTAGCTCTATGGCCCCGGGCATTATGGTCCATTTAGCTGCTTTGCTTTTCTTATCAATTAAGTGAAGGTATTGAATCTTGAATGTTCTAAAGTCTTTTATAGATTTTCAGCTCTATAATTAACAAACCAGAATTCAGTAAGGACTTTACTACACTCTGACCTGGGCAGCTTATAGTGGTCAAAGTTGATAACATGTTAAAAAAAACTTCTGTTTGGCATAGCCATGGACTTAAGCTCTCTGTGTCTCTGTCACCCTGCTGCCACCATGAAGGAGGTAGAGGGAGAGATAGAAAGGAAGAAAGAAAGAGAGACATGGCACAGCTGCTTCACCGCTTATGAAATTTCTCCTCTGCAGATGGGGGGTGGGGCTCAAACCCAAGTCCTCGCACATGGCAATGTATGTGCTCAACTGGCCATGCCATTGCCCAGCCTCTGATTTCTGGTATTTCTAAGGCACAGAAATTGGTTTTCCTATATGCTGAGGAGTCCTTTTCATGTCTAGGATCTTAGAAAGCATGCACTCCATATTAGCCCCCAGGGCGGACAGCTTGTAAAAGATAAGAAGGATGGCTAGAGAGTAAAGGCATTTCGAGGAAGAGCTTGAGCTTTTTGCTGGCGCCTCAGCTTGAAGAAGGCTCCTCATGGGCCCAGTGACTTTATGGTTGACCTGTGTGTTTAGGAACTTTGGATGTAGCAGACGGTGCTTGACCTGGAAGCTTTGCCTTAACAGTGCTGCCCTCTGTCTGGCAGTGGTAATGGAAGCTCTGACAGGTGCATCTCTTCAAGCGACTGGCCACTGTCAGGAGGTTGGTGCTGAGGTTTAGGCTGGTACTAATGGGTCACAGCCACACTCAAGACCACTTGAATGGAGCTTTGGGGGAGGGGGCAGGGGTAGAAGTGATTGTGGCATCTCCACATCAAGGAAACCTGATACCAGTGTCCAGAGCCAAAGCTGCTCTGAAAAGCAGTGAAGCCGTATGGAGTGTGAAGCACTCTACACTGTCTGCTTTCTAATGGCCTTGCACAAGTCAGTCACATGGCCTCTCTGGCCTTTATTTCCTCATTGGTAATAGCTTTATTAAGATTAAAAAGTTATTAGCTTTTTTATTGTTGATAGAAATAGAAACTGAAAGGGAAGGGGGAAATAGAGAGAGAGAGAGAGAGAGAGAGAGAGAGAGAGAGAGAGAGAGAGGAGAGAAAGAAGGAGAGAGAGAGAGAGAGGGGGAAATCTCTGCAGTCCTGCTTCACTACTCATGAAGCTTTACTCTTGCAAATGGAGACTGGGGGCCCTGAATCTGTGTCCTTGTGCATGGTAATATGTGCTTTCAACCAGATGTACCACACACCGGTCCCCAATGTTTGTTTTTCCTTTTTAAGTTTATTTTTTCCTTAAGACACACAATAAGAGGTACATGTTTCTTTCTCAGCCCAATGCATACATCTGTTAACACTTTCCTATAGGTAATGGTTTCTATGTGGTTAGATTATTTTCTTATTCAGCTGAAAAATTTAGCTTATGAACTATTAAGTTGACTGTATGATCTGCTAATGGGTCCAGACCTGCAGTTTAAAACACCAGGCTAAATGGTGAGGCCCCTTGAGCACTATTCTGTGATTCTGTGGGGACAGCATTGGTGGGAGTCATGCTTCTCTGTGGAAAATGTGTCTGGAAAATGTGTAGCGTATCATACCAATCATAATTAAAGTTTCAGTTGCAGCGCCAGGAGCTGCTTCTTCCCCCCCGAAAACGAATGGATATTTATATAGATATTACAGTCTAAGGTACAGATAAAATCTATCTAGGGCTATACATTTCTCCTCTAATATTCCCATCCCTGTGCCAATGAAGAGAGGATTTGGGGATGCCCCTTCTTACCTTGTTTAGAACAGAAGATAGGGTGGTCTTATCTAGTTTCCAGCAAAGCTGGCTTCTTTGGCCTTTCCACTGCTGGGACAGCTGGGGGCAATCTGCAACACTATCAAAGGTGCACATGCAAGGCAGGCATTCAGCTAGATTCACAAATACACAGCCAGGCACACTTGTAGGTACCTACTGTGCCAAGTGCTACCTGTTGGATTTGCTGGGCCATGAGTCTCAGAGTTGGGGCTGGGGTGATGGCCGTGGCATGTAGGAGTTTTGGGCAGAAGCTCCTGGGTAGCATGTAAAAAGCATTTTAATACTAGAACACTGGTAGACTTGCACCTATTGTACTTACTGTTGAATGTAAAATATTAATTCCCCAATAAAAAAAATCAGAAAAAAAAAAAGATTGAGGCACAGCCTTGAGCATGTGCCCTGTTGCTCTAGGTTGTTCCGAGGAGACCTTCATTAGCTGTCACCATTTGGGGCCAGCCAAGTGTGTTCTGAACACCTGCTAAGTGTTGCCAGTGTTGCTGGACTGACCAAGGACCTGGAGAGTGAGTAGCCTCTGGGACTGAAGCCCCTATGCTAAGATCACCCATCAAGTCTTTTCAGAGATTAGAAGTCAGTTACTCATGTTTCATGCTGGCATTGGAGACTAAATGGACTTTACCATATTATGAAGATGTTTCAGCAGTTCTTCACCTAAGGCTTGTAGGTTGCAACCACTTCAGAAATAAAAGAATGTCCTGTGGCCATGCAAATGGGGACAGTGCCAGAGGTTCCATGTCAAGACTCCTGCCTTGATGTTAACTTTTGAGTGTCTGCTTCTTGGGGCTACTTTGTGTCTTTTGCCCTCTTCCATCTGGATGGGCACTGATCTTATTTTGAATTCCAGGACTGCTGCCAAAGCCTCTCTGGAGATACAGCAGTGCTCCTGACTGGTTGGGGCAGTCTACCTCAAGGGGAAGGAATCAGGCATCATTGTTAATCCAGAATATATCTATATCTATATCTATATCTATATCTATATCTATATCTATATCTATATCTATATCTATATCTATATCTATATCTATATCTATATCTATATCTATATCTATATCTATTTATTTATTGGATAGATACAGCCAGAAATTGAGAAGGAAGGGGGAGATAGAGAGGGAGAGAGACAGAGAGACACCTGCAGCCCTGCTTCATAACTCGAAACGCTTGCCCCCTGCAGGTGGGGACTGAGGGCTCGAACCTGGGTCATTGTGCACTGTAACATGTGCGTTCAGCTAGGTGTGCCACCACCTGGCCCCTATTTAGAATCTTTCATTTCTTCCCCTTTAGGCGCCCACTGCTGAGATCTGTGTCCAAATGGGTGCACCCTGAGTACATTTTCTGTAGGAACTTTCCTTCTTAGAGCTGGCACTTCTTAGAGTTTCCTTCTTAGAGTTGGGGGTCACCTGCCATTCTAGGCACTTTCCATATTGTATTCAGACTGATCAGTCAGGGATCAGAGTCCTCAACTGCTGTTTTCTGGGTCCTAGATTGTTTCCTTACCCCCTCCCCAGCCCCCAACATGATCGAATAATGAAATTTGCTTACAACTCAGAGAGGAATGGTGCTTAGCACATCCCTGCCTCTGGAGGTCTGCACTCTGAGGGAGGTGCGCTTTGAGTATTACTTAACTAATGAGATATGTCCTACCATTGTATTCTTATTATTTTAAGACCAGAATTATGAGTGTATGAGGTCAACTGGAATCTAGAGAAACATGAAACCACTCCACTTTCTGAGCCTTGTTCTATGCATTGGGGAGCAAGAATGCTCACTTTACAGGTTTGTTGTGAAGATCAAATGAAGTGGAGAATTAGGGAAAGTTTTGTAAATTATTCAGCTCAAGGTAAAGGAAATTATTTTTTATTATAATTAATGTTGTTTTTACTTAGGGGATTTAAATACCCAAATCCCCTATTTGACTGATGCAGTCTGTACAATTCCAGCCTGGAATGCTAATTGACTTGTTTAGAGAGAGAGAGAGAGAGAGAGAGAAGAGAGAGAGGGAGAAGACACTTGACAGGTAATCTGAATTTCTTAGCAGGCAGTTTATGATTTTTGAAAACACAGGGAAAGAGGAATCACCAGAATCACCCCACCCTACTTTATTGTGAGGTCTACACCTCCTATTCATCTCTGAAAACCCTGGAGTATGAGTAATATATTATTCTCTGTTACGACCCAAGAACCATACAAACAGGTCTGAAATACACACTTGGTTCTCATAAACCAGGTTGGGTTAATGTTATAGACCTGCTTCTGTCACCTCTGACTGACTGGGTGGTTGTATTTATTATTTATTTATTTACATTTATGTATGTATGTATTTATTTACATTTTTATGCCCAGGGTTTGCACTCTGTCAGAGAAACTGGTGCCCTCTCATCTGGAGAATGCCTATAGCTCATGAGCTCAACTTTGAAGGGCTAATTGTAGACCTTGATTCAGTGTTCCTGAAAGCTTAGGGGCAGGATTAAACTGCGTTTTGGCAGTGATTGGCAGCTGCTAACATTGAAATAATGATCCCAGAGCCCCCTGCTTCCCTGAAATTCACTCTGGAGTTAATTTCCTCACACTGCTCTCCCTACCTTTCAGAAACCCGCCTTTGTGTTGCTCTTCACTCTCTATATGTCACCGCCATATCCTGCTCTTTTGCCAGAACTATCTGAGTGAATTATTTATATTGGTCTCCACCAACCAGTTATTACAGCTAGCAGGCCTTCAAGGAGAACACGTGCTTGATTGCCTTTGTGCATTTCTGTCTTAACCCTCGCAGGGTCCTTAGGAGATGGGATTGAGGCACTGGGGGTGTGATAATGTCTGTGATTGATGAACCAGAGACTGGAGCTTGGAAAATGCCCCAGTGACTGTATTTTCTTGAGGTGTTTTTACCTGACATGTGTGCATAATAGTGACATGATCAGAGTGTTGATAAGAGATACCCCTAGTTTAGAGCATGAAAGATTTCACTGAGTATGTTTATGATTCAGGAATCCATCCTCATCTTGATCCTCAGTTCTGAATGGATCGCATACATATCTCAGGGGTCCTGGATCCACTTTGATGGAGTGTGGCTTTGAGTTCAATGAATAATGGGAGGCTGTATCCTATTGTATTATTATCTTTTTTTTTTTTTTTTTTTAACCAGAGCACTGCTCAGCTCTGGCTTATGGTGGTGCGGGGGATTGAACCTGGGACTTTGGAGCCTCAGGTATGAGAGTCTCTTTGCATAACCATTATGCTATTTACCCTCCGCCCTATTGTATTATTATCTTCACTATTGTCAATGTGGATACTTCTGCAGAGAGTACTTTCGATGATTATGACTTTTTATTCCTCTTAATCACTTTGAAATTATACTTCTATGTTTTCAAGAAGCAGGCATAAGCTCAGAGAGATTGAGGGACTTGATGATAGGAGGTAGAAAGAGGCTTAGAACCTCCCTCTGGAACTCACTCTCTTTCTCTGACTGAGTCATAGATCACTCTGGGTTCTTGTCCAGCCTTTTTGAGAAGAACTCAGAATGCATCTGAAAACCTGCAGTCTGTTATTGCTCCTTAGAAAGTTTCAGTGTTTGTTTAAGTTAATTCTTAGGTAGTGATGGCCAAGAATGTAGTAATTCATTGGGATTTATCTCATTGATTCCAGCACAGAATTAGAGCCCCCTCCCCCCCCCACTCCCTATAACAAAGACTTTCTTTCTTTCTTTTTTTTTTTTTTTTTTTTTTTAACTTTTCCAATTCTAACTCATCTCCAAATGACACCCTTTTTGAGGCCTATGTGTATGCAAGGGCATGCGGGAACTAAGTTTGGATCTTGGAACTCTTCCCTTTTCATCTGTTTAGTTTAACCTCTAAAGTATTATGCCACACTCTCTGCGCCAAATGGAAAATGATGTCTTTATATTGCTTCATACATCATTCTTAACTTGAGCTTGGGGGTTGGGATCTTGGAATGCTTCACTGCAGTCAGCACAGGACTACTTACAGGTATACAAAACTCAGGCTGGGAATAATACAGACCATTGGTAGGCAATGCATCAGACTGAGGCACCCCAGGTCCCAGCTTCAATCCCTGGCACCACCATAAGATAGAGCTAACAGTACTGTGGTTAAGAACATTAATTATAAAAAGAAGCTCTTGGATTTTTTGATTTCTGGATTGACTGAATCAGTATAAACGTGCAGTTTTATAGCTGTTTTTTATAGTCAATTCAGAAATGCAAGCTTGAAAAAGTGTAACACTGCATTATCATTTAAATAGATAGATACCCCCCCCAATATAAAGGACTTTGACTTTTCTGGTTACTTCTCTTCCTTCCTTCCTTCCTTCCTTCCTCCCTCCCTTTCTCTTCTTTTCCCTTCCTTCCTTCCTTCTTCCTTCCTTCCTTTCTTTCTGCCTCCAGGGTTATTGCTGGGGTTCAGTGCCTGTACCACTAATCCACTGCTCCTGGCAACCAGAGAGAAATCGAGAGAGGAGGGAAAGACATAGAGGGGGAGAGGAAGATAGACACCTGCAGACCTGCTTCACCGCCTGTGAAGCACTGCCCACCCCCCACCCCCACCCCCCGCAGGCCAGGAGCTGGGTACTAGAACCAGGATCCTTGCTCCTGTCCTTGCACTTCTCATCATGTGTGCTTAACCCGTTGTGCCACCACCCCACCTCCCATCATTTCTTTTAAAAATTTCTTTTATTTATTCAGTTTTTATATAGAGACATAGAGAAACTGATGGGAGAGGAGGAATTGAGAGGGTGAGAGAAAGAGTGATACTTTTAGCACTGCTTCACTACTTGTGAAGCTTTTCCCCTGCAGGTGGGGTCTCGGGGCTTGAACCTGGGATTTGTGCATTGTAACATGTGTACTCTATCTGGTGCACCACCACCTGCCCCCTCAGTTTATTTCTTCAAGATTTATACTTCTGCTTTATTTTCACCACCTGCCCCCTCAGTTTATTTCTTCAAGATTTATACTTCTGCTTTATTTTTTCCCCTGACCTATGGAAATTTAGATTCAGATACCTTATGTAATAATAAAACTGACCTATAGTTCCATTTGACTTCAGATTAAGTCCCAAAACGTACCAAGATAGGATTGTATCTTTTGCAATAAAATGGATGGAACTGGAGGTGATTATGTTAAGTGATATAAGTAAACAGGTGAAGGACAACTACCTGATGATTCCACTCATGTGTAGAATAGATGACTAAGATGAGTGAACTTGGAAAACTGTAATAACCAGTCTATCTCTAGGACTTTGTGAAAACTATGGTGGTTATGGGGGCAGGTAGGGGGAGAACAGAACTTTGGTGGAGGATGTGGTGTCTTTCAGTGGCCATGTATGGATGTGGAATAATACCCACTGAAATCTTATAAAACTCTATTAAATCACTAATAAAATAAGGAGAGGAAAAGCTATATTAGTGTCAGCCCTCCACACTCCCCTTGTGATAGTCCCTCTTTTATCTTTCTGTCCCCATCACCGCCTAGGCCCTCAGGACCTACCTAGTCCATGAGAGTGCTCAGTAATGGCTGACTCTGTGGGCTCTGTGCTATATGACCCGTAAGCCAGGGTATTTCTTTTTCTTTTATTTATTTTATTATTTTTATTTTTATTTATTAATTTTATTTAAAAAGGAAAAATTGACAAAACCATAGGATAAGAGAGGTACAACTCCACACAGTTCCCACCACCAGATCTCCGTATCCCATCCCCTTCCCTGATAGCTTTCCTATTCTTTAACCCTCTGGGAGTATGGACCCAAGGTCATTGTGGGATGCAGAAGGTGGAAGGTCTGGCTTCTGTAATTGCTTCCCCGCTGAACATGGGCGTTGATAGGTTGGTCCATACTCCCAGCCTGCCTCTCTCCCTAGTAGGGTGGAAGCCAGGGTATTTCAAGAGCAAGGAGTCTAAGGAGATGGCATCACTTCCAGAACAGGAAAGCCTTGGTTGGAATGTGTGTGGGATCTTAGCTGGAGGTAAACGATCTTTTGGATGCTTCCTTGACATTCATTTGCAAATTATAGGGACAACTTTTTCTTTCTTTTTTTCTTTCTTTGTTGAATCAATTTCTGTGGAATCTTCCTCGTCTCCTTGGAGAGGACTTTATTCTCAGGGAACACTCCAGATATATATATATATATATTTGCCTCCAGGGTTATTGCTGGGTCTCAGTGCCTACACTATGAATTTGCTGCTCCTAGTGGCCATTTTTTTCCATTTTTATTGGATAGGACAGAGAGACATTGAGAGGGGAGGTGGAGATAGGGAGAGAGAAAGAGAGACACCTACAGATCTGCTTCGCTGCTTGTGAAGTGTCCCCTCTGCAGGTGGGCAGCAGGGGCCTTGAACCCGAGATCTTATGCTTAGTATTATGTGTGCCACTTCCTGGCCACCACCTGGTCGCCCCTATGGGCTTTTATCTGTCTTGAGTGACCTAGGCCTAGTGCCTCCCAATTATAAACACAAGAAGCACCTGTTGGAATGCAAAAAAAAAAACCTCTATTCTATGTATTGAGTTGGAATAACTAGTAGTGGGCTATGAAGTCTGTACTATTTAAACTATTTAAATCATTATGGAGTAAGATTCTGATACTCTTCCAGGCTTGTGAGCCACTGAACTCTACTCATTAAACAGACAGTAGTGAGAGAGTCAGGAGGAGGGGTGAGATGATCCTCAAGCAGCCTCCTTTGTCTAGTTCCTGGCCACACTCTTCACATTACTCGAAACCACCTGCTATTTACATTGGACTCTGGGGGTGAGGTCAGCAGGGTTCTAAGTCTTGGTGGAGATTTCTGTGGGCACTGCCCTGAGATAGAATGTTTCCTGGGAGGAGGGCTCTTCTGAGACAATGCAGTAGGACTCATTACTGAACCCTCCTGAGCAGCCAAAGGGGCATATAGGCCCGGACTTGGTGTGTGCATTATGCACAAATAGTTCTGTTTGTCAGTGGGGAGGTGGGGGGGCTGGTAACTGACCAAGGTGAGGCTGGCACAACTCTGTATCCCATGGGTGCAGAGCTTTCATGTTATTGATGGATGACCCTGTTTGTCTTCTGCCTTTCCTATCCAAGTACATCTTTCTTTAGTAAGGTAGTAATGAAATACTATTTACTCATGGGAGCTGATTCAGGAACAGTGAAAAGACAGGACTCTCAAAATGATAGAAACAAGAGAAGGTTTATGGAATAGTCAAGGAGAGAGAGAGAGAGAGAGAGAGAGAGAGAGAGAGAGAGAGAGAGTTAAATCTCATTAAAGAGTGCTGTTGAAAACATTGGCCTTGCCTTTTTGTCACAATAGCATTAATGCCCTTGCTGCTGGGGAGGTCTTGATGCATAGGCAGTGTCTTACCTGCGTGCATTCTTTTATATTGACTCCTGGGTTATTGCTGGTTCTTGGTGCTCCTGGAGGGTATTTTTTCCCTTTTTGTTGCCCTTGTTGTTTTATTGCTGTTATTATTATTGTTGTTATTGCTGTCATTATTGTTGGATAGGACAGAGAGAAATCAAGAGAGGATGGAAGACAGAGAAGGGGAGAGAAAATTAGATACCTGCAGACTTGCTTCACTGCCTGTGAAGTGACTCCCCTGCAGGTGGGGATCTGGGGGCTTGAACTGGGATCCTTGTGCCAGTCTGTGCGCTTTGCACCATGTGCACTTAACCTGCTGCATTGTCTCCTGGCCCCCTGCTTGCATTCTAAATGAGACCAGGGAACCAGATCACTGGCAGTGTCCACAAGAAAATATCATGGCAAGCCATCACAGGAAAGGCAGGAAGAACAAAACTGAGCCCTCTGCAATGTCCAGTCCCAACATTTGATGTTGGAAATCCTTTCACAATGCATGCATAGAGTCAGCAGCAAGACATGTGCTTTAAATACCTTCCACTTCTATTTGTCACTTCCACCCCATACGAAGCTGAAGAAAGAGTAAAGGCAATCATATATTTAGTCTTCAAAAAAAAAAAAACAAAACCAACAACCCAGTACTTGAAATTTTAAACATGGAAAGGGAGCTTAGAACTAGCAGCACACATGTCTAGGTAGACTGCTAAGTCCTTGACCTGATCAACCCACTTATTGTCCCTGTGTTCAGATGAAGAAATGGATACAGAGACTTAAATGACTTCTTTAAAGGTCACACAAGCTGGTAAATGGAGGGATTAGGATTCAAACCAGAGCAGATATTCTCTGGAGGACATTGGAATGAATTGTGTCATGCTTTTCCCAAAGCGGAGAAAAACTTGATTCGGGGAGTGTCTACTCATGCAATGCCTTCCTCTCTTGTGCCACCTTCCTCCTCCTCCTGCTCCTCCTCTTTTCAGGGATCTCTGTTTGTATATCTCTGCACATATTACCATCTTGCCTTCTAGTTCTAGACTGTTCTGTATCCTTTCAGTTCAGAAAGGCCTGGAAATTGCAGCTGTGTCCAAGAGTTGTTTTCCCACTGTGGTTTAGGATGGTGTGTGCCTCTGCAGCTGGCATTTGACCTCCTTGCCACTCCCAGGCTTTCAATGAGGCTGGACTATGTTGCCATTTTTAAAAAATAAGGTAATTAATTTAACTTAATTTAGTTTGGGCTTGGGTAGTGGTGCACCTGATTGAGCACACAAGTTACCATGTGCAAAGGCTTGGGTTCAAGCCCTTAGTCTCTACATGCTGTTGGGGGAGCTTCTTGAGTAGTGAAGCAGTGCTGCAGACCTCTCTCTCTCTCTTTCTCTCCACCATCTTCCCCGTCCCCTCTCCATTTCTTTCTTTCTATAAAAATAAGTAAAATTAAAAAAATATTTATTTGAGGGGGTAGCTGACTAGAGCACTGCTTAGCTCGGCATTATCATGGTGCTGGGAATTGAACCTAGAACCTTAGAGCCTTAGACATGAAAGTCTTTCTGCATGACCATTATGCTATCTTCCAATTCCACCATGTAGGTATTTGGAAGGTAAGAATGACAGTGTCCACATTGGGAATCCATTTCCCAGAGTCACCTCAACCTCCCAGTGATTGATGGTTGACACTGAGGTACTAGCCAGGCTGCAGTAAATAGGCTTCAGTTCTTGTTTGGTGCTCCACAAATACTGTGCTCCAGGAAGACAGTGTCTTCTCTGAAGAATCAAGACTGTGGCATCAGCCAAACTCTGTCTCGAAGCACAATTATTTAATGCAGGTTGAATATCAGTATCATATTATCTCAGGCACTGGGTGTGGGACAAATTTGGGTGACATTTGATTGGAAAGAGTATCTGTTTCTGCTCTTTCTTGGGGTGTCAGTTTTCTTATCTGTGAAATAAGGTTATTACATAGGCTCCTATGCTGAATATGGGCCCCCAGATCAAATCGATGGGGTTTACAGTCTTACAATATTTATACACTTTTCTCATCTTTGGGAGCTACTCTCTTCCCTGATCCAGATTTCTAGCTCTTTTTTCAGCCATGACATCATCTCCCCAGACAATAACTTGGGCCCACCGGCATATCAGATGTCAGGCTCAGGCAAAAACTAGTAAAGTTATGGGCCTTTTGGAATATACCTAAAATAGACCAACTAGCTATTTCCAAAAAGGAGACCCCAAATATTCATCTACAGTATTCCAGCCTTTAGGTTCATGATTAGTCAACAATTTGTATGGCTTTATATGTTAACTCTTTTTCAGCCACCAGGTTTCAGATGCTAGCATGATGCCAACCGGACTTCCCTGGGCAGACGACCCCTCCAATGTGTCCTGGAGCCGCACTTCCCCAGAGCTCTGCCCCATTAGGGAAAGAGAGAGACAAGCTGGGAGTATGGATAAAACTGTTAATGCCTATGTTCAGTGGGAAAGCAATTACAGAAGCCAGACCTTCCAGTTTTTGCACCCCATAATGACCCTGGGTCCATACTCCCAGGGGGCTAAAGAATTGGAAAGCTTATCAGTGGAGGGGATGGGATGCAGAGTTCTGGTGGTGGGAATTATACCCCTTCTATTCTATGGTCTTGTCAGTGTTTTCATTTTATAAATAAATAAGTAAATACAATTAGAAAATAAGGTCATTAGAGACTGGATATGCAGTGAGACACCTCACATTTATACAGTGTTATATCTCAATAAATCTAGAGGACAAAAGGAAATTCCATGACTTGAGAGTTCTCCCCCCCCACCTCTCCCCTCCTTTCTCCTCCATTGCCGTCCTCTGCCCTCCTCTCCCCTCTTGCTCTTTCCTTCTTCCATATTGATTGATTGATTGATTGATTGCCTCCAGGGTTATCGCTGGGGCTTGGTGCCTGCACTACGAATCCACTGCTCCTGGCGGTCATTTTTTCCACTTTGTTGCTCTTGTTGTACTTTCTTTTTATTTTTATTTTTTCTATTTTTATTCCACAGGACAGAGAGAAATCAAGAGGGGAGGGGGATATAGAGAGGGATAGAGAAAGAGAAACACCTGCAGACCTGTTTCACTATTCATGAAGCTTCTCTGCTGCAGGTGGGGAGCAGAGGCTTGAACTCTGATCCTTCCACATAGTACTGTGTGCGTTAAATTGAGTGAGTCACTGCTCAGCTCCCCTCCCTCCTATCTTTCTTGTCTTCTTGGTTGTCATTGGGACTTTGCTTGACTTTTTCAGGTAGAGACACACAGAGAGAAAGACACTATGGTACTGACACTTTCTTCAGTGCAGTGGGGACTGGGTTCGAACCTGCGTTTTGTATATAGCCCAACAGCACACTCTGAAAGTGAGCTGTTTTTCTGGCTCACCTCTTTTCAGGCAGAGACAGATAAAAGTGAATGGGCCCAGCCTCCATCTCTCCTCTCCCATTCTCAAAATGCCCAAAGTCATCCACTGCATATGGCATTTACTTCATAAGCTTCCTCATCACTTCAGAATGTAGCTCCATATTCAATACAGTTAATATTGTTGATACTCTCTCATGCATGTGTGCCTGAGTGGTTTTGCTTATCCTTGACACCCAAATTGTGATTGGGGCGGGGGTCTTACCTTGAGGAGCAAAGCTTGGGGTGCAGGGCATGTGCCATGCTTGAATTGGGACAGCATATAAAAATAGGATCCTACATCGAACCCCTTTTATGTTATCTTCAGGTCTTATTCTCACATTGCTTTACCATCTTTCCTTCACAGACTTAACAGTTCTGTCTACTTTTTACTTAAAAATGCTCCACTTTTGAAAATGTGCTCAGAAAAGAGTCTGTCCAGCCCTTGCCCCTCTCTGCTAGCCTCCTTCTGCTTATACACACCCCCTTCCCTAGAGAGACTCTCAAGTGCTGGCTCAGGCATGTTTTCCAAGGCTCCTTCCAGACGTTCTGTTCTGTGGACCCACATGAGGTCATAGCTAAGATCCAGGCATGCTGACAAGCTGTGTAAAGCGGGGACAGCAGTATGTTAATCTAGAGATAAAAGAGAAAGTGAGACAG
Source organism: Erinaceus europaeus (assembly GCF_950295315.1). NCBI lineage: Eukaryota > Metazoa > Chordata > Mammalia > Eulipotyphla > Erinaceidae > Erinaceus > Erinaceus europaeus. The sequence goes on from NC_080162.1 coordinate 27,299,484, forward strand.
GAGAGAAGAGTGTTCAATCCCAGAGGAAGCTCTAGGCTCCAGTGCCTCCCTGCCCCCACCTTGTTTTCTGCAGCAGAATGAAGCCAGTTCTGATGTCAGGCACATGCTGAAAACAAGCACAGAGAAGTCTGTACACTGTGGAGTAGGAAGAGAGGAGTCCCAGTCAGAACCAGTATCAGAAGGGAGCCTTGAGAAAGAGGTGATTCCATTTGACCTGGGTGAGGAGTAGGCCCAGTCCTTGTCTCTTGTGGTGCTTCACTGTCCCACACAGACACACCAGGATTCTCTGCCTTCTTTATTGTCTCCTTTCCTCCCCCGTGGTCTCAGGACAGAGCAGACCAGACTTGACTTCCTTGCCAGAGTGTCTCTGGATGGCTGAGGCAGGATCCACATGCACTTACCTGAATCTCACACCTTAACTCCATGCTCCACACTCTCCTCTTAGCATCCTCTCCTCTGACAGGGAAGCTGCTCTCTCCCTGAATAAACTAGCATTCTCATCCTGCAGCACTGACAACAGAGACCACTTGCAGGGGTACACAGAGGGAATTGTGCATCCCCGGCTCTCTCCAACTTTACATTCCTATCGGGGGAGTTTCTCACTTACTGTTACTAGTATCTTAATGTCAAGATACTAGTTTTCTTCTAGTAGTGGTGGCCTGTGCTAGGGTGTGTGGCTTTCCAGTGTTTCCCTAGTTCCTTGTGCTGGGTAGCTGGTGTCGCATTCAAATAGGACTTTACAGAAAATATGGAGTTAGGGAAAGGAAATAAACAGAGAGCAATAGATCCAGGTAACTCTTATGTAATGTGTCCCTGTTAGTTCCCCTGCCTCCTGCTTCAACATTAGACCTGTCTTCATGCGCTAATGTCACTAGATATACTTCATTCTGGAAATTCTGAGCCAAGAGGCTTTGGTCCAGAGTTGAAGCTCCTTGCCACTTTGAGGATTGTATCCTGGGTGTAGCTCTCCTGTTAGAAGTCAATCTATTCTGTGGAGACTGACATGGGGGATGAGAACTTTCTTTCCCCATTCTGCGTACTTCTTCCCATCCCAGTGGAACCTGACCTTACTCCTCTGGGGTATGATATAGTAAGTTCAACACCTTGAGTCAGCACAGGAGATACCAGAAAGATAGGCTTTAGGAAGGCTAGATGTAATGTAGTAGTTATAGATTTATACATAGTGTCAGAATGCCTGGGTTTTAATCTTGTTTCTGCCTTTGCTAGTTACTTAATCTGGTATAATAACTTCATGACTCTAGGGTCTAGCTTCCTTGTTTTTAGACTCTGTATTTATTTACTTTTTTGTTTGTTTTTTGCCCACTGGGGCCTTCTACCTGTGTAATTTTATTACTTGCAGCTGACTTTTTTTTTTCTCCTGTCAGTTTCAGAGAGAGAGAGGAGATGGCATAGCACTGCACCACCATTCCTGACACTTCCCTTGATGTCATGCATGATACTGTCTATCATGTGGTGCTGGGGGAGTTGAACCTGGCCCCTCATACCTGGCGAAATGTGTGCTTGAACAGGTGACCTATTTCCAGACATCCTAATTCTGTATTTACAGAGTCTCCTTCAGTACTGAACACCATTCGTAACTGCAGAGTTCATACATTCAAGGTGTTTAGAACCAAACCATTGTTAGTATTTATTCCCAGAAGATCTGCTTTGTATGTAAGTCTAGTCTCTAAATGGGATAGAAAGGGAGGATAACACCATCTATGATGCAAGCACAGCACTTTCCCAAAGTATTCCCACATGCATTCCTTGCTAGGTTCCATTCCAACTGTGAAATATAAGATCCCAGAGGCAGGGTGTTTGTCCATCTTGTCTATCAGTATATTCCAGATGCTTAGAATGGAGCCTGGTAGAAGCTCAGTAATTATCTGTAGAATCTCTGAGCCCTGTCAATTAGGTATAGTAGCAGCTAGTATTAACCTATTTGATGGAGGAAAAGTCAGAGACCCAGAGATATTAACTCACACTCCTATGGTTGCTGGAAGGGTTGACAGAAGAGCTGGATGAGACTTCCAGGTCTCTCAAATTCTGGTTCAGTGCTCTTGTCCCAGTGTGTTTCTGCTGTTAGCAAGAGCTGTGCTGGTGGGTAGGTTGAAGCAAAGACTAAGTAAAAGGTAGGCTGCTGCCTAGTCAGCTTCCTGGATTCCCACCTCTCTTGCTGCCCCAGAGCTCTCCATGCACTTATGTGGGCGTATACACCGAGCTTCCTCTGGTGCCATGGCACCTCTCATGTTGTTTTGGAGTTTGAACTTGGGCCACACATGGCAAGTCATGAACCCAATGAACTTTCTTTGGCCCTTGCGGAACTTTATTTTAAATAATCATCTTTGGGGTTGTCCTGTTTCCTTTGGTCTTGCTGGTCCTGGGGAATGATTGAAGCAGGTAATTCAAGATGAAGGCAACTAACTTCATGTTGACTTCTTAGTCTCTGTTTCAAATTTCTTCTCAGAAGAGGCCCTGGAAATGGCTTTTTCAGGCAGAAGGCTTACTGTATGTGGGAAGGCTGGCTCTCACCCTAAATTCCAGTTGCTTTGGGATAACTACACAGAGGTGGACCTGGATCGTGGCCTGTCTTGGGTGAGGCTGTCTTCCAATAAATGCTCAGACACTTGGATCCTTGGCATTATAACCATTCCTTGCCTTTCTAAACCCAAGAAAAATGAGCAGTAACGAATGTCTGAACTTGGGCATAATATTTAAGTTTAGTGGGTGAGTGAAATATAATTGACCTGTTCTGTTCTTTGAGCCAAACTCATGATTCCTTAATAATTCATGGTGAGGCTTGTAGGAGAGACAGGAAGCAGTGGGGCTCTTCAGCAGACTTAGGATAGATGTCTGGATTCCTGGAGGTACTGGCTTCTAAGAGGCAGATTCAGCATTGTTTTTTTTTTTTTTTTTTTTTCTTTCCAGTTCATCTTTGCACAAGGAGATTTTTATGGAAATTTGAACACTTGCAGATAAACATACTTCTATTAGCATCTTTCATTTTGATAGAGGAGTTTTTGTCTTGCTGTTCTGATGGATTATCCAGGCTGGGCTGGTTTCCTGTGTGGAGTCATAGGCAGTCATTAGGTGAAACATTTGTTATGGTAGGAAGACTGTGATTTCTGGGAGGAGGTGGATGTCTTGGCCATTTGGCACTTGTGAAAACCCAGGGCAAGTTCCTTAACCTTTCTCTTTTAACCCTCACCATGGGGGAGGGAGGTGAGAAGAGGTATTAAACTGGTTTCACTGTTGCTGGAGGACTAGACATGATAGTTGGTGCTCAATTCTCTGTTATAAAGGAAACAAAGAATTCAGTGATAATATCTGTTAATTCTATACTGTAGGGAAACTGCATCCTGAAAGGACTGGATTTGGACGGTCTGATTTAGCTCTGGGGGTTAGTTAGTTGGTGGCCAAAGATTGATCAATTAGGTCCAACTTAACTGCAGTGTTAGCTTCCTGATTTACCCAAGTCTTACTCCTAGTTTTCCTGCTCTTTATTTCCACTTGTATATTGGGGTGGAGACTGGCTTGAGTTAGTGGACATCAACCTCTGATTGCAGGTTCTTATGAGGATAAAGCAAATTACCCTTCATGCAAAAGCTGGTGTGACAGTTTGACCTTTTGGGGCACCAGGCACCTGCTCCCCTACTCAGTGTCAATATGAGTTATCTGCATGCTTTTCTGACAAGTAGCTATCCAGCAATAATGTTTGGAAATCTGAAGGAGGCCTTAAAGGACAGTGAATAAGCATTTTTGAGTTAGTCTGCCCTCTCCCTTTCCTCATTGGAAACTCAGTCAAGATGGAGGTCAGGAAGCACTATGGGAGAGAGGCACATGTCTGAGAACTTTAGGAATTTGGTTTTTTATGTGATGTTTTCCAGCAGAAGGGACAAGAGTGGTCAGGGACTCTGGATAGTCAGAAAAACCTACTTTGAAGACCTTGTCTAGCCTGTCTTCTTGTACTGGTCTTTTGTAGGTTGTTGGAGACTGAAGTGATTCTATCACTGTTCTTCTATAAGAGGCACAAATATGGTCTACTTTCGCTATTCCTGTGGTTCTCTTCTGTGTTGGGTAGTGGCAGTGGTCACTTTTTTCCAGATGGGCAGGTCAGAGCTTTCTGCGGTTTTCCAAATGGAGCTGATACCCATCACTGTGAGCCAGTGAGAGGCAGTAAGCTGGGTATTCAGTAGAGAAGGTAGGCCTTGGAGAGGGGACAGAATTAAGAGGAGTGAGAGAGGAGGGGGGAGGCAGTAGAGATCACTCTCACTCAAGGCAGAAAGTGTGTGATCACAGCCAACCCTGCACAGACTTCTCTCCAAATGAGAAGAGAGTGAGAAATTTAATTTTAGTGTCTAGCTTTTGACTGATTCCCTGCAGAGGTTCCTTCTGGGCTTTGGTGTTGGGTGTCTCCCCTCCCCTGTTAAGGGCAGACAGGCTGGGATCAGCAGTGTAGATGTTGCCTAGAAACAGCCCTGGGGAGGAAGTGGAGAGCAACACATTCTCCCCAAGGGCCCAGGGAACTTGGATTTCAGGACATGGAGGTGACATCAAGGACATTGCAGGAGAGGATTTAGGAACAGGGTAGTGGGGTCATCAGCCAGATTTGGTTGGGGCTGAGCTGTATTGGGTCTCTTGTTTCTACACTAGGCACGAAGCCATGCTTTCCAGGCCCTATTCCATGGTCCCCTTGCCAACACAGGTGTGTGTTTTGGTGGAGGCCGGACTATCTCAGTGTAGCCGAGCTTTGTTGAAGCATGACTTGTGGTGGAGGAGTGCTAGGTCCTGGGAGAAGGTGTTCTAAGCAAGGCCTGGTGTGTGTGGGGGTGTATGTGTGTGTTCATGTATGTTCCCTGTGCCCAGCCTACTAGGTGCTCCTGGCAGGAAAGTTTCCAGGCAGCCTACTTGGGGACTGGCCAGACCGGTGTATGTGAAAATCAGAATCAGGGAGCTTCTACACCACAGGGAACCTCCTTACCCCAGCCAGGTAGCACCCACCCTGCTCCATGGTGAGTAGTTGCACTTGGAAAATTAACATTTTCATCCTACTTTCTCCCCACTGCCAGTCAGCTTGTGTTAAGGGAGTAAAACTCATTTAAATATGAGTCTAAAAAAATATAATTAGGAAGATAAATTGAAAAATGCATGCAATACACTTCTGTGCCAAATATAAATTACTTTATCCACACCATTACACCCATCCATTAACCCATGGAGCTGGAAGCTATCTGTGGCGTGAAATTCTCTTAGGAGATTTTCTCAGGAAACCCAACTATTAGGACTTCCTTAAAAGCAGAACATAAATGATAGCACACGGATGAAAGCATTTTGGAAATGATGATTCCATTTAAATTCAACATTCACTTCATCAGGCATCAGAAAACAATGGAGTCCTTTTTCTGTACATTCTGTACCTGGGTGGGATTGTTTGGGGAGGAAGAAGCCTGGATAAATGAGAGTTATGTGCTTTTTGTCATCCTGGACTGGAAGGCAATGGCATATGGAAAGGGCTTTGAGTTTTTTGGTTCATCTGCCATGATCAAGATTAAGTGTCACTGACTAAAAGTTATAGAAACATATGGGGCTGGGTGGTGGGACATCTGGTTAAGTGCACATGTTACAATGTACAAGGACCCAGGTTCAAGCCCCCATACCCACTTACAGGGAGAAGCTTCACAAGTGGTGAAGCAGTGCTGCAGGTGTTTCTCCGTCTCTCTTCCTCTCTATCTTTCTTCTTCTCAGTTTCTGGCTGTCTCTATCCAATAAATAAATAAAGATAATTTTTAAAAAGTTATAGAAGTATGGATTTTGTACCAACAGGATGGATCACTTTGAATAAAGCAGTTTGGTTGAAAACTTGGGCTTAGGGTCAAGCAAAATATAGGCCTAAACATAACTCTACCATCAACTAGCTAAGAGACCTAAGTATAATTCACTCTTAGATGTCAGTCTTTTCAGCAGGACAGTGGGGAAAACTGTAATGAAACCTTGTAACCTCATAGGGCTGCTTGGAACCTTAAAGAAGTTATAGAAGAATATGACTAGTTCAGGGGCAGGGCAATTCAAAACAACTAGGAGAGCAATTGCTAGCTTAACAAGGACAGCATTAGTAAGACAAGACACTGAGCTTTAAGATTAAAGTTACTCTGCTGTGGGATGGGAGTAGTTTGCTGATAGCAAAGGCTCTATTTTCTGTAGGGGTTTTGGCAACAGCTAGTGGCTGACTTCTTAGGAATGCTACCTGGAGATTCAGTGGCAGAGGGAGGCCTTGAGGCCTCTTTTTCTTTCCTTTTCTCTTTTCCTTACCCTTCCCCCCTTTTCCTTCCATCCTCCCTTTCTTCCTTCCTTCTTCTCTCTTTCTCCTCCCTTTCTTTCTCTTTTTATTCATCTTATGAGAAGAGAGAGAGGGAGAGGGAGAGGGAGAGAGAGAGGGAGAGAGAGAGGGGGAGAAAGAGAGGGAGAGAGATCAGAGCACTGATATAGCATGTGTGGCATCAGTGATGGGTTCTGCACTCTACTCACTGAGCCACCCCTCAGACTGTATGTGTGGAGATATCTGAGAGAAACTTAGGAGTCAGATTCTTGGTCTATATTCAGTGGTTACAGCTAAAACTGAAGACTACCTGGAATTTGTTCAGCATCAAAATAATGAGTATTTATAAAACTGTCCACTACAAAGAAAGCAATAGCAGTGTTTGGTCAGACACTGGAAAAGTCATTCAAAAAATCTCACCACCTAGAAGCCATCTTGAACAGTATGAGATAATCACTTAAGAATTCTAAGGGTAGATGTAGCTACAGGGATACATTGAAGGTAGATTGAGAGGAATACTGTTAGAATAACAGGTTCACACTCTACATAGGAATTTTAACAAAGAACATGAATTTTCTTTGCTTAGTTTTCATAGAGGAAATATCTGAAGGAACTACTGAGCTCTGAATAAATACTTCTTCACTGAAACTGGTTATTCCCTATAAGATCTTCAATGAGATTATGAGAAATTTAAAGAGATTGGAGTTACTACTTTTTCTTACCAGCTCATTTTAATTTTACATTTTTTAGTCCATCTTATAAAAGATGAGGAATTTTTTTTTCACGTTCTCCTCCTCACCCTCCTCTTGTCTCTGCTTTATTTTAGTATTAGCATTGTTTGATACTGGTATAGTTGATGGTATCTGATAAATCTCAACTATTAAATTTTTTTTATTGCCACCAGGATTATTGCTGGATTCATTGCTGGCATGATGAATCTACCATTCCTGGTGGCCATTTTTTCTTTTTCTTTCTTTAAATTTTTATTTATTTATTATTAGATAGAGACAGTGAGAAACAGGCAAGGGGGGAGAGAGAGGGAAAGAGACAGAGAGACACCTGCAGCCTGCTTCACCACTCCTAAAGCTTTCCTCCTGCAGGTGGGGACCAGAGACTTGAACCAGGTCCTCGTGCATCATAATGTGTGCTCTTAACCAGGTGAGCCACCGCCTGCGCCCGCCATTTTTTTTCTTATCCTTTTTCTTTTTTTCTCTTTTTCTTTTTCTTCAGACAGAAATTGAGAGGGGAGGGAGAAATAGAGAGGGAGAGAGAAACACACACACTTACAAACCTGCTTCACAGCTTGTGAAGTATTCCCCCTTAGGCAGAGGGTGGTGGAGGTGGTGATGGTGGTGGTATGTTGATTGGGGGTTTGAACTCTGGGTCCTTACATGACAAGATGCTGTGTTAACTGATCTGCTTAACCAGGCGTGCCATCACTCAGGCCTCTAGTCTCAACTCTTTTCCCTATACAGGCATCCAGTTCACACTAGTATTTGTTTCTGTCTCTATTTTATGCAGGAATCTGAAATGGCTTCACTCCGCCATCTTGTTCCACAAGATTCTCTGAATATTATTTATATAAATAATAATAATAATAATAATTATTATTATTTTACCAAGCACTGTATAGCTCTAGCTATAGTGTGGAGGACTGAATCTGGGACTTTGGAGCCTCAGGCATGAGAAACTGCATAATCATTAAGCTTTCTGCCCTGCCCTTCATTGAGTATCATTTAAAAAGTATTTTTTCCTTGGAATTAGACTCCTCTAAATGAGGGGCATAGAGACCTGAATTTCTTTTTTTCTTTTTTCTTTTTTGTAAGTAAAAGTAAACTTTATTATTATTATAATATTTTTTTACCAGAACACTGTTGAGCTCTGGCTTATGGTGGTGCTGGGGATTGAATCTGGGACTTTGGAGCCTCAGGCAGGAGAGTCTTTTTTTTTTTTTTTTAAATTTTTTATTTAAGAAAGGATTAATGAACAAAAACATAAGGTAGGAGGGGTACAACTCCACACAATTCCCACCACCCAATCTCCATAACCCACCCCCTCCCATGATAGCTTTCCCATTCTCTATCCCTCTGGGAGCATGGACCCAGGGTCGTTGAGGGTTGCAGAAGGTAGAAGGTCTGGCTTCTGTAATTGCTTCCCCGCTGAACATGGGCGTTGACTGGTCGGTCCATACTCCCAGTCTGCCTCTCTCTTTCCCTAGTAAGGTGTGTCTCTGGGGAAGCTGAGCTCCAGGACACATTGGTGGGGTCTTCAATCCAGGGAAGCCTGGCCAGCATCCTGGTGGCATCTGGAACCTGGTGATTGAAAAGAGAGTTAACATACGAAGCCAAACAATTTGTTGAACAATCATGGATCCCAAGCTTGGAATAGTGGAGAGGAAGTGTTAGGGGGGTACTCACTGCAAACTCTAGTGTACTTCTGCTTTCAGGTATATATTTTGCAGTAGTTTATGGATACGTGTGCACATAAACTCTCTCTCACAGAAACTGGTGTATATCTAGGTTATGGGACTTTGTTAGAAAGTGAGACCTGAATTTCTTAAGAAAAAAAACTCCAAGGTAATTCTTTTTTTTTTTTTTTTTTGCCTCCAGGGTTATTGCTGGGGCTCAGTGCCTACACTACAGATCCACTGCACCTGGAGGCTAAGTTTTAAAACTATATTTATTTATTCCCTTTTGTTGCCCTTGTTTTTTTTTAAATTATTGTAGTTATTATTGTTGATGTCGTCGTCGTTGTTGGATAGGACAGAGAGAAAAGGAGAGAGGAGGGGAAGACAGACAGGGGGAGGGAAAGACACCTACAGACCTGCTTGATCGCCTGTGAAGTGGCTTCCCTACAGGTGGAGAGCAGGGGTGGGGTTTGAGCCCGATCCTTACACTGATCCTTGGGCTTTGCGCCATGTGCACTTAACCTGCTGTGCTGCCGCTGGACTCCCCTGGAGTGTTATTTTTTTCCCCTTTGTTGCCCTTGTTGTTTATCGTTATTATTATTATTATTTTTGTTGTTGTTGCTCTCATTGTTGTTGGGTAGGACAGAGAGAAATGGAGAGAGGAGAGGAAGACAGAGAAGGGGAGAGAAAGACACCTACGGACGGACCTGCTTCACCACCTGTGAAGCGACCCCTTGTAGGTGGGGGGCCTAGGGCTCAAACTAGCATCCCTGACCTGGTCCTTGTGCTTTGCGCCATGTGCACTTAACCCACTGCGCTACCACACAAGTCAGCCAAATCTAGGATCCATTTTACGTTCCCCCTAAGATTCTGTTATTCATTCTGTTCTCCTTAAGAAGTAGAAAGAGGGGAGTCCGGCGGTAGTGCAGCAGGTTAAGCACACGTGGCATGAAGCGCAGGGACCCGCCTACGGATCGGATCCTGGGTTGAGTCCTGGGCTCCCCACCTACAGGGGAGTCGCTTCACAGGCGATGGATGAAGCAGGTCTGCAGGTGTCTGTCTTTCCCCTTCTCCGTCTTCCCCTCCTCTCTCCATATCTCTCTGTCCTATCTAACAGCGACGACGTCAATAATAACAACAATAATAACTACAGCAACAATAAAAAAACAAGGGCAACAAAAGGGAAAATGAATAAATAATAAAAAAAAGTAGAAAGAGGGTGTTAGTACAAAATTCTCTTGGTTTTTCTCACAGATAGTCCCAGATATAGTTTCTTCTCCCTGTGGAAGAGAATGGGGATACACAGCTTCCCTTATTCTAAACTTTATTGGAAGTTTAGGTAAGAGGGATGAGATTCGAGGAGCACCTGATTTCTGCTTTCTATATTGGCTGAGGAGTATTCTATCCCTCTTAACATACTTGACCTTGATTTTTCTGTGCAAATAAGTTGTTCTCAACCCTGCCTGTACACTTGTGCCACTTTTGAAGGTTTTTAAAAAATATTGATATCTACTAGAGATGCTGTGTTAACTGATCTGGACTGGGATTCAAATCATTGGCCCTTTGTAGGGTAATCTCAGGTGCTAACCGAAAGACAGTATATATTGTTCTTTCTTAATTCATTAGTGACTCATGAGCCTTTTAAAAATCCCCCTTACTCATACTTTAAACTTAGTTATGGAGCAAGTATTTTCCATCCACTAAAATGTTTCCTTAACAACAATAGAGTGTTGTGCTTGACAGGGTAGGCTTTGGAGTAATGGATACCTGAGTAATGGATACATGTGTGTGTGTGCCTCTGCTGCCTTTGTGATCTTGAGCAAGTAACTTACTGTCTCTGTTCCTCATTCAAAATGAGGATTTCAAATCAGTCCTGCATAGTGTTGAGAACTAAAGTTAGTTTTAAATGCTATGAGTTACACCAGTTTTCTTTGGGTTAGTATTTGTCTTGTATGTTTTTTTCTCTTTATTTTTAGACCTTCACAAAGGTTTTATTTTATGTATTTTTCTTGTAATTATAATTAAATTTTGTTCAAATTTTAATCCAGTTTGACATTATCTGTCTTCTGTTGGAAAATTAATTCTTTGTTATTATAATTTCTGAGTTTTTTCATACTGTTTCATTTTGTGTTTATATTAACTAGTCCCTTCTTTTCCCTCTTTTCTTTTTCCTATTTTACATTCTGACATAAATTAATAGTTCCACTCCCTTTTTAAATTTTTTTTCTATTTCACAGGTTATTTAGATAGTTTTCTGTTAAGAGTAGTTACTCTTAAATTTATTTGAAGAAACATTGAAAGGGATATAACAGTACTAATAAAAATACTATATGTTAAGTATGCAGCATAGTATGCCTGGCATTTAAATGCATAATTATCCCCACTTATCAGTGCTACTCTTAATAAAATGAAAATAATTGTTTCACCCAAGTAGCCACCGAAAGATAAGCATCTTTCATTCATTCATTCATTCATTCATTCATTCATTCATTCTTTCTTTCTTTCTTTTTCCTTCTTTCTTTCTTTCCTTCCTTTCTTCCTTCCTTCCTTCCTTTCCCATGAGTACATTCTCAAGAAGCTGAACATCATGAAAACTATACAGAGGAAAACCTAGTGTGAACAGTGATAGTATGTCCAAAATGAGGGGCTGGTAGGAAAGATAGCACCATGTCCGTGTGCATTTTCTCCCTGGGCTCAGCATCCCTCACGTGAGTTTTCACATTTGTAAAATGCTACACGGAATAGTAAATGAGAGGAGTCGTAGAGAGCACTTAGCACATGCTAGGTGCTCAACACTTAGTAGCAGTTATGTGGTTAGTAAGCTCAACTTCCTTTTTTAAACTTCCCAGCCTTGATTCACCACCTTGCCTCCTTCTTCTTTATTTTATTTTTGATTTTTTATTAGTGATTTAATAATGGTTTACAAGATGGTAAGATATCATGGGTACACTTCCACCCAATTCCTACCACCAAAGTTCTGTATCCCATCCCTTCCATTGGAAGCTTCCATATTTTTTTTTTCAATCTCTCTAGGAGTATGGACCGAAAGTCTTTATGGGGAGCAGAAGGTGGAAGGTCTGGCTTCTGCAATTGTTTCTCTGCTGGACATGGATGTTGGCAGGTTGATCCATATCCCTAGCCTGTCTCTATCTTAAAGTGGGATTGGTTTTGGAGAGGTAAGGTTCTGGGCCACATTGGTGAGGTTGTCTGCCCAGGGAAGTCAGGATGGCATCATGGTAGTGTCTGCAACATGGTAGCTGAAAGGTGGTAAGATATAAAGTAGGACAAATAGTTTCATAAACATGAACCCAAAAGTAAGAATAGAGCAGATGAAGCTAGGGGTCTTCGTGTGGGAAGAAGTTAAGAAGTCTATGTAAGGTGTGTTTCAAGGGGCCCATGACTTTAGTAATTTTTGCCTGAGCCCAATAGTTGGCTAACATGCAGGTCAACTAAAAGTTTTGCCTGGGAAGATGGTGAGAATGGGACTAGAAAGCTGGATTAGGGCAGAGAGTACCTTCCAAATATGAGGAAAGTAGATATAAATACCATTAGCTGTAAACTCCATCCATCTGACTTAGGGCTTATATATATTCATAAATTCCTGTCAGTCTGAGCTTGCAGTCTATGGTCACAGCTAGGAACATTCTAGGCTGCGTTCATTTCAGGACCAGTCTTCCTCGAGTGGCTAACTAGGCTCACCTATTATCTGCATGGTCACTCTGATGTCTCACTCCTAGCTCCAGTGAGTTGGGCATGGATGAGATTGCTCAGCTCTGCCAGGTGGAGGCACAACCCACCAGGAGGCAACCCAGCACTGGACAATCAATCTTCATCAATCTTCTGTGAGGACTTATTGGAGAATTAGTGGAAAACTATGAGGGATAGTCCAGATGGAGGTAGGTGTAAAGTGGAGCTTTGCTGGATGGAGTTGTTTTTGCACAACATATTGATCTCCTTGGGGTGGGAAAAAAGAAACAGCAGTTTCTTTCTGCTCTCCTAGAGTGGCGGGTGGGAGAGGACAGGTGGGAGTCTGTGGGCCCTCTCGGCTGGCTTTTTTTAGATGTACCATCAGGTACTGCAGCTGGATTCTCACTGCTCCCTGCTTGGCAATGCAAAGGGCAGATTACTAAGCAGGGCTTTGCTTTTGTTTTTCATAAGAGGCTGTGCATCATTTTGGAGGTGGGCAGATGGGGCAATGTCTGTGCCCAATGCCCACAGTCTAATTTGCCTGGGACTACAACCCATGGTTCCCTGGTGCCTGAAGTTCCCACCTTTTGAAATTGCTGGAGTTGCCAGTAGGATGAACCTGGATGTCTAGGAATGAAGGACAGTGTCAGAGCTGGGTGCCATTCTGGAAAGTGCCTCCCACCCAGATCTGCCTTTCAGAGGATGGAGTTTTGGCTCTTACATCTCAGTTCTGTCTTAGCTCCTCCACATACTGTTATCTGTGAAGTCCTAGGCTGCTCACTTTCCCCATCTTGGTGTCTGTCCCTAACCTGTAAAGTAAGAGCTGCTGGTATTTCATTGGGTTAAGGGCCAGGCGATAAGAACTAAGTTTTAATTCCACCTTCAGTCACCATATGATCTTGGACAAACCATGAAATATAGATGCTTCATTACCAGTCAAATATAAACAGTACTATCTACACTTGCTGCCTCTCGGAGGAGATGGAGAGGACAAGTGAGAGGATGGTCTTGCATGCTCTGGTGGGGAGAAGTAGTTAAGACGCTGTCTGGAGGACACCTGCTTCTTACCCAGGGTGGGTAGAGCTGGTGTATGGAGGGTGTACATCCCAGGAGTCCGCCTGGATCAACATCCCATAGGTAGTTAGTTGTAGCACCATGATTGGTGTTGCATGAAGGAAAAAGGTCACTGCTAAGTGAGAAGAGGGAACTATTCAATGGTGTGGCCCAGTTTTTGAGGAACTTGTCCTAAGCTGAGACTCTTTACCAGGTCCTGTGCTCACCATTTCTCACACATCCCTTTCAGTCAGGATCTTAACAACCAGCTCATTATAGTCACAGATCCATCTAATTAAAGGATAGAAAGCTTTTGCACATCTGGAGCAGGATTCTAGAGATTCCACATTGAGTTAGGCTCTTACCCTTCTTCTATTTCCTATTCTCTTTCTCCTTCTCCTCTTCCTCATGCTCCTTCTCCTCCTTTTTGTTGATTTAATAATGATCATCAAGACCTTAGGATAAGAGGGGTACAATTCCACACACTTCCCACCACCAGAGTTCCTTATCCCTTCCCCTCCATTGGAAGCTTCCCTATTCTTTATCCTTTTGGGAGTATGGACACAGGATCATTATAAGGTGTAGAAGGTGGAAGGCCTGGCTTCTGTAATTGGTTCTCTGCTGGATATGGGCTATGATGGTTTGATCAATACCCCCAGCCTGTCTCTATCTTTCCCTAGTGTGGCAACGCTCTGGAGAGGTAGGGCTCCAGAACACATTGGTGGAGTCGCGCCCAGGAAAGTCACGTTGCCATCCATCATAGTAACATCTGCAGCTTAGTGACCGAAAAAGCATTAAGACATAAAGCAGAATATATTGTTTAATAATCAGGAACCTAAAGGCAAAAATATAGCAGATGAGATTTGGGATCTCCATTTTGAAAAAAAGCTAGTAAGTCTATTTTAGGCATATTCCAAGGGGCCCATGACTTTACTAATTTTTGCCTCAGCCCGACAGCTAACATGCAGGTGAACCAAAAGATACTGTCTGGGGAGATAGTGTCAGAGTTGGGAATAGGACTAGAAAGCTGGATCAGGAAGAGAGTAGCTGCCAAATATGGGATATATATATATATATATATATATATATATATATATATATATATATATATAATTTACTGTAGACCTCATTGATTTGATCTGGGGCCCATATTCAGCAACCTCTGCATCCTTGTAGGTCTGAGTTCACATTCTGTGATAATGGCTAGAAATATTCCAGGCTACACTCTCATCCTATTCTTCAGATTATGGACCATTCTTGGGGCTTGTGGAAGAGAGACCAGAGTGGGGGACATTTGGGAGATCATAGAGTGGGACTGGATTATAGATTGAGACTCACGATGTGACTAGACTGTTGAGGACTTGTTTTTTATCTCTGTTCTTCTTCTTCTAGCGTTTGCCCTTCTTCCGTAGCCAGTCAACAGCATCAGGTTGAGCCTGATGTAAAGTTTCGAGACCTCCTTTGAATCTGGAGAGGTGGCAGTCGTTGACTATGTGGGTCATAGTCTGTCTGTAGTTTATCTCTGTTCAATATTGGCAGTCTTGAAGCATAAGCAAACTGAGGTTCAAAGGGGTTAAATGACTTTGCTAAGGCTACACATTTAATAAAGTAAAAATTAAATTCAGATAAGACTGAGGAGTCTAGGCATGATATTTATATCAAGGGAGTTTTTAGCATTGGAAAGGGTTAAAGGAGAGGGATCATGGGACTGCTTCACTACAGTAAGTGGGTGAGTGGGTGGGTGGATGTGCTTAGTTTAGAGATTCTCTGTGGCCAAAGAGTTCAGTGGTTAATTCTAGCTCATAAAACCACAGTACTGGTAGCTAAGGGTAGAGGGCGGTGTGTGTGTGTGTGTGCGTGTGTGTGTGTGTGTAGTACAGTATAATTAGAAGTTAGGTATGAGTAGGCTGTAGAGTATAGCTTATGTATAGAATCTGTGAGTGTGAATGTGGGGAGAGTGTGTATAAAGTTGTGTGTGTAGAATGTATGAGTGTGTATGTGTACATGGTGTGTGTGTGTATACATATGCATCTGTATGTGTGGTGTAGATGCCTCCATGAAGTCTCTGCTCTGCCATAAGCTTTCTCATCTATCATCATAACAGAAGCCTATTCCATTCCCACTGAGTCCAGCCAAAAAATTAGAGTGAGAGAGAGTCATAAAAAATGAGCACACCCACGGAGGAGCAGGCAGTGCTTTATGGTCTGAATGGCCCATTGTGATGATTTGGGTGACAGTGGGGCCAGCATTGCCACCGAGATTCTTTTTTTTCTTTTTTTAATATTTATTCCCTTTTGTTGCCCTTGTTGTTTTATTGTTGTAGTTATTATTATTGTTGTTGATGTCGTCATTGTTGGATAGGACAGAGAGAAGTGGAGACAGAGAGGGAGAGAGAGAAAGATAGACACCTACAGACCTGCTTCACCGCCTGTGAAGTGACTTCCTTGCAGGTGGGGAGCGGGGGCTCCAGCCGGGATCCTTCGGCCAGTCCTTGCGCTTTGTGCCACGTGCACTTAACCCATTACGTTACTGCCTGACTCCCTCCACTGAGATTCTTAATGGCTCCATAGGAGCTGTTATATTCTTAACAGATTGTTGCCAGCTCTCCGCCTGCAGGGGAGTCACTTCGCAAGCGGTGAAGCAGGTCTGCAGGTGTCTTTCTCTCCCCTCTCTTTCTTCCCCTCCTCTCTCCATTTCTCTCTGTCCTATCTAACAACTATGACATCAATAACAACAACAATAATAATTACAACAAGGGCAACAAAAAGGAAAATAAATAAATATAAAAAATTAAAAAAAGATAATTCTTTTTTAAAAAAATAAATATTTATTCATCCCCTTTTGTTGCCCTTGTTGTTTTATTGTTGTAGTTATTATTGAGGTCATTGTTGTTGGATAAGACAGAGAGAAATGGAGAGAGGAGTGGAAGACAGAGAGGAGGAGAGAAAGATAGACACCTACAGACCTGTTTCACTGCCTGTGAAGCAATTCCCCTGTAGGTGGGGAGCCAGGGGCTCGAACTGGGATCCTTACTCTGGTCCTTGCATCTGCACCTTAGCCCACTGTGCTACTGCCCGACTCCTAAAAAAGATAATTCTTTTTTTTTTTTCTTAAAGGAGACATAGAAAAAGCAAGAGTGGGAAGATATAGAGTAGGAGAGTGAGTGATTTCTGTTATCAAGTAAATTCTGAAGCTTCAAGCAGAATTTTATTGTTGCCATCCTTGCAGTTGCTGGAAGATCATGATATAGATGACACTTTCAAAGCAAGCTCATGCTGTGGACTATGAAAAAGTCTGTGTGTTCATGGCTCAGGAAAAGTGGGCTAAGGGGAAGTTGGTAAGAATGAGATTTCTCTTGTAGCAAGGCCTGGGTACTGCTGACTTAACTTGTTTCTGCTGAGTCATGATACTTGTGGCATAAAAGTATATCCTTTGAGTTGGCATCTGGTGAAGCAAAGCATAGGATGAACCAAAAGTAAGGAATTTCTTGTCATTAAAAATAAAAGTGAAAGGTTAAGGTGTGGGAAGAGAAGCATGGTTCTAGGAAGAATTAAAAGATCTTATAAGAGTTAAGGTTGTATGCTGTGATTCCTTCCAACTCTGGGGTTCTTTGTGTCACATTAGAGATTCTAGAATTAGTGATAGCTAGTGTTTAGGGATGGTCCTCAGGAATAAACATGTATATAAAATAATGAAGAGTACCACTGAAGAAAATTTACTAGGGTGATAAGCTTTTATTTTTGATTTCCTATTCTGTGCCAGCCATTATACTAGGCCACGCAGATTGCTCTGAAATGAGTAAGACACAACATTTTGCCCTGAGGACCTTACACTCTGTGAAGCCAACATTGAGTTTTATTTTTCCTAGTTACTGGCAGTGGTGAATTATGTATCTTCCTGAATTCAATAGAAAGTACTGTGAAGGTGGACTTGAGAGACTGATGAGGAGTTTGTGTTCAGAGGAAGCTACTACGTATTGAGAGCCTACTGTGGTATCATAGATTACAGGATTTTAAAGTCTAGATAATGATATTGTCAGATGGGTGTTTTTCCCTTCAATCATCTGTTGTGATAGAGTGAGTGATTTCTGTTGTCAAGTAAATTCTGAAGCTCCAAGCAGAGTTTTGTTGTTGTCATCATTGCAGTTGTTGGAAGATCATGATATAGATCACACTTTCAAAGCAAGCTTTTCAAAGACATATTGTTTGGTTTCAGGTTCATCTCATCACTGAGTAAGTTAGGACTTTGAGCATGATATTTACCCCTATGCCTCTACTTTCTCATCTTTAAAATTGGGTTGACCATATTAATAATATCTACTGATATTTTTGTAATAGCATTCCTGTAATACATACATGTGTTCTTAGATGTAGGGACCTTACTTTTATCATCTTATACTTCCTAAGTGCTGGATAAATTAGCAGAATAAATGTTACTAATGAGAAAATTAAAGTTTGGTGAGGTAAGATAGTCACCCATGGTTACCAGCACTTTGTGGAACTGGAATTCAAATCCAGCTGCAGAGGATGGTATATGGTAGGAGATGCACTTGACCTCCTGCTCCTATCAGTTAGATGGGGAAGGGAAGAAGCAATCTTGACTTTTGCAGTGATAGCTGTTGGGGAGAGAGGTTCTCTATCTTAGGAACTCTAAGATTTGGGGCAGTATATTCATTTCGACCTGAATAACACTGGGAAGAAAGAATAAAGACCATGGCAGGATGTAAGCATTCTGGGAAGGCCTACATTTTCTGATGTTAACAAGAAAGTGTTCTGACTTGCTTCTGTTACTAGATGACAACTACCATACCCCCATCAGAGGAAATATTTTAAATTCTAGGGAAAGAGTAGGTCACAAAGCAAATGCACAAAATGCACCTGTCAGTACATGTTTTCCTTTTTCTTTCTTTCTTTTTTTTTTTTTAAATATTTATTTTATTTTTTTATTCCCTTTTGTTGCCCTTGTTGTCTTATTGTTGTAGTTATTATTATTGTTGTTGTTGTTTGATAGGACAGAGAGAAATGGAGAGAGGAGGGGAAGACAGAGAGGAGGAGAGAAAGATAGACACCTGCAGACCTGCTTCACCGCCTGTGAAGCGACTCCCCTGCAGGTGGGGAGCCGGGGTTCGAACCGGTTTTCTTATGCCGGTCCTTGTGCTTTGCGCCACCTGCGCTTAACCCGCTGCGCTACAGCCCGACTCCCATGTTTTCCTTTTTCTATGTCTTTATTTTAAAAAATCTTTTATCTTTTATTTATTTTTAATGAAAGATAGATAAAGGTAGATAGATATCAGAGCACTGCTCAGCTCTGGTTTATGGTGGTGCTAGGGATTGAACCTAGGACCACAGAGCCTCAGGCATGAAATATTTTGCATAACTATTATGCATGAAATATTTTGCATAACTATTATGCTCAGCCCTTTTTTTGTCTTTACAAATAGAAATTGAGGGGCCTACTGTTGACACATCTGGTAGTATGCACACATTAACATGCTTAAGGTCCCATGTTTAGTCCCTGGCTCCTTACCTGTAAGGGAGGAAGCTTCATAAGTGGTGAAGCAGTGCTACAGGTGTCTCTCTCTTTACTTCCTCTCTCTGTCTCCCCTCTCCCTCAATATTTCTGTCTCATCCAAAACAAACAAATAAATAACGTCTTAAAAATAAAAATGGAGTTGAATCTTCTTTAATCTGTTATTTTTCCAAAGAAGGGTGCTAAATATCGTGAACTAAGTCTGAGAGCCTGTGCTGGGTAGATGAACAGAAGTCACGTGAATGCCATCTGACTTTTGAGCTGTGTTAGAATACAGGTCCAAAAAGGATGACAGATGACCAAGTGGGGGTTGTATTGTTATATGAAAACTGGGAAATGTTATGCATGCACAAACTGTTGTATTTACTGTCGAATATAAAACATTAATTCTCCAATAAAGAAATAAAAAAATTAAAAAAACAAACTTTCTGCAGTATTAACTTGTTTCCTCTGGAATCAAGGGCTACTCAACCGACGTGTTGTTGATAGTGGCATGTGTATGTGTAAGGAGATCCCAAGAAATAAATTTTCGTGTTTCACATTCATATAACATCTTTATTAAAGTATGACCATTGGGTGACACAACCCTTATAGCAGCCTTACACACTGCAGGATGTAGAGTTGAGATAAAGCATAGGTTGTTGGTATGGGTGTAGTCTTCAGGACATAGGCTGTATACAATAGTTTTAGGTTGTAGGTTGTAGCTCCAGGTTGTAAGTGTGCAGTTGTTTCATATATAGATTGTAGGGTAGGTCCTAGGTGTCAGTGTAGGTTATTGATGGTAAGAGTGGATGCCATTTGTAAATGTAGTTTATAGATCACAAGTTGTAGATGTAAAATGTTGGTGTGGATCACAGATTGAGGTTGTATACTGTAGGTCGAGGTACAGATTATGAGTTGTAGGCTGTCTGTGTAGATTGTAGGTAAGAAACAGAAACAAAGGGCTCTTAACTTTTCAGGGTCACATGCCTTTTGGTATAGATAGACCTGGACTTGAAATGTAAATCTTCCGGTACCATGCATGACCCTGACGTTTCTGGCTGTATTATGCCCCTCTAGGAGAAATGAGATGGGCTTCCCAGGTAATGTTTATATTTTGTTGTTACATGTACACATGAATGTGGGTAGTGGAGAGAGACATTATCTCTCAGTCTCTCTGCTTAGAGATATCAGTTTGTTACTTGTTGATACACTTTCTTCAAAACTCTTTATATATATTTTAAAATTATTTCAATTCTGGGAGTCGGGCAGTAGCACAGATGGCTAAGTGCATGTGGCACAAAGCACAAGGACTGGTGTAAGGATCCCGGTTCGAGCCCCCGGCTCCCCACTTGCAGGGGAGTCGCTTCACAGGTGGTGAAGCAGGTCTGCAGGTATCTATCTTTCTCTCCCCCTCTCTGTCTTCCCGTCCTCTCTCCATTTCTCTCTGTCCTATCCAACAACAATGACATCAATAATAACTACAACAATAAAACAACAAGGACAACAAAGGGGAATAAATAAATATAAAATTTAAAAAAATTATTTCAATTCTCTTAGTACTCTCTGTTGAATTTTTTATGCTGTCTCCCTACCCTGCCCCACTCCAATTACTGTAAAAAGCATTCCTGATCTGTTGTAAGTACATAATTCTCTCTTTCTCTCTTTTAATGTGACTGTATTCTATTCTATGTGGTTGTACTATCATTTATTAGTCTATTTATGCTGTGGTATATTCAGACTTTTGGACTGCCTGGATTTATGACTAAAATAACAATCATTTGAGGGTGAACATTTTCTTAATGATCTTATCTTTACGTTTTTACAGTTTATATAATTTCTGCCACACTTAAGAGAGGCTGGAGAAGACCTGGTAGCTTCCTGGCAACAGAATTACAAATCCACTTGTCTCAAGTGTGCCTTTAGCATCGGGTACTGGCCGAGAGGTCAGAGCTAGACAGCATGGTAGGTAGGTCAGGCCTGGGGCAGATTGAACAATAGAGGAGAGGGTTCTCTCTTGTTTAGACAAGAGTGGAATTTCAGAAACAGAGCTAGGGAAAATGATTTGATTTTTTAGAGGTAGGCAGAGAAGTCACACATTTTAAAAATTGATTTAATAATGATTGACAAGACAGTAGGATAAGAGGGGTACAATTCCACACAATTCCTACCACCAGAGTTCTTTATCCCATCCTCTCCACCTCCCCACAATTCATGTCACTGATATTTCTGCCCTGCTTTGTCAGTAAGCAACAGGTGATTCTCTCCTGTGTCCAAAATCTAAGCAGGGAGCACCCATTAGGACTTGGGTAACCCTAACTGGTGCTCATCAGAGGAATCTTTGTGGGTCAGTAACTGTAAGAATGTCTTCATAGGACATGGCGATTCTTGCAACTCTTGCAGGAAGAGCTGTTGGGGAAAGGAGGAAGGGGCAATGCCTGGTCCAAAGAGGGATGGGGCTGGGAGGAAAGTCTGGCCTCTGACTCAAGGTGATCATGATCCTCCTATGCCATTCGCCCCCGCTGCTCCCAGTCCTGGAATTCCTCTCTTCCTTTTTTTTTTTTTTTTTTTAATTTTATTTATCAAAAGGAAACACTGACAAAACCATAGGATAAGAGGGGTACAACTCCACACAATTCCCACCACCAGAACTCCATATCCCACCCCCTCCCCTGATAGCTTTCCCATTCTCTATCCCTCTGGGAGCATGGACCCAGGGTCATTGAGGGTTGCAGAAGGTAGATGGCTTCTGTAATTGCTTCCCTGATGAACATAGGCGCTGACAGATTGATCCATACTCCCAGCCTGCCTCTGTCTTTCCCTAGTGGGGTGGGATTCTGGGAATCTGAGCTCCAGGACATATTGGTGGGGTTGTCTATCCAGGCAAGTCTGGTTGGCATCATGCTAGCATCTGGAACCTGGTGGCTGAAAAGAGAGTTAACATATAAAGCAAAACAAATTGTTGACTAATCGTGAACCTAAAGGCTGGAATAGTGCAGATGAAGAGTTGGGGGAGGTCTCCATTTTGTAGATAGTTAATAGGCCTATTTTAGTTATATTCCAAAGGGCCTGTGGCTATACTAGTTTTTTTTTTTTTTTTCAAATGACACAGTCAAGTCTCAGAGAAATTAAATTATTACTTACAGAAAGCCATGTAAACAATGAATGGGGCTAAGAAACTAGAGGAGCAAGCCTCAGTTCTCTCAGTGCCCTTTCCACTATGTCTTACAGTCTCTTACATGTGTTGACTCTCTGTTCCCAGGGAGTCACGGTTTTGTCTTACCTTGCTCCATCCCCCACAGGCATGGCATGACCTTTTTAGGACACATTAGCAACACCAAGTGATTTCCCAGGTGAAGAAGGCAAGGGGTTGTCATGACAAGAGCCTGTAATGACCCAAGTTCTGTTCCACCCACTGAAACGTATGTTCATTTTGCCCTCCTTACTAAAGTCAGATAAGCCAGAGAGGACACTGCCCTGCAGTAGAGAATCTGCCCCTTTTCCATGTATCATGGAGAGGCACAGAGGCATCTTGTGTTGGGCTCAACTGATATGTTACCACGTGCTGGTTTGGGAGGAACTCCTT
The DNA here is from genome assembly GCF_950295315.1 of Erinaceus europaeus. NCBI lineage: Eukaryota > Metazoa > Chordata > Mammalia > Eulipotyphla > Erinaceidae > Erinaceus > Erinaceus europaeus. Next base: position 27,322,041 of record NC_080162.1, read on the forward strand.
TAGCAGATGATATATTGTTGGTATGCTTCTAAATTCTGCTTTTAAGACCTTCTATTTTGATAATCACATTAGGTTCGCTTGTATTACTTACGATGTGGTCTATTTACATAATCACTGTTTTACCTGGGTCCCACCCTGCCTGCAGGGTATTGGTTTAATCCCCACTGGTCTTCTTCTAGCGTTTGCCCTTCTTCCATAGCCAGTCAATCAGGTTGAGCCTGATGTCTGCTTGTTGCTGGCTTTGAAAGTGACTGGGATCCATGTGGATTCAGTCGGCTAGGAAGGATCATCAGTTTCCCCAATAAATGGGTACTCACGGGATGCACCACGAGAAGGTCGATCCAATGCATCCCCACTGGTTAGATGAAAGCTTTCTATGTTCTGTTAGCGCTCTTTTTTTTTTTTGCTCCACCCCCTCTCCTAGTCATTTTCCTTTCCCTTGCCACTTCCGGTGAAGAGATGCATAAAAGATGTATCTGATTAATAAACGAGATATTGCTTCCCAGCTCAGCCATGAGTCCCTGGTCGTCTGTCTCCCGCCTGTGAAGCTAGACCGGCAATATATTGCATGACCCAAGGAGGGGGCACTATGCATCATGCTGAAGTGTTGACAGGCCTCCGTTCTCTGAGCATCAATTCATGGCATTCCTCTACCCTGTTTGCTGCTTTTTGCAGCAGATTATTTCTGATGCATATTGACTTGTTGCTAGAAAAATTTTGAAAAATATTGAGCAGGGTAGTTTTCTTCTTCATTTTTCTTTATTATTGTTGTTGAATTCATATGAGTAACTGGGCCTTCCACTTAAACTTTATTGATTTCTCAGTTTAGGGGAAGGCTCTGTAACCATTAATTTCCTTTATGCCACGTGGACAGAAAGTAGTATGGTACCAGTGGACGCTGATTGTGTTTGAAGCTATACTACTGCAAGACAAGGACTCTATGGGAGACAGAGGCACTTCTACCCAGCCCTGGCCTGATACAACTGAGTGTGCTTGGGCACATTTTTTGTCGCCTCTTTCCTGATTTTGGTTTCCCAAACCTTCCCTACCAGGGATGAGGCCAGATGATATGGGGCACTGGCCCTCCACGTTCTCATATTTCTCAGGTGGGGATGGAGACCTTGTCTTTGCTGGCTTTGTATGTAAGGACCTGGGCATTCTTGTATTCACAATGACACCACTGACTCTGTGTGCTTTCACCATTGTTTTCCTAGGAGACCTGCTGGATGACTGCTGAGTCACACACACACACACTCTCACAGGCCAGAATCCCTTGTGACTAAGCTGTTCATTTTGGGGAGGGCTGGCAGAGCCAGTGGGGCAGCCTTGGGACTGGGACAGTCTGAACCAGTGCAGCCTGGATGGAGTATAAACTGTGACCTTGCCCTTGTGTTGTAGAGACACTTGCCCATGGAGCTAATCAGCCTAGGCTCCTGTAGTCCTCTCCTTCTGTTCATTCTGACACTGTGGCCTCCAGCTTTGCTTATGTGTACATGAATTACTGTTACTGTCAAGTTCTTAGGGTAGGCTTAAATAGAATAGGTGATAAAGGTCATCAGCATTATTTATTAATCCCTTGACTTTTATTCAGTTCTGTAACCTGTAGATAAAGTAGATGCTTACAAGAGTAGCAAAGACTTGGGATTTGGAATCAGGCATGCCCAGTCTGAAGTCTAGCTGGGGTGCTTTGACCATGCCACCTTAGCCATAAGCCTCTTCTTCCCCTATTGAATCTCGTTTTGCCCTCTCTAAAGTTGTAAAAAACAGTATGGGCTCAGGACTTTTGTTAGTGAAGATTAAGTGAGTGAATGCTGTGTCTTGTCACCAGTGCTGGGTGCTTCTAGGTAGGACATGGACACATTTCTTATTATAGTTGTGTATTTGGATGTGCTTGTGCAAAAATAGAACTAGAACATAAGGGCTTGTGATTTCCAAGATATTATTACTCAGAACAATGCTTATTTAAAAAGTGAGCCAATTTGATATTGATTTAAAGAATAATATATAGGGAATTGTAGTTGGGTGTGGCGACAGGCCAATGTGCCAAAAAATCAGGAAGGTAAGACAGTATTTTGGGTACTACTTAGTTATCTTCTACTAATATTTCATTTAGAATTTAGGAGCAGAATGTTGAAACAGAATCAGACCATCTCTGCTTTCTTGTCGGCTCCTGCTACGGCAAGAGATAGGCTGGTGTTCTTATAGTCCATGAGAATAGTTGCTGATAGTTTTACTGTACTTTTTTTTAATCATCTTTTTTTTTAACTGTATTGGGAGGGCTTGTTAATGGTTTACAGTACAGTTGTTGGCACATGGGTACAATTTCTTATCTCCCCATGTTAGGCTTCTACAAAACACTCTCATGCCTAACTTAGGTCCTTTTCCACCATCATACATCAGGACTACAAAGCCCTTTCCACTCCAGTTCCAGCCCTTTCCCTGCCCTCCTCCCCAGACCCCAAATCCAGTCTAAGTTTTACTTTGTGTTTCCCCTTTCTGTTCTTGCTTCTTACGTTCTGCCTACGAATGAGGTCATCCTATGTTCATCCTCTTTTTGGCTTGTCTCATTTAACATGATTCCTTCAGTTCCATTCAAGATGAGGTGAAGAAGGTGAATTTTTAACAGCTGAGTAGAATTCCGTTGTGTATATATACCACGACTTGCTCAGCCACTCATCTCTTGTTGGACACCTGGGTTGCTTCCAGGTTTTGGCTATTACAAATTGTGCTGCTATAAACATAGGTATACATGGGTCTTTTTGGATGAGTGTGCTTGATTCCTTAGGATTTATCTATCCTCAGGAAAGGAATTGGCAAACGCTAGAAGAAGAAGGAAAGGAATTACAGGGTCATAGGGAAGGTCCACTTCTAGCCTTCTAAGAGTCGTCCAGACTACTATCCACAGGGATTGGACCAATTTACATATAATTTTAACTCATTCATTCATTTATGTAATCATTCTTCACTAGGTTCTAGGGACACAATTAGATGTAGTACTTGTTTGAAACAAACTTACAGGCGGGTGTGTGAGGTATGACCAGAAGGTACAGAGCATGATGTGCTGCTAAGGTCAGCACAGGGTGCCAAGATGGGAGCCCAGAGAAGGAAGCTGCCCAACCCCCTTGTAGGAGAAGGTGGCTTCAGGTATCTGAGCTGAGTCCTAGGACAGGAGAGGAGGTTAGCAGGCAGAGGGGGCATGATTCTGGGGGTGGGAGAGGTGCAGTACTGAAGAGAACAACACAAGAAATATGTAAAGAGGGTAGTAGGATGATATAGGTGAGAGCTACAGGCTGTGCGCCTGTCTGAATGGTGGCATAGAGGAGTAACCCATCATATGACAGCAACTCCCCAAGTGCCCCATCCCTGCTTCCTCTGACCTGTAACCCCCATCAGATAAGAAGTCAAAGGAAGTGATTCTGAGTGCTGTGTCGTTTTGGGGGGCTTTCTCTCTCTGTGCCTTAAAATATAGACACCATAAAAATGAACACTTTAATGAGTCAAAATGTTGAGCAATCCTAATCTCTCCGGAAGAATGTTGAGCAAAATGTTGAGCAATCCTAATCTCTCTCCTAATCAATTCTGGAACTTTGTTGTCATCTCAAATGGGGACCCCATACATATTAGCAGCCACAGCCCATCTCCTCCTTCCCTGAGTCCTTGGACCCACTGATCTACTTTCAACTGCTCGGGCTTGACTAATTTTGAATATTTCATATGTTAAATCATACAATGTATGGTCTTCTGTATTTGACTTCCCTCACTTAGAATTATGTTTTGGAAGGTCACTCATTTTGTAGTATGTCTCATATGCCATCCTTTTCTTTCCTTTCATTTTTTTTGCCTCCAGGGTTATTGCTAGGGCTCAGTGCCAGCACTACGAATCCACTGCTCTCAATGGTCATTCCCCCCCCCCCCATTTTATTGGATAGGACAGAGAGAAATTGAGAGAGGAGAGGGAGATAGAGAAGTAAAAAGAACGACAAGACACCTGCAGACCATCACTACTAGTGAAGCATTCCCCCTGCAGGTGGGGAGTTGGGGCCTTGAACCTGGATCCTTATGGGTCTTTGCATTTAGTAGTATGTGCACTTAACTGGGTTCACTACTACCCAGCCTCCTATGTCATTGCTTTCTATGATTAAATATTATCCCATTGTATATTTTATTGATCCATTCATCTGTTAATGGACATCTGAGTTGGTTCAGTTTTTTATTATTGTGTATAATAATGCTATGAATATAGGTGTACACATGTTTTTTGTTTTAATACTTGCTTTTAATTATTTTGAATATATGCCTAGGGATGAAATTAGTGGACCGTAATGGTGTTTCTGTGTTTAATATACTGATGAAACTTCTAGATTCTTGACAGGACATTTTTTTATGCCACCTTCTTCTCAGAACTGTGTCCTCCTTCTGTGCCCTATTAGGTATAAATTCTGAGACAAGAACCCAACAGTTACCAAATGCCAGGTATGTTCTAGCGTCTTCACCAGTAACCTTGGGTGGTGGATGCTATTCTTTCCCCCAGCTCTGAGCTGAGGAGACCAAGATGGGAAGTGGCTAAACACTATACCCTAGGCCAAATAGCTCGTGAGTAGAGGATATGGGATTTGAACACAGACAGTCCATCTTGAGAGTCTGATCTTTTCTGATGAGACACCACAGGAAGCCTTAGAGATCGGAGCATCCAGTTGATATCAGTGGCTGAGCCTGGGAGGCATCCTGATTTGAGGTGGGAGCTGTACACAGCAGAAAACATGCATGTCAGCCTGGGTTTGAGGGTATCCTGGGGTCTACTCAGCTCTGCCCCGTCCTCTTGTTCTGTTTTCCACTTTGCCTCTCCTTCTCCACCTCTGCCATTCTCATCCCCTTGCTCTCTTTTAATAAATGACAGTAGTTTATGGCTCACCTAGAAATAATATCATGAAAATACTTTGTCTTCTGATCAAACAGGGAGAGAAAAAGGCAAGAAAGAGGGGGGAAGAGAGAAAGAGAGTACAGGAAGGAGGGAGGGAGAGAGGAAGAGAAAAAGGAAGGGAGAGAGAGATTGTTTAGCAGGTTGGATGAATCAATGGGATCACTCAACCTGGTAGAGGGGGGTTTTCATGGCTCCTGCAGTGGTGACCTTGAGTTGGGTTCAGGAACTGGTGTCTGATGGTAACCTCCCTCACTCACATGTCTGCTCATACAACTGTCTCCTTCTGGTATTTATTGTTTAAGTAGCACCCACAGAAGCTACTCCATGCTGGGATATTGACTTCTTGTTGAGAACCTGTGTGTGTTCTGGCTGAGAATGAAGGCTAGGGACTCTGGGGAAGGGTGGTCTAGTCATGGAAAGGGAGAAGGCCCTCTTGGGAAATGAAGAGGAGGGCGCCCTAAACTAATATGTCCTGTGGGACTGGCCCAGATTATGGTTTACAATACAAAATTGGGAGCATGCCAGGGTCATATTAATACTGCATGAGGCAGTAAGGGGACCTCTGGGCTTGAAACTGGAGCTCTGGCCTAGAATGGTACTGAACTGAGGGCCTTGTCTTAAAGGTACATGATGTGGTCCCAGAGGTATGTGCTGGCATTATTTCCCTGTAATGCTATTTACTATATTTGCACACAATGCCCCTCCAAAGGTTTGCAAAGGAAATGGCCATGTAAGATGGGAAATGTATTTTACTGCACATAGTAGCACCATTTAATACTCATAGACTTAATTATTGTTTATTTTATTACCTTGGTGAAGAGGAAGAGAGAGAAAGAAACCCATAAACCTATGTTTCTCTATGATATTTTGCTGAAATCAATCTTGGCTAGTAAGTAGATTGTGAATTCTGAAATTCTTTCACAGGTAGCCTGACATGAGTAATACTTTGAAGGCTCAGAACCACCAACACAATGTAATATTCTGCCTCCACAGCACCAACATTGACTTTTTTGCTCTTTTAATAGAATTTATGACTTTGTCCATTATTTCCAGAGAGAAGGGCTGAAGTCAGTTCTGTTTCTTGTTGGAATATTTAAGCTTTTCACATTTGTCTAGAAGCCATGAAAAATGCAGTGTGTAAATATCTGGATGCTATTGGCTTATAAGAGAGAATAGAATGAATGTCAGGGATTTATTTGAAAGCCTAACCTCCATTCTAAAAATGTGCTCAAGTATTTTCCTGGACTTTAAAAGCATTTTCAGCTGTGGGTAGTGTAGTTTTAAAATTAAGAGTGTTTCAGAGTGAACGAACTCATTTCTTTTTTCCAAACTGGTGGGCCTCTGTAGTACTTAGAATGTTTTTGGCTCTAAGTAGTAGGAAACAATGATTCAAACTCACTGAAACAGTAAGGACGCTTATGCCCCATGAGTAGAGATGGCAGGGGAAGGATGGAGACTCTCTGGTATGTATGACTCAGTGAGACGTGCTTTACGTTCTGGCTCCTTCCGTTTCTCTACCCTTCTTCATCCTAAGTTTGGTTCCTCTCATGTTCTCAAAGTGATTGAAAGATTCAGGCCTCAAACTGGCTCATGGCAGTGCCCAAAGCCAGTGTGGGGACTGTCTGTTTTAGTGAGGGTTTTGTATAGAGAGGACACCTTTCTCAGAAGCCACCCACCTACTTCTTTTCCCGCTGTCCTTCCCAGTCTGTGGCAAGGGAATGTCTTGCTGGCTGTAGATTACACAGGACCCAGCAGTTTTTGATAGAATGGGTTTGTTTAGTTTACCTGTAGCCTGAGGCACTATAGTTAATGTCTAAGGATATGAGTAAAATGGGGGTGGTGCACTTTAAGGGGTGACTGATGTCTGGTTGCCTCTTGCATCCACAAATAGCAAAAGTCACCTTTTTTTTTGTCTATGATTTACAAGTTATCATGAATACTAAAATTTAGAAGGGAGTTGGATATAATCTATGTGAATCCCTTTATTTTATAGATGAAAGAACTGAGCTCCAGGAGTGGGCGGCTTGCTCAGTGTCAGATCATTTACCTAGGAACTCAAGGTCCAGCTGTGGGGATTATAGCAGGTGGCAGGGAGTTTGGATTGATGTTATAGAGTTTGAGGAAGGGTCCTAAAACCTGGGTGGGAAAATGATGACAAGGCTTCTAGAAATTATTTGCAGGGCCCATCATTTTTATTCAGTGCATTTATTGATCAACCACAGGATCTCAACCTTGTATCCTCTGCGTGTTACTCGGAAAAGTACAGTAAGGAAACTCAAGGTACCTACAAGAGGGGACAAGCTTTGAGTCATTGAATATATTGTCAAAGCTGGGTATCTGTTCTTTTCTGCAGAGAGTTTTCATTTTTCTGGTTCTCACTTCCTGGTTCCAAGGACTTGTAACAATGCCTGGAGCACAACTGGTACTCTGCCACCGCATGTTGAATTGAATCAATTAAAAGTTAAGAAACAGGGGCCAGGTGGTAGTGTATCGTGTTGAGCGCACATGGCGCAGAGTGCAAGGACCAGAATAAGGGATCCTGTTTTGAGCCCCCTGCTTCCCACCTGCAGGGGGTTGCTTCATAAGCTGTGAAGCAGGTCTGTAGGTGTCTGTCTTTCTCTCCCCCTTGTCTATCTTCCCCTCCTTTCTCGATTTCTTTCTGTCTTATCCAACAACAATAACAACAACAACAACAACAACAAAAAAATAAGGGTAACAAAATGGAAAAATGGCTCCAGGAGCAGTGAATTTGTAGTGCAGGCACCAAGCCTCAATGATAACCCTGGAGGCAAAAAAAAAAAAAAAAAAAAGGTAAGAAACAAGGATGGAAAGGGGAAACAAAGCAAAACTTTGACTGAGTTTGGTGTATTGCACCAAAGCAAAGCACTCTGGGGGAGGGGGTTGCCTTGGGGTCATGATGTATGATGGTGGAAAAGGACCTGACTTGGGGGTAAAAGTGTTTTGCAGACACCCATCTTGATGGGATGAGTTTGTGCCCATGTGTCAACAATTGCACTTACCCCAACCCCAATAAAATTATAAAAAACTGTTAAAAAAAACTTCAGGAGACCCAGAAAAAGTTGATCTATATTTTTTGGAACCTATACAAGATGGCTATAAAATTTAGGCATGATGACTCTAGACAACTTTGTTAGAAAAATTATTAAACCACTCACTACCCAGAAAGTGAACCTATCTGGCTTCATTGAGGATTGTTGGGGGCTTGGTTAGGGTAGCAAATAGTGGTGGTGGCAGAGCCTTCTGAAGTTAAAGTAGACTGCTGCTCATGTCTACAGAGGTCATCTGTTATTGCCCTTGACCTTAGTGTCTGGAGTCCATGTGTCCTCATCTGGGTCCCAGCATAATCCTTGGGGCTCTGTTCAGAGTCTTTTCTCATGGTGAAGTGTTAATGGTTTGATGTCAATTGGTTGGGTGATAGCTTGTGGATAATTAGACCTACAGCCCTCTGTCCCCAAAATGTACCTTAAAACAAACAAACAAAGCAAAGAGCTGCCCACAGCAGCAGCAGCAGCAGAAGCAGCAGCGTACCCTGGCATTTTTGTTTTCTCTCTCTCTAGAACAGTCTCCCAGATTGTAAAGCATTCAGAGTCAGACCACCACACGTGCTCCATCACACCAAGGTTTCTAAAACCAGGCTTTGGTTCCTGTGCAGTCTTGAAAGTGTCAGAAACTCCAGAACATTTGAAGGTTCTCAGAGGAGAAAGGAAGAAGCTTTTTATTATTCTGCGAGTGTGTAGTTTGCACATTCTTGGCTTCCTCCGCATTTAGATTCTTGAGCGTGGTTGGTTTGGAATTGAAGAGCAAACTCTGACGAAGCTTCTCTCCTTGTGTAGCTGGAAAGTTCTTTGTATCTGTTTTATTACTCAAGCATTCCACGTTCCATTTTGACATCTCATATGCTGTTGCTTTCTTTGTGCCATAGAGACCAGTTTCACTCTATAGGTGTAACAGCCGAGTTCTCTGGAGAATGAATTTTTTTTTAACACACGTCCTATTCTCACTTGGACTTTGAAGAGAAGTGTCCATGTGGAAAATGCTGTTTAATCATTTTTTTCTTCTTAAATTGAACCATAGCATTATACTGTGAAGTGAATGCACCATAGCCTCTCTATGCCTCTGTAAACTGAACACATTTGTGTAATCAACACTCAAATCAAGAAAAAAAGTGTATTCATAATTTCTGCAATAAATACTTAGCTAAAGATATAAGGCTCGTGTATATGCTTTTAGCACCATTTCTGTACTCCAGCATCTCCAGCATCTCCCTTGTGATTTCTTGCCTGCATATCATCAGACTGTGGGTCTTTCCCACATGGCATGATTCTCCTGTATTTTAGCTTTCATTTCTCTCTTTTTGTATGAGTATTTCTTCATTTTATGTGAACCCAGTCTGTGAAAACCTAGTATGTGAAAACTGGAGAGAAATCTTTATTTAATACCAATGTTTTTTTTTTAACTTCCATTAAGTGGGTGAGCTTCTCTCTCTTGTATTTATAGTGATTTACCTTAACATCCCTATGTGTAATAATCCCTATGTGTGTTGTGAGCAATGGAGGCAAGATCCACTGCTGAATGAGACATGGCTTCTCTTCCCAAGTATGTGCCAGCCTGAGGGAGAGACGACCCACACACTAGTCTGACTGTGATCTTGCTACTTATTTCTGATATTGGATAAGAGGTGTGTGTGTGTGTGTGTGTGTGTGTGTGTGTGTGTGTGTGTGTGTGTGTAATTATTCCCAGCTGAGAGTGAGGAGGGGGTGTCAGGAAATTTGTGTGAGGGAGAGGACGTTCTACATCAACACTTGGAGAAGTGAATCTGTCTTCATGGTGCCTATACATTTGTCATGTGAACAACAGGGGAAGGAATTTTATTTTGTTTTGATAATAAGCCTTGCTATTTCATGCATGCAGCTTATTAAAAGGGAAGATTTGGATCTATTAAAAGAAATTCTAGCTTTCTGTATTAGGAACTCTAAGTTCAAAAAATGTGGTCCAATAGACATACTTAAATAGTTGTTTGCTCTGAGACCCGCTTTCTCTGCAATTGGGAGTTTGGCAGAGACTGAAGCTTCATCCTGTAAGGGTAGGAGCAGAGCCTCAGGTAGGACACCAAGCTCTGCTTCTTCCATGCCCCACTTCCATACCAACTTGCTCAGATTCTGTTCCTGAACAGCAAAAGCCATGAGTGTGGGTGAGTGACTACTGCTAAGAAAAATATTTCACTTTGTTTTGTCTGACATCTGTGTTGAAATAAGCATCTTTAAACATAGTTCTTGACTGTTACTCAGTTTTGAAACTATTGGTGATTTGAGAAGAGGTGGATGGATCTAAGGAGGTGGGGAACAGGTGGTGATTTGAGGTGTTTTTTAAAAGTCCAATAATGAGAGTGGGAGAAAGTAGCTTCAGAACCTTGTGGGACATCAAAATGTCTCCCATCCTAGGTATTAGGGGCAGGCCCGGGAACCAGTTGGAAATGGTCCACTGAAACCTATGAGAAACCATGAGTCCACTTAAAGTCCTCAAAAATTACTGGGGATTTGGGATGTGCATATCTGAGGCAAGAGGAACTGGTGCTTGGCTGAGGTGCTAGGGTGGGTGTTATTCATCTATTTGGTCATCAATCCCATGGGGCTAGATTGAAAAGGAGAAATGTAATAGTAAAAATAAAAATGCTTAAAATGGATAGTGATAATTCTCATATCTGGAAGTTCTCATCTATTATGTCCTGTAGAATGCTTCCTTCTCCTCCAGAGCTCTCTTTCTTCCTCTGGTAGGACTATAATGCGTATATTATTTATTTTTAAATCATCCCATAGGTCTCTGTTGTTGTTTGCAGTATTTCTTAATCTCTTTTTGAGATCTCTGCTTTCTTAGTGTTCTCTAATTTGTCCTCAATATTGCTAATTCTGTTTTCTGCCTCCTTTATTCTATTCGTTCTCCCCTCTGTTGTTTTCTGTAGCTCATCTATTTTGTTACCCTGCTCTGATAGTGTATGAGCTTGTTCAGCTAGCTGTGCTCTTAGCTCAGCTATTTCAGCTGTCAGCTCTCTAATTACCTCAAGACAGTGCTTTCTTTCAGAGACTCATTTGTTGTTTCTGCATTTATGATGACAATTCTTTCAAACTCTTTCCTCAGTCTTGTGACTAATTCCTTAGCTAGCATTTGGATATAGATCTCATCTGTATACTGTTGGGGGGCTTTTAGCTGGACTTTAGTCCTAGTTCATTTCTCTTTGGTTTAACCATTATTATAGTGTGTTATGAGATCCTTCTTTCAGTACTTTTCAGTCCACTGATCACTTTTGCCTGGATTGACTTGTGTCTAAGTAAGGTACTTAAAGAATTCACAGTTGTCAAAATTAACAGTTGTTTCAATGTCATCTCAATCTCAATCCCTGAGCTGAAGCACAGTGGTTGTTAAAGCCTCCTTTATTCTTTTTCTTCCCTGTAGGCTATGATAGCCTGAGGGTTTTTTTTTAACATATAAGTGGGGTTTTTAGCTTAATCCCTCACTCCTGACCAAGAGATAAAGCAGGGGGTGGGGAGAGCACAGTGGTTATGCAGAGACTCCCACACCACAAGGATCCAAAACTCCAAGCTCAATTCAGTTTCTTTGCCAAGCCGGGCAGCACTGCTGGGCCCTGTGAATTTCTAAACAAGTCCCATTTATAGTCTGTAGGTTTTGAGGCAATTATTCACCATGTTCTCATCAGGAGAGCAATGTGGAAAGGCTTCCACTATACAGCCCCACTGCTGGACCACCGAGGTGTAGATCTTTTCCTGAGTTTCAGTTCTCTGCCTCCCATTGTCAGCACAGGGCCTCCCCCCTGCTGCTCCAGCCTCTGAGGGCAGTTGCAAATGGAGACTGACAGTTGCATTTGTGAGTCTTATGGGAGTCCTCTCCTCTTTCAGCAGTTTTTGTTGGTAAAACAGACTTGAGGTGGCTCCTCAACTGGAAAACTGCCAGACTGTTAACAGCCATTCTGGAGTAGATATGGGCTTTAGCCCCAGCAATCTTTCCTTAGGCTCTTCTCTGTCCACAAGCCATGTGTGTTTTCACTCACTGGTGAATTGATGGGTTCCCAAAGTAGTCTCAGTCTCGTCTTGTTGCAGTCTCAGGTGATCTTTGATATTCTTTGTTCTCAACTGGGTTGAAGTTTCTCTACTGGGTTGAGCTGGAGAAGTTTCTCAACTGGGTTGAGCTGGAGGTTTGGGCAGAGTTATGGTCTCTGGATGCTCTGGTGATTTGGTGGGTTCCCAAAGTAGTTCTACTCCTGTCTTGTGTGATCCCAGGTGTTCTCCTGTTGGATTCTTTAGTTTTTTTCTACCTATGCTATCATAAAATCTGCAAAGAGTGAGAGTTTAACTACTTCCATTCCAATCTGTATTCCTTTGATTCCTTTCTCTTGCCTGATTGCTATGGTGAAAACTTCCAATACTATGTTGAAGAGTAATGGTGATAATGGCTCTTTTGAATTCGAGATTCAAATTCATTGTTAATAGTGACTATCACTGTTGCTAGTATCTAGATAGTGCAGCTATGTGCTGATCATCATGCTGGACCTTTAAATTTCCTAGGCCACGGAGTCCTTGCATCTGTGTGGTATGGGGCTCTGCAGGGTGGTGTGATTCACTCAAGGTCATGCAGAACAGAGATCTGAGAACCTAACTCTGGCTATTCCCAAATCTCAAACTATGGACCTTCCAAGTTCCTTCCAAGACCTTGCCCTGTCTAGTTCCTGATCTGAGAGGGAATGCTTTCAGCTTCTGCCCATTGAGTATGATGTTGGCTGTAGAATTGCTGTGTCTTCACCACTTTTGAGGCGTCCCTCCTGCAGGTGGGGAGGCGGGAGCTGAAACCCAGATCCTTGCACAGGTCCTTGTGTTTCTTACTGTGTATGCTTAACTAGGTGTGCCACTGTCTGGCCCCTGTAAGTAAAATTTTACTTATTATTATTATTGCTTCCAGGGTTATCGCTGGAGCTCAATGCTGGCACTACAAAGCTACAGCTCCTGGAAGCCATTTTATCCATTTTAATGGATAGGATAGAGAGAAACTGAGGGGGGTCTATAGAGTGGGGGAGAATGATAGATACCTGCAGCACTGCTTCAAAGCTTGTGAAGCGACCCCCCTGCAGGTGAGGATCCAGGGGCTTAAACTGGGATCCTTGCGTGTGTCTATGTGCTTCGTACTATGTGTGCTAACCCAGTGTGCCATCACCTGACCCCCAGTAACATTTTATAATACATGATTTAATTCATTTCATTAATTCTTCATTTCAGTACCCTTTGTTTCCCCCAAAGATTCTATCTCAACTTTTAATGATTTTCTTTTTTTATTCATCATTGCTAGCATCCTATGGTAAGCCCTACAAAGACAGGGACTTTGGCTGTGTCAGTCCCCATTGTGCTTTGTGTGTTCATCCCAGAGTCTGGTAGTTGATCACCAGTTGTTTTAGTAATGAATGAGTAGTACGATCCTTGGAATTTGTGGGAGGAATAATAATATTGAGAAGTTTGGAAGATTTTTTTCTGTAGTTGAGATTTTTAGAATACCATTGTCTTCCAAAGGTAGGGCTGTTGGAATGAAGGATGTCCAAACCAACATAGTTATTTCATTTGGACTTTTGTTATTTCATTCTCGCAGAACTATCCTTTAATTTTTTTTAAATTTTCTTTATTTGATAGAGATAGTCAGAAATCAAGAGGGAAGGGGGAGATAGAGAGACACCTTCATTCCTACTTCATCACTTGTGAAGCTTTCCCCCTGCAGGCGGGGACTAGGGGCTTGAACCTGGGTCTTTGTGCATTGTAACATGTGCACTCAATCAGGTGCACCACCACCCAAACCAGAACTATCATTTAAAAAGTCTCATAGCAGGTTGGTGAAATATCTCATATGGACTATGTGCAGTCCAGTTTTGAGCCTGGCTCCCATCCTATTGAAGGAAGTTTCTATACTGTGGTCCCTTTCACTCTCTTTCTACCTCTCTGTAATTATCTTTAATAAGTCTCATAGATGCCTCACAACATGCCTCTGTAAAATGGAGATAAGGGTACTAAATTGAGAATAGTTAGGAGGATAAAGGAGCAGTCTTAGTGTGAGCTGGCTCCTAGGACCAGAGTACTGCAGGTGTTAATAACCCATGGCCTGGTCTGGGGTCAAGAGTGGGCATAGAAAGGCTGAGGAACAGTAGAGGAGTCTCCATTATTTTCTTCATTCCTTGGCTCTTTTGAATTCGAGATTCAAATTCATTGTTAATAGTGACTATCACTGTTGCTAGTATCTAGATAGTGCAGCTATGTGCTGATCATCATGCTGGACCTTTAAATTTCCTAGGCCACGGAGTCCTTGCATCTGTGTGGTATGGGGCTCTGCAGGGTGGTGTGATTCACTCAAGGTCATGCAGAACAGAGATCTGAGAACCTAACTCTGGCTATTCCCAAATCTCAAACTATGGACCTTCCAATAAGTACTTTTTCTCATTTTCAGTGTCTTGTATGCAGAAAACTCTTTGACTGTAAGAGATTCCTACCTTGAACCTTATGAAAAAACAAAACACCAAAGTGAAAGACTCTGGGGTGGGTGGGTGGGGAGAATACAGGTCCAAGAAGGATTCAGAGGACCTAGTGGGGCTTGTATTGTTATATGGGAATTTTGGGAATGTTATGCATGTACAAACTATTGTACTTACTGTTGAATGTAAAACATTAATTCCCCAATAAAAAAAAGAAAAAAGAAAAAAAACAAATAAGCAACAACAACAACAACAAAAACCCACCTTTTTTGTGTTTCACCACAGAAGATCTTAACTGTTGAAGTCATAGCAGAGTTTATTTGCTTCGAAGCACTCATTTATTGTTCTTGCTATTATTACTAAAAGCTGTAATAAACCAGCTTTTGTGTTACAAAGCCAGTGGGAGGTTACTGAGTGACCTTGGTTGTGATGTTAACACTCTTTTTCAGTCTCCTCTTGATTATCCAGGCTAATGGAAAGGGAACCAGTGTCCACAAATAGCTATAAAATAAAACAAAAAAAATCAATTATCTGCTCACTGGAGTGTTGACTGACATGTAGGTACTAAGCCTTTTATGAGGATGGCCTTCAAATTAGAAAGTAAGAGATGAGAAATAATCCATGCTTTGCAAGTTGGGGATGGAAAGCAGCTTTTGCTCCAGTCTTTCATCTTGGAGCAGAGATGGTGTGTGGCTATCGTCAGCAGCTGAGGTGGGGTTCATGCTATTTTTCCCTTTTCCAAAAACAACTCAGGGGGATGGAGCAAATTGTCTTAATCCCTCTCTGAGCATTTTGCTGGCTGGTGCGGCCACATGGAAAATGTCAGCATGCTGGGCTGGACCAGGGCGGGCCAAGGCCAGGTTGTCTTGGAGCTGCAGGGCTGACGTGGTGTGTAGCTTGAAGGGAATGGAAAGGTCATAAAGGCCTGGGACAGGGGAGGGGATGGAGCCAATGGTACTGTCTGGTAACATTATATGGAAGATGAAATTGTAGTGTGGGGCTGAGAGATGCCGGCCTAGGGAAAGAGACCTCAGCATTTTCCATGATTAACTTTCTAATAGTGACCCTGTGTGTACAGCTGGTGCTTAGCAACAGGGAGAGTATCTTCTCTCTTTACTGTGTAGGCATTACTACAGGTGCTTGTGGCTTCCTCCATTCTTGGGTTTCCCCATTTTGTTTCTATCACTATCCTGTTGAGAGACATCAAGGAGCGAAGACAATAAACTTTTGTCCTCCACTGCAAATTATGGGAAAGGCGGCTAAATTTGTCTATTTAATTCATCCATTCCTCCCCACCCTGGGTCACCCAAGCTTTAGGTGACTATAGGACTCCCTCAGCTCTGAATCATTACAAAACAGATGCTTGGTGAGGCTATTCAGAAGCTGGGTCTCCTCCTTTCTAGTCTTGTGCTCTGGGAAGCCTGCTCTGTGTCTGCTTTCTTTTCCTCAGTCCTGAAGACATTGACTAAGGCTGAGACCACCCCTTTAGGAATTTGTGTCCCTGACTCATGGCCTTATAGGTGGGGGCCATCAGGGAATAGACCTTCTTACCCAGTAATACCCAGTAATAAACAGCAGAATATCCAACAGACTGTGGAATTTCAGCTTTGCTGTTCCCAGAGGCTACAACGTTCATTTGATTTGTGTCTAATAGTGAAGTGCACACATACTACACTAGGGCCTCCTGCCTTCTGGGAGCTCTAGGGAATCTTTTGGATTGTTGGAAAAGTCATGACACATTTTAACATAAAAATCATAGAAAGGTATGTCATGCGTTTTTGGCAACTCCTAGACCCTTGTGTCTAACCCTGTTGCAAATTCAGTAGGAGCCTGGGCTCCTTCTGAGAGACACTAGTAACCTTGGACTGGGTCATCCAGGACACCTCAGCTTGGTGTTGGTTTGTCTTTTCCAGAGGCTCTTTGATTAGCCACAGTTTTATAGTTGCTTTCTGGTCATAGCATGGAAGAAACCTGGGTTCCAGTTACATTGTTTCCTTCCAGTAGAGCTTGATATAGGTCAGGCAGCAGGAAAGGAGGAATTCTTGCTGAGGACCTAAGGGAAGTGCCCTCTGAATCTCTCTCTCTCTCTCTCTCTCTCTCTCTCTCTCTCTCTCCTGTTGGAGTTTGCACCCTGCAGAGGAAGAAGCACCAGTGCCTTTTCCTACTTCAGTCTTCCCTGCACTCATACCCATGTGAATACACATGTACATATGCACATGCATCCTGCATTCACTCACCCTCCATTTTTTATTCACACATTTCCATGTCCAGAAACACCCTAGGCACCCTACCCACTTCTCCATCACACACGTTTGTTTGCACACCTGTAAGCTCCCAGAGTACACTTCCATCAGTGTACCTTCTCCACCCCCTTAGTCCACTCCTTCATAATAAGCTGTTCACACTATATGGACATGTCCATCATGTACCCTCTTCTGTTTGCACAGTGGGGTTCTTGACCTGCTTTTCAGTACCCAGATGACAGACACATCTGAGGTACAGGAAATGGAGAGTTCTGCAGATGTTTTTTTCTGATATTGATTGCAAAGGAGCAGGAGGTGGCGACAAGGATCCTGACTGCTCCTCAGACCCATGGGAGTAGAGAACAGCCTAGGGAAGGGTTAGTGAATATAAATAGGAGGTGTGTGTGTGTGTGTGTGTGTGGTGGGGGTCAGGTTGGGGAAAGTCCCTTGATAGAGGTTTTTGTCCTACCAAATATTGTTTTTATTAGGGAAAGAATGGCTTTTGAGACAGTTGTTGTCATGGGTACAGTTTCTTTCTTTTCTTTTTAAATGTTATTAGTGGCTTAAACTGACCTACAAAATTATGAGATTACAGGGGTATAATTATGTGTTGTTCCCACAATCAGAGTTCTGTATTCTCCCAAGGTTGCAGGTTGCAGATGTGGGTTGACTATTACTTCTATAACGGTGTGTGTGTGTGTGTATATATATTCCCATTTTTTCTATGGTCCTGCCTGCTTTTCATTTCTTTTTTTTTTAAAGTAGTTTTTTTTGTTTTTTCTTTATTTCCTTTTGTTGCCCTTGTTGTTTTATTGTTGTAGTTATTATTGATGTTGTTGTTGTTGGATAGGACAGAGAGAAATGGAGAGAGGAGGGTAAGACAGATGGGGAGAGAAAGACAGACACCTGCAGACCTGCTTCACTGCCTGTGAAGTGACTCCCCTGCAGGTGGGGAGCCGGGGGCTTGAACCTAAATGCTTATGCTGGTCCTTGCGCTTAGCACCACCTGCGCTTAACCCGCTTCACTACCACCCGTAGTGCATGCTTTTCCTTTCTAAGTCATACCTATACTTATTATTATTTCTGAATGTCCTTCCTTTTTTCCTCTTCTTTCTCCAGGCCCTGATGGAATTGGAGTTCAGAGCCCTCTGGTCATCTCACTTATCATTTCTTCCCCTCTGGGTGTATGGATCAAAACTCGTTTTGAGTTGTTGAAAGTGGGAGTTCTGACTTCTGAGTTTTTTTTTTTAAGTTATCATTATTTATTGGATAGAGACAGCCAGAAATAGAGAGAGGAGGGAAAGATAGAGAGGGAGAGAGACAGAGAGACACCTGCAACCCTGCTTCACAACTTGTGAAGCTTTCCCCCTAAAGGTGGGGACTGGGGCCTTGAACCCGGGTCCTTGTGCACAGTAACATGTGAGTTCAACCAGGTGTGCCACCACTTGACCCTGAGTTTCGGCTTTTACAAACTATGCTGCTATGAACATCGATGCTCATAGATCTCCTAGGACAGGTGTTTCTGTGCTTTTTGGGCATATTCCCTAGGAGAGGAACTGCTGGATTTTTAGGGTAGGTCCATTTTAATGCTCTGTTGAACTTCCAGACTATTTTCTTTCCTTTTAAAAATTTTTTATTATCTTTATATATTTATTGGATAGGTATAGCCAGAAATCGAGAGGGGAGAAAAAGATAGAGAGGGAGACAGAGAGACAGAGAGACACCTGCAGCCCTGCTTTACCACTTGTAAAGCTTTCTCCCTGCAGGTGGGGACTGGGGGCTTGAACCCAGGTCTTTGTGCACTGTAACATGTGCGCTCAGCCAGGTGTGCCACGACCTGGCCCCTCCAGACTTTTTTCTTATTGAGGTTGAACCAATTTACATTCCAACCAGCAGTGTAGATGGGTTGGCAGAGGTTTCTTAAACATGTGTTTAGCTCCCAAAGAGTATAATTCCTTGAATTCCCTGATTAAGTGGGGCATATCTCA
Organism: Erinaceus europaeus; assembly: GCF_950295315.1. Lineage (NCBI taxonomy): Eukaryota > Metazoa > Chordata > Mammalia > Eulipotyphla > Erinaceidae > Erinaceus > Erinaceus europaeus. The sequence continues at coordinate 27,340,731 of NC_080162.1, forward strand.
GCAGCATCATGTGCCCCTGACATAGTTGCTGATTCGCATTGCCTTATAGAAAAACTTTTGCTACTTAGTGTTATGCCATGGACAACAGGATTGGAAGACACAGTGCTTCCCCCAGGGGCTCTGGGTAAGTGAGGTGATCAGCTAACTGTGAGATGTCATAAGAAGTATTTACAGGGTTGGTGGATCCAGGGATTGGTAGAGAGTATATGCATAGCATACAAGTGCCTGCATGATGAATCTACCACTCTCAGAGGCCATTTCCCGTCCCCCTTTTTTCTTTATTTTTGATAGGACAGAGAGAAAATGAGAGAGGAGGGGGAGCTAGAGAGGGAGACAGAGAGAGAGACACCTGCAGTACTTTACTGCTCGTGAAGCTTCTTCCCTGCAGGTAGGGAATGGGGGCTTGTACCCAGATCCTTTTACATGGTAACGTGTGCTTAAGCAGATGTACCACCATCCATCCCCTCATTTTTATTTTTGTTCTACCTGAAGCAAGTGGATAGGAATCCTCTCTTTTCCTTTGCTTTAAAATAGCTGGGTTTATGTGGATGTCAGAATGGTCAGGGGGAGATGGGTGTAGGCATGCTCCAGGGCAGGTTGTAGAGGGGCAGAAATGTTGGTCTGCTTCTAAATTCTGCTTCTAAGACCTCTTCTGTTTTATTGGTTAAATCCCCCCTGCTTAACACTGTATTCTATTTATATAACCATTGTTAACTAAGCACTGCCTGGCCTCCAGGGCATTGGTTTAATCCTCACTGTTTTGCATGATTTTTCCTTCTCCCCACCCCCTATCCTACCTATATCTATCCTCTTCAGACCTGACTCTTCCGCCTCAGGATATATAAGGACAAGATTGTGATTAGAGATAGCTTAGATTGCGCTGCGTTCCACAGGAATAAAGACTGAACTGCGTACTACTCAGCCATGAGTCCCTGGTTGTCTCTCTCTCCCACCCGCGAAGCTAGCCCGACACAGAAAGGTGGAGCACTCTCCTGAGCACAGGTTACCATGCATAAACACTCCACTTAAGCCCCTGGCCCTCACCTGTAGTGGGGAAACTTTACAAATGATGAAGCAGGGTTACAGGTCCCTCTTTTTCTCTCTCGCTTTCTTCCTATATACTTTCAATTTCTCTCAGTTCTAGCACATAAAATAAAATGAAAATGAAAACAGAATATGTTGTTGGAAGACCCAGGTCTGTTCTCCCAAATCTTTAAAAAAATGGTATATCCAAAAGTGGATAAAAAGGTGTAAGATCGGAAGTCATTTGAAAACCTCAGAGGCTGAGTACAGAGAGCTCACAAGTACAGAAGGCAGGGTTCAGGGCTTTTCCCCCCCGCCTCATTTGCTTTGAAGATTTACTCCTTTAATTAATTTCTTTATATTTACTTTTGTGGAACTAGGGCCTTGCACATTCACTTCAGACCACATTTTCATTCAAACAGGGAGGGAGAGACACCATAGCACTGGGACTTCACTGGTGCATAGCAATGCAGGCACCCTACGGGTGAGCTAAATCTCTGATCATCCCAATTTTACTTTTACTCTAGCAACTCACTGAGTCAGGTCCATAGTGAATCCTTGCAGAGAGAAAGCAGAAGACACGACTGTTGTCTTCTTTTTTATTTTTAATAATTTTATTTATTTATTATTGGATAGAGACAGAGAGAAATTGAGAGGCTTTACACTCGTGAAGCTTTTCCCCTGCAGGTGGGGACCAGGGGCTTGAACCTGGTTCCTTGTGCACTGTAATGTGTGCGCTTAACCAGCTGCACCACTGCCTGGCCCCGGCATGATTGCTATCTATGGTAGGCATCTGATGAGGTGGTTCTTCCCTCTCCTGTGCTCCATAGCATCGGGCTTCCATTACATTCAGGGGCTCCTATGTGGTCATCTCCATAAGTGGGAAGCCTGAAGCGGGTGTGGAGGAGCACCTCGCTGGCAGTTCGCCTCTTGAATCTCTGTCACTGTTGGGAGTTGTGCCCTGTTCTCTCAGCTCTCTTCTATACTTGGAGGAGGAGTCTTGAGCTCACACCACCTGGCCAACTGCTTTGGTGGGGCGACACGTGGATTTGGTGTCTGATGACCACTTGGGGAATGTGCCAGCTGGGCAGCCACGATATGGCAATTTGCTTTTCCCCTGCCAGTACTTTCCAGGGTCTCATGTGTGCCTGCAGCTTTTGGAAAGGTCTGGCCTAGCTCTGAGGGCAGATAAGCACACCTTTGAGTGCAGAAGTCTGGAAGGCACTGCCTGGGCTTCTGGCCCCTAAGCCAGGCCTGATGCATCAGGACTGGTGGGGGAAGCCACATATTGTCAGCCACTGGTGTTATTGGGGAGGCTCCAGGCTTGGGTACCAAATGAGCACATTGATTTTTCATCCTGAAGAACTTCTAAAGATAGGTCCGGGTGGTGCTCTGCTGACATTGGGAGTGATGGGTCATCTGTGAATCACAGGCCCGCCCACTGAAGGAGCAAGGCCCAGGGCAGGCAGCACTGCAGTTAGAAGGGCCCAGATGCAGGAGGGGAGGGCTAATGCAATGAGGGTGAGTCAGCCCTGCTTGCTGAGGCCAGGATCCTCACCCAGTTCACCCCAAAGAGGGTGTTCTGCTGCCTGGCTCTGAGAGGACTGCAGCCGCCTGTAATTTCTCTGGTCCCTATGGCCGGGTGGAGCAGATGAAGTCCGGATAGAATAAATGAACTGCTAGTACCCTTTGTGCTTCTCCAACACAAGCCTCCCATATTTAAGAAAATCACTGGCCTACTTCTTAAATCATCATTTGAAATGCCTTCATGTTTACCTTGAATGGTCCACCTTCCTCTTCCCTCTCTTTTTTTTTTTTTTCTCTGTATTACCAACCTGGCTCTTTTGGATGCTTATGACACTCACCATGTACGCAGCTCTTTACAGTTTGCAAAGCACTTTAGGGCCATAACTTGACTGAGCTCCTTCTAGGTTCTGGACAAATACTGTCAATAGAAACAGCAGAATAGAAAAGAATAGAAAGATTTTATGCTTGTTCTTCGGGATGCAGTTTTAAACTATTACTAACATCTAGGAAGAGAACTTGTGAAACAATGCCGAGTGTATTTTTATGATGGGTGAGAAAGGTCTCTGGAGAAGAAGGTATTTGGCCTAGAGAAAGACAGCCAGGTAGACATTTGGGGGAAGAGCATTCCAGGCAATGGACCAGCTAGTGCAAAGGCCCCAGGTAGTAATAAGTTTGCTTGTTTCAGAAACAGCAGAGTACAAGGTCCTACACCCTTCATCAACTGATACCATCAGTCCTAATTTGTGGATAAGAAAACCGAGCCCCAGAAAGGTAAAATGGCTTGTCTTACTTAGCTGACACAGGCAAGTTCACTGTGAGCCCCGCATCTTTTGGGTATAACTTTATGTTGCTTGGAAAGGGAGTTTGAAACAACTCATGAGCCAGAGACCATGACCCTCAAGTGGCAGCTGTGAGGTAATGCTGTGCAAAGGGCTGCAGGCAGACTTGAATTAACCTGGTGACACTGACAGAGAGACAACTGGACTGTGTTTGCTGAACTATTCCCCAGCACAGTGTTAAAAAGCAACAATAATCATTTTTATAATGCTACTGGTAGATAACTAAAAATACATAAAAGATAAAGATATAAATCTATTAAGGTGACTATTAAAAAATACAAACCTTAGAAAGTAGCAGGTATTGGTGAGGATGCAGAGGAATTAGAATTTTACTGATTGCTTGCTTGACTGATTGATTTTTGCTGGTGGGAATGATAAAATGGTGCAGCTTGTGTGCAAAGCAGTATGGTAAGTTCCTCCAGAAAATAAACATATCAATAGAATTGCTACAGAATTCTGCAGTTTCACAATTGGCTGTGTACTCTAAAGAAATGAAAACAATCAAGCAGATATATCTACACTCATATTCATAGCAGCATTATCCACAATAGCCAAACTACAGAAGCAATTCAAGTGGCTAAGCAAGATGTGGTATATACAAACACTGACGTATTACTCAACTTTAAAGAAAAAGGAAATTCTGAAACATGCTACACGTGGATGGCTCTAAAAGATGCTAGACCAAGTGAGGAAAGCCAGTTACAAAAGCACAGATGCACCGTGGTTCCGCTTATGTGAGAGGCCTAGAGTAGCTGCGGTCCCAGGGACAGAAAGCAGAATGGTAGTTGTCTGGGGGTGTGCGGTTATCCTTGGATGGGTACAACATGTCAGCTAGGGAATATAGAAACAGTCCTAAAATGGTCAGTGAAGATGGCTGCACAACAGTATGAATATATTTAACGCAGCAGAGGTGGACACCTAAAAAAATAGTTCAAGTGAGGAAGGTAGTTTAGTGTTAAGGTATCTGTATCACATGTGTGATGCTCTGGGTTCTAGCCCAAGGACCACATGGAAGCAGCAAGAAGCACTCCACAGATGGCAGAACTATCTTTTCTTTTTTTTGCCTCCAAGGTTATTGTTTGGGCTCCGTATCAGCACTCCACTAGTCCTGGAGGCTATTTTCCTCATTTTGTTGCCCTTGTTGTGGTTGTTACTGTTGTTATAGCTGTTGTTGTTGTTGGATAGGACAAAGAGAAATGGAGAGAAGAGGGGAGACAGAGGGGGAGAGAAAGATAGACACCTGCTGATCTACTTCACTGCCTGCAAAGCAACCCCCCTGCAGGTGGGGAGCTGGGGACTCGAACCGGGATCCTTACACCAGTCCTTGCTTGGCGCCATATGCGCTTAACCCACTGCGCTACTGCCCAGCACTGGAACTACCATTTTTTTACTCTCCCTTTCTCTCTCTCTCTCTCTCTCTCTCTCTCTCTCTCTCTCTCTCTCTCTCCTCTCCCTCTCCCTCTCCCTCTCCCTCTCCCTCTTCTTCTCCCTCTCCCTCTCCCTCTCCCTCTCCCTCTCCCCCCCTCTGCTCTCTCCCTCTGAAATAGAGAAGTGTGTGTTGTGGGGGTGTCTTAGTGGTAATGTACATTCATGAGACCCAGGTTCTTATCTCCAGTACCACTTTCAAAATATAGTTGAGATGGTAATTTTCATATTATGTGTATATTACTATTATTTTAACAATATAAAAGTAAAAGCAGCTATTACATCCCAGAGATGATTCCCGCTAATATTTGGACTTGTTTCATGTTATCCTTTTCTCTCTATGTTTACATGCATCTGTAGATCTTTTCCCATATCATTAGCAATTCTTGGATAATTCACTGCTTATTTTATTATTTTATTTTATTTTTTTCATTGCAGCCAGGGTTAATGCTGCTCCCAGTGGCCATTTTAAAAAAATATTTATTTATTATTTATTCCCTTTTGTTGCCCTTGTTGTTTTATTGTTGTAGTTATGATTGATGTCATTTGCTTTTTTGTTGCTAAATTTGGTGAGCTCTTTATATATTTTGGTTATTAATCTCTGGTATGATGTATCACATCTGAAGATCTTCTCCCATTTTGTGAGGGGTCTCATTGTTTAGGAAATGATTTCTTTTACTGTGCAGAAGCTTTTCAATTTGATGTAGTCCCATTGATTTCTTTTTGTTTTAGTCTTCCTTGCAATTGGGTTTGTGTCATCAAAGATGTCCTTGAGGTTTAGATGGGAAAGTGCTCCACCAATGCTTTCTTCTAAGTATTTGATATTTTCTGGTCTAACATCCAGGTCCTTGATCCATTTGGAATTGACTACGGTTTCTGGTGAGAGAATGAGACTCAGTTGTATTCTTCTGCATGTTTCAACCTAGTTTTTCCAGCACCATTTATTGAAGAGAGCCTCCTTCCTCCATTTAATAATTTGGGCCACTTTATAAAAAATTATATGTCAATAGGTGTGGGGGTTTAGTTCTGGGATTTCAATTCTGTTTCACTGGCCCCATGTGTCCTTTTTTTTTTTTTTTAATTCATGTTGCAGTGTTTCTTTTGGATAGGCTCCTAGAAGCAGACTTTGCTGGGCCAGAATATGCATGCTTTTGAGATTCCCTACACACACTACCAAGTTGCTTTTCTGGAAAGGTCATGGAGTTTTTATTCAATCTCATCAAGAAAAAAAAATGAGTATAAGTGTGTCTTCTCCCATTAGCTTTTCCCCTTTCTAGAAAGTGAATCTTAAGTATGAAGAGAGAAAGAGAAAGGCAGCCTATTTTCTTCAGATCTCAGAGATGGGTCTGGCAAGAGCATTTTCCTCCTGGGCAGTGAGTGGGTGCCTGGTTAGCCAGCCAGGACAGGGCTGATTAGTGCTCAGAACAGCCCGGAGTGCAGAGCCTGCCTAAGGGAAAGAACAGCCAGTTCAGGGATAATCCCTTGATATTGGCGCTATGGTTTCTGTCTAGAGATTTCTATCAGGGCTGTGTGCTGGGCTGGGACAGTGCAAGCAGACTGTTGAGTAGCTCAGGGTGCGGTTCATTGTGCCTCTTGATTCTACCCTTAGATCTTATTTCAGGAGGAATCATATGAAGATCTCCACGTTGCTGTTCTTCAATATGCCCTGATAAAACACTTAGAGGAAGAGGAAGAAGCATTTACTTTCTCATTGACATTCTTCTGTTTGACAGGGAGCTAAGCTAATCTGCATGCATATCTATATTTCCTGCAGTGGTCCACACAATCATTTACCTTTGAATGAAAATAATTACTATAGAGGTTGTAAAGCATTCGGTTTTTCTTTTTGACTTTTTTTTTTTTTTTTCCCTCATGGAGTGGATAAGAAATGTTTGTTTGCCTTACCCCATTTGGGAGATACAATGTGTGCTCTTCATTCTGAGTGAACAATGTAAACAGATCTGCATGAATGGTCTAGTTCTCCAGAATTAAGGTGTGATGGGTGGTGGGAGAGACTTAAACTCTGACCTCATATTGCTGGGATTTGAAGGCTTCAGAGGAAAATATATATTTTTTAATATTTATTTATTAACTTTTATTGCCCTTGTTTTATTGTTGTCATTGTTGTTGGATAGGACAGAGAGAAATGGAGAGAGGAGGGAAGAAAGAGAGGGGGAGAGAAAGATAGACACCTGCAGACTTGCTTCACCGTTTGTGAAGTGACTCCCCTGCAGGTGGGAAGCCAGGGGCTCGAACCAGGATCCTTATGCTGGTCCTTGTGCTTTGCGCCACCTGCGCTTAACCCGCTGCGCAACCGCCTGACTCCCCAGAGGAAAATTTTGACCTCTTTCTCCTGCTGTCCCTTTCTCTCCACATTTCATGGTACTCTCTTGCTCTCTTCTGTCTCTCATGTATGTTTGGTGCTTAGAAACACCAACTCTGACAATGTTTTAGTTTCTGACAGGATGTGCTGAAGATTCCTTTGGACTTGGGACCATTCTTGAAAGGACTTTGGCTTTGCCTGGAAGGTAGACATGTCGCCTGATTCTCACCATACTTAGAGGCATGGGGCTTCTTTGAGCTGTACCCCGTGGGTGTGATGCTGACAAGAAAAAGCAGGTTGAGTCTTAGGTCTGACTAGTCTCACCAATTAGGGTCATTCTGACTAGTCTCACTGTTGGTAGTTTCAGAACTTCCAGAAGAAAGTCCAGTTAGTCCTTCAACATGAGCTAGTGGGGTTAAATTCACTAAAGAGTTGACTAATCATGAACCTAAAGGCAAGAATATTATGGATGACGATAAGGGGTCTCTGTTTTGGAAAAAGCTAGTAGGTCTATTTTAGGTATATTCCAAGGGGCCCATGACTTTACGGGTTTTTGCCTGAACCTCACATCTGATATGCAGGTGAACCCAAGTAATTGTCTGAGGAGATGATGTCATGGCTGGAAAAAGGGCTAGAAAGCTGGATCAGGGAAGAGAGTAGCTCCCAAATATAGGAAAGGTATATAAATATTGTTAATTGTAAACCCCATTGGTTTGTTCTGGGGCCCATATTCATGCTCCCAGGGGGATAAAGAATAGGAAGGCTATCAAGGGAGGGGATGGGATACAGAGTTCTGGTGGTGGGAATTGTGTGGAGTTGTATCCCTCTTACCCTATGGTCTTGTTGGTGTTTCCATTTTATAAATAAAAATTATAAAAAAAAATTCACCAAAGAGTGATGGTGGGTGGGGGACACACTAAAATTACCCAAGAAGAAATGGAGAAAAGAATTCTATTTCTGCCCAAGTAGCTCTGCTTTCTGGGACCAATCTATTCTTGCAGTTCTTCTAGTCTATTGTTGCCACATGTTAGAGGTTGTCCCTTGACTGTTCCCTCTATTACTGCTACCTATTGTGAAAGCTCTTCACACTTTTGCTACTGCTTGCTTGGACTGTTGGAGTAGTCTTGCCACCGGCCTAATGACTCCCCTTTCTGATTACTCATACCTCTGGCTGATCAATCAAACTTGCTAAATGTTAGCTCATTATCTCACTTTCCTCAGTAATCATTCTTCCATGGTCCTCACTGTTCCAAGGGAAACAAACAATCTGGAACATCTTATTGTTTTTCAAACATCTCCAGGATATCTCTCCCTGGCTTTCCTCGTCTGTATGTCCCTGGCCAGCAGCCTGTTCATGCACATCCATTTCCTGTTCACTCTCTCCTCTCTGCTTTCTTGTGTGTGTGCCCTAACCTTCACTAATTCTTTATAGTCAGACTTAAATGCCAGTTTTTCTAGGACATTTCTGTTTTTGGTGATCTGAGAAAGTCACAGTCTCTCCCTCCTCTAAGCAAGAACCTCTCTTCCTCAATCTATTGTTTAAAGTACTAAATGTTTATACTTTGTTGATTTCCTTTCCTCCTCCATGTTTGTAAAGTTTTGATTCAACAGTGAGCGCCCTTTCCCCAGAGAGTTCCTTGCATGTGGAAAATACACAATAGTGTTTGATGCATTTGAACCAGTGGTGGAGGCAATGTAGTGGTGGCTGGCCTTTTCTCTCACCCTGCTCTTCTGTTTGCTTTACCCTCACTTGCACTGGTTCCTTCTGGTGAACAGCTTGCTGCCCAGGTACCAGATCCCTTCAGCATCTTGTGTATTTCCAGCACGTAGCAAGGGGCAGCGGGTTAGTGATTCATAAGGGGGTGGAGAAGGTGGATTGCCTTGAGAGCTACTGACTCACCCATCAGACCCCTCTGAGCTATGAGCAGATGGCATGAAAGAACAGCTGGCCGTGAAATCTCAGGGGACCTGGGTCTCCTGGATCTGTATTGCCTAGCTTTAGAAGCACAGAACCCCGTGTCTCATGGGGAATGGTAGAAGCCTTGGTGGATAAACGTGCCACATTCCTGGAGAGCCAGTTCTTCTTGATTTGAGAATGGCTGTCTTTAATAGTCAATCAAGTTATCATGGGCAAGGATGCAAATATTCATACGTTTTGAAAGAACAAAAAGTAGCACTTCTTTAGAAGCTTCCTGACTACAGAATGCTTATTTCAGGTCTCAACTGGGCTCCCCATGGGTGGTAATATGTTGGCAGTCACCCTTCTGACCTTTAAGGGATGTACTGGAAAAATATACAGGCATCCAGGCTGGTTCCAAAAACTCTAGTCGCTACTTTCCCACTCCACCTCCACACCCTTTGACCCTCCTTGAGCAGGTTATAGACTGGACACAGCTGGATTAGAATCCCTCCAGCTATGACGATGAATTTTGTAGTTTTTGCTTGAGTTTCTTAGCTAACATGGAGGTGGACTAGTCTGAGAGATGGTGTCAAAGTTGAGAATAGGGCTAGAAAGTTGGATTAGGGAATAGAGTAGTTCCCAAACTTGAAGAAAATCTATGAATAAAATTAACTGCTTACCCCATCCACCTGACCCAAGGCTCATATATACATTATACATTCACATTTAGCATAGGAGCCTATGTAACCTCTGAATCTCTGTCAGTCTGAGCTCGCAGGTCCATGGTCACAGCTGGGAACATTCTAGGCTGCACTCATCAGGACTGGTCTTCCTCAAGTGGCAGACCCAGCCTCCCTTCAGAGAGTAAAGCAGTTCCTCCCATTGCTGCTTTATAGTGAGGACAGATTCCTGGAGTGGCCCACAAGAGGGCTTATGATGACATTGTTCTTCTTCTTATTATTATTTTTTGCCTCCAGAATTATCGCTGGGGCTCGGTGCCTGCACGACACATCTATTGCTCCTGGCAGACATTTTTTTCCTCTTTTTTTTTTTGGATAGGATTGAGAGAGGAGGGGAAGATAGAGAGTGGGAGAAAAAGATACACACCTGCAGACCTGCCTCACCATTTGCAAAGCAACACCTCTCTCCTCTATAGACAATAATTGATGTAACTGCCAACAGTGTTGGCAGAGGCCAGGCAGCTTTAAGGCTGGTACTACTAAGCCCCCCCCCCCCCAGGCATGAGGCCAGGCCACCACTTCTCACCTCTCACTTTGCTTTCCTGAGAAACATCTCATCAGTACAAACAAAGGTTCAAACTTGAATCCTTAAGAGGGTCCTTGTGCTTTGTACTATGTGCACTTAACTGGTGTACTACTGCCCGATGATGATGTTTTTGATGAAAGTGATCAATGATGGTGGAGAGAGGGATCTATTAGAGGCCCAGTCAATGCCTGATTTGTTAAAACGAGTAAATACAAGGTGCAGAAGCTTATGAAATCACAGCTCCTGTAAAATGCATAGCAATATTTTCTGGTGTCTGTTAGTGCTAGAGAATCCCATAGCACTTATGGCAGTCAAACAGAGGAACAAGCAAGTTCTTGGTTCTCTTAGTTTTCTTTTAGAGAGATTGTTTAAAGAATGCCAGCCCTGTGCAGCCTGGGGCATGTTAGATTCACCTCCATGTTCCAGCCTGTTGACACACAGTGTCACACCATGACTAGCAGATACGAGGTGCAGATCCAACTCTTGAAGGTAGTTCAGTACCACTTACTAACATCTTGTGGATTTATTGAACTTCAGTTTTTTTTTTAATTTCCTTATTGGGGGATTAATGGTTTGCAGTCAAAAGTAAAATACAATTGTTTGTACTTGTGTAACATTTCTCAGTTTTCTACATTTCCATTCAACCCCTACTAGGTCCTCCTCTGCCATTATTGAACTTCAGTCAAATGCAGCTTCCAGATTTTTCCAGATCTTTCTTCCTCCCTCCCTCCCTTCCTTCCTTCCATCCTTCCTTGCTTCCTTCTTTCTTTCCTTTCTTTCTTTCTTTCTTTCTTTCTCTCTTTCTTTCTTTCTTTCTTTCTTTCTCTTCCTTCTCCTTTTTTATTAGTGATTTAATAATTATTGGCAAGATTGTGGGATAAGAGGGGTACGATTTCATACAATTACTACCAAAAATCAAAGATTTTTATGGGGTGAAAAAGGTGGGAGGTATGGCTTCTGTAACTGCTTCTCTGCTAGACATGGGCATTAGCAGGTTGATTCATCCTCCTAGCCTATCTCAATCTTTCCCTAGTGGGATAGGGCTCTGGTGAAGTGGAGTTCCAGGACACATTGGTGAGGTCGTCTGCCCAGGGAAGTCAGGTTGGTGTCATGGTAGCATCTGCAAGTTGGTGGCTGAAAAGCATTAAGATGTAAAACAGAACAAATGGTTTAATAATCAGGAGTCTGATACAGTAATCGGAACCCAGAGATTTGTAGTCTTTATGTTGGAAGGAGCTAGGAAGTCTATTTAAGGTATATTCTAAGGGGCCTGTGACTTTATTAATTTTGCCTGAGCCTCACAGATAACATTCAGGTGGGCTAAAAGTATTGTCTGAAAAGATAGTGTCAGAGTTGGGAATAGGACTAGAAAGATGGATCAAGACAGAGAGTAGCTCCCAAATATGGGAAAAATATATAAATACCACTAACTATAAATCCTATTGATCGACCTAAGGCCCATGTCCATTTCTATTTAGCACAGGAGCCTGTGTAATCTCTGCATACCTGAGGTTGCCTTCCATAACCATGGGATTTTCAAAGTAAACTCCAAGACAGATCTTTCGTTAGGAGCCTATGAGTCTCATGGAATGCCATAGCTGGGTGTGTGTGTGGGGTTTCCACATACAGGTTTGTTGAGAATATAAGAAGTGATCTTTTTATCCAAACCACTGGTACTAGAATGGGGGCGATGGTAAACATGATTTCTGTTTAATAGATGGAACACTTTGAGTCTGGGGTGAAAGAAAAAAAAAAACCTTGATGTGCATTAAAGTAGTGTTTGAGGAGATCAGTCTTTGGGAATCTTGTTCAGGGAAGTTCTTTGAAGTAGGCCAGTGTTCAGTCTTAACTATTAGATTATCAACTACTTGCCAGTGAATCACTGCCAAAGCTTAGTTATATTTTACCTCTGATATACTTTGCTTCCTTCTTTAATGATCCTTGGATATTATGGATCTTTTGTGCCTTTGTAGACTCTATGCAAAATTTTATTGATTTTTACTTGTGAATTAATCTTTACATACTTCACTGAGATTACTGAAGTGGCCAGATAAGTTTTTGTTTGAAAGGTGAAATTTATTACTACGATTTTAAGTCAAGAAGTGTGTTATCACTGCCAGTTCCAGTTGAGGTTCTACTTGTGTTTTCTCTTCTGATCTTGTTTTTCAACTTCTGCCTGATTGTGAGATCATCCCATATTCATCCTTCTGTTTCTAACTTATTTCACTTAACATGAATTTTTCAAGGTCCATCCAAGATCGGTTGAAAATGGTGAAGTCCCTGTTTTTAATAGCTGAGTAGTATTCCATTGTGTATATATACCACAACTTGCTCAGCCACTCATCTGCTGTTGGACACCTGGGTTGCTTCCAGGTTTTGGCTATTACAAATTGTGCTGCCAAGAACATATGAGTACAAAGATCTTTTGGGGTGGGTGTGTTGAGTTCCTTAGGATATATCCCCAGGAGAGGAATTGCAGGATCATAGGGTAGGTCCATTTCTAGCCTTCTGAGAATTCTCCAGACTGTTCTCCACAGAAGTTGGACCAATTGACATTCCCACCAGCAGTGCAGGAGGGTTCCTTTGACTCCACAACCTCTCCAGCATTTGCTGCTGTTCCCTTTTCTGATGTATGACATTCTCACAGGAGTGAAGTGGTATCTCATTGTTGTCTTAATTTGCATTTCTCTGACAATCAAAGACTTGGAACATTTTTTCATGTGTTTCTCGGCTTTGTGGATCTTTTCTGTGGTGGATATTCTGTCCATGTCCTCTCCCCATTTTGGATGGGGTTATTTGTTTTCTTGTTGTTGCGTTTGGCAAGCTCTTTATATATTTTGGTTACTAGCCTCTTATCTGATGTATGGCATGTAAAGATCTTCTTCAGTTCTGTAAGGGGTCTCTTGGTTTGTGTAGTGATTTGTTTAGCTGTGTGGAAGCTCTTTAATTTAATGTAGTCCCATAGGTTTATGCTTGCCTTAGTCTTGTTTATAGTTGGATTTGTTTCATTGAAGATGTCTTCAAAATTTGTGCGGAAAAGAGTTCTGCCAATATTTTCCTGTAAGTATCTGATAGTTTGTGGTCTAACATCCAAGTCCTTGATCCACTTGGAATTTACTTTTGTATTTGGTGAAATACAGTGGTTCAGTTTCATTCTTCTGCATGTTTCAATCCATTTTTTCCAACATCATTTGTTGAAGAGACTCTGCTTTCCCCATTTAATAGTCTGGGCAACTTTGTCAAGGACTAGATGTCCATATGTGTGGGGGCTTACTCTGGGCTTTCAATTCTGTTCCACTGGTCAGTGTGTCTATTCATGTTCCAGTATCAATCAGTTTTGATGACAACAGCCCTATAATACAATTTGAGATCTGAGAGTGTGATGCCTTCAGTTCTGCTGTTTCTTCTCAAGATTGTTTTGGCAATTCTAGGTCTTTTCTGGTTCCATATAAACATTTGTAGCATTTGTTCTATTCTCCTAAAAAATGTGGTTGGGATATTGATGGGAATAACAGTAAATTTGTAGATGGCTCTGGGTACTATATTCATTTTGATGATGTTCTACCAATCCATGAACATGAAATATCTTTCCACTTCTTTGTGTCTTTTTCAATTTCCTTGGTTAGTGACTCATAATTTTCAATATACCAGTCTTTCACTTCTTTGGTTAGGTTTACTTCTAGATAGTTATTGTTTTTGTTGCTATAGTAAAAGGAATTGATTTCTGTATTTCAACTTCTTCTAACTTAGTGTTTGCATAGAGGAATGCCACTGACTTTTGAATGTTAATTTTGTAGCCTGACACCTTACTGTATTGTCTGAAGATTTCCAAAAAGCTTCTTGCTGGATTCCTTAGGTTTTTCTATGAATACTGTTATATCATCTGCAAATAGGGAGTTTCACTCTTTCAAAGAACCAACATTTACTTTCGTTGATCTTTTGTATGATTTTCTTATTTTCAGTGTTATTGATTTCTGCCCTAACTTTAGTTATTTCTGTCCTTCTGGTTGCTTTAGGGTTCCTTTGTTCTTCTTCTAGGTCTTTAAGATGTGCAATTAGGCTGTTTATTTGTGCTTTTTCTTGTTTTCTAATGTGTGCTTGTATGGCTATGAGCTTCCGTCTCAGTACTGCTTAGCTATGTCCCTAATATTTTGATAGCTTGTGTCTTCATTTTCAATGATCTCTCAAAACAGTTTGATTTCTCCATTGATTTCCTCTTTGACCCAGTAGTTGTTAAGGAGTGTACTGTTGACCTTCCACATTTTGGGACTATTACTAATCTTTTGTTGATCGTGAAGTGTTAGTTTAATTTCACTGTGGTCTGAGAAGATGCTTGGGATGATTTCAATGCTCTTGAATTGGCTGATGCTGTCTTTGTGGCCTAGCATATGGTCTTTGCTTGAGAATGACCCATGTGAACTTGAGTAGAATGTGTATTCCAGTTTCTTGGGATGAATAACTCTGAAAATGTCTAGTAGTTCTAGCTTATCTGTGTTCTCATTTAGCTCTCTCTCTCTCTTTTTTTTTTTTATTGATTTTCTGCTTGGATGATCTATCAAGTAGAGAGTGGGGTGTTGAAGTCCCCCACTATGACTGTGTTGCTGTTAATATATTGCTGTAGTTCTTTCAGTAGATATTTATGTATTTAGGTGGCTTCTCATTGGGTGTATAGATGCTAATAATTGTTAAGTCCTCTTGATTGACTGATCCTCTGAGCATTAAGTAGTGTCAATCCCTATCTTTTTAAATTTTATTTATTTTAAAGTCTATCATGTCAGCTATGAGAATAGCTGTTTCTGCCCTATTTTGTGTGCCATTGGCTTGTATGATAATTTTCCATCCTTTCACTTTGAGTCTGTGTTTGTCTTGTTGAGTTAGGTGGATTTCCTGTAGACAGCATATTGTTGGGTTGTGTTTTCTGGTCCATCTTCCTAACTCTATGCCTTTTAACAGGTGAATTCAGGCGGTTGATGTTTATTGATGTCATAGTTTGAAGATATTTTAATGCCATTATTGTAGATTTTTAGAGTGTTCTGATATATGTCCTATTTATGGTGGTCTGACTGTTTATAGGAGACCTTTCAGAACTTCTTTCAGGGAAGGCTTGGTGATGGTTGATTCTTTCAACTGTTGCTTGTCCCTATAGTCTGAATGACAGTCTAGCAGGATACAGTAGTCTTGGATGAAAGCCTTCCTCATTGAGCACTCAAGAGATATCTTGCCATTCTGTTTGGCCTGTAGTGTTTGTGTGGAGAAGTCTGCTGTTAATCTTATGGGTTTTCTTCTGTAGGTGACTGTTTTTCTCTTGCAGCCTTCAGGATCCTTTCTTTATCCTTATTCCTTTGCATTCTAAATATGATGTGTCTTGGTGTCGTTAAGTCTGGGTATATTCTCTTTGGGAACCTCTGGGCTTCTTGAACCTTTATGTCTTTGATGTTGTGTAGACTACAGAAGTTCTCAGCTCTTATGGCCTTTCTTCCCCTCCCTGTCTTTCTTCCTCGGGTAAGCCAATAATGTGCATATTATTTCTTTTGAAGTGATCCCATAGGTCTCTTTTTTTTTTTTTTTGAGGATGAGGTCAGCAAGCCATGGTTAAACCTGAACTTTGATTTTTCTAGAAGATTCTGATGAGTGGGCAGTGTGAGTTCCAGAGATGGCTTCCTGAGGGAGAGAAAGCTCTGCATGGATTTGAAACATAGGATCTTATGTGCAGTTAGGAGAAGGGACAGACATTCAAGAGCAGGAAATACCTGGAGAAAGAATGAAGAGGAAGGAAACTCAGATAATCTGAGCCTAGTCTATCTACCTAGGCACTGTAACTATGATGAGGCAGTGCAGGAGACATTGGTGTCTACATCAGAAAAGGCATTTCTGGTGTTGGAAACAACTTCTGTTGCGACTTTCTTCCCAGGCATTGTGACTATTGTGTCTCATGACAATCTGATGTAAAAGAAGGAAATGTATTTTGGAATCTGCAGATGTGTTTTGTTTGCCCTGTGAGATTTTCCTACTGTGTGACCTTAGGGTTGCCCTAGAGCTTCTTTGTGTTTCATGCCTCTCACCTGCCAGATGAGATGTAACAGTGGTTGGTTTCCTTGGGTACTGGTAGCTTTCAGATGTGCACATGTAGCATCTGTGATGACAT
Organism: Erinaceus europaeus; assembly: GCF_950295315.1. Lineage (NCBI taxonomy): Eukaryota > Metazoa > Chordata > Mammalia > Eulipotyphla > Erinaceidae > Erinaceus > Erinaceus europaeus. The sequence continues at coordinate 27,357,179 of NC_080162.1, forward strand.
TCAACCAGAAACAGAACTCCTGTCATATTTATTTATTTATTTTCACTAGGGTTATTGCTGGGGTCCTATGCTTATATGGCTTCATTGTAACTGGTAGCCATTTTTTTTCCTTGCCTCCAGGGTTATTGCTGGGGGTCAGTACCTCTACCATGAATCCACTGTTCCTGGAAACCATTTTTTCCTCTTTTTTTTGTTTTGTTTTGTTGTTGTATAGGACAGAGAGAAATTGAGAGAGGAGGGCAAGACAGAGTGGGGGAGAGAAAGATAGACATCTGCAGACCTGTGTCACTGCTTGTGAAGTGACCCCCCCTTCAGGTGGGGAGCCAGGAGCTCGAAATGGGATCCTTGTGCAGGTTCTTACACTTTGTACTATGTGCATTTTAACCTGGTGCGCTATCTCCCAGCACCTCTGGTAGCTATTTTTTCCCATTTATGTAATAGAGGATCTGAGACACAGAGAGCTAGAGAGTGAGAGAGACAGAAAGAGGAGAGGGGGAAACACTGTAGCATTGCTTCCCTACTTCCCTCCTGCAGCCACTTTAATGTAGTGATTGGGTGCTTGAACCTAGATTTTCACTTCTGGTAATGTGTACTCTATGGGGTGACCACCATTCAGGCACCGTATTTTTACTTATATGTTTGGATAGAGCCTTACACATGCACAATTCTACTACCCCAAGCAGATTTTTTTTTCTTAATTTTAGATATAGACAGATAGGGAGAGACAGAGGTAGAGATAAAAGAGAGATACCACAGTACCACTCCACCATTCTTGGAGTTTCTTTTGGTGCCAAGCATAGTGCTCCAATATGGTGTTGAATTTTGAACTGAGGTCCTCATGGATGGTGAGCTAGCTACTAAACTAGTTCACAGCCCTGACTTGATCTTGATGAATAGAACAACTGTTGCGTTCCTTCTGGGAAGACACCTGATCCTGGTCAACTTGGCTGTGTGGCTGTGGTACTTGAAGGTAGAATCCTGAGATGTGTCTGGGAATCCCCTGTGTATATATTTCCTCTCCTCCACAGAAATGAGGGCCCCAGGGTCCAGGTCTGCATCTGCCCACCTCTGGAGACTCACCAGCAGGGAGGAGGAGTGGGCCTTAGAAGCAGGGATGGAGGGCAACGTGGGTGGAAGAAGGAGGTCTGAAATGACAAGCTTGGTGAGTCACTCAGTGTCTGCTTCTGCTGCAAGGAGTAAAGGAGGAGCTTCTGGCACTGCTTCAGGCAGCAGGCGAGGAACCAACCATGAGGGGGTGGCACATCCTCTTTGGACACAGGCATGGAGGAGTGGGTGCAACATGAAGGTTCACTGAACTAAGAGGCAGTGAGATGTGGAGTTTGAGGGTGAGGGGCTCTGCTATGTACTCTTGAATTAGAGTGAAGGCCATTAGTGAATGTCCACAGTGTAGACAAGCAGACACCGCACAGAAAAACCCTCTTATCCTATCATTATGGTTTTAACAGAGGGAGGCTTGTTTCTTAGTTTGTAGACAATGATTGCAGCAAACAGGAAGGCTAAGTATCTTGACTGAAGTCATCCAGCCATGAGTGACTAGCCAGGGCTTTTGGCATAGTCACTGCACCAGTAGTTCCCAATCCTGATGCTGCATCAGAACCACCTGAAGGACTGAGCTTCACTTCATAGTTTCGATTCTGATTGGGTCTGGAATAGGCCTGATAATATGTATTGCTAGGAAGTTTCCAATGATGCTGCTGCTGTGGGCTGTGGACCTCACTTTATGAACCATTATTCCAATTGCCTTATTTGTGAAATGAGAGGACCCAAGTGTCCTATTACATGAACACCATCCTTCTAGTTATTCATGACTGTGTTTAGTTTTTGTCAATTTAACTTATGGAAGAGTAAAGCAATTTGATAAACTCTCTCATGCTCCTGTCAACTTGTCTCTTACTATTTTTGACAATTTGTTGTGGCATGTTTGGATTCTATCTTACTCAGCATCTAAGTTCTCTGACAGTTCCCTGACTTTCTTTTAGGCATTTGCTTTACCCCCCCCCCTTTTTTTTTTTTTTACCAGAGCACTGCTCAGCTCTGGCTTATAATGGTGCAGGGGATTGAACCTAGGACTTCAGAGCCTCAGATATGGCAGTACATTTGCATAACCATTATGCTATCTACCTCCACCCTTGACTTAGATTCTTTACCAATATGAAAACCTCTAATACCATCTACTTGAATGTCTATTATTCTTGAAATTCTTTTGTTCTGGTTACCAATAACATTACCTAGGTATCATTCCTTTTACTTATGACTTTTTTTTTTATTTTTAAACTGTAGTACTTTTTAAAGAGTATATTTATTTTAAAAATATTTTTATTGATGATATAATGATTTAGCAGATTATAAGATAATAGGGTTATACTTCCATACCACTCCCACTATCAAAGTCTGTGTCCCCTACCCCCAACAGTAACCACCACAGTTTTCCCAAGGCCATAATTATGGGCTGACTACATATATATATATTCTTTTTTCAAATTTGTGCATTTCAGTTCTGCATTTCACTTAAGACTGAAATCATCCCCAAATTGTCCTTCCTTTTCCCTCTTCCCTCTAAGATAAGAGAAACAGTGCCTGGCTTCTTCCAATATTCTCCATAATCACTTCCTATCAGTGACTGTTGAAAAACAAAGTTTCCTTGTCATAGGAGTTCCTGTGGAACTGGGGTTCATTACCTTCTGTTCATCTTCTCTGAATATTTACCCCTCTGGGGTTAGGAACCAAAATTCTTTTTGGGATGCAGAAGAAAGAAGCTCTGGCTTTTGTAATTTTTTCTCTGGTGGTTCCTTCCTTCCTTCCTTCCTTCCTTCCTTCCTTCCTTCCTTCCTTCCTTCCTTCCTTCTTTCCTCCCTCGCTCCCTTTCTTTCTTTCCTCCCTCGCTCCCTCTCTTTCTTTCTTTCTACCTTCCTTTTTCTTTTTTTTAAAGTTTATTTATTGATTGATGACAGAAGTAGAGCCAGAGTGTCAATCCATTATATGTAGGTCTGTGGATGGAACACAGATGTTTATGCATGCAAACCCTGAGCGCTGTGACTGAGCATCTTCTCAGCCACTAGGTGATGTTTTTTTTTTTAATAAATACTACACAATTTCACGTATCTACCATATATTATATAGAATGTATGTTTATGCAAATGATAAATGATATGTATACTTCTAAAAATCAATATGCTCTGTTCTTATGGTGTTTCTATCTTTTTTTTCTTCCTGTCGGTGTTCCTGCTGGGTCTCTCTACCTGCACTAAAATATGCACTGTGCTGACGGAGCTATCTCCCAGCACCTCCATTTATACTTTTAAAAATTAATTTAATTTAATTTTTTATTTTTGAAAGAGATGCAGACACACACACACACACACACACACACACACAGAAACACCAGAGCACTGCTCAGTTCTGGCCTATGGTGGTGCAGGGGATTGAACCTGGAATTTTGCGTAACCATTATGCTCTCAGCCCCCACACACTTATGCTTTTTAAAATGTTCTTTCCATATTTGTTTGTCTTGCTACAATGAAACATTTAAAATTTTATTTTATCAATATTTTTCTAATAAGTCTAAATATTAACTTTACCTTTGATGCTTCTAAGGCATTTAAGCCACATTTTGTGTAGAATGAAATAATGTCTCTTCACTACTTACTATGTTACATCAATATTATAGGTTCTTCATTCCTTTGTTTCCTCCCTGAACTTTTGTGATATTACACTTATGCTTTTATTATATAATCTGTTATTATAAGCATCTACTGTGTAATGATCACATCTTATTTTGTTTTATCATTATTAAGTTTAAAATGTTCTTTTCATCTTGACTTTTGATTATGTTAGTTAAAACAATTATTGGGACCTGGTGGATCTTAGTGTTCACTGCCAGATCTTTATTACCATGGGTATCCTCTATTATTGGATTCTTTATTTTGATTAATGTCTTTGTTTTAAATATGAAAAGCTTTACATTTATGTAACCTTCTGAAAAATTTATTCTTGAGTTATTGCATTCGGTTTCTTCCAATACCAATAACAACTTGGCTATGATGTTGTGTTTTGCAGGGCTAATTCAGATACCAGCCTATGTCTTCTTCCTTTCATAGATAAGCAGCTTTCTTCTTCTAGCATGGACATTTACAGTTTTATCATGTGTGATTTCACTGCTGCTGGACTGACTTTCTTTTATTCAGAGAGAGATGGAGAGGCAGCACAGTACCCCTGGAGCTTACCCTAGTGTCATACGGTGGCAGAGCTTGAACCTGGGGTGCACGTCATCACATCCTGCTTGTCATCTCTCCAGCTCAGCATGCCAAGACTTCTTCATAATGAAATACATATGTAAATAATATTCTTATAATGAGTGTTAGGTGGTTACATATGTACATACACATATCTCCCTATGTCTGTCTGTCTATCTATCTATCATCTGTCAGTGAATCTTTTGAACTTCAGGTATAAGTATGTCTTTAGTGTTGAAAATTTTTCTTGTATTTTCATAATTCTTCGATTTTGTTGATCATCTTTTCTTGAAACTCACATTATTACTGTTTCTATCTCTTCATTTCAGGAATCCTTTGGGAGTGATTTTTGAATTTTATCATTGAGAGTACAACTTGCTTCAGAGGCACATTCTTTTTACATTACAGGCATAGACTTTAGATGGCTTCCTGATAACTCAGTTATAATGAGATATCATTAAGTAAGCACTGACTGCTCTACAGGCACTCTGCTAAGTAGTTTGTGTGCATGTCCACATGAATTCCTCTTCAGATTCTCCAATTCCAGATTCCAGATTCCCAAGTCCAAGGGTCATGCTCTTCAAGTGTCCTCACTCTGCACACTGGAGAAACTGATGCTCAAAAGAGGTTGAACACATACTCATCCAGATAGTGGATTTTGGACCAATTCAGTACCAGTTAGTATCACAGCAGAGCCAGTGCTCTTGGCCATGATACACTGGTACTTGCCTAATCAGTAATTCTTTTTTTTAAAAATGATTATTTCTTTATTGGAAGATTAATGGTTTACAGTCAACAGTAAAATACAATAGTTTGTACATGTGTAACATCTCTCAGTTTTCTTTTTTTTAAATTTCTTTATTGGGAATTAATGTTTTACATTCCACAGTAAGTACATATTTTGTACATGCATAACATTTACCAGTTGTCCATATAACAATACAACCCCCATTAGGTCCTCTGTCATCATTCTTGGACCACCCATTCTCCCCCAAACCTACTCCAGAGTCTTTTACTTTGGTGCAATATGCCAGTTCCAATTCAAGTTCAACTTGTGTTTTCTCTTCTGACCTTGTTTTTCAACTTCTTCCTGAGAGTGAGATCATCCCATATTCATCCTTCTGTTTCTAACTTATTTCTAACTTAACATGAATTTTTCAAGGTCCATCCAAGATCGGTTGAAAATGGTGAAGTCCCTGTTTTTAATAGCTGAGTAGTATTCCATTGTGTATATATACCACAACTTGCTCAGCCACTCATCTGTTGTTGGACACCTGGGTTGCTTCCAGGTTTTGGCTATTACAAATTGTGCTGCCAAGAACATATGAGTACAAAGATCTTTTTGGGTGGGTGTGTTGAGTTCCTTAGGATATATCCCCAGGAGAGGAATTGCAGGATCATAGGGTAGGTCCATTTCTAGCCTTCTGAGAATTCTCCAGACTGTTCTCCACAGAGGTTGGACCCATTGACATTCCCACCAGCAGTGCAGGAGGGTTCCTTTGACTCCACAACCTCTCCAGCATTTGCTACTGTTCCCTTTTCTGATGTATGACATTCTCACAGGAGTGAAGTGGTATCTCATTGTTGTCTTAATTTGCATTTCTCTGACAATAAAAGACTTGGAGCATTTTTTCATGTGTTTCTCGCCTTGTGGATCTCTTCTGTGGTGGATATTCTGTCCATGTCCTCTCCCCATTTTTGGATGGGGTTATTTGTTTTCTTGTTGTTGCATTTGGCAAGCTCTTTATATATTTTGCTTACTAGCCTCTTATCTGATGTATGGCATGTAAAGATCTTCTTCAATTCTGTAAGGGGTCTCTTGGTTTGGTTAGTGGTTTGTTTAGCTGTGCGGAAGCTCTTTAATTTGATGTAGTCCCATTTAATAGTCTGGGCAACTTTGTCAAGGATTATGTCCATAGGTGTGGGGGCTTACTTCTGGGCTTTCAATTCTATTCCACTGGTCAGTGTGTCTATTCATGTTCTTCCAGAAGATTGAAGACACTGGAATACTCTCTTCGAGCTTCTATGAAGCCAACATCACTTTGATACCAAAAGCAGGCAGGGACACAACCAGAAAAGAAAACTATAGATCAATATCTCTCATGAATATAGATGCTAAAATATTGAACAAAATCCTAGCCAAGCGGATATAGCAGTATATTAAAAAGACTGTTCATCATGTCCAAGTGGGGTTTATTCCAGGCATGCAAGGTTGGTTTAATATATGTAAATCAATCAACGCCATCCACCACATCAATAAATGCAAGACCAAAAACCACATGGTCATATCAATAGATGCAGAGAAAGCCTTTGACAAAATACAACATCCCTTTATGATCAAAACACTACAAAAAATGGGAATAGATGGAAAGTTCCTGAAGATAGTGGAGTCAATATATGGCAAACCTACAGCCAACATCACACTCAATGGTGAAAAGCTGGAAGTATTTCCCCTCAGATCAGGTACTAAACAGGGTTGCCCAATATCATCATAACTTTCAACATAGTGTTGGAAGTTCTTATCATAGCAATCAGGCAGGAGCAAGGAATTAAAGGGATACTGACTGTAAGAGAAGAAGTCAAACTCTCCCTTTTTCCAGATGACATGATAGTATACATAGAAAAACCTAAGGAATCCAGCAAGAAGCTTTTGGAAATCTTCAGGCAATACAGTAAGGTGTCAGGCTACAAAATTAACATTCAAAAGTCAGTGGCATTCCTCTATGCAAACACTAAGTTAGAAGAAGTTGAAATACAGAAATCAATTCCTTTTACTATAGCAACAAAAACAATAAACTATTTAGGAGTAAACCTAACCAAAGAAGTGAAAGACTGGTATACTGAAAATTATGAGTCACTACTCAAGGAAATTGAAAAAGACACAAAGAAGTGGAAAGATATTTCATGTCCATGGGTTTGAAGAATTAACATCATCAAAAATGGATATACTACTCAGAGCCATCTACAAATTTACTGTTATTCCCATCAATATCCCAACCACATTTTTTAGGAGAATAGAACAAATGCTACAAATGTTTATATGGAACCAGAAAAGACCTAGAATTTCCAAAACAATCTTGAGGAGAAAGAACAGAACTGGAGACATCACACTTCCCATTGACATTTATTGATATCAAAGATTGAAGGTATCTTAGTGCCGTTATTGTAGATTTTTAGAGTGTTATGATATATGGCATATTTATGGTGGTCTGACTATTTATAGGAGACCTTTCAGAACTTCTTTCAGGGCAGCCTTGGTGATAGTTGATTCATCTGTTGCATGTCTGAGAAGGTTTTTATACCTCCATCCAGTCTGAATGACTGTCTAGCTGGATACAGTAGTCTTGGTTGAAAGCCTTTTTCATTGAGCACTCAACAGATATCTTGCCATTCTCTTCTGGAATTTAGTGTTTTTGTGGAAAAGTCTGCTGTTAATCTCATGGGTTTTCTTCTGTAGGTGACTGTTTTTCTCTTGCAGCCTTCAGGATCCTTTCTTTATTCTTATTCCTTTCCATTCTCAATATGATGTGTCTTGGTGTCATTAAGTCTGGGTAAATTCTGTTTGGGAACCTCTGGGATTCTTGAACCTTTATGTCTTTGATGTTGTCTAGACTAGAGAAGTTCTCAGCTACTATGTCCTGAAGAATGTTTTCTTCCACTCCTTCTCTTTCTTCCTCTGGTAAGCCAATAATGCATATATTATTTCTTTTGAAGTCATCCCATAAGTCTCTTTTTTTGTTTTCAGTATCTCTTAATCTCTTTTTGAGATCTCTTATTTATTTTTTTTTAGTTGTCTCTAATTCGTCCTCAATCTTGCTAATTCTGTCTTCAGCCTCATTTATTCTATTCTATCTCCCCCCTACTGTTTTCTGGATTTCATCTTTTTTGTTATCCTGTTCAGATACTTTTTTAGCTTGTTCAGCTAGTTGTATTCTTAGCTTAGCTATTTCAGCTTTCATCTCTCTAATAACCTTGAGATAATTAGTGTTTTCTTCCAGATTCTCATTTGTTGATTCTGCATTTCTGATGACAATTCTTTCAAACTCTTTACTCACTCGTGTGATTATTTCCTTAACTAGTGTTTGGATGTTGACTTCATTATTCTGTGCTTCAATTTTTTGGGGGGCTTTTAGCTGGACTCTTGTCCTGGTTCATTTCTCCAATATTTCTTCTTGTTGGTTTAACAATTCTATATAGTATATTATGAGGTCCCTCTCTCAGTATTTTTCAAATTACTGATCACTCTTGCCTGGATTGACTTGTGTCTAAGTAAGGTAATTAAAGGGTTTATGGTTGTGGAAATTGACAGTTATTTCAATATTATTTTAATCCCTGAGTTGGAGCTCACTGGCTTAAAAGCCTCTTTTGTTCATTTTCTTTCCTCTAGGCTATGGGAGCCTGAGGGCTTTTAAAGTACAAGTAGGCTTCTTAGCTTAATCCCTCACTCCTGACTAAGAGATAAAGCAGGGTCTGGCAGAGATAATCCAGTGGTTATGCAAAGAGACTCTCACAGACCCATTGCTAGGCCATGGAGGTATAGATCTTCTCTTGAATTTCCTTGTTAGTTCTCTGTCTCTTGGTGTCAGCACAGGGCCTCTCTCCTGCTGCTCAAGCCTCTGAGGGCAATAGCAGTGGAGACTCGGTGTTGTATTTGTTGAGTCTTAGGGGAGTCTTCAGCATTCCTTTTGTTGGTGAAACAGACTGGAGGTGGTGTCTCCACTGGTAAACTGTCAGACTGTTACCAGCCACTTAATCTCTGCCTAAGCTCCACTATGTCCAGGAGTCACAGGTAATTGCACTCACCAGTGATTTGGTGGGTTCCTGAAGTCATTCTAGTCCTGTATTCTTGTGGTCCCAGATTATCTCCCTTGGTATTCCTAGTTGACTGTGGAGAGAAGAGAAACACAGCTGCTCCTGCTCCTTAGACCCCCTAATCAGTAATTCTTTTCCAGACATTATTCTTCATTGAGTGCTATATTCTCTGCCTATTGCATTTAAAATGCTTTTACAGGTCTTGTGCAAGGTTTTCATTATAAATCTTAGTGCATATAATGTTTGCTCATTTATAGGGAGGGTCAATTCTCCTGGGTCCCTTTGTTATCTGTTAGTAGAATGCACCTCTTGACTCTGACACCAGGACTCTGGTTGCTGAAATGAAGTTTTAAATAAGCTAGTGAACTGTAAGTCAGGGCAAGTGAGCTAAAGTAGTGAGTAGTTCCAGAGGGAAACTTAATCCCTGTGATATTTATTTCCTGAGTTTTTTGAACCCGATGTACTGGTAGCCAACTGTTTGCATCTGGCTTGCTCATTGACCTCCATGCCAGGTACAGACTGTGCTCAGATTTGTCCTCCTTCCTGGAGCTGCCACCTGCCACATCAGGGATGAGACCCTGTCCCTAACCAGTTTTCTTCTTGGTTGTACCTGCCATGCAATTCCTGGAGCTTCCCAGGGCTGCTGTTGATATACAGTACTGTGGACAAGAAGGAGCCTGATGTGTGTAGTTTTGCTGCTTCATGCTTGGCTCTCTGTCCTGTTTGGTCTTCCCAATCTGGACACCTCTTATGAGATCATCTTCCACAACATCCGCTCCTTGCTGCACAGCTTTTCTTACACTTTTTGCAAAGCCAAACTCCCCAAGGGGTCTTACTTTTGCCTCTTCATCACTCCTGCCACTCCCCACCCCCCTAACATCCCACTTCTTTTAGATTTCTAGCACCAGGTGATACCCACTTGTAGTTTCTTGAACTATTACAGGTTTTTCAGGCTTGCTGCATTTGTTTGGATATGTTAATAGGGATCTAGGAAGAGAGGTGTTGTTAGCTTGTGCTACTATCTCTGGTGACTCCTAAGTTGGACATCTGAGTTTCCTTCTTGACATCTTTCTCTCTCAGTTATCTGGGTTTATGAATGTGAGGCTTGGGGGCAAATCACTATAATCTGGCTTTTTCCTTTACTCACATACAAATTGCATCATTCCATTTCTTTCTTCCTCAGATCTCAAGTCTTAGAGGAAGATGGAAGTCCCTGGAGTTAATGTTGAGTTGCAGGAGGCCATTGCAACCTCAGATTCTGTGTCTCCTTGACTGCATTGGTCCTGGTAATCTAAGTCAGATTACATCCAGCTTTCTTTATGGAAATCAAGGGACTTTATAAAAAGAGGGTCATCTTCCAGTTTTCCTGATATAGCACATGGTCTTAGACTGGGAAACTGGGTGTTAGAATCCTCATTGGGATGTTCCTGGAACTCAGGAGTGGACTCAGTAATTTGACATTGATCAGTTTTGGGGAGGTGAGAGCTGCAGTGTCAGGAGTAGACTTGAGTTTGTGAGCTCACTCATTCTGAATGGGCATGGATTTGGTCTATCACTTCCAGATCTATCTTTCTGGCCCTAGGCATGGGGTCACCTCCTTGAGTTTTAGTTTATGGACCATCATATCTACCTTCTGATATCTCAAAGGCATCAAATGTGAGATGGAAATGACCTTTGGTTCCAGACTGAGAAAGGATCATCTTTCCCCATTAAGACTTTGATTATTCATAAATAACAGTTGATAATAAAACATGAGCTTCTTTAGAAAATTAGACAAGGGGCTGGGTGGTGGTGCGCCTGATTGAGCGGACATGTTACAGTGTGCAAGACCTGGGTTTGAGCCCCAGGTCTCCACCGGCAGGGGGATAACTTTGTGATGGTGAAGCAGTGTTGCAGGTGTCTCTCTGATGCTCTCCCTTTCTGTCATCCCCTTTCCTCTTGATTTCTGTCTCTATCCAATAAATAAATGAATATAATAAATAATAAATTAAATACATAATAATTTTTAAGTAATAAATTAAAAAAAGAAAATTAGGCAAGATTAAAGCGCCCTTCCAGTGAAAGTTAGGACAGAAAATTGAGAGAGTAGACTTTAAGATGAATCCTTACCTTCTAGGTATGTTTGAGATTTACTCTCTGAGATGTTGCATGCTGTCCTGCACTGGCTTTAGAAAGTCCTTGGGGGTACACTGGTCCTTTTATTTGCCTCTTCAGCAGTGTAATCGGTAATGACCTCATGAAGAGAGAGTAGGTACAGGCTATGAGGGCTGATGAGGAAGGGAATAAAAAAACTTGAAGAGGGGGCCAGGAGGATACTATATTGGTTTATACTTGAAGCAGAAGAGGTCCCAGATTCAATTCCCAGCATCACTGTAAACCAGAACTGAGAAGTACACTGATTAGAAAAAAAAAAAATAGGGAGGTGGCACAGTGGATAAAGTACTGGGCCTAAAAGCATGTGATCCTGAGTTTTATCCCTGGCATCATATGTGCCAGAGTGATGCCCTAGTCTCAGTCTCTATCTCTCTCTGTCTCATATTAGTAAATAAATAAAAGTTAAAAAAATAACTTGAGGAGGGGAAGACTCATTGTCCTCTGGAAAGGTTGATTTTGTGGTACCCACAAGATACCAGGTAAAGAAAGCCAGTAGGCAGCAGGTGCAGAATTTATGCCCTTGTTTGTGCAGAGGGTGGTCCCAGGCTCTATGGGAAACTAATACAACCTTTAATTAACTCACCAGTGAAGTGAGAATGTTCATAGTTCCCTCACAGTACTGTCATGAAATTAAATCAGTCAGTAAATTTGATATTTTTCGAGTGTCTTCAATGACTGGGTGTTACAAATCTGTTTTTTGAAGGGTGTGTGTATTTTTTCCTAGAGTATTCTTAATAGCTAAGAAGCAACTCTTGTCTGGAAAGCCTGTCCCCTGGAGAGGGAGAATCTCAGTCAGAAGGGTGACAACTAGATAGCATTTTGTGGTCAGTGAGGTAGCTAGGAAAGGTCTGAAATCCAGGATGCTGCAGAGGATTGGCCAGGTGACATGGTTGGGGGGGGGGACAGCACATCAAAGATGCTTCCTGAGGGCTGGGTGGTAGCGTAGCAGGTGGCGCAGCACATGGTGCAAAGTGCAAGGGCCAGTGTAGGGTTCCTGGTTCGAGCCCCCAGCTCCCCATCTGCAGGGGGGTGGTCACTTCACAAGCAGTGAAGCAGGTCTGCTGGTGTCTTATCTTTCTCTCCCCCTTTGTCTTTCCCTCCTCTTTTGATTTCTTTCTGCCCTATCCAACAACAACAGCAATAACAACAATAAGGGTAACAAAAATGGGAGAAACAAAAAAGCCTCCAGGAGCAGTGGATACGTAGTGTAGGCAATGAGCCCCAGCAGTAACCCTGGAAGCAAACACAAACAAACTCCAAAAGAGGAAGGTCAGAGTCCTCAAGGCAACCTTTATTGGAGATTGTCAACCAAGATCATCTGGACCTTAGTTAGCTTTGAACTTCTTCTGCTGTAGGCTTCCAGGGAGGACTCTGTTTTTTTATTTTTTAATTTTTTTTATAAAGCCCTTGCTTGCTCAGATTCTTTGGCAGAGTGTCTCAGCAGGCCCTCGTGCCAGTGAGCTTCCCAGGCAGGGAAGTCTGGCAGCATTTTATGAGAAAACACAGGGAGTAAGGCAGAGGTGGCTCAGTAGGTTTCTCCTGCCTCCTCAGATTGAGAGATCTGTCCTGATCTAAAAGTCTTTTCCAATGGCTTCTTCTGCAGTGCTGAGTTGTCTCCCTTCTTTGTCCACCCTGAGGTTGAAGCCAGAGGGCAGCCACCTATGTTCACCTTTGTTATTCTCTGGGATGGTGGCTTAGACTTGAGGAGCTGGTGCACTTCCTTGAGAGGGAACCTCAAAGGGGATCTTCTAGGAGAGTTTTTCTTCCATTTATTTCCCTGGAGGAACCAGGGCCCAAGAAGTCAAAGACACTCATTGTCTGATGTTCTTGTTGTATATTACCCAGAGTGTAGAAGGTCAGAGGATAGTCTGTCCGTCAATAGTCCCCAGGTTCAGTTGTCTGACAGAGGTGGACTAAATACTAAGATCAGGTAGTATGATGCCAAGACAGTCCAGAATCATGGCAACCAGCTAGACAAGAGTCCATCACAATGATGCATGAAGCTGTAAAACCTGGGTAGGGCTAGTGGATTCAGGAAATCTTTTTAGCTAGCTAGCTTACAACCTGGGACTCTGCCCCACTATGACACTAATGTTAAGAATTCTGATGGAACATCAAAAGAAACATTTTTTTGTCCCATTTGGGCAAACTCAGATATTGTGAGGCAAGTTCTGGAAGGCCTGCCCTGTCTACCCCATGCCCACCACTCTGTTGGCCACCAGAGAGGTGTTACAGAGGAGAAGGAGAAGAGGCCACGGTAGGGGTGAGTATGCAGAGTGACCACTCTGGACACTATGGCAGGAGATGTGTGTTTATTGAATAAAAAGGCAGGGTTTATATAGGGTAAAATGAAGCCAGGTGGCTGGGGCAGGGTGCCGGGGCAACAAGCTGAATTGGGGCTAACATTTGACAGCAAGAACCAATCAGGTATTTTTATATAACTTCCTTCTAGTGACTCTCGCTCTTGATTTCCCCTTACCTGGGGCATGGGACTTAAGAATGAGGAGGGGCTCTTTGGGTTTATCCACATTCCATTGAGCAAATAAGGTTTACCCAGACCAGGTGGAGGGGGAATGGTTGCAACCCCTGGGTCTAACAAGATGGAGGTCAGGGAGGGGTGAGGAAGCTTATAGGTGAACGACTTCCATCCTCACAAAGAGGTATCTGGGGTTCCAACCAGGCTCAACCCACTGTGTCTCCACAAGATATTATAGGTTAAGGTCTGCACTTCTACCCTCCACCCCTCAAGATATGGAAGTTCTAGTCCCACAAACCTTTTTTTTTTTTAAAAATTGTTTATTATAATAAGGGAGATACATATGGTGAGAGAGAGACAGAGACACCAGTCAATGTATTGGTCTGCTCTGGATTGAGCCTGGGACCTCAGAGCTTCAGGCATGAAGGTCACTTACATAACCATTATGCTATCTCCCCAGACCATCCTGTAAACCTTCAAGTACCAGTGAATGTAACCTTAATTAGAAAGAGGGTCTTTGCAAATAATGATGAGGTCATCAGGGCAGCCTGTATTCCCCTGTGACTGGTGCCTTTTCCATTCAACAGTGTTCCAATGATGGTAGGAGATTGCTGAGAATTAGTACTAGATATTATTTTTACTGTTTAGAGAAATAGTTTTTAGGGTCTTTGAATGCTGGATTTCTTTCTTTCTCCCTTCCTTTCTCTCTCTCTCTCTCTCTCTCTCTCTCTCTCTCTCTTTCTTTCTTTCTTTCATTTGCCTTATCCATTCATGGCAGTTAAAAGAAATCACTCAAAGTATTCAGGTTTATATGTGAGCTTTTTATCATAGGGAGTTGTTATACCTCACAGTTCAAAGTGTATTCTATAGATCATAACATACTGACATATAAATATAATTTACTATACAGCAAAAAGATTCAAGAAGAAAAATAACCTACAGTGTCTAATTTTGTATAGGAAAATACTTAAGTTACACTACTTTTTAAATTAATTATTTTTTTAAATTTAGCTTTTTCAGCCACCAGGTTCTAGATGATACCATGATGCCAACCCAACCTTCTTGGGCAGAAGTTACTCTACTTATAACATTTGTATTTGGATAAAATGCTTATGTATGTGTAAGGATGTCACAGTGCAAAATGCTGCTAGCCCAGGCACAAAGTATTCAGTTTATTTTGGAAAAAAAAAAGGAAATTGGGACATAGACATGCACACTGGGAGAAAGAGTGTTCAAATGGCAGTGAAAGATGGGAGGAGTGGGTTACATCTACCAGCCAAGGAGTGCCAGAGATGGTCAGAAAGCAGTAGTTAGAAGGCAAACCTAGAATAGATTCTCCCTCTTCATAGAATCCAACCCTGCCAATAACTTGACCTCAACTTCTGCTTCCTCCACTGTGAGAATACATATCTTGTTGAAGTCATCAAATTTGGTAATTCTTTGTTAAAGGCAGCCCTTCACAATAAAATACATCAAGATCTCCAGATCCAGGCTGATCCCATACTCTGGCTGTTTCTTTCTCTAGTGGGGCAGGGCTCTGGGAGGTGGGCTTTTAGGACACACTGGTGAGGTCATCTGCCCAGGGAAGTCAGGTTGATGTAATGGTAACATCTGGAACTTGGTGGCTGAAAAAGCATTAGCATATAAAGCAGAACAATTTGTTTAATAATAAGGAACATAAAGGTAAGAATAGAGCAGATGGTATTAAGGGTCTCTAAATGGGAAGAAGCTAGGAAGTCTATTTCAGGTATATTCTTTCTTTTTTATTATTTATTTATTTATTTATTTTAAAAAGGAGACATTAACAAAATCATAGGATGGGGGGTACAACTCCACACAATTCCCACCACCCAATCTGTATATCCCATCCCGTCCCCAATAGCTTTCCCATTCTCTATCCCTCTGGGAGCATGGACCGAGGGTCGTTATGGGTTGCAGAAGGTGGGGGGTCTGGCTTCTGTAATTGCTTCCCCGCTGAACATGGGCATTGACTGGTTGGTCCATACTTCCAGTCTGCCTCTCTCTTTCCCTTGTAGGGTGGGTCTCTGGGGAAGCAGAGCTCCAGGACACATTGGTGGGTTAGTCTGTCCAAGGAAGTCTGGTCAGCATCATGCTGACATCTGGAACCTGGTGGCTGAAAAGAGAGTTAACATACAAAGCCAAACAAATTGTTGAACAATTATGGACCTAAAGGCTGGAATAGTCAAGATGAAGTGTTGGGGGGTACTCACTGCAAACTATTGTGTACTTTTGCTTTCAGGTATATATTTGCCCTAGTTTGTGGATACGTGTGAACATATGATCTGTCTCAGGGGACCTGGTCTAATCTAGGATTTGGGACTTTGTTAGGAAATGAACCACCTGGAACGGAATTAGAGAATACTATGAAAGGAAAGGTCTCACCTGAGTAATGAAGCTGAAGGGTTGTCATTCCACACCTGAAATCTCTGGACACAGTCTGAAGTGATGCATGCTTAGGTGGCACTAGTTGCATTGATTAGGTAGCGATTTCTAGTTTGACAGCCTGGAAACCATCCTCCCACTCTGTGCCTTTTGATTGGTGAGTTTTAGCCATTGACATTTGTTGATATTATGGATTTAATGTATTATAGTGCCATTATTCAACAATTTTTTATTTGCTCTCATATATTGCAAGTATTATAGTGATGTTCTTCTTTATAAAAGGTCTTTTAGAACCTCTTTCAGGGCAGGCTTGGTGATGGTTGCCTCCTTTAACTGTTGTCTGTCTGAGAAGGTTTTGATCCCTCCATCTAGTTTGAATGAAAGTCTAGCAGGATATATTATCCTTGGTTGAAACATTTTTTCATTCAGGGCTTGATAGATATCTTGCTAGTCTCTTCTGGCTTTTAGAGTTTGAGTGGAGAAGTCTGCTGATAGTCTTATGGGTTTTCCCCTGTATGTGACTTTTTGTTTTTCTCTTGCAGCCTTTAGGATCCTTTCTTTATCCTTACTTCTTTTCATTGTAACTGTGATGTGTCTTCGGGTCTGGACTGATTCTGTTTGGGACTCTCTGGGCCTCTTGAATCTTAATGTCCTTTCTGTTGTTCAGGTCTGGGAAATTTTCTTCTATAATTTCCTCTAGAATGTTTCCTTCTGCTTCCTCTCGTTCTTCCTCTGACAGGCCAATTATATGGATGTTACTTCTTTTAAGATCATCCCATATGTCTCTGTTGTTGTTTTCAGTGTTTCTCAATCTCTTTTTGAGCTCTTTTACCTCTTTCTTAGTTTTCTCTACCTCATCCTCTGTTTGGCTAATTCTGTTTTCTGCTTCTGTTAGTCTGCTTTCCCTTCCCTCAGCTTCTTTATTCAGTTAAGCTATTTCAGCTTTCAGTTCTCTAATTACCTCGAGGTAGCTAGTCTTTTTCTTGAGGGTCTCCTCTGTTGTTTCCATAATTCTGCTAGCCCTTTCCTCCATAGTTGTCTTCATTTCTGTGATTATTAAGTTTACTATTGCTTGCATACTTTTCTTATTTATGGTTACTTCTGACTGATTTGTAGTTTCTTCTGGGATCTTGTCTTCATTCATTGTAGTAGCAGTTTTATTTGCTCTTGGTTTAACCATTTTTTTATTGATGTGTTTTTTATTTTTATGTTCTGTTGTTCTTCAGTTGTTGTGTTTTGAGTATAAGCCATGCTATACTAAATACCTTTATGACTAATGCAGTCACCAACCTCGGAAATTACAATAGTAACTGAAGCAAGGATTGAAGCATTTTAACCAATACCAGTTAGCTAAACAGTGCCTCCAGTTCAAGAAAAATAGCAACTGAATCCAAAAAAAAGAGAGAGGAAAAAAGGGATAGCAAGGATCGACAATTATGCAAATTTACTGTCCACTGTAAATTCTATGGGTAGCAAGAGGAGAAAGGGAAGTAGGGAAGAGACACACACAAAGAGAGTTCACTCTGAGTCAGATTTCTTCCCCAGAATAATTCACAAATGAGTATCAGTGAATTCAGAAAGCAGAAGGAGGAAGGAAGAAAGGAAAACAAGAATGAGAAAAAAAAAGAGCAGTGAAAGGAAAGAGATTTTTCTTCAATTAGCTAGGAGGAGGGAGAAAGGGAAGAGTGGATGGAAGAGGTAGAGTGAAACAAGTTCCTCTCACAATGGATAGGACATCCCATCACCTAGCAATGGAAAATACAGTAAGAGTTAATTTTGGTCAACCTGAAGGAGGGGAGGAAAGGGACATGTGTCTATATAATAGTAATAATAAAATAGAACAGAGTAAAAAATCCTAACAGTCAGTCTGCAGCTTGGACAGCTCCCGATTGGCTCAGGCAGCCTGAGCAAAGACAGCCAATTGAACCACTTAGAAAGGAAAAAAAGAGCAAAGGGAATCAGAAAGGAAAAGGATTGGAATTACCAATTAGCCAGGAATCTTGATAAAGAAAAAAGCTCAGCAGGGAGCATGCTAGTAACAGCTCTCCAGCCCCTGGGGTCTGGTTATATGGTGGGGAAGAGGGGTGTGCTTCAGAAATAATCAGAACATTTCCTGTCTTTTTTCTCTGATTTCTAACCCAAACTGAGCTATAGTCACCTCCTTGGTGTCACACTTAGGACCCTTTATTCACCATCCTGTTGACGCCCAGGTATCCTACCCTTTCCAACAGTTGTTGTCGGTGCTCATGCCAGCAGCTGCCTCCAAGTCGTCATCTTAGCTCTGCCCCCTGTTTTAAGTATATTCTAAGGGGCACATGACTTTACTAATTTTTGCTGGAGCCCAATAACTAACATGCAGGTGTGCTAAAAATATTGTCTGGGAAGATGGTGTCAGAGTTGAGACTAGGACTAGAAATCTGAATCAGAGCACAGAGTAGCTCTCAAACATGAGGAAAGTATTTAAGCACTGTTAACTGTTGAACCCCATTGATCTAAGCCTAAGATCTATGTCTATTCACATTTAGCACAGGAGCCTGTATAATCTCTGTATCCCTGTCAGTTTGAGCTTACATTCCATTATCACAGCTAGGAACATTCTAGGCTGCACTCACTTCTGGACCAGTCTTTCTCAAGTGGCAAAGTATGTTGACCCAGTCTCTCTTTGGGGAGTGGGGCAATTTCTTTCTTTCTTTTTTTAGTTTTTTATTGGGGGGTTAATGTTTTACAGTCAACAGTACATACAATAGTTTGTACATGCATAACATTTCTAATTTTTCCACATGACAATACAACCCCCACTAGGTCCTCTGCCATCCTGTTCCAGGACCCGAACCCCCTTTTCCCACCAACCCCAGAGTCTTTTACTTGGGTGCAATACACCAACTTTAGTCCAAGTTCTGCTTAGTGTTTTCTCTTCTGATCTTGTTTTTCAGCTTCTGCCTGTGAATGAGATCATCCCATATTCATCCTTCTGTTTCTGACTTATTTCACCTAACATGATTTCTTCAGGCTCCATCCAAGTTGGTCTGATAATGGTGAAATCACCATTTTTACTCTGAAAATGTCCAGTAGTTCTAGTTTATCTATCTCTTCATTTAGCTCCTTTGTTTCTTTGTTGATTTTCTGCCTGGATGATCTGTCAAGTTGAGAGAGTTGGGTGTTGAAGTCTGAGTAGGGAAATTTCTACCATTGCTGCTTCTCTGCATTGAGAGCAAGGTCCTGTAGAGGCCCACAAGAAGGTTTATGTTGCTGTTCTTGATGGAGATGACCAGTGATGGTGGAGAGAGGGATCTGATAGAGATCTGGTTACATCATATCTATGGGGGAATCCAAGGATTCTCTGACTAGAGTCCCAGATAATTGGGTGGCAGAGGATACCTTATAATGTCAGGTGCAACGTGGTTAGTCTGTGTCTTTCAGAGTACTCTGTTATGGTTACCCCATTTGACTGAATGGCATGACCATTATGTATTCTTCCCCTTAGTCCTGTATTGTGTTTATTATTTCATCCCCATACTATCACTGACAAACTCCCAGAGGGCAACTCCCACTTGCAACTCCCCCCCTTTCCTCCTTCCTTCATTCCTTCCTTCATTTCTTCCTTCCTCTCTCCTTCCCTCCCTCCCTTTCTCCTTCTCCTCCTCCTTCTCCTCCACTTTCTTCTTTTTCTCCTCCTCCTCTTCCTCCTCCTCCTCCTCCTCCTCCTCCTCCTCCTTCTTCTTCTTCTTCTTCTCTCTATCTCTCTCTCTCACTCTCTTTCTCTCTGCTACCAAGTTTATCACTGAGGCTTTGTGCCTGCATAGTCAATCTGCTACCCCTGATGGCCATTCCACCACCTTTTTTTTTAATTTGATAGAACATAGAGAAATTGAAAGGAGGCAAAGTATAAAAAGGAAAGAGAATTCCAAGAGACTGCTTCACCCCTTTTGAAGTTTGTCCCTTTTAGATGAGGATCAGGAGTGGGCAAAGACTTCTCCTTTTCCTGTCCATCCCTGCAGAGAAGAAGTCAATATTTGCACAAAGTGTACTGTCCTTAGCTTTATTCAGTTGGTCCATGTGGGATGTTTTAGCAGTATCATCTTTGTGCAGGGGCGGAAGCCCTGCTCTGTGTTTCATAGGCAAGGCTAGATATCAGGGTCCCTGACACATATTGGGTTCCCAAGATAATGGGCACTTGATTGGCATTGTATCAGAACTTTATGTTTGATGGGGCTCCTATAATTGTGTCCTCAGCAGAGATCACAAGCCATCAGGGACAGGGATAACCTCTTGGTTGCAGCCCCCGGGCTCCCAACCCCAGCTTGGGCACAGTCCCCTCCTGTGCTGATTGACAGGAATGGTGTTAAATGTGTGGCCTTTTTTATGCAACTCTAGGAGGGTGATGAGCTTTACAAATCTGCCCAGTGCCTAAAATTGAACTGAGCACATAATTCACTCACTAGTACTTGCTCTGTCAGGCTTAAATTCTCTCTGTCCTCCTGCCTCCAGCTCACGCTTTGACGCCTTACAGTTATGGACTTCTCCAGCACACTGGAATGGCCGGCCTGTCCCAAATTCCTGACCTTTGGGCTTTGGGTCCCTTGAGCAGCTTGTTGCCTTTCGACCTTCAGGCTCTGGCCCTCAGTGAGGCTTCTCCAAATGTTCTGTTGCTGTTTCTCTGCTTTCCAAACATTGTGCTTGCCCAGGGACAGATGGAGAAGCAGCTGATGAGTCAGGAGTACCCTAGGAAGGAGCAGGGCTCCTGATCTGCAGCTCGGGAACCCCTGATCTTGCTAGAAACCCAGAGCAGTTGCTGAATCTGTTTAAAGGCCCTGACCCAGTGCCAAGAAGGGCAGGGAATATAAAGAAGACACAATCACTGTTTTCCAAGGAGAGAAACAACCAGAGGAGGATTCTATTCTAGTTAAACCCAGAATTGTAAAGTTCTACTGGTTCAAATTCCTGTTGATTAGTTTTGGCATTAAGCAAAAAGTTTTCAATCTCTCTCTCTCTCTCTCTCTCTCTCTCTCCCCCTCTCCCTCTCCCTCCCTCCCTCCCCTCCCTCTATTTAATTTTTGTTTTTTGTTTTTGCCTCCAGGATTATCACCGGGGCTCGGTATGGACACCACAAATCCAATTGCTCCTGGAGGCCATTTTTTCCTCCTGTTTTATAGAATAGGGCAAAGAGAAATTGAGAGAGGAGGGCAAGACAGAGAGAGGGAAAGATAGACACTTGTAGACTTGCTTCACAGCTTGTGAAGTGACTCCCCCTCAAGTGGGGAACTGGGGGCTCAAACTGAGATCCTTGCTTTAGTCCTTGGCTCTTTGTACTATTTACACTTAACTCGGTGCACACAAATTTTAAATTAATTTTTTTTTTTTGCCACCAGGGTTATCACTGGATCTCAGTACCTGCACAACCATTCTGTTGTTTCTGGGTAGCATCTTCTTTTTTTCCTTTTCCTGTTATTATTTTTGCCTCCAGGGTTATTGCTAGGGCTCAGTGCCTGGACTACAAATCCACTGCTCCTGGAGGCCATTTTTTCCCCATTTTTGTTGCCCTTGTTGTTGTTATTATTATTGTTGTCATTGATGCTGTTGTTGTTGGATAGGACAGAGAGAAATCGAGAGGGGGAAATGGAGGGTCGGAGAGAAAGATAGACACCTGCAGACCTGCTTCACTCTTGTGAAGCGACCCCCTGCAGGTGGAGAGCCAGGGGCTCAAAATGGATTCTTGCCAGTCTTTGTGCTTTGCTCCAGGTGCGCTTAACCTGCTGCACTATGGCTTGGCCCCTTATTATTATTTTTTATAAAGGTGGGAGAGAGAGACACACAGAGAGAGAGAGACCCATGTCATTGCTTCACCTCATGTGGGTCTTCCCCACCCACCCCCCACCCTGCAGGTGATAACCAAGGACTTAAACCTGGGTTCTTGTGTTTGGTTATGTGTGTGTTTTACCTCGTGAGCCAACACTCAGCTCCCAACTTCATCTCTCTTAACTTAGTTTCTTTATAAATTTTTACGAGGATTTTGTGTGCATTAGCACAGTGTATGACACCTTGTGCGTATCTAATAAATACTTGCTTGCCAGCATTCTCCACTGCAATGATTACTAGCTGAGCTACAGATGGTGCTCGCCCTGTGCCAGGCACCTTTACAAATGGTAGCACATGCCATCATAACTAGAGACCAGGAAAGGACTTAGGCACAGGTTATTGCAAGGACTTGTGCAAGGTTCCCGGATGTGGAGCTGTGGTTTGATGTTGGCAGTCTCACCCATCTGTGTGTGCCTTTAGCCTTCATCTACGTCGCCCAATGTAGAGCCACACATGGGACCTTAGAATACTTTTTGTTGTTGTTTTGTTTTGAGAGCAATGTGGAAATTCACTCTTTTAAAAAAATTTTTGATATTTAATAATTTATTAGATAGAGAGAAACTGAGATGGAAAGGGTAGATAGAGAGCAAGAGAGACATCTCCAGCAGTGCTTCATCACTTGTGGAGCTTTCCCCTGCAGATGGGTCTTGAACCTGTTTCACCACCCAGAGACCTATGGGATGAGTTCAAAAGAATTAATATATGCATTATTGGCTTACTAGAGGAAGACAGAGAGGGAGAGGAAGAAAACATTCTTCAGGACATAATAGCTGAGAACTTCTCTAGTCTAGACAACATCAAAGACATAAAGGTTCAAGAAGCCCAGAGGCTCCCAAACAGAATTTACCCAGACATAAAAACACCAAGACACATCATATTTAGAATGGAAAGGAATAAGGATAAAGAAAGGATCCTGAAGGCTGCAAGAGAAAAACAGTCACCTACAGAAGAAAACCCATGAGATTAACAGCAGACTTCTCCACTCAAAACTTTTCTATAACCCTCAATTTCTTTTTTTTCTCTTATTTTTCTCAGTTTTTAATTTTTAATTTTACAGAATTTTTCTTTTTCAATAATTTAAAACATTTTGACATATATATATATATATATATATATATATATATATATTACAAAATTATGATATTCTAGGGACATATTTTCATACACATAGTGTAACTCTCCACACCATTCACCAAAGGTCTGTCTCCTTCCCCTGCTCTCTAGTAGCCACTAGAGTTACCATAAAAGGTGAAGCTTTATTTTTTGACTTTACTAGGGTTTACCACTGTGGAATGACTTTTTAAGATAGACAGACAGACATGACTACACTAAAGGTTCCTCCAATAGTGTGGGGGCCTGGCTCAAACCTGGGTGCCATACATAGGAGAGCAGGTATCCAGGTAAGCTATTTTGCTGACTTTCTTTTTTTTTGTCACCAGGATTATCACTGGGGCTTGGTGCCTACACATGAACCCACTGATCCTGGCAGCCATTTCCCCCCTTTATTTGCCAAGACAGAAAGTAATTGAGAGGGAAGGGGCACATAGAGGAGAGAGACAGAGAGACATCTGTAGTACTTGCTTCACCATTTGTGAAGCTTCCCTTCTGTAGTTGGGGATTTGATGCTCGAATGCAGGTCCTTGCACATGAATCTTCATTTTTAAAGTAAGGCTGATGAATACTCCAATTAGGAATACTCTCCTTAGGAGAGTCTTTTGAGGTCTGTAGAGAGTGTGGCAAGCTGCCTAGAACATCATGAGTATTCAGTGAGAGGTGATAGATCTATTAACTTGACTATTCTTGTCCCCAACAATAGGACTTCTCATTTGGTCACAACCTGGTAGTGACAGAGGGATGAACCATTGGGCACCCATTTTCTTCATTTGCCACCCCAAGAGGCTGGCCCCAGACCCTGGACACATCTGAGGCTACACATTTATGGCCTTTCAGCTGTTTGTGTCACACAAGGGGCATTAAAAATAACCTGGTAGTTAATAGCATTTCTCAAAATAACTGCTTGCAGACTACTTTGCTGAGGTGATTGGCTACTAAAATTAGAGGAGAGAGAGAGAGAGAGAGAGAGAGAGAGAGAGAGAGAGATCTTACACCCATTTTCCCCAAGGCTGAGGCCCATAGTTTGTGCTCTTCTGTTTCATTGTTCCTGGGTGTCCCAGAGCCCTGTTATTGGCTTACCCTCAAGATGTCCTCTTCCACCCTTCAGTCCTTGGCAAATTGGAGCGGCTATTGCCCTACATTGCCCTGTTGTCTTGCTCTGAGGAGCAGAATTTTGAAGAATCTTGGGGGTGGTGGGGTGGCCTCATTGTAGCAGTGGCCTCATTCCTTAGTGTGCCAGGTAATAATAGCATGCCGTGGGGGGAATCTCGCTCAGCTTGCTGTCCAAGAGGAAACTGGGCCATGGAACAGTGAGGCACCCCACTCAAGGTGCCCTAGTAACTGAAGGTGTGGACATGCTTTTTTCCTGGCCCCTTGTTTCAGGCTGGAATTCTTCATTGGCTTCTTGGGTAAGAACTTGGGGTCACTGGACAGCCAGGTCGCTCAAGTCTGTTTACTCCTAATGTAACTTAGAATAAGTTACACAAGTGAGGCAACTTTAAGATGCAGGACAGACAGAATCAGAGGGTCAGAGGTTGGCCTCAGTATCCCCATCTTTGAAATGGAGGAACATACTGTGGTTCATTTAGCAAGCATTTGTAGAATGCTTTGGTGGCACTGGAGCTATGCAAATGGGCCAAGGCAAAAGCAAAGTCAGGAAACATTTACAATCCAGGCTGCTGGTTTTGGGTGGGCAACTGAACCACAGAGGTGAGAAGTGCATCTTTGATGTGTGTGCTGAATCGATGTGCCAGATGACATGTTGTCGTCTCTGGAGTCTTGGGTCCTGGACAGGAAGGCTTTGTGAGTGCTTTACTGGGAATGGAAATCCAGGGAGAAGGGAATTTACCAGGTCCTATGGTAGCTGTATGTGACAGATTTTTTTTTTTTTTTTTTTTTTTTTTTTTTTTTTTTGCTTCCATAGTTATATCTCTAGGGCCCAGTGCTGGCACTATGAATCCACTGCACCTGACATCCATTTTTTCCATTTTATTGGATAGGACAAAGAGAAATTGAGAGAGGAGGGGGAGAAAGAGAGGGAGAGAGAAAGACAGACACCTGTAGACCTGCTTCACTGCTTGTAAAGCATCCCTCCTGCAGGTGGGGAGCTGGGGGCTCGAACCTGGATCCTTGTGTGGGTCCTTGTGCTTCGTATTATGTACACTTAAGCAGGTGTGCCACTGCCTGGCCCCTGATGGAGTATTTTTTTTCACCATGGAAGGAACTCTTGAGTCAGAGTAACCCTGCTTTAAGACATATTGCTAGATCCTCTAGTTTCTTCTTCTGTTAAACGTGAATAAACATCACATCAGCTTCCAGAGTGACTGTGAGGATTACATGACATAACAGATCCTGAGTTCCATGTGTAGTTCTGGTCTATAGTAAGTGCTCCGCATGTGGTGGGTATTAGTAATAGTAGTTAGATAGATATCAACCTAATAAAAATAGTGTTTTCTTGACACATTTCAGCAGTTATCACATTCACTCAGGGTAATGGTAACTTCATTTTTTGAATACTACCAAGCCATTGCTAGCTGAAGGGCCATCAAAAAGCTGAAGTCACTTACTGGATAGGCTGATTTTTTCCTGTTCACAATTCTTTATTTTTTAATTAAAATAGTTTTATTTATATTATATAAATACTTATTTATATAATATTATTTTTTATATTATAGAGACTTTATATTATAAATATATTTATATTATAGAGACTGCTAGAAACCAAAAGGGAAGCTTTATTTATATTATATTTATATTTATTTATATTATGGAGACTTTATTTATATTATAGATACTTTATTTATATTATAGAGACTGCTTTATTTATATTATAGAAACTGCTAGAAACCAAGAGGGAAGGGGTAGATAGAGGAGAGAAGCAGAAAGACTCCTGCAGTCCTGCTTCACCACTTGCAAAGCTTTCCCCCTGAATGTGAGGACTGGGGGCTCAAACCTGGGTCCTTGTGCATTGGTGCACCATCGCCCAACCCCTAGACAGATTTTTGAATATTAGATTTGGGGTAAGATGAGGGTGGTATGTTGAAAATGCTTACATATTATCAAGCTTTGGTACACCAAATCCTAGGTTAGATTAATTATAGCAAATAGCTATTTGAGAGAAATCTTTTCAACAAAACTTCATGTAGAGTCAAAAGTGGTTGACTATTAAAATTGACTGGGACTATCCATTAGAGTGGTCCTCTGACCCAGGGATTCTCAGCCATGCCTATTGTGCACACATACTTCCCCACCCTCACTAAGGACATTTGGCACAACTAGGGGGGATGTTACTGGAATCTAGTGAGTGGAAGCCAGAGATGCTGCAGTCTTACAATACACAGTAAAGCCCCCACCATGTCCATAGTGGGCTGGGGAGGCAGCACAATGCTTATGCAAAAGACTTTCATGGCTGAGGTTCTGGGGTCCCTTGTTCAATCCCTGCTAACACCATAAACTGAAACTGACCTGTGCTTTCCGATCTATCTCTGTATTTTTCTCATTAAAATAAGTAAAGTACTAAAATAGGTGAATATTATTTTTAAAAAAAAGATAAAGGTGGGGGAAGTGACTTTTCAGAATCAAATTAAGGTGGCAGTTAGAACTCAAGACTAGGCTGACCAGAGGTGGGAACTTTTCCTAATGTCTATTTATGCCTTCACTTCATTGCGCATAGCAGATATTAGCTTCAGTCACACTACTAAGGTCTTACTCTACACTTTATCCCTTTCAAGTCTTTTTCTCTTGTGTTCTCCAAAGTTCTGCTTTGGGAAAGCCTTTTCTCTCTATTCTGAATGTGCTGATAAAGCAGAGTTGCTAGACTTAGCAAATAAAACTATAGGTTGCCCAATCATATTAGAATTTTAGGTAACTAAGATATATATGCATATATATTTATACATAAATGCTTGGTTTAAATATATCCCATGTCATATTTTGGGCACACTATTTTAGTAAGTTATGGCAAAACTATTCCTTTATATAGCTGGGGAATAATTGAAATAAAGTGTTAGCAAGTAAGATGAGCCCTTCGACCAGATCTGTAGAAGTCCTGGCAGCATTGTTCTTGAACCAAGAGTGAAGTGTCCTCTCCAGGCTACTGGTTATATATATATATTTACTGACTAAATATTAATTTATAAGATTATAGCATAACAGGTGTATATAATTCAATACATTTCCCACCACCAGAGCTCTGTGTCCCAGCCTCTTTTTTGGGAGATCTCTATTGTTTACCCCTCTGGGAGTATGGACCACAATTCTTTTCGGGGCACAGAAGATGTCGTTCTGGCTTCTATAATTGCTTCTCTACTGGACATGGAAGTGAAGTGTCTAATGGTGGGATTTTAGGCTTATGTATTTGCAGAGACATACTGATTTGAATTATATATATATCCCTAGAACTGACCTGAGTGAAGACTATCTTAAGCAAGCAGGGGGATGCCTTCCTGGTTTGCATCATCAACTCATTACATAAGTTGAGGGGGAATGCTTCTGACATTTTACCTGTGGTAGTTCTTGGATCCTGCCTTACTCTTGGCTCTTCCCCAAGAGTTTTAAGTGTTCCTGAGCAGATGCTCAGCTCGGACTAGTCGCGATTCCAGGGAACATGCCCTCATACCAAAGGGAGGAGGCCAAGGAAACTTTCTTCAGACTTGAGGGGACTAGGGAGAGAGATAAGCCCCCTCTTTGGTGATGTCTGGGGGCTGTGAGCTGTGCTCTGAGGAAGGAAGCCATGCCGCTCAGCGCACTCTGAACAGGATCAGGTGAGACTCTCAGGCTTTGCCTGAAGCCCAGATTGCCTTCTCTGTGACTTTTCATTTCACACATCCAGACGCTTGTCCTCTCCAGGATGTCTACGATGCTATTCAGAAGCAGAATCATGCCTGTGGCCATGGGGACCATTAGCTAGTTCTCAAGAAGAAATCCAATGTAGTGTTCCGTGAGGACACTGGAATTCTAGACTAGCAGTCTCCAATATGGGATGCACAAAACTCTTCACTGGAATCTGGGAAGAGAATATTACATTTATTTTTATGTTTTTCATCCTCTTAAGTGGCTTTTTCTTCTTCTGCATTAACTTTATTAAAACTTGGTTTTGATGAAGCCAGGGCCTTGTGCATGCACTAGTTTACCATGCTCCTGACTACATTTTTTGTTTGTTTGTTTGAGAGAGAGAGAGGGGCAGATTCTGACAAATAGTACTGGAGCTGGAGTTTCTTCTGGTGCTATATTACTTTCATGTAGTGATGGGGCTTGAGTGTGGCTGAGCTATCTCTCAAAACCTACATTTTCTAAATTGAGGTAACATTGAATTATAACAGTATATACGTTTTAGAGATGTCTCATTGAGAATCAACAAGCATCTTTACTGTCTCATGTCCACCACTAAAAGTCCAGTTCTATCCTTCATTATCCATTTGCCCCCTTTGTTGTGATTTATCCACCCATCCTACTCCTTCCCTTGAGATAGTCGTGAAGTTCATCTCTGCCTGTTTCATGAACATGATTCTGTTCTGTGTACCTTTCATAATGTATGTGATTTTTCTCAAAGCATAGGTTATGACAGACATACAGATGAACATGTGAGAGAGTGTATGCAGCGTGCTCTCCCTTCTCAAGAAGGACAATGAAAGACAGAATGAAGGATAGACTTTTATTTTTTTATTTTATTTTTTTTAAAGATTTATTTATTTATTTATTCATGAGAAAGATAAGAGGAGAGAGAGAACCAGACATCACTGGGTATATGTGCTGCCGGGGATTGAACTGAGAACCTCATGCTTGAGAGTCCAGTGCTTTATCCACTGTGCCTCCTGGAAACACAGGATAGACTTTTAGAGTCATTTTCTGCAAGGTGAAGTTCAGACGAACAGTGTATGTTTTCATGTGAATTGGCTTAAAACATCCCTCTGTTGATGAAACTAATGCAGCTGGCACTGAAGTGTCTCCTTGGAGAATGTGTATTCTATTTATAGTAGCGAGTCTCAAGAGAGCTGTTTCATGCCCGGGGGAGGTAACTTCGTATAGTCACGTTTCATACACCTTGTTTCATTCCATCTCTCACAGGCTAAACATGCTGACTGATGGGTAACAGGAGGCAGCATTGGAGCAGTGGTTCTTAAATCAGGGTCTCTGGACCAGCAATACCAATAGCACCTGGGAACTTGATAGAAACACATACTATACATGTAAAAACTATTGTATTTACTGGCAACTGTGAAACATGAATCCCCCAATAAAGGAAACAAATGTTAAAAACAAAAGAAATGCAAATTTTTAGGCTTTGGTCCAGACCTTTAAGATCAGAGACTTGGTGTGTGGACTCAGCATACCTTGTTTTTACCCAACCTTCAAGTCATTCTGATGCATAAGCATATTTGAGGGCCACTGAGATATCCTTTTTTGGCAGGACTATGGACATTGGAGTCTTGATTCTTCCTCTTGTGGTTCTGTGACCTTAGGGAAGTTACAAGTGGCCCTGCACCTTGACTCTTCTTTCTGACTAATGAGAGTTTTGATACTTCTCGCACAACTTATATAAGAATTAAAATAGGACTTAATTGATCTAAAAGTGCTTAGTGCCAAGCAGAACATGAAGGAAGTACTCCATCCCAGTTATCAGGTATTACTTTCTCAATGATTTGCAGAAGGAGGCCCAGAAATAGCTGATTGCCAGTCCCTTCACCCAGTAGCTCTGTGGCCTTGGACAGTTCTAGCTCTTTGTTGATGAAATGTGGGTAGCACCAACTGTCTACCAGCCAAATGAGAAGAGGTGCCTAAGGTGCTTTATAATTAATAAAATACTCCAACATTATAAGACACTTCTAGCTATTTACTGAGCTAACTCTTATTTTGTTCTCTTGGAATGAGTAGCAAATGAGAAGGAAGGAAAGAAAGTTGGCATTTGAACTATGCTGGACCTGCAGGCTGGATTATAAAGGGTTTTTTTTTTTTTTTTATTTCCTCCCATGAACCATTTTGTTTTCTTTGTGCCATTTCCATTTCCTCCCACCTGGTCCTCTTAGGTCAGATCCTACCTTCAACTTGCTCTCATCTGTGGTTTTGTGTTGTTCCTTTATTAAAATACCAACTGTAAGTCATGAAAATTCTGTCTAGTTTCCTGGAGGAGGGCAGGGAGGAACATCATGGGGGCGACTGTCCAGCATGTCCTTTTGTCATTATGATAATTTCTTGGGAAGCCCTGCCAACACATCAAATAAATTGCTTTCTCTCCTTAAATGTCTCAGTGCTGTTTTTGCAACATGAATGGTCCCACTGCAGAGATAAGCTTTGCTCATAATTTTACCAGATTCTTAAATGAAGAAAATGGGTAAACAGCTTTCTTCTTCTCTACACACTTCCATTTTTTCCATGACAATGTTCAATAACAACACATCCATCATTTGATAGGTCTGTGGCTGGCCACACAATCTGCTAGAAGGCTCCCAGCTTCCCCAGGGAGTACTGAGGGTTCCTGAAGGGGGTCTGAAGAGCAGAGATAGAGTTGAGAGAAGCCCACCACCCTGGTGTTTAACATCAGGAGACACTAACTGTTCTCCCTTGGAGGAAAAGCCCATCACTCTCCTCCACCCACCTGCCTCGATGAGCCACACATTGATGAAGTGTGAGCTTATGTATAGCTGTGTCTCCTCATTAGGCTCATGATGAATAAGGACAGCAGGAAGAATGAACTGAGTTCTGCTGTGGCATTTCTCCACGTTGCCAGTAAACTATTAGCATGTTCCATCCTCCCTGTAAGAGTACGAGGGAGGGAAAGGAGAAGTGGGGGAGATTTCTGATATGCAGTTAGTGGCGCAGCCAATTAAAAAGAAATTAAAACAGTCATCTCTACTGCCTGTTGGAATACAAAGTCTCCTCTCCTGGTCTTTCTAAACTCTTGAACAAATAAATTTGATGGATGTTGACTGGCTTTCAACTGAACACTAAGATATCAATTCTTTGAGGTGGATAGAGAAGAGGGAGGTTGGAGGAGGTGTAGAGGGTTGACTTCGGGGCCCTGGGGATGGGCCCATAGGCTGTATGCAATGTGAGCATTTTGGGGGTAGAGGAGATCGGATCAGCTAGAATTTCATTTTGAAGATAATCAGAGGACTAGAAAGAGACCTCTAGCCCTGAAGAAAATAGTTTGGAATTGTGAAGCACTCCTTGCTTCCAAATTCTTCTTCCTCTGTAGTCTCTCAGTCCTCATGGGAGGTGAAATGAGCTGCCTGGAAGATCTTTGCGATTGGGAATGATGTTGGAAGGGGCAAGCAAACAACCTAGAGTGTTCTGTGTTGTTATTAGTTGACAGGGAGATGGACAGGATGACTTTGCCCTTGTACCATGTCACACATTTGTCCCAAAGCCTTTTTCTGTACTGTGATCAGGTAATCAGATGGGACATAGGAAGAAACTTCCTACCTTTCCTGAGACTTGGGTCTTCTGGGTCATCTGGTATTGTGCCTGACCTTGTGTTGTCGTTAGCCTGCCTTTCTCACATACTCTCTTTTTGAAACATTCTGTTTAGGGATTTAGCAGTAGGAGCTGGGAGTCTTTGGCCTGGAGACGCAGAAAAGCATCTTGCCTTGTGGATGAGTAGCCATGGAGTAAGCCCTCTTGGGCCTCTGCTTCTTGCTGCCTCCTCTGCCAGCTTGCTGCTCCATCCCAGGGACAGCGGTAATTGCCCTGGGAACAGTTCCCTTCACACACTGAAACCATAAAAAATTCAACTACAGGGTCATCAAATATTTAATCTGCCTGATGAATGAACACTTGCAGATTCTTATGAATTATTTGCTTTGATTAAATAAAATTGAAGGATGGAAATTGTCTTCTTAGCACTTTAGCAAAAGACAGGTCAGGACATTTCACTTCTTCCTGGAATCTCATTGGGAAGAATAACCCAAGTTCGTGAGTGAGTGCCCACCTGATTCATCTGCCATCATGGAGTATGCTTCAGAGGTCTGGACTTGGTCCAGATTGTGGTCAAGAAAGGAAAACCAAGATCTGCAGTCCTTTAGGGTTCACAAAACATGATTATCTCAGCAGATCTCAACTTGGTTATTTTCAGTAGCTTTCTGAACTTTGTGTTTCTTATTTATAAAATGGAAATAATAGTAATAATAATAATAATAAATAGTGTTAATACCACCCCATAAGATTGTGTTGTGAGATACGTATAAAATGCCTCATACTTGGCACCTATTATTTTCTTTTTTTCTTTTTTTAAATTTATTTTTTATTTAAGAAAGGATAAATTAACAAAACCATAGGATAGGAGGGGTACAACTCCACTCAGTTCCCACCACCCAATCTCCATATCCCATCCCCTCCCCTGATAGCTTTCCCACTCTCTATCCCTCTGGGAGCATGGACCCAGGGTTGTTGTGGGTTGCAGAAGGTGGAAGGTCTGGCTTCTTTAATTGCTTCCCCACTGAACATGGACGTTGACTGGTTGGTCCATACTCCCAGTCTGCCTCTCTCTTTCCCTAGTAGGATGGGTCTCTGGGGAAGCGGAACTCCAGGACACATTGGTTGGGTCTTCAGTCCAGGGAAGCCTGGCCGGCATCCTGATGGCATCTGTAACCTGGTGGCTGAAAAGAGAGTTAACATACAAAGCCAAACAAATTGTAGAGCAGTCATGGACCCAAAGGTTGGAATAGTGGAGAGGAAGTGTTGGGGGGGGGGGTACTCACTGCAAACTCTAGTGTACTTCTACTTTCAGGTATATATTTTGTAGTAGTTTATGGATACGTGTGAACATTTGCTCTCTCTCACAGAACCTGGTCTATATCTAGGTTTTGGGATTTTGTTAGAAAGTGAACCACCTGGGATGGAATTAGAGAATACTATGAAAGGAAAGGTCTCACCTGAGTAATGAAGCTGAAGGCTTGTCATTCCACACCTGAAGTCTCTGGACACAGTCTAAGCTGAAGCATGTTGAGGTGGCAATCACTGCGTTGATTATGTTGTGATTGGCAGATGCATTATTTGATATGGATTGGGAGAGCCATGCGGGAAAGTGGGCCCTATCCTAAGGTTCCAGGACTGGGGGAAATACAGGCTCTATACTGGAGATGTGAGGTTCCTGCTGTCTCAGGGTTCAAAAAGACATTGGATAGTTATTGTTGTCATCACATTATTTGTTAATTGGGTTAACTTTGAAAAGTCCTTTTGTTAGGGTTTGCTGTACAGTACCCAGCATCTTGTATATAGCTGAGCCCCCGTTTGCTTCTCATCTACTTGGGCTAGGCTTTTGAGAGAGTCCGCATATCAAATACACAGCCTATATATTGAAAGGACTCTGTGTTTTAAAAACTTCGAGACATACAATTAATTTTCCCCCTCTCATATTAATTAACTAGTGATTTATATGACTACACTTTACTAGGAGTGTACATAAACACTATTCCCACCACCAAAAGACTGTGTCCCATCCCACCCACCCACCCTCACCCCCCACCGGCCCAGGAAGCCGCATGTCTACCCCTCACCACAGGGTTTGTACTTTGGTGCCCTACTTTCAATTTAGTCAGATCCTGCTTTTAGTTTCCCTTTCAGATCTTCTTTCTCAGCTTCTGTTGATGAGTGGGATCATCCCATACTCATCTTTATCTTTCTGAGTTAGCTCACTTAACATAATTCCTTCTAGCTCTGTCCAAGATGGGTCAGAGAAGGTGGATTCATTGGTCTTGATAGCTGTATAGTATTCCATTGTGTATATATACCACAGCTTTCTCACTCATCTGTTGTTGGGCACCTGGGTTGCTTCCAGGTTTTAGCTATTATGAATTGTGCTGCTATGAACATAGGAGTACACACCTCTTTTTGGTTGGGTGTTATGGAGACACCTAGTATTTTCAAAGAGATTACTGCTGTCATATTACTTATTTTTATACTAATGTGCTAGAGTTGAGTCATTGGATTGCAAAGGAGTAGTTCTTTTTCCCTATTTTTAAAAATATTTATTTGTTTTCTCTTTTGTTACCCTTTTTTATTGTTGTAGTTATTATTGTTGTTGTTATTGATGTCGTTGTTGTTAGACAGGACAGAGAGAAATGGAGAGAGGAGGGGAAGACAGAGAGGGGTAGAGAAAGACAGACACCTGCAGACCTGCTTCACTCCCCTGAAGGTGGGGAGCCAGGGGCTCGAACTGGGATCCTTTTGCAGGTCCTTGTGCTTTGAGCCATGTGCGCTTAACCCATTGTGCTACTGCCCAACTCCCCCTATTTTTTTTTTTTAATCATTTTGTTGTGTGTGTGGGGATAGTGGTTTACAGGACAATTGTTGACACATTGGCATAGTCCCTTACCTCTGAGTGACAGATGTGTGCTACTCCCATCACCAAGCTAGTCCCTCTTCATCACGGGGCCCTTGGTTATTAATTTCTACCCAGATTTTGTCCTTGTGCACTTCCACCATTTTGGTGAGATTCTGTTTTTCTTTTTCCTTTTTTTTCTTAGGTTGAGGGAGAGAGACAGAGAGAGAAGGAAAGACACTACAGTATCACTTCACTTCTTGTGAAGCTCCCCTTTTGCAGGGTACTTCCATGTGGTGATGGGGAACTCAAACTTGGATCCTTGACTAAGCATCAAGGATATGCAATATCTGGTGAGAGTCTTCTGGCCCCTTCCCCTCCTCCACAAAAATTTGAAAGAGGGTGTCTATGTGTCCGTTGCTACATGCATTTTTGTAGAGTTATCAGCTGATTAGTCCATCAGTATGCCCACCTCTTTCTTATTTATTGGATAGAGACAGCCTTCTAGAATCAAGAGGGCAGGGGGAGATAGAGAGAAAGAAAGAGAGATGTTTGTAGCACTGCTTTCACCAGTTGTAAAGCTTTCCCCCTGCAGGTGGGCCCCCACTGGGGGCTTGAACCTGGGTCCTTGGAGATTGTGACATGTGTGCTCGACCAGGTGTGCCATCACTGAGCCCTGCCCACTTCTTCATTTATTCATTATTTAAGGCTGTATGCTCCATTCTTCACTTAGATGCAGGAAATAACAGTGATTGAACCATTTCCCTTAAGGGAAATATGGTTTTACTGATAACATGTCTATGTTATCAATTTACATCTGTGTATGTGTATCTCAATATGTTCTCCATATAGGGAAATAAATAGTTCAAAATGTTGGAAATCCCATATGTAGGGTTGTTGGGGAGAGAGAGTACTTAGAGGTGAAGATATGCAGTCCTAGGCCCCATAGGACTGGCAGTTTTTGGACAAGCCCATAGCAGTTCCTTTACAAAGAATTACAGTGAAGCCATATTCCACTGTCTCTGAATGTGCAGTACCTTCAGGACAAGCTGAAGCTTAAAAGGATACGGTTGTAAATTAAAAATCTCACCCGGTTCTGTATTAACTTAATTTCCTGCTCCTGGGGAGGGAACAGTTTCCTTATTTGCCTGAGTGATTTATTAGTATAGTGAAAGTAAACATGCTCTGTTCTGAGTGCCTTTGGCTCCAAAGACTGCTCTGCTGTTCTGCTGCCATTTCAAAAGGGCCACTGTGAATTGTATCTGACCAGACCAGGGTTTTATGACTTGGGTTTGCCTTCTGGAGCCTTGAATGCATCCCTGTACCAGGCCCAACCACAGGTCAGAAATAGGAATTGGACCCCTGTGGCCAGATGGGAAGTGGTATGGCTAGCCCTTCCCTGTTGCTGGCCTGTAGCCAGCCTAGGTCTAGTGGGAAGCAGCGAGAGACTCATCTTGATGCTTGAGTGCCTGGTGATTTATTGGCTGGTGACTTTGTCCCTCAAGGAGCAAGTGCCAACATTACAATGACATACATTGGTGTCCTGTTTGGCAAGGTCAGTGGTGCCTTAAGGGAGGTGCATTTGGTTTCTGTCGTCATTGAAGGCCAAGGTTCCCCGCTGGGTCTTTGTCTTCTTTAACCTACCTAACCAGTCAATCAATGAGCAAGTGCTTCTTGAGACCTGAAGTGTCAAGTGTTAAAAATACGAAGAAGCTCTAGGCTTGACTCTGCAGCAGGCACAAGAAACTGTAAGACAGGGAACCACCCCATCTCTGCCCAGGGAACTCCTACTCTGGCAGAAGGAAGCAAAGGAGAGGTAGATGAATGGTTAAGCAGTTTGTAATCACCGCAAAGACCTATGGGCAGCAGTTCGGGAGATGTTAGGGCAGCACCCGCTTTGTGTTGTACATGTCCTGGGGTGTGAGGGGTAGTGCCTGGTTGGGATGTGGAGCAGGGAGGTGGGTGGAGGAGTGCCAGCCTCCTTTGTTAGCGTCCACATGTCTTTGTTTCGTCAGCTTCTCTAAGTGCTAAAAGATAATATTCCCTCAGTCTCTTTCCAAATCCCTATAAGGACACAGAATCTCTGTGAGGATTACTTGCCATTTCTTAGTCCCCACTCACTGTTTATGATAGTTCTGTAGCACATTGTAAGATATTTGCAAAGAACAGCAGCATGTAGAGAAGCTGACATGAATTCACCAATGATCATGTCAGAAATACCTGCTGTTGATATTCTACTTTCTTCTCTTCTAACCATATTTCTGTACATTTTCTTTATAATTCCAAGATCCTAGAGCATTTACAGGTTAGCATTCTACTTTTCTTTCTTAACAGCATCATACTATCAGCAATTCCACATGTCTTTTAGACTTAATAAGCTTTTTGAAATGACTTATCTCCCAGAATATGACACTTCATTTCCTTTTGTTTCACTTGTGACATTTCATCTTTTGTCATTTTTATAAGTAGAATTGTACTATCATTCTGCAGAATTATGTACATGCTTCATTTGTGCTTATTTAAAAAAAATACTCTGTTTTTGTTACTAGGATTAACGCTGGTGCTTGGTGCCTGTGCAATGACTTCACCGTTCCTGGTTGTCATTCCTCCCCCCTTTCTTTTATAAAAAAGGGAGAGAGAGAGTGAAAGAGAAGGGAAAAAGAATGATTGTGAGAGTTAGGGAGAGGGATAGGCACCTGCAGTACAGACCCACTGCTTGTGAAGCATCTCCTCTGCAGGTGAGGACCAGGGGCTTGGATCCGGGTCTTTGCACATAGTAATGTGTTCCCTTTACCAGGTGCACCATGACCTGGCCCTTACCTTTATGCTCTCATTTTAAAATTTCCAAGTAGCCTCTGTATGCAGAACAACTATTAGAGGGAACAGAGAAAGACTTTGAAACACAGTGTTGGCCATTGAGAGTGTTTTTGTTTGTCTTATTAGGAAAATAATGATTTTAAAAACACTTATCATGCAGGCTCAATTTCTTATCTTTTTATGTTAGTTGTCAGCACACCACTCCCACCACCAACATAGGTCCTTTTCCAACACCATGCCCTGGGGTCCCCAGTGCCTACTCAACTCCCCACTACCCCTGCTGAGAATGTTATGTGAAGACTTCAAAGGAAACTACCTGAATTAACATAATACATGAAAAGGTCACATAGTTGAAAATCTTAAGAATGTGCGTATTTTTTAATGCTGTTATCTCAGATCACTCTCTCTGACATGTAATAGAGCTTTAGATAGGATAATTGTCCAGGGCCTCACCTCCCACATTTATAGATGGGTCCAAAGCTTCTTCCTGCCTCCTACAGTATAGTGGCAAACTAAGACCACCCAAGGGTCTGGTCCCTCTTTGAGATTACTCACTTAGGCTAGTTGGAAGGTTCCTGGGGCACAGATGCTGCTGTTCTTGGCCTGGGTAGAACCTATTCTTGTTCCCTCTAATCACAATCAAAACATTCATTTGCTTGATTCTTCTTTTGTAGAAGTAGTTTAGAGCTTGACTGAGCCCCAACTCTGTTTAGAATTAGTGCACCCATCATTGAGCTTGATAAGATTGTGAGTAGAGAAACCAAGAAAATAGTACTTTCTACCAAGTGCAGACATGCTGAGCAAGAGGATGCCTTTTTAAAATGTGAGCGTGGTGAATCCTAGACAAATTGGAGAAAATTGTTGCTGCATTTAGTCCATTATAAACTTAGAAAATGTATTCTCTGAAGAAATGTTGATAGAAGAAAGTTGCAAAGACTTTTAAAGATGGCATAGAGTTAAAGATGAAAGGGTATCTGCTACTGGCACAGTGTTTTACCTGGATGATTGCTTTTTGTGGTAAATTATAGGAGCTCCAGAAAATAGCACCCAAACATATAAAGTGTTATTCTCAATCTTTAAGTAACATGATTGAGACAACAAGCTAGTGCATTTAATCAGGGAGCAAAAGACCAATAATTTCCTTAGCATAGTGTTTTCTTGCTAGGATCATGACATAATGTTGGTGGCTCAAATAATAATTTTCCCAGAAGGAATTAGGTTCAGGATTTGATTGATACTCAGTTGACTTTGGAATGACTGGGCCAAGCTGGCAGTGGTGATGGAAGGATGGGAGGGTGGTTTGCAACTGTAAAGATTATGCCAAGGAGTGTTTCTGAAGGGGAGTATCATTTGCCTAACTTGTAAGTGACAAAGTGCCATCTCTCACCCCTTATTCATAACAGACACTATTAATCTCAGCACATTTAGCTTTCCAACCAAGTCAAGATGCAGGCTTAGGGCCATTCTTAACACAGTCCTCCAAGTAGTGTGTACCAGATAAATGGAGTTCATTTGCTTCTGGAATAAAACCTTCTTGGCATTCCCAAGCACAGATGCCTTCCTTCGTTTGTGGATAATACCATATGAGAAAATTTATCACTATCTAGGAGGTTTCTTTTAAAGACAGAGAATGATCTTATAACTTGTCTTTCTTTGCTACGAGGTGTTTGACGAAGAATTGGATGTCATTTCAGCAAGAATGTGAAAATACAAATTTTCTTTTCTATGATCAGTTCTCAAAGTGGTATATCGTGTTCCATCATGTGATGATCATGAGTTATGTTATTGATATTTTCCACACATCCCCTTGCTGTGTTTAAACATGTTCTCCATGACAACACCTGTGGGACAGACAAGCATGACATTATCACCATGGAACAGAGGATGGAGGCTCAGGGACAATATTTGATCTTCTAGAGGCAAGTCACACAGCTAGGAGTTTTTCCTGAAAACCATATGCTTCTGTTCCAGGTGCCAGTTCTTGTAGTATCCCTTAAAAATTAACCACTCCCCCAAAATAAAAAAGTAAATAACATTTATTTATTTATTTTGATAGAGACAGAGAGGCAGAGAGAGTGGGAAAGAGACCGTAGCACTGAAGCTGCTTCTTTTTTTAAAAAAAGATATTTATTCTCTTTTGTTGCCTTTGTTGTGGTTATTATTGTTGCCATTTTTGGATAGGACAGAGAGAGATGGAGAGAGGAAGGCAAGACAGAGAGGGGAAGAGAAAGACAGACACCTGCAGACCTGCTTCACCACTTGTGAAGCAACTCCGCTGCAGGTGGGGAGCCGGGGATCCTTTTACACTGAGCTCGAACAGGGATCCTTACACTTTGTGCCACCTGTGCTTAATACTGAAGCTTCTTTAACGGAGCTGAGGGCCGGACCCAAGCCTGGGTCACACACATGTCAAAGCAGCTCACTATCCAAGTGAGTCATTTCACTGGGCCCTATCCCCCCATTTTTTTTTAAATCCTGTTAAGTTTGTGGGAATGTCCGTTTCTCTAGGTCTTTTTTAAATCCCGTGCCTCTGACTACTTTTCCTCCTAAATTTCAACTACTGTGACTAACACACAGGAAGTGATCAAGAACATACTTATGAGCTATCAGTTAACAGAAGATTCATTCACTTATTTAAGAACTAGAGAGATTCCTCCTCCTTCCACACTGACCTTTCCCAGCTTCCAGGGGGAACAAGGAGTGCCCTGAGCTTTAATCACAAGGGCACTTCTGGCTGTGAGGTTGCCCTGGCACATGCACCCCAGCCACAGATAAAGACATTATCAGTCCGCTCAGTCTGCTGGAGGCTTTCTTCCCACATAGAAGCTAGTCATTAAATCCTTATTTGCAGTCATTGACAGTAGGAGCTCCAAGCCTCTGACCAGCTCATGACCTGGGGCTAGAGCTGCTTGGATCCTGAAGAGGGGAATGCCTGCACAGAGGGGAGAGGGCTTGGGGCGTCAGGGCTTTCTATGGTAGCCAGTCAAAGCAGCAGGACAGAGTTATCCTGTACCACAGAAATGGGATATGGAGGTATGGGAAGTAGCTTAGACTTTAAGGATATATGTAGGAGTGGGAAGCTAAATAATGTAGCTCAGTGTCAAGGTTCCCTCTTTGGATTATCTTTATTTTCTGAATTATAATGTGTCCCCTTTGGGCACGGCCTTTTGACATGTGCTAATTATAAATTGTCCTTCCGTGTATTCTGAGAGATCTAATAATTAGAATTTCTAATTCCAGTCTTCTGAGCTGCTCCCAGCAGCCTTATCCTGTGAGAGGAGCACTTGACACATTTGCTCTTCTGCTCAAAGTCACTGCAGGAGGCCCAGCAGTTGGCAGGAAGGATCTAGATTTGAGGAAACTTCTCTCTCAAAGCCCTATGTCCTAGAAGACCTTCTCTTTTTGTGGTTGCTTGATTGTTAAAGAGGAATGTTCTTACGTTTCAGGTGTTTACCCCTGGTTTCTGATCCTAGCTCCACCTCACTATTGGACCCTGTGCAAATGTCTTTGGACCTCAGTTTCCTTAGCTGTTAACTAAGGAAATCAGATCTGTGATTGCCCAGGGCCTGTCCACACTGAGCACGGGCCGGGTCGTGGCACACCTGGTTGAGCACACATGTTATAATATGCAAGGTCCAGGGTTCAAGCCCACACCCCACCTGCAGTGGGAAAGCTTTACAAGTGGTGAAGCAGGTCTGAAGATGTCTTTCTGCCTCTCTTTCCCTCTATCTTCCCCATCCTCTCGATTTCTAGCTGTCCCTATCCGATAAATAAAGATAATAAAAAATCATCTTTAAAAAAGATACTAAGCAACTTTGTACAGGCTCAAAGTAAGAATTCCAATGTCATTGTTGTTGTTGTTGTTGTCTGTTTTTAACTTACTGTCTTTTTCATCCTTTCCCTAGTCTTGGTCTTTTCATCTGTGAAATGGGGATACAAACTTGAGAGCAAGTATTGGTGAATACAGGGCACTAAGAGTGGATAAAGTGTCTTCATGCATTTGAAGTACCCTTGCATGGACCTTTTGGAAGAAGCACATGATGCCACACTCCTTTCAGCATCTTCAGGGCCATCCATGCAGCAGTTTGGTGTACAGAATTCTGCTGGGGGAGCGATGCACTCTTTTTATTGTCAATGGTGTTTTTAATAGTGATTTAATAGTGAATTACAAGATTATAAAATAATAGGGTTATAATCCTACATCACCCCCACCACCAAATTTTTTTTAATTAATTAAATAATGATTGACAAGACCATAGGATAAGAGAGGTACAATTTCATATAATTCCCACCACCAGAACACTGTATCCCATTACCTCCATTGGAAGTTTTCCTATTCTTTATCCCTCTGGGAATATGGACCCAGCATCATTGTGGGGTGCAGAAGGTGGGAGGTCTGGCTTCTGTAATTGCTTCTCTGCTAGACATGGGCATTGGCTTTATCCATACTCTCAGCCTGTCTCTTTTTCAGGGCTCTGGGGAGGCGGGGCTCCAGGACACATTGGTGAGGTCATCTGCCCAATGAAGTCAGGTTGCTGTCGTGGTAACATCTACAACTTGGTGGCTGAAAGAGCGTAAGATATAAAGTAGAACGAATTGTTTAATAATCAAGAACTTATAGGTAAGACTATAGAAGATGAGAATTGGGTTCTTCATGTTGGAAGAATTTTTGTGCCTCACCCCCCCCTCCAATGGTAACCACCATAGTTCTCTTTTTTTTTTTTTTAAACTGTTGAGTAGTACTCTATTGAGTATATGTCTCATGAGTTTTATTATTATTTTTTGTATTTATATGACTCAAATGAGTGATTTTTTTTTCCTATTCCATTGTTAAAGGCTTTCCCCTCCTAGTTTTTAAGTATTCCTCATAGGTTTGTGTCCCCCCGCCCCATGTTTGTAACTTTTCATCAGCAAAATGAAAAGGCATGGACCAGAGAAACACATGAACCATTTGGGCAAAGATAAATGAGCCTATATGGAAGCTAATGCTAGTTTTTGTTTATTTCTAAGGCTCCCCCCTTCATTTTCTTTCTAAGCCACACATACACCTATTGTAATTTCCAGGTGTACTTCCTTTTTCTGGAAAGAAATGCACTTTTAAACTTCACCTCTGACCAAGACTCAACCAGCCTTGTTGTGGGGGGTGGGATGGGTGGGAGAGGCTGCGTTGTTGGTCTCTGACAGATATGGACAGCAGCCCTGAGGAACCACTAGGCGTCTGCTATCCAGTAGTAGACATACTTGACATGGTAGGGTGTTTTATTGGTACATAGCACAGACATTTCTGGTATGTTTCTTATTTATAGATATGATGCGGAGACAGCCTGCCAGTGGAGGAAAAAAGATAGAATAAAAACGAAACCTCCAAGTTCTAGAAAGTAGTCAGCGGCCCTCACAACTTTGCCCTTTTCTCTGTGAATTCCTGCAGTTGGCCCACTCTGCCCTTCAAGGTCTCTCTCACCTGGCGTTGTGTCCCAAAGTTGTCTTTCTCTAGCTAGGCTCTTCAAGCCTTGGAACTTGAAAGGAGAGACTGTTAGTACTCTGTAGAGGTTAGTGCCACTCAGCTCCACTGTTTCAGTTAGTTGTTGATATAAAGAGATTGACATGACTGAGTAGTTCTGGAGACTACATAGCTCCTAGGATGACCAGCTCTCCCAACCAGGGGCCCAGTGTCCTTTTTCTATCTTTCTTTCTTTCTTTCTTTTTTTCTTTCTTTTCTCTCTCTCTCCTTCTCCCTCCTTTTGCTTCCAGGGTTATCATTGGGGCTTGGTGCCAGCACTATGAATCCACTTATCCTGGTGGCCATTTTTCTTTTTCTCTTCTTTTCTTTTTTCTTCTGTCCCTTTCTTTTCTTTTCATTTTTTGTTGGATAGGACAGAAATAAATTGAGAGGGGTGGGGTAGATAGGGGGGGAGAGAGCCAGAGAGACATCTGCAGATCTGTTTCACTGCTTGTGAAGCACCCCTGCCCTCTGCAGGTGGGAGTTAGGGGCTTGAACTGGGATCCTTGCATGGGTCCTTAACGCTTCATACTATGCGTGCTTAACTCGGTGTGCCACTGTCTGCCCCTGCCCCCAGCATCCTTTTTCTTATAACTTTTTCCTTTCTTTCTTTGAAATCCCATTTTGGGGTCATGCACTGGTGAAAGTGAGGTTCAGGACTCTGTTTTGTTTGATTGATGCAGGAGTGAAAAATGTAAAAAAAAAAAAAAAAAAAAGAGCTTTGTCTGTCTCTATCTGGGGAAAAAGGAATTGAAAGCCTCTGGATAGAGCATGCCCTAAACTCCCAGCATTAGTCAGCTTGTCCTACTGTAACAAATACTCTAAACTCAATGGATAAACAGATGATATTCTTACTGTTTTAGAGGCTGGAAGATCAAGATACCAGCAGAGGTGGTTCCTTCTGAGGCCTTTCTCTTTTGTCTTTCTGTGTTTTCCCTCTGTGTGTTTGTCCAAACCACCTCTTCTATGAAGAGGGCATGAGTCAGATTGGCTTAGGGCTGCCCTATTGATTTTGTTTGAAATTTCTCACCTCTTTAAAGACCCTGTCTCCAAGTACAGTCACATTCACAGGTAATGGGGGTTAGAGTAGGGATAT
Source organism: Erinaceus europaeus (assembly GCF_950295315.1). Lineage (NCBI taxonomy): Eukaryota > Metazoa > Chordata > Mammalia > Eulipotyphla > Erinaceidae > Erinaceus > Erinaceus europaeus. The sequence continues at coordinate 27,400,916 of NC_080162.1, forward strand.
ATAATGGGCTGGGCAAGTTGTTTCCTTCTATTCTTTGACATTACTTTTTCTCAGCTAATTTGTAATTTGACTCTGGTGGGATTTTGCATTTCCAACCATGTCTTCTCTTGAGAGTCTTGGCAAAATATCAGGAGAGACCCCAGAATGGAAAGAGTGGTTCAACATGACGAGAGTGGGGGGAAATGGGCCGACCTTGGTTACCCCCTCATCTTTGTTCATCACATGGAGATGAAGGGGGGCTTACATAGAGTGAGGAGAACAGGAACAAGTCTGTTTAGAATGCAATTTGGACTGAGGAAGAAGCTGGCAAATCTTCTTGGGAGTGTATCTGATTAAAGTAATCATATTAACTGACCCTCAAAGAGACATATTTATAGCCATGGCGACACATTATTAAGGATCTAATTTGGATCAGGACCCTGGGAGTCTTATTTTTATTATTTTTAGGCCCAGAGGAGAGCCCTGCAGGCAGGTGAGCAGGTCTCTGGTGACTTTATGTTCATTTTGTTAAATTAGAGATTCTCAAAGTTGGAAGAAATCTGAAAGGTTCTATTAATCCATCCTCCCACCTGTTGTTTATATCACTGTGCCACTGCCCCCTTCTTAAGTGTCTCCAGTAACACAGAAACATATAACGTCAGAAGGAACACTCTTTCTAAATCTTTCACCTACCTGTTCTGGGGAGAAAGGACTATGTCTTAACCATTTGACCTTTCTCTTAGATCTTACAGCTAGGTACTCTACATCGTCTTGGCCTTTATTGCTCTCAGCTAGTGCCCCAGATTGTCCTTCAGCACTTATTCTTAGTTTAATCTTCCCTGGGTTTAGATGGATATGAATATTCATTGGGGGGGGGGGTCCAGAACCCCCTCAATGCCTCTTCATGGGAACAGCTGTAATTGTGCAGCTGAGATGAAAAGTTGGCCAACTGTTGTCAACTAGTGTTTGTTGCGGATTTGGGGCAAGAGGGTCCTACCCATCTGAGGAGCAGCACTCTATCTTCCAAGGACACAGACCAGTCAATTCATGGAGGTGAAAGTCCTCTAGAGACCCCATGGGAGATCCTTTTTAACAAGTGAGTATATGGACCACTTTGGGTTGCACATACCATCCTGTGTGATTTGTGGATGGTGGATTCTCACTTACCAGGGAGAGACTGAGATGTATCTTGTGTGAGACTCTGCCTCCTGGTTTCTAGCAGGCATTCAAGCCATCAGTGTTCCCTACATGAATAACATGTGGATGGTGGATTCTCATTTACCAGGGAGAGACTGAGATGTAGCTTGTGTGAGACTTTGCCTCCTGGTTTCTAGCAGGCATTCAAGCCATCAGTGTCACCCTACATGGGTTAAGACCTTGCTCTGTGGCTGACTTACCGCTTGTGACACCTCACAAGAATGTCCACAACTGTCTGGTCTTCAGGTTCTACCTGGCACTTTTGTTGCTCTGAGGATGAAATGGAAATGATGGCTGTGGATAAATGCAAGCTTCAGCGCTCTCTACAAATGACACAGATGAAAGATTAGGAAGCTGCTTTTGGGTGGAGAGATATTTATATTATGGTGCCTAACAACAACAACAGGACAAAAAAAAAAAAACCACAAAATAATCTTTGAGACATGAGAAAACAAACTTTAGAAGACACTTCACAGCCGCTGTCATCTAGAGTTGGGTTAATTGTTCAAGCACTAATTCAAAAGTGTCCATTTTCTATTAAAGGCAAGAAAATAGTGAAGTGTATCTGCAAGTGTTGTGTGCATGTGTAGTGTGTGTTTATGGCATGTTATGTAGTGAGTGTTTTTTGTGTAAACCAGGGCCATCTCTCTGTGAACAGGCAAGTCCTGCCTTCCCCACTCCCACCCTGCTTGCCTCCTCCTCACTCTCTCAGCTGCCGTAGCTGTGAGTGTTTTACCATTGGAACCCAACAGGAACATCCAAGTTTCCGGACAAACAAATGCCTAGAAATTGCACTTCTCCGGGAAATAGCTTTGGGTGGTTCTTCTAAAGAGACCCTCATCACTTGAAATCAGATAAGAGTCTCCCAAGTTAGACTCCAGCAAGATGGCAGATCCTGTGGGCAGGCTTTTAAAATGATTAAATTACTCGTTCAGTGTGATCAGGATTATAGTCGAGTGGCTTATTTCTACTCTTCTGCCTGGCTTGCTGCTAAAAATAAGATTTAGGAATTAGATTTTTCTTTTTCTTCCTCACCAGAGGAGTCTATGAGTGCTGGCTCTGTTCCTGAGGAGAGCCCCTGGCCCGAGGCCTCAGGTGGTGCCCATGCTGCTCGGAAGTTTGCAAGTGTCTGCTCTTTGGTTTCGGTTAAAGTTCTCTCTCCTCAGAAGAAGCTCCCTCTAGAATGACACTCCTCTTCATATCTTCCAAGGAGAGGCTTTGATGACGTGATTCTGTGCCATCACCTCCTTGGTGCTAGATCATAAACTCAGATATTTTTTTCTTTCTACCAGAACACTGCTCAGCTCTGGCTTATGGTAGTATGGGGGATTGAGTTTGTGACCTTGGAGACTCAGGCATGGCAGTCTCTTTGCATAACCATTATGCTGTCTACCCTGGCCCTTGGATCATATAACCTATGCTGGCAGGGACTGGGGCCATTTTAGTTTTCACTGAGTCTACAACACGGGGCAGTTTGTGGGATAAATGAATCTATTTCCTTTTCTCCCCCAGGGTTGACACTAGGAACAGAAGCTTCCTTCTACCTGCTTCTCCTCCTTCTTCCCCTCCAAACAGTTGATGAGAGAAGGCTGTTTGCCCCAGGTCCCAAGTCATATGTCCCTTCAAAAGAGATTGGCACAAAGAGCCAAAGGCACAAGCAGGCACCTGACCTTTGCTTCTTTGCTTACCATGACTGATGGGACTAACAGAATCTTGGCAGCATTATTAGGTCTTCATCTGCTATTAGCTGATTAAGAAAAAAACAAAAAAGATCTGCATCCCCAGATAGCCTATGTTTGATGCAGTTGAAGAAAGCCTTAGGAACTGTCAGCTACTTCCTGGCTTATGCAGGTCTATTTTTGGCCTGAAACCCTTTGTGAATTGCTATCCCCCCACACCCATCAGTGGGAAAATCCATTAACAAATTAAAATTCCCTCCAGAGTCAGAAGGGCTTTAGTTTCTGGGTTTCTAAATGACCTTAATTTTAATCACCAATGCCATCTAGGTTTGAAAGGAGCCACAAGCAGGGATTCTTTTGCTACTTGCTGAGGCAGCAAAATGCTGCCCCCCTTCCTCCCAACACACACACAGTTTGGCCAAGCTTCTGGGTTTCTGGGTGATTCCTCTGGAAGCCTTTTTGATTCCTAAAGGCTTACATGCTCTTGTCTTAATTGACCTGTCCCACCTTTCTCAGCCAGCTGCTGGTAAGTTGACATCCACTCTGGGAAGCTTTCTATCACCTTCAGCTAACTTGTTCTAGGGCCTAAGGTCACCCAAATGATTGTGTTTCAGGACCCTTTGTAAAAATACTTTGAGAATGAGACACTGTACTTAAGCTGCTACTTAGCAGGCTGCATTGTCCTTGGGTGTCTGGCAGAGCTGTCATGAGCTGAGTTTGCTCTCCAGTTCATCCAAAAGCAGCCTGTCTTAGTCAGAGATTCTTCCTCTCCAGCAGACTCTAAGTGGGGGCTTCTGGCTGATTCCTGTAGTTGGGAATCAGATGACCTTAGCTGTTTTTCTATCACTTCTATTTTCTGGAGCTGCATGCAACAGTATCTAAGCTAGATACAATGGCTCCTGTTTGGGTTATGGAAAGTTCTAGGTAAGAAGCAGTTGGGGACTGGCAGGCAGCAGTATCTAAGCTAGATACAATGGCTCCTGTTCAGGTTATGGAAAGTTCTAGGTAAAAAGCAGGACTGGCAGGCAGGTGCTAAGCCAGGGATAAGTGGGAGTCATAGCAAGCTGGAGGGGAGGAGCAGAAGGAGCATACTGTGAGTGCAGGCCTGAGAATTCAAACTGCTTTGCTTGAGGGGCTTTGGGTACAGGGACAATTGGGGAGAGAAGCTGTATTTGTCTGCAGAATTTATTATTCTCTGTTCTCACTGTAAACTTATTTACTCACACTGAAGATAAAATAAATCATTATCCTGAGGTCAGGTTGAATTAAAGTTCCTTGTGTGTTAGTGAGAAGTGTAAGGAACTCTTATCGGGCACTTTCTAAATGCCAGGATCTGGTTGCTCAAGACAACTCTGGGAGGGAGGGATTTTTATTATTTGCATTTTCCACGTGAGTGAAATGAGGTGCAGTATTATTTTTGCCAAACCAAATACCAAACCAAATACGACAGACTGACGGGCTTAAACAACAGGGATGTATTTTCTCAGAGATCTGGAGGGTATAAGTTCAGGATTATGATGTCAACAATCTTGGTGCCTTCTGAGGGGTGTGAGAGAAGTATGTGTCTCTGACATCTTTCCTCATCTTATAAGTGACCATCTTCTCTGTGTCTTTGCATGTTGTCCATCTGTATATGTTTGTGTCTTTCTCTTCCTAAAATGCTGTCAGTCACATCAGATTGGAGTCCAATCTATTCACCTCACTTAACACAATTAGCTTTATTAGAGACCTTATCTGCAAATACAGTGACATCTCAAGACTCTGTAGGTTAGGACTTTAACCTAAAATTTTGTGAATGGTATATAATTCTGTTTATAAGGTCCACAGAGAGGTTGGATAACTTGCCTGAGGTCACATAGCTCTGAGATTAAGAGGCATCCAAGTCAGACTCTAGAATTCTCTGGTTTTATATGGACAAAAAAAAAAAAAAAAAAAAAAGCCAAAGCAAGGTTGTACAACTTGTCTTTAGTGTTTACATTAAACAAATGTAAAAAAAAAATGAACTCACTAGCAAGTATGAGATCTGGTAATAGGATAAAAATCTAAACTTTATGGGAAGTGACAGCTTTTCCCCATTCCACAAGCACATCTCCACAGATGTATATTTAACCTTGTCAGGGGTAGTAGTTCCAGGATGAGGTCTAAATTTGAGGCTCCCTATGAATGTGGAACTGGTATGGTGACCTCTTTGCCTCATGGGGGCAACTTTTCTGAATACACAGAATGTCCCAGTCTCTAGCCTTGGACCTGCTTTCTCCGAATCTGGAAACTTGAGATCCTCTCTCTCTTCCCACTGAGAGAAGGGTAAATGAGTTTACCTTCGCTTCTCTGCAAAGAGAGGCATTGGGGTAAAAGGTGACTTTAATGGGATTCCACAGCTCCAAATGTCCTTGTGACTCTGAGGCTGCGATTGAGAGTTCTGTCATCAGATTTTGTAGCTGAGTATTAAAGCAAACTAAACTGCAGTGTTTGGAACCCTGCTGGGTCACCCTCAGTGGCCTCCAGAGTCCCTTGGGGACTCAGAATCTCCCAGCACCACACCTACTGAAGGCTGTTCAGCTCTTCTCATCGTTGATGACTGCCTGCATGGAAGACAAACTTTCCATTGTGCAAAAAGGCACTTCCTAAAGGAGGGTTTATGCAAGTGTAGTTAAGTGATATGAAGCCTATCCCATCCTGCCAACTATAGCCTCTGTGATTTAAGATTTGTTTTAACTGATGGATATGTAAGGCCCAGAGACTAGAAAGGTGGTGATACATGTCAAATGGAGGTGGTAATTGTTTTATAACCTGCTGTCTTTCACAGTCTATCCTTGAGGTCACCTTGAGCTCTTGGGAGAGTTCTTCTGCCTGGATTTTCCCGACACAGGTTCTTTTTAATTGCTGGCACCAGGACCTCACACATGCATAACTTCACTACTGCCAGGCCAACTGTTTTTTTTTTTTTTTTTTTTTTAATTCTTTTTATTTTAGATAGAGGAGGCAGACAGAAGTGGGAAGAGAAATAAAGGAGAGACCACACACCAGAGCTACATCTGGTGTCACTGGAACTCCCACCTGGTGCCAGCACTCAAACCTGGGTTGTTTGCATGACAAGGCATGCACCCTGCTGGGTGAGCTATCTTTGGCCCCTCTCCCTTTCCCAACACAGGCTCTCTCTCTCTCTCTTTTTAAATTTTTATTATCATTATTTGTTGGATAGAGACAGCTCGATATCAAGAGAGAAGGGGGTGATAGAGAGGGAGAGAGACAGAGAGACACAACACTGCTTCACCACTCACAAAGCTTTCCCCCTGTAGGTAAGGACTGGAGGCTTAAACCTGGGCCCTTGTGCTTTGTGACATGTGCTCAACCAGGTGCGCCACAAACCAGACCCCTTTATTGTTTTTTCTTCTTTTCTTTTTCCTTCTCTTTCTTTCTCTGCCTTCCATCCTTGTCTCTTTTTACTCTGTAAACTTTTACTCACTATTGATATAATTTAGGCATCACTGTCCACAGGACTTTCAGATCAGAAATGATAACTTGTCTCCCTTGTGGGCATAACAGTCCATGTGATATGGCAAGATGTGCCCACAGTTGTGTGAAATAGCACCAAAGCATACAAAAAACTTCTTCTTCTTTTTTTTAAAGTAAATGTGTCGCTCATTCATTTTCTACCCTTTCTGACTTCTGGCTAATCTTGCCCCATGTATTTCTCTTTAAACAATTTTATTATGTATATTTATGTATTATTGAATAGAGACAGCCATACATTGAGAGGGAAGAAGGAGATAGAAAGGGAGATAGATACCCACATCCCTGTTTCACCACTCTCAATACTTTCCCCCTACAGGTGGGGACCGAGGGCTCAAACCCTGGTCCTTGTGCACTCAACCAGGTGTGCCAACACTCGACCCCCTCCCTGTGTATTTCTCTATGACATTTGAAGTTTACTAGGATTGTGCATAAAATGTAGTGTCTTCTTTTTTGAAAATGATCCCAATTTGACAGTTTGATAGATGCATAATCTGCTTATGTGTCTGGCTGCTCTATGTCTCTCATTAGAGTATAAGCTCTTTGCAGATAGGGATCCTGTTTGCCTTTTTCATAATTGCACTTCCAGGGATGTGAACTGACAGTGTTTGTAGGAGTGTTTGGCTCACAGTTGGTTCTCAGTGCTTTTTTGAAGGTAAGTGCTCGAGTGATCTCCTGTGGGCTTTCTACTGCCCTGAGGGCTAGGTAGGTGAGTAAGTCAGTTTTCTTTGGAGCTGTACAGGTTCAGACAACCGGGCAGTTTACCCAAAGCCTCACCATACCACTAGCCATCAGGTGACACAGACCTCAGTGTTGTTAATGTTTGGGGCTCCAGCAGGCCGGGTTAGCTTCGCGGTGGTAGACAGAAACGACCAGAGACACACGGCTGGGCAGAGAAGCTTTATTCAGGATCGGGCAAACATGTGATCTCCTGTCTTTCTGCTCTGGCAGCAGAGAGAGACCCTTAAACTAATCACCACACAGATCTGTCCTGCATCCCCTCACGCGGCCGCGCCAAGAACTCTGGCACTATGTAGCATCGGGGTGGGGAGAAAAAGAGGCGCGAAACTAGCAAGGGCCCAGCCTGCTGGAGCCCCAAACATTAACGACACCTCAGCCCTGCCTTTTGGGGACCTTACTGCATAATTTGAGAGAGCAGTTAAAGGATGAGAAGAGTCATACGGTTGATGTGTGAAGCTCATAGTTGGTGTTTGAAGAGTGAGGCATGGACAGACAGGTTTCAGGAAAGGAGACTGAGCCACAGGTGAGTGGGTCGGATGGATTAGCCATAAGCCATCTTTGCCTCCTCCTTCACACACTATGGTTAGCTCTGGTGTTCCTGTTGAGGTTTTGCTTTTGCTGGGCTTCCCACCTTCTTCCAGCTGAGACCTTGCCAGGAGCTTCAGGGAAGTGGTCCCATTCCTCGCTTGCCAGGGCAGATTTGGATCTGTTCTTTCCGTCTGAGCATCCCATGATTTTTCTGTCAACGGATGCATGGTGTCACCTGGTTGGTTAGTCCCTGAGGAAGGGTACCAACAAGTGTCAGGATTATGATGCACACCAGGAAGCGCCTACATCGTGGGTCTATAGCACAGTGGAGCAGCCTTGGGCTGAGGGACAGACTTGGGCATTTGGTGGAGATTGGTCCACCTTCTTTTTTATTTTTTATTTTATTTTAATTTAAAAAAAATTTCTTATTTATTTTCCCTTTTGTTGCCCTTGTTTTTATTGTCATTGTAGTTATTATTGTTGTTGTTATTGCTGTCATTGTTGTTGGATAGGACACAGAGAAATGGAGACAGGAGGGGAAGCCAGAGGGGGGGAGAGAAAGATAGACACCTGCAGATCTGCTTCACCACCTGTGAAGCGATACCCCTGCAGGTGGAGAGCCGGGGGCTCGAACTGGGATCCTTATGCCGGTCATTGAGCTTTGCACCACGTGTGCTTAACTTGCTGTGCTACCACCCAACTCCCCCACCTTCTTTTTCAAAATGTTTATTTTAATGGTTTCATATGAGTTGGAGGGAGCGAAGGAGAGAGACACCAAGAGACAGATAAAGAGAGGCGTACACTCCAAACCAGAGCACCACTTAGCACCAAAGATCAAATCAGGAACCAGATCAGGAATCAGATCAGGCATGGAAGTCTCATACTCTATTAAGTGAGTTACTTCCCAGCTCCCACCTTCTTTATATGGGGAAAAATAATATTCCCAGGAAGTGCCTACACTCGAACAGTTTTTGCTTGTTGTGTATCAGGGGAAGGATCCAACACTCTTTATGTAATGCTTGACACCTGCTGTTTGCCAGGTGCCAATAAAGTGCTTTGTACATAGTATCTTATTCTTCCTGTAGTTTTTGAAGCTGGTACTGTTATTATTCTCACCTTCTGGATGAGAAAGTTAAGGCTCAGTGTGTTGACTAACCATTAGGTAGAGTCCAGATACAAACTCAGCCCCTTCCAACTTAAGATCCCCAAGTATTTCCATGATACTATGACGCCTTTGAAGATATGGGGACAGCCAAGTGATGTCCAAGACAGGAGGTGCTTTCCTTGAGCCAGAGGGAGGGTCCAGCTAAAGATACCTTCATTTCCATTAAATATCCTTGTAGCTGCAGATTGCCTGGCGCCCCAGGTTCAGGACAGCTTTGCAGTTAGCTGTATCTCCAACCTTGAGAGCCCTTCTCAGAGTCCAGAAAGGGCAAGCAGTTTGCTCCCGTGCTCATGGAAACTTGCTGTGGGCAGGGAGCCCAGTTTCTGATGAGGTCTCCTTGCTTTTATTATTATCACTGGAGCCTGTGTTTTGTAGCCTGGTGGAGCCCTAGGACTTAAGTCTGGTCTTCTCAGAGCTTAGCATTGGAATTACTAATGTGTACATATGCTTCACTTTGGGTGTACTAGGCTTTTTTTATTTCAGGTATTGTGTGTGTCTGGTTTTGCCTTGGATTTTGTGCCCTACTCCTCTTTATTCCTAGCTCTGGGAGGTGTCCTCACATTTCTAGTGCAGAAGATAAAGTGCTTGGCCATCTCATCCCTGAGAGTGGATGGAGAATAGTGATGGTTTTGATGAAATAAGATAGGCAGTAAGACTTTCTTTTCTTATGCTGGTCCTTGTGCTTTGCACCACCTGTGCTTAACCTGCTGCACTACCCCCCAACTCCCTAGACTTTCTTTTCTTTAAACTTTTTTTTCAATCTATTTTTCTTTTCTTTTACTTATATTTGATAGTATAGAGAGAAATTGAGGGGGAGAGATACAGAGGGAGAGAGAAAGTGAGACACTTACAGCACTGCTTCACCACTTGTGAATCTTGTCCCCTGCACGTGGTGTCTTGGGCCTTGAAACCAGGTCCTTGTGCATGCTAACTTGTGTGCTCAACCAACCGCACCACCACCCAGTCCATACTTTCTGCTATGCATGCCTGTCCTGTCCTCCTTTCAGAATGGTTGGAAGGACCAGAGGAGCTCATAGGTGAGATAGTCATTAAAAGAAGAGAGAACAGTGATAATGTGCAGTGCACACCTTGTAGGGCCATCCCAAGCTCCAGCACCCCAGCTCAGGTTCTCTTTAGGTGGGTTTTAGGATGACTGTTTATGGCTAAGGGAGTTGAGACAGTGTCTGGTTTTGATACTATAGGAATGGCATTCCTGGCCATCTGCACCCACTGAACGTTATTGTCTTTATCTGTTGGGAATACTTGGGTCTTTTTGGCAGGGAGCATTTAATTAGTGTGAGCTTCTGAGCAGGAACAGTGGGAAAACTCACCCAGGATACTGTTTGATCAGGCTGAGAGCACAATTTATTGGATGTCTGCTAAGAGCCTCACATGCGTTTTCCCTTATTCATAAAAAGGCAGAACACAGCATAATGGGGTGATGACTTCAAGGCTTTTCCTTCTTAGCCTTTTCCTGGAAACCTAAGGATGAAGGGCATTACACTTGCAGGCAATATGGACTTGCCTAGCTCCATCTTCTAACTTCTAACTTCACAGGGGTTGATTTCATCAGGTTGGATATGTCTTTTCTGGAAACCCACTGATTACCTGAAGGTCCTTGCTGGAGGAGGGAGGCTGCCTGATACATTAGGGATCATCAGCAACCAGAGCTCATGCCAACGAGACCTGCAGAATTCGTTTTTTTTTTTTAATTTTTGATTTTTTAATTTATTATTGGGTAGAGACAGAGAGAAGTTGACAAGGGAGAGGGAAATAGAGAGATACCTACAGCCCTACATCATTACTCCTGAATCTTTCCCTGCCAGGTTAGCGTTGCCTGAGAGAAAAGAGACCAGGAACTCCTGGCAGAGTGGGAACGCAAATCTTTATTCATGGGGATGGTCTAGAGTTGGGTGTGAGCACAGTGGATTTAGGCCCCATGGAGCTAGCAAAATGGCTGCCTCCTGCTATGCATTCCAGCCCTTCTCCAGGTCGGGATGCGGAAGAGAGAGAGAGAGAGGAAAACCAGGAACAGCAGTGTGTTTTATAGGGTAAAAACGAAAGTGGCAAGTTGGGATGGAATTGGCTAAGGAAGAGGGTGGAGAAAAGAAAAAGGCATTCTGGGAACTTCCTTAGTTGCAGTTGCTGTAGTTTTAGCTGGGGGAATTAGCAGTATCCTGAGGGGATAATGTGGTGGGGGATATGTAAATAATACTTGCATGGAAATATAGTGGTTTGTGGGCCCTGCCAATGTTCAACAACATCTGGACAATATTCCAACACCTCCCCCTTTCTTTTTTATCTAATGGCCATAGTATCAGGAAATTTAGAGTGCAGCAGGCTTAAATGTTTTTTAAGGAATGCCAGGCTCCAGCGGGAAGATGCAGGATGTTTTTGTGGGGGAGGGAATACTTACATAGATACCAACCTTGTGAGATTTATGTGTCCCCCACTTTTTCTTAACCCCTCTATAGAGAGAGAGAGAGACTTACCTGAAGGGACTCATCTCATAGGTTAAACTCTGCCAGGCTTCACCATCTTCTCACAATATTCCTGCATCTTTCCCTTGTCTTCTTATCTAATTGTCACATTTAAATGTGTCAATGTCTGTAAAAGACTCCATCTCTGACAGAGGAATAGTAGTGTACGGGTAAACAGAAACCTGTTGGGCAGAAACCTAAATGATATCATGCAGACGTTTTTAAAAGAACTGGAATAAGACAGGGTGCGATAAGTAAGAGTAGCAAGGAACAGCCTGAGACTGAAGAGAGGCTGCCTAATGGGAAGAAAGGGGGTGATGCCTGATAGGCGGAGGAGTGGGGGCCTGATAGGCCGAGGGGTGAGAGGGGTGATCTGGCATTTCAGAGTCCCGAGACAGCTGGTTGCAAAGTCCATGGACTGCTACAGTCAGTCCTCAAGAAGTACAGCAGTGTAAAGGAAGAGTCCAAAGGTGTACCAGCAAGTCCGATAGAAGCATCAGTCCAGTGCCAATGACCAGGGGTAGAAATACTGCATGTCTATCTCGATGGGGGAGGACAGCCAGTGGGACTTTGCTTCTCTGTAGAGAGTGAGCTGGAACCACCAAAACGTGACAGGTGAAGCAGAAGCAAGAAGGGCAGACAGCGATGGGCGAGAGAAAGGCAGTAAGAAAGTTCTATCCTTGGAGTCTGTGAATCAGGTTCTTTAGATCGTGTCAGGTCACATCATGGGTTTCGGGGGGTGCGGTAGTCGTGCCATCTAGTGGGCGATGTCAGAGTTTGCAGGGGTCCAGATGGTTTTCCGGGAATTCCTGTGAAGGAAACACAAACAAATCTGCTTCCCATGGTTAGCAGGGCATCTGGTTCGAATTTTTATAGATATTAAAAGAGGTTTAATGTAGTTGGTGCCTTAGCCAACTGAATATTGGGGGGATGTATCCCCCTGTTTTTCTTTACTTAATTGGGCCTAGGTGTTTGGCGGGCCTTCTCAACAACCATTTGTCTTTGGGGGTTGTAAGGGATGTCTGTGGCATGGGTGATGTTATAAAGGAAAAAAGTCTTTAAATTGTTGGCTGAAAAAGGCAGGCCTCTAGTGGCAAAACAAGTTATACCAGTTAAGTGTAGAAAATTATGTGAATGTTGTTGTTAATTTACCTAAGTTGTATATGGGGGAACTTCTTATGTAGTTTAATATCTTACCATATGAGCAGATGCTTCTTCATGTATGAAGGCTTTGACATAGTTGTAATCAATTACTTGTAAAGAAAATAAACTTTTACCAAGTTAGAAGTTTAGTATAATTGATAAATCGATGATTATAATTTGTTTAAGTATCTTTATAATTTTGTTTTAAGGTCATCTTATGTGACCTCGTGTAGCAGTCTCTGTACAGCAGGATCTTCAGACCAAATTTAGATAAAATATATTGATTTTTTTTTAAGCTATTTTTTACTTTGGACTTTAAACAAACTCAGATTACTTAGAGAGTTAACATCTTAGTGACAATGTTTTTTTTTTTTTTTTTTTTAGAACATTTATAATGTCAGATTGATGCCAGATTTGTTGTGGATTAATTTTCACAACATTAGTTTACAGGGCACTTTTGGGGACCCTTCAGAAATGTCCTGTATAGAGAATTTTATTTTCATTTTGGAGATGATGAATTGTCGGGTTCAACATTTAGACTTTTACTTTAAATACTCAGTTACTTTAGCAAATTAATTTACCCTATGAGAATCATGTTGAAAACTTCTTCATTTAACCCTTCCTGGTAAGAATGTAGCTTCAAAGTTACATTTTTAACCTTAAAGTTAACGTTTACCAAACTTCAAACACACACATAAACATGTAGTCTTTAACACACATGAGGAGAAAAACTTTTGTTATGAAGACATCATTTTAAACACAAATTTAGATCTGTACTGTCCTAGTTGAACCATTTCTACTCACACAGTTTAAGACTAAACGTTTCACATTTATACCAAGACTTAAAAAAAATCAAAAGAGGAAAAAACAATTTTTTTGAACTATTTCTGGACATCTCCAGAAACTATGGCTGTGTCCAGTATTTCTATATAAAGTCAATTAAGTTTCAGAGTACTCTGAGTAAAATAGGTCATACAAAAAAAATTGGGCATTCAACTCACTCAAAATATTTTTTTTAGTCATTCAACTCACTCACAAAACACAATTGAAAGCAGAGGGGGTAGACAGCATGCTTAAGATATTCAGAGAGAACGAGGGAGGATTACGAAATCAGAGCGACACTCTGGGGTTCCTTTTGGACATCGGGCTGAGAGCTGTCCTGCTTCTGGTAAAAGCGGTAGGCATGTACCGTTTTTGTGAAATTTAGACCAACAACCTTTCCTCAAATGAAAACCCTTCTGGCATCTAGGATAAGGTGTTCAGGACCTCTGGCTCCCTGACTGGACGTGGAATCACGAGCACGCGGTTGTCCTTGTTGACTGCACTGAAAGCAAACCCCCTTTTGCTTATCTAGGGCAGATGCAAAGGCCTGTGTCATAGTGGTTGCCTGATAAGAGCTTGATATAATCTCCTGTGTTGCTAAAACCAGGTGTCTGGGTGTTTGTTTTTAAGACTGAGGCATGCCTGATGGAATACAGGAAGCATGCCATCCAAGACAATAGAACGCAGGAGGAGAAAACGGGCATCAGGATCATACATCTGTCTCTCCAAACCTGATTGGACCCTGGTAATTAATTTAGCCAGGGATTCATCAGGTTCTTGGCAAAGGGAGAGAATGGGGGCTGAGACCGCCTCCGTGGGGGGTGTTAACCTCTCCCGTGCTTGTAATGCACAGAGGCATACTTGATCAAAATATCTGGATGGATACTTGGCTTCTGCCTGTTGAATTCCAGTTCACAAACGACCCATTCCAAACAGAGCCTCAAGATTTCACTTGGGCTAATTCTGGCTATTTCTCTGGGATTGCTGTAAACATTCATCTCTGAAAAATGCTTGCCATTGAATGAAGAGCAGACCTGGGAGTGTAGCATGAGCTATGTCCCTCCAGTCTTGGGGGGTATTAAGGTTCTGGAGAAGACCTTATAAAATGGATCTGGTCCATGAACCATGAACTCCATCCTCCTTAATTACCTAATGAAATCTTTAAGATCTATGGAGGAATGCGGGTACCACGCCTGACGTCTCTGTCTATTGGGGGTAATGTTTACTGGGAATGTGTGGACTTGCTCCAAAGGAAAAGCTTCGTCGTGAAGCCAGCAAAATTATTCAGTGTCCGATAGTGGCGTAGCGATGGGGGGGGGTGGAGACGAGGTAGGAGAACCTGCAGAAGTGGCAGCGGCAGCCAGAGACATGTCTGATGAAACGGAAGCCTCTGGGTGAAATGCAGAGGGCTTAGGGTGGATCAGGATTAGGGCAGGCTTTGCTTTCTCTAGAAAACATGTATGGTGCTGGGTAAGCAGAATGACCTGTTCCCTTAAATCTTGGATTGCAGCCTCAAGGTCCCTTAGCTTTTTGGGAGGGGACCCTGCATATCTCCTGAAAGCTGCGACCATGGTCAAGAGGATCCAAGGTGCAGCCCAGAGCAAAATGTCCCAGAGATAGAAAACCTGTCTCATGAAAAAAGAGTAGAGGTTTTGGGAAACCTCTTCATAAGGAGGATGGTCGCCCATGGCGGAGGGGGTCTCAGAAAAATAAGAAGAGGGAGAAAAGGAACTGCAGTGCCTTTGTTAAACATGAGGCTGCAGAGAGCCAAGCGGCATATATTTATCTGGGGGCTGGGCGGGTTAGGCCCCACATTGGGTGCCAGCATGCCGGGATAGCATCACCGGAGAGAGAAGAGACCAGGAACTCGTGGTGGAGCAGGAACGTAAATCTTTATTAATGCAGACGGCCCAGAGTCGGGTGTGAGCACAGCCGGTTTAAACCACATGGAGCTAGCAAAATGGCTGCCTCCCACTATGCACACCAGTCCTTCTCCAGGTTGGGACGCGGAAGAGAGAGAGAGAGAAAGAGTGAGAGCGAGAGAGAGAGAGAGAGAGAGAGAGAGAGAGCAAAACCGGGAACAGCAGCAGGGTTTATAGGGTAAAAACGAAAGTGGCAAGTTGGGACGGAATTGGCTAAGGAAGAGGGTGGAGAAAAGAAAAAGGCATTCTGGGAACTTCCTTAGTTGCAGTTGCTGTAGTTGTAGCTCGGGGAATCAGCAGTACCCTGAGGGGATAATGTGGTGGGGGATATGTAAATAACACTTGCATGGAAATATAGTGGTTTGTGGGCCCTGCCGATGTTCAACCACATCTGGACAATATCCCAACGGTTCCCCCTGCAGGTGAGGATCAGGGGCTTAAACCTGGGTCCTTATGTACTGCAACATGTGCATTTAACCAGGTTCACCACTACCTGGCTTTCACCAGCAGAAGAATTCTATGGGAAGTTAGTTATAAGCATTTTGGATCAGATAAAATTCAGGCAGAACACTTTTCAGCCACCAAGTTGCAGACACTATCATAATTCTATGCTGACATCCCTGAACAGATGACCTCAACAGTGTGTCCTGGAACCTCACCTCTCTGAACCTTACTCCACTATGGAAAGATCAAAATCGGCTGGGGGTATGGATCAACCTGCCAACACCCATGTCCAGTGGAGAAGTAATTACAATGAAGAGACTGGAGATACAGAACTCTGGTGGTGGGAATGGTACACGTTGTACCCCTGTTACCTTGTAATTTTATAAATCAGTATTAAATCACTAATAAAAATTATTTTAAAAGTTCAGGCAGAATATGGGGATGCAACCGTGAGGACAGCTATTCGGGAGGCTGCAGTAGCCACTGGATAAGAAGAAGAGGGAGGGGCTGACTTCCCTGGATCCCAGAATCCCTGAGATTATGGAATTGGGAGGCCAGCTGGTTGGGGCAGAGCTACAGAGGAAGTAAACCCAGAGTGCAAAACCCAGAGATGGTAGAACTGCTGTGGAGCTACCACCAAATTCAGAGATGGGGCAGACTCCTCTAGTCTTCTGCCCATTGGACAGATCTACCAGCAACTGGGAGCATGGCTAGTGTATAGAAGAGGGACTAGGATTCAGCCTGGAGGCAGGCAGGCAGATGAGCAGCTTGGGTGTCTGGGAGAGTGTTTCATTTGCATGCGGGATCTCACCCTGAGCCCTGTGGATGAGCTTCAAAGAGTGTGCACCCCTGGGCAGTGCAAAAGAAACCAACCTTTATATATGTATTCATGTTTCTCTGGAAATAGAATTAGTGCCTTCATAATTTCAGTTTGCTCACCAAAAGACTCACTGAAAGATTGCCTTATGTTATGCATAGATGTAGAGAGACATCCCATGGCACATGGACTCTTGGTCTTAGCTTCTTTCTACTAACCTGCTATGATTCAGTTGTTCTGCCTGAGCAAGCCTGACAGGAACGTCCCTTCTCTGCTCTCTGCCTCTTCAGAAGCAGCTGTGTATTTTATCTTCTTGGATAACCTTGCTGATCTTAGTCACACAGGCCTGCTGACATACCCCCCCACCCCAGCATGCTTTCACAACCTGTAGCAGCTGCACTATTGATTCATATCTGGCCGAGGTGTGCCACAGTGTGTGAGGCAGACAGACCTGGCATGGGAGATAGAACATTGTTCTCTTTCATTCAGTCTTCCTCCATCAGTAAACATGTTCCTTGCACCTACCATGTGATGGTTGTTTTACCTACTGCTGGAGAGGTAGAGCTGATCAAGATAGATGATGCCCCTGCTGTCCTGGAGGTAGAGATGGAGTCTGAAAGTAAACTGGAGAACAAAGCACAAACAAGGTCATTTCTTTGGTTGCTAAGTACCAAGAAGATATCAGAATGGGTGCTGGGATAGAGGGGAGATGGTTGAATCCAGGAGCTGGGTTTTAATTTTTACAGGGCTTTTTCTAAAAAAAAATTAAAACTAAAATTATTTATATATTCATTTATTTATTGTTGGATAGAGACAGAGAGAAATTGAGAGGGGAGGAGGAGATAAAGAGGAAGAGGGGGAGAGAGAAACCTGAGGCCTCTCTTCAACACTTGTGAAGCTTTCCCTCCTGCAGGTGAGGACCAGGAACTTGCACACTGTAATGTGTGCGCTTAACCAGATGAGCCACCACCTGGCCCCCCAAAAGGGCTTTTCATAGCAGGTTGAGTTTAAGTGGAGACGCAAGGCATGGAAAGGAGTCAGCTAGCTGAGGTCTTGGAGATAAGCATGTCAGTTGGAGATAAGATGTAAATGCAAAGATCCTGCAGCAGGAATGAAGACAACATCAAGCAAAAATTCAACCCAAATCCAGCCTGTGGGGCTAAAGTCAAGCAAAAGCTGCTGCTTACAGCCTTTGACTCTTCTGCTGGGTCCTGTGCCTCATTCACACTCTTCACACTTTAGTAAGTGAATGGGTGGGGAAAGCATCCCCACTGGAGACAGACTTCATCCTCAGCAGGGTGCCATGCAGGTGGTTACTAGCTGACTTTATGCCTCCCAAAAGAAATTGTGGCTGTTTTTTTTTTTTTTTTTTTTTTTTTTTTTTTTTTTGGTGTGTGTGTGTTTAAGATGCCAGGAGATCAGCAGATTCTGTTCAGTCCATCAGTCACACAAAAGCACTGAGATCAAAGAGCATGGACTTAATTTATTTTGTTTATTTTGTGGAGGAAATAGGACTTCTTTGGACTGAAAGCTCTGAAGACTAAAAGCTGAATGGAGAGGGCGAGTTTGGATTAAATGAATGGGCTGGCCAGCTCTGACCCAGTTTCCACCCAGTACAGCAGTGGTGGGGGGGTTGGTGTTGGGGCTGGAGGGGTGCTTTCCAGCTCTCTGCTCTGGTCAATCCTCCAACCTGCCCTTTCATGGGGGACAGGCCTTCTGTGCAAGTCAGGCATAATGGAAGTGTCCTTGAAGGTGTCACCGGAGGCAGGCTGGAGGACACCAGCATTCTGAGTGCAGCCAATGGGTTCATCTTTAGGTTCATCAAGCCTGCTGCCTAACATTATCCCATTATATCAGCAGTGAGAGTAGATAATGGATTTAGGTGAAGTTTGCTTTATTTATTTTTTTTAATGAACCTATTAAATGTGAATGAATTGAGAGGAAAAAGTCACTACTCCTATACACTGAATGAGCGCTTGAAATGGGGAATTCCTGGGAGTGGTTTAGGAGAGAGAATTGACATTTTTTGACTCACAGCTGTGACCAGCTTAGCACTGTGATTGACATGAGTAAGACAGGCCCATGAGGTTCTAGGTTCATGTTCCTGCCTCCATATTTCATTAGCTCTGTGACCTTGAGTAGGTTGCTTACCTCTTTTAGAAGTCTCAGCTTTCTCACTTCTAAAATTTGTTTGCTGATACTTGGTTGTACTGCTTTCCAGGGTTGGTGTGAGGTTCCAGAGGATTGCAGGGCTTGAAAGTTCTTCCCACACACATAGTGGGTGCTCACGGCACATAGTGGGTGCTCATGGCAGACTTGTTTGCTGCTTCTTCTAGCGTTTGCTTAGCTGAAAGAACACTAATAAGTGAAGGAGACCCAAGCTGCTATATTATTATAACTTTTTTTTTAAACTAAGGAACAAGGGTTTGGCGATGGCAGAGGGAGCAGAGGAAGCATGTTGTAAGGTACCCTTAGAGCTCTACCATCTTAGGGGTTTGGCCAACTCACTAAGATGCTGGCAGGATGACCAGAGCTCTAGACAAATTGTAGATTATCCTGTTTATATAGGATAGATAGCTGTGACGCACAGCCCTGCCGAACTTGGACCTGTATATAACTTTATTGCTTCTCTCTATTACTTACTTTATTTTGCCACTATGATTTTCACTGGGGCTTGATTGAGCTGTACCCTGTGGCCATTTTATTTGACAGAGGTTGAGAGACAGAGATAGGGAGAGAGATATAGAAGGACAGACACCTACAGCATTTTTCCATTGCTATGAAGTTTCCCCCCTGCAAGTGTGGGGCCAGGGGGCTTGCAACTTGGCTCTTCACACATGGTAATGTGTGTGCTCTACCAGGTGAGTTGCCACCTGGGCCCTCTCTAGATAGCTTTAGACAGCTGTTAGCTGCTTATAAAAGGCCCTTAAGAGAGAATCAAACCCAAGAGTCTTAACATGGCATTTGTGTCATACCTAAAAATATGTGTGTTATAGTTTTAAAAATTAGCATTAGAATTAGCATGAATTAACATAAGGAAGGAAAGGGTCAAGGCACCAAAGAAAAGCATATTCATTAGCAAACATTGTTGACAAACTCTGGCTTCAGCAGGCCCTTGTGAATGAGGAATGAAAAGTCATCTCGTGGAGGAGAGATCCAGAGAGTTTCAGGAAAACTGGAAAACAAAATGAACTCAAACTGGCAAAAACTGCTAACGATAGCCCCTTTGTAAAATAATCGGCCTAGACTTAGAATATGAACCAGACCGGATAGTATCACTACTCAGGAAAGGTGACACTGTTAGCAGATAGAGAAACAAAGTAGACAGTGAATCTCTCTCTCTCTCTCTCTCTCTCTCTCTCTCTGTCACTCTGTGTGTGTGTGTGTGTGTGTGTGTGTGTATGTGTGTTTCTATCTGCCTTCTTTACCTGGGAAGACCTTTTGTAGAATGGAAAGTGTAGAGCAAGTCTCTTGTAGGGCCCTGGAGTGTCATTTAAAATGCATTTCTGGGGTCAGATGGGCTTTATGGCAGGATCTTAAGATGTTGTGGTGAGGACCACAGATTTGCTTGGAGAGAATCCTTTGAATAATTTTTTTCTTTTTATTATGGGTTACATATTCTTTTTTTTTTTTTGCCTGCCTCCTAATTTTTGATTGGATGCCAGACATTGGGAATTTTACCTTGTTGGGTGCTGGATATTTTAGTGCTCCTATAAATAAATATTCTTGAAATTTGTCCTGGGACATGGTTAAGTTACACGGAAACAGTTTGATCCAGTTGAGCCTTGCTTTTAAGTTTTATTAAGTAGAACCAAAGCTGCCTTATTCTACCACTAGCTTTCCCCTGCTACAGATACCACAGCATTCTGAGTCCTTGCATTAGTTTTCTAGGACTTGCATAATGAGATTTTTACACATTGGTAGAAATTAATTTTCTTACAGTTCTGGAGGCTAAATGCCCAAGATTAAGGTGTTAAGGTTGTTTCTTCTGAGACATGTCTCCCTGGCTTTTAGATGGCTACACTGTGTCTCTTTCACTTGATTAAACTCCTATCTGCATTATTTATATCTTTAATTTCCTTTGCTTAAAAGGGCACTACTCATATTAGATTTGGTCTTGCCCTAATGACCACATTTTGATTTAATTTCTTCATTAAATATTTACATACAAATACAGTTACATTTAGAGACAGTGGGAATTAGGACTAAAAGGGATTTGAAGGGTAGGAGGAAATTTATCCCAGTATTCCACCTCATATTCTATGAATTTTCAGTTTTTCTGCTCTGGGTGGTGGGGTCTTTCTATCCCAAGTCTCATGGGAGCTCCAGGGATTGTCTTCTGTACTTCTTCGGGGTCTTTTTCTCACTTACCTAGTGCAGTTAGCCCACATACCTTTGCTGATAAATATGAAAACTCAAGGGATGCATCTGCTGACCTTGTGAGTATATTGTAGTCTAAGTAGCCATCACCTCTCTGGTGTGATGCTCTGTGCTTGCAGCCTCCTTGGTCTCCACGGAATCTCACCATCATCTTCTTAATTCAGTGAAACCAATGAGCTCCAAATGGAACCTCCTTTTTTTGGGGGGGGTAATATTATTTATATTATATTATATTATATTATATTATATTATATTATATTATATTATATTATATGCTTTTTCTTGAAACCTGGGCACTCTGCAGACTGGAGGCTATTGCATTAGTAGGGTTCCCTATCTCAGGGATAACTGGCCTGCCTTCCTGAACTCCCATATCTGCAAAGTCTTTCCAATGTCAGATTGTTTTCATTGTTTCAGTTGGGTATGACCCAACTACTGGCTACTCCCTTTAGAGAGTCTTCCTTTGAATAGTGGCAACCATCAAGAGTGATCCAGAATTTCTATTGCTGGCTAGTATTTCTTAGGGGGTTATTAGAAGATGGATTCTAGAATCCCAATTCTAACAATATGGCAACTTGCTTAGGGTAATCTTTTTTTTTTTTTTTTGACTCTTATGCTTAATATTTGTGAGCCCTTAGGAGAATCAAATTCTGGTCCTAGGAGCCAACTGTGACACAAGTAAACAAGTCAGGCTGGAACTGCTATTAAGGCACCAGTGTTAACTTGTAGAGCTTCCTGCTCCCTGAAGTCCAGGTGACACATCTTTGCTTTGTCCCAGGGTTACCTTTGAGCCAGGTTTTGTCTTCACCACACTCTGTCAGGAGATATCATCCTCTCTGTTTTCTAGATGAGAAAACCATAGTTAAGATTAAGAAAAGTTCTTGAATTCATTCCTGGTTGACAAACGCTGGAGTAAAATGGTACACTGTCCAACATCTTAATCAGTCTCGGTTAGGAGGCTCTAGGACTGGGAACAGCAAAATAAAAGCAACTGACCAGATGCTGGATGAAAGATCTTTCTTTGCCCCTGCATTGAGATAGGAGAACATCCCTAGAAGCAACTGGAGGCTAAATAGATTTTCCTGGAAGAGACACTTCTGTTTTAGATGGCAGCTTAGCTTATTAGCTTCCAGTTTATAGCTAGGGTTAATGGAGGCTGGCGACCTGTCACTCTCTGACAGCGCCACACTAACAGGTGACTTCCCCGGAAGAACTTTCCTCAGTGGCCCAAATCTCTTCTGCATAGAGGGGCTTTTCCTTGTGCATTTCTAAAGTGTATAATTATCCCAGTCTCTGGATACAACCTTGTCGATTATAAATAAATCGTCACCTCGCCTCCTCATCACCATCAAAATGTCTTTCACACTCCAATTAAATTAACCCACTTCTTCATTCTTTAATAAACTGCTCTCAAAGTTAACTCCTTTGACTGCCTAGAAAAGGACTCTGGTTAGATGCCTGCTGCTCTTTTCTCTCCTACTTCTTCATGTACAGCTTTTCCTTATGATCTAGGATCCTGAATATGGTCTTGGTAACCATGAAAGGCGTGACCAGTCTTACTATTGTGCATGGGATTGGAATGAACAGAGAGGAGGGAAAGGAGAAGAGGCCAGGTAGGGGGGTGATGAGGAAGGAGAGAGGGCATTACTGAAATTTTATTAAAAAAAGCACCATGCTCTCTTGAAGTGCTAGGTCATGTCCAGAGCAACAAAAAGTCTCGAGTAAATGTAGGATCTGTACTTTTGTTTTCATAGCTTAAATTTTTTTTTTTAATTGCCACTAGGGTTATCATTGGTTACATGACCAATCACTTTTGCAGGATAGGATAGGATAGGATAGGATAGGATAGGATAGGATAGGATAGGATAGGATAGGATAGGATAGGATAGGATAGGATAGGATAGGATAGGATAGGATAGGATCTGAAGGGGGAGGGGAAACATAAGGTACAAGGGAAAGAGACATACCAGCAACACTACTTAACAGCTGACAAAGCTTCCCCTCTGCAGGTGGGACCAGGAATTTGAACCTGGGTCCTTGCACATGTTAATTTGTGAGCTCTAGAACAGCCTAGTTTTCACTGCTCTTCATGAGGTTTTTTTTGCTTTGGGTAGGAGGTGGGGTAGTGATAAAAAGGGACATTGAGTTGGGCGTTTAGTCAGAGTCAGTGTTTCACAGAAAAATACATGTTTGGCTTAGTTTTCTGTGGTGAAAGGCTTATGAATTTTGAAAAGAAAAAGTCATTATTCACAAATTTTTGTTTACCCTGAATTTGTAATCAAACTGTATGCCCTGGGGATTTAAAAACAACAACAACAACAACAAAGAGGTACTTAAAGTCTTTGGGAATACAGAGGACTTGACATGACTCTGGCTGGCAGCCTTACTATATAAGCAGCAGAGCAGTCACCTGACTGTGCAGGCCACATGCTGCAGACCACCTGCACCCAGGAGGGTGCACGCCTGGCTTCTGTAGGCAGACACCCAAACTGCCAGTCCAGACCAGGCGCTGCTTCTACTGGACTCCTTTCCCTTCCCCAGGCTGGAAGTGAGTCCCTCCTCTGAGCCTCCACTATCTTTCTTCCAGTGCTCTGCTCTTACTTCCAGTTACTTTCTGTGTGGGTTAGTTTTTCGTTCTTACCTCCTTTGAGGCCAGGGTCCAAGTCTGAGTCATCCTTGTTACCCTGTCATTGCTTTTCTGAACGGATGTGAGCTTTCATTGATGGACAAATCTCCTTCAGGCTTGAGAGGTTTCTTCAGTGAATATAGTGCTCAGGATGAAAATAAGGGAAGGTTGTTTCCCTGTTTAGTTCTGGGTCACACTGCCCTTGTAGCTCAAGGGTCCAGTGCTGACAGGGAATGAATTCAGTGGGAATTGGGGTGAATCTAGTAAGGGCTCAGTTTTGCTGTAGTCATTGGTCTTTTGTTATGGGTGTAAAGTGCCCCCCCAATACTGGGAACAGTGTGATCTGTTGAGCCCCCTCTCACCATTTCTAAAGTTTTTCACTGTGGTAGTATTTCTTCTTCTCCTTCTCCTTCTCCTTCTCCTTCTCCTTCTCCTTCTCCTTCTCCTTCTCCTTCTCCTTCTCCTTCTTCTCCTCCTCCTCCTCCTCTTTCTCCTCCTCTTTCTCCTTCTCCTTCTTCTTCTCCTTCTCCTCCTCCTTGTCGACCTCCTCCTCCTCTTCCTCCTCCTCTTCCCCCTTCTCTTCCTTCTCCTTCTCCTTCTCCTCCTCCTTCTCCTCCTCCTTCACCTTCTCCTTCTTCTTCTCCTCCTCCTTGTCGACCTCCTCCTCCTCTTCCTCCTCCTTATTCTTAATGGTGATATAATTTAATTGATTTTTTAAATTTCTTTATTGGGGGATTAATGGTTTATAGTCAACAGTAAAATACAGTAGTTTGTACATGTGTAACATTTCCCAGTTTTCCACATAACAGTTCAACCCCTACTCGGTCCTCCTCTGCCATCATGTTCTTAACTCCTCCTCCCCCCACTCCGGAGTCTTTTACTTTGGTGCAGTACACCAACTCCAGTCCAAGTTCTACTTAGTGTTCTCCCTTCTGATCTTGTTTTTCAACTTCTGTCTGTGAGTGAGATCATCCCATATTCATCCTTCTGTTTCTGACTTATTTCACTTAACATGATTTCTTCAAACTCCATCCAAGATGAGATGAAGAAGGTGAGTTCACCATTAAAAACTTTTTTTTTATTATCTTTATTTATTTATTGGATAGAGACAGAAATCAAGAGGGAAGGGAGGGATAGAGAAAGTGAGAGACAGAAAGACACCTGCAGCACTGCTTCACCACTTGTGAGGCTTTCCCCTGCAGGTGGGGACTGGGGACTCGAACCTGGGTCCTTGCGCATTGTAATGTGTGCGCTCAAACAGGTGTGCCACCACCTGGCCCTGAGTTCACCATTTTTAATAGCTGGGTATCAGTATTCCATTGGGTAATATTTTTTCTGCCTAGTTGGACAGCTAAATGATTTTAAATAGCTTTTTATGGAAATAGCAGTATATGTTTATGAGAGGAAACTCAGGAAATACAAAGAAATGATAAAAAGGAAGCAATATCATTTGTAACTACAATGTGAAATAATATTTTGGAACATTTTATTATCAAGAAATGCTATTCTGGGAACATGATTGGATCACAAAATGCATTAAGGTTTAAAACATTTCAACTTTAAAGAAAAAAAAAGCAAATATCAGATAGATCAGGGAAATAGTGCAGAAGTTTATGCAAAAGACTTTTCCTGTGTGAGGCACCAGAGGTCCCATGTTCAATCCCTGGATTCACTGGAAGCCAGAACTGAAGAACTGGAGTAGTATTTTGGTTAATGTAACCATTCAAATGGCAAAAATATAAAAGGAAAACATTGTTTTCTATACATCTCCTGGAGGCATTAAACCTCTCATTGAAGATATCTATTCTGCAAATTCATTTGTATCCTTTACTGGAGTCACAGTTGCATGTACAAACAGATTTATTTGTTGCTTTTTTTTTTTCCTTGCCACGAGACTTATTGCTGGGGCTTTATGCCTGCATGACTCCACTGCTTCCAGGGGCCATTATTATTTTCCCCCTATTTTGATAGAAGATGAAAAATGCAGAAGGAGAGGAAGACAGAGAGCAGGAGATGCTGCTGCCTTGCTCCACTGCTTGTAAAGCTTCCGCACTACAGGTGCTCTTCTGGTCAAATAGGTCCTTACACGTGGTTATATGAATACTCTCCTCAGTGAACCACCTACTGACTTTGTCTTTGATGCTTTTTAATCCTTGAAATACATAGTGAGCATTTCTTCTTGTTGCTACTGCTATTTAATGTAGTCATGTATGATATTAATGATTTTTTTTTTTTTGACATAGTTTTACCACTCTGGGCTTTTAAAGATAAAAGTCAAGGAGAGAGGGATAGCCTACCAGAGCACTAAATCTTCCTCCAGTGTGGTGGGAGGCCAGCTCAAACCTGAATCTCAGGCTAGCACTGTTCAGGTGAGCTAGCTTTCTGGCTTTCAAATGTATTTTGACATTTCCACCCCAGTTCATCATAAAGATGTTCAATCTCTATTCCATCACTAAGAATTTAATTCTCAGAGTTATTTGTTATGAAAAGTAACCCTTTGTAATGAAACATCTGCAATTAAAATTTTGCATGCTTTGCTTTTTTATTATTTTTTTCAGGACACATTTCTAGAAATGAAAATATAGCAACAGGGATAAATGTTGGCAGACACTGCTAAATTTTCAGGTACTTTTTTCTTTAAATATAGGGCAATTTCTCTTGCTTGAAAAATCCTTTTCAGGATTTTTTTTTGAAAAGAAGTCAGATTACCTGGTAGGGGATGTGTTTTACTGTGTGTGTGTGTGTGTGGCACAGACTCATGCCCTGCTATCACTTGGAAGATCCATGGCACTAAGGCAAGTTCTGGTGCTATGATCTCTCTCTGTCTCTGAAATAAAATGAATGAAAATGTCAGCCTGGGAATGCTGAAATCATACATGCATGAGACCCTGACACTGCAATAATAAACCAACCAAAAGGTATTCTGATGATTTGAATATTAAAAATAACATAAGGAGCACCTGCTTTTATAAGAAATGCAAAAGGATATAGAAGAACATGTAACAAATGCAAGGGAAATCAACTTTCTTCCTCTAAGTTCTGAAATAAGCCCTGTGTGAGCCAAATTAGCAGTCTGAGAGAACTGAATTTAAGTTTTGGTATTAAGCTAAAAGATGATTAGCTGTTCAATGGTGAATTACTAACATCATCTCTGAACTTTGATCTCCTCATGGGAAAATGGATATGCCAATAGACACTTTGTAGTTAGGTGGTGGGGAGGACTACACAGAGGACCTAGTCAATGGGAGGTACTGTTACAGTTACTATTTTTGAATGGGTGACTATTAATCTTTTAATTTTATTAGTTATTTAATATTGAATTATAAGATAACAGGGACATAACTCTGCACCATTCCCACCACCAGAGTTCTGTGTCCCCATTCCCTCCATTGTAAGCTACAGCAGTTCTCCTAAGGTTGCAGATATGAGTCAACTATTATTTCTACAACTATCTGTCTATATTTGTATATATTTTCCCATTTCCCCCCCATGGTCTCACATTCTCTTTCTTTCTAATTCACACCTATACCTATTACTACATCCAAACATCCCATCAGTTTTCCTCTTCTCTCTCTGGGCCTTGATGGAGTTGGAGTTGAGAGCCCTCTGGTCATCTTCCCCCATCATTTCTCTCCACCCTGGGCGTATGGATCCAAACTGTTTTTGGGTTGCAGAAAGTGGGAGTTCTGGCTTCTGTAATTGCTTCTCCACTGGACATGGGTGTTGGCAGGTGGACCCACACCCCCAGCTTGTTTTTATCTTTCTCTGTTGGGATAGGGCTCTGGAGAGGTGAGGATCCAGGACACGTTGGTGATATCATCTTCCTAGGGAGTTGTTACTCTTTATGTGATGTGTATTCCATAGACTAGGCTGAATTCATGCTTGGAAGCATTCCAAGAATTCATGCTTGGAAGCAATGAATGTTGATCTTTCTCTGTGATATTGCTTTTAATCTGAGCTGATAGAATCACAATGTGAGTTTCCCAAATAGTGTTTCCAGGGGCTGGGGAGCTGCAGCTCCTGTATTGAGCCTTGGCTTCTGTCTGATTGTGGCTGTCCACACCTTTTAAGTGGCAGTATTTCATTACCCCTTTATTAGGGTGGACACTCCCTAAATGACTATTCTTGAAAATTCTGACATCAAGGAGAGAAGAACAAGTCAAGAGAATTCCCAGCTGGGTTGGGTATTCACTGAGTGTCCCCTTGGAACACCAACCTACTCAAAATTGTAGGCATGACACTATAAACCCTGCTATTTATATTGCACTAAACTCTGCAAATATCTTTAGTAACACTAAGCCCTGGGTTGCTTTAATAACATCTCTAATTATAACCTTTTTAACATTTACCACACTGTCATGCCATCCTGATTAAAGTGCCATGGCAAGCAAGGCTATTTGCACCTAGTGGCAATATTGCTGATGAGAAGGTGCCACTAAAGCTGACCTTCCAGGGAAAAAAGGCTGAGCCATCACTTGGGATGCTGAGGACACAACAAGCCACTGTTTTGGATCCTAAGAAGTGTAAGATTCTAGGAGAAGTAGCTCTCATGTGGCCTTTAGGGAACACATGAATGATAAAAGAGCCACAGAAGGCATTTTCTTGTACCTGGATTCTATTTTGTTGGCCTAAGCATCTTTTAGTCTGCCCAACCAACAGGTAGCCTGAATGAGCATGAAGAGGGTCAGGGTCAGGGACAGCTAGGCCAACAGATTGAAACAGTACTAGATTAGCACATCTTTTGTCAAATGTTCATTGAGCACCTTCTTTAAGAGAACCATGGATTATAATAAGAATAGTTAGCCATTGAATGTGGAGAGGGATGGGCTCTGTGCAGACTGGGTTATCTGGAAACGGGTACTGCATCTGGGTGTAAGATGTTTATTAGGAATTAGTAGCTAAGAAGGGAGAGGCAGAGGTAGGAGAGGTAGGAAGGACAAGAAGGTTAGTGCAGGCCCCACATAATACTCAGCCCAGCAGAGAATTGGAGTGGAAATTGCCCCACAGAGTATGTCCTTTGGGGCTGGAAGGCCTAGGCTTCTATACTCCCACTTCATGTAGTTACCAGATGCTGTGTGTCCTAGGAAGGGTGTGACTTTAGCTGAAACCACTCCCTGCAGGTTAGGTAGAAGCCATCTGCTAACAGCCTCCCCAGCCCCCCCCCCCCCCAACTGAATCTGGGCAGTACATCTTTCCTTGAAAGGGGGTTGGGCTAGAAATAGTACAGCTTGATGAAGGATCTTGTGATCCACTTGACTCTGTCCTAGCATACCTAGGACTTTTGGTAACCACAGAGGAACAGGGAGATCTTCTAGTGAATAGAACAGTGTGAGTCAATGGTAATAGGAAAATAGCACAGAGTGAATGAAAAGCATCACAGCTTAGATTTTCAGGTAGATTCCTTGTCATCACTGAGGATTAGTCCAGGGAGGAGGAGCGACTGCTTATATACAACCTTGCCAGTTGTTTGCTTTCTACCTATGCTCTGAAGCCTGCTTTTCTCATTAGGTTTGTGGAAACCAAGCTAACATACTGATGTGTTTTCCCAAGTGACCTGAGTGGCTTCTGTTTCTTGTCTTCCAGCTATTTCTCCTTGGGAAACTAGGAAGATTATCTGCTTCTTTGCAAAGAACCTGGGTTTTCCAGCACTGTCCTTGACAGAGGTGGAAGTGACTTCTAAGACAGCTGACTAGAGCCTGGAGAACCTCCTTAAGCCGAATTACCCACTTTGCTGAAGTGGAAGTAGGTGGCGTGGATGGAGCATCCCAGCTTCCAGGTTTTAGTAGGGCCTCCCCTGTTCTCTGCCTGTTATGTGGAAGGAACTGCCAGCCAGGTAACACCTGTTGGCTGGGCAGTTCATAGCCCATTAGACAGAGGAAAGGTGGCCTTTGACTTGTCTGTTTTGATTCTTGAAACAGCCCTGAGCTGAAGAGGTTTTCATAGCCAGTGACTATCTTCACTGGGGGTCTGAGAGTCTCCTTAGCCAGGTATTGACTAAAAAAAAGAAGATGGAACCAGACTCAGTCCCTGTGGATCCATGGAGCATGGATAATCCAGGTAACCCAGAAGGTTACCTGGGTGCAGCCACGTCTTTCTGGCACCTGGCACCTGCCTTACTCACTCAGTTCTGTCTCCTTTATATCTGCTCCAGTCCCCTCCCAGCCTCAGGCCGTGCTGCCCTTGGTTGACAAGGACTGCACCTTAAATCCCTGTCACATGAAGTTGGATTTCCGTTTGAGTGTCCTTAAAGGCCCTGGTTGGGTGTCATCATGGTATTTTGGGATTTGATGAAGGAAGAGAGATAGAGTGGCCCTGTAGCAAGTTTGTTTCCAGTCCTTGCCTGGCCTTGACTGGTGACTGCGGTGACATCTACAGATTGTAAGCAGGTCCTTGGTGCAGCCCCAGTGATTGAGTTTCCTGAGTTATTCCATATCAGGAGTCAAGAAGCCGGATTGCTGGCTGCTAATAGTTCTGGCTTCTATCTGGTGTGGAGTCTGGGTTTCAGCTCCCTGTTCCACTTTGCACTCAAGATTCAATGCTATGTTTTGCTAGGAAATAATGCACATCTAGAATTTGAAAAATGACATTTTATTTTAGTATAGCTCTATAAATGTTGAAGGTAAAGGTCATTAGAAATTTTCACTGAAGAATCTTGTTGAAATTGGTTATTTATTGGCATTTGATCTACATATAGGCTGTTCATCTGATCTGCTAATCCACTCTAGGGACCTTTGTATGTTTTTACTTTACCACATGTGCTTGAATGTATGTTTGCAAGTACCTATGACAGAAAAAGTGTGTGTGTGTCTGTGTGTGTGTGTGAGAGAGAGAGAGAGAGAGAGAGAGAGAGAGAGAGAATGAGAGAGAGAGAAAGAGAGAGAAGAGAAGAGGAGAGGAGAGGAGAGGAGAGGAGAGGAGAGGAGAGGAGAGGAGAGGGAAGGAGAGCATCTTTCTGAAGAAGATGCAGAGATGAATTGTTTTCCCTTAACTTTCCAACACAACTCAGTCAACTCATGGGACCTTTATCAGCTCAGGATAGGAGATATTTTTGGAGCTTACTTTGATGGAAAGTTCAGATCTCCCCCCCCCCCCCCAGTTTTTCTGAACCCAAGCAATACTTGTTAGCCATCTCTAAATACTGCTAGGTGGTTTCTGTTGCTGGGATTTCACCACTGTGGACCCATGTGGGATAAGCCTTTAGCACATGAAGATATTCATGCAGCTGCAGCTGGGTTGCTATGGAAACTGAGTCTCACAGTGTGGCTTGGGGCCTGGTTAGTTCTTCTTGTGCTTCCCCTGACCTGGGAGATAATGGTGATGATGACATTTTGTTCATGGTCAAAGTCTGGATTTCCCTGTGCTATCCAGTAGGGCTTTTCAAGGCAACCACTGCATACTTTCCTCTTGGCAACTCCTCATGACTTATCTTTCTGAAGGTTGCAGGGATGGGGGAATTCTTAACCTTAAACAGATTCTTTACCCAGCTGTTCTTCCAGGTTCAGCAGTACCTACTGGGGGCAGGACGTTCATTAGGTTTTTGTGAAAGCCTGGGGAGCATCCAGGATGACCTCTGGAGTGACTGGGAGTCCTAGAGTTGATAACCACTCCTGGGGACAGCCTCCAGCTCCCAGCAAAGGGAAAACCAAGGCAAGTCAAGGGGCATTTTGCATCTCACAAACCAGATGATAGGCTAGTGAGTCTAATTACCATGTGGCAAATTGTGGTGCCTCAAGTCAGCTAACAGGTGCCGTCATTTCATTAATTCCAATCAAAGGCATTAGCTGCTATTTAAGGATCTAACTGCTTGGCCACCTACACATACTTCATTGGATTGCCTGCAGCTTTTGAAGAAGAGCAAGAAAAGAGCTCTTTTTCACCCTTTTTCTTCCCTCCATGCTGCTCATTCTTGGAGAATTTACTTCAGTGAGGCATGGGATGATCTTCAGGATGAAGATTTTCCCCAGAACATGATTTTGGGAAAGTTACTATGATAATTCCACTTGCAACAAGACATAGCTCCTACTTTGTGCCTGTCAGCTTTCTAAATGATGGCCTTATATTCTCAAAATAGCCCTTTGCAGGAGAACTGTTTGTACTTCCATTTTTCTGATGAGGGGTTAAATGGACTCATGTTAAATGGATCATCAGTATTCAGCTAATTAGGGAACTAAGATTTGGCTTTGACTCCAAAATCCTGATCCCTTAGTCTAGTGTAGGGCCAGGCAGGCCTGATTCCTTATCTGCCAAGGTCGCTAAACTTCACCAGGGCTGTCATTTTCTCCAGCCTACAAGAGCAGCTCCCTGAGCTCCCCACCCCATTCAAGTCCTCTGTGGTTCCAGATGAGCTTCCCCTAGAAGAATTTTTAAAGTTAGGACATCAAGCAATGAATAACTCATTAGTCCTTAAGGGCTGAAGGAAGTGACTATCTGTGGCAGACATCATGAATGCAGGGGATTCAAAATCAAGAGAATCTTGAGTCTCAGCCTGCAGGTTTATTTTAGAAGAGTCTGCTCAAACCCTCCCCTCTCCCATTTCCTTTACCAGTCCTTTGGTAAAGCCTGTATGTGAACACAGTCTGGCCCTTCCATGGGACCCCCCCAGGATTTTTCCTTCCCTTCCCTTCCCTTCCCTTCCCTTCCCTTCCCTTCCCTTCCCTTCCCTTCCCTCCCCTCCTTTCCCTCCCCTCCCCTCCCCTCCCCTCCCCTCCTTTCCCTTCCCTCCCCTCCTCTCCCTACCCCTTCCCTCCCCTTCACTTCCCTCCACTCTTTTCCACTTCCCTGTTCTTCCCTTCCCTCCTTCCTTTCTTCCCTCCTTTCTTCCTCCCTTCCTTACTCATTCCCTTCCTTTCCCTCCCTCCCTTCCTTCCTTCCTTCCTTCCTTCCTTCCTTCCTTCCTTCCTTCCTTCCTTCGTTCCTCCCTTCCTTCCTTGAGGATATTGCTAGGGCTTGGTGCCAGCACTACAAATCCACTGTGCCTGGCATCCATTTTTTTCCATTTTAATGGATAGGACAGAGAGAAATTGTGAGGGGGAGAGAGAAAGATGGCCACCTGCAGACCTGCTTCACCACTTGTGAAGCATCCTCCCTGCAGGTGGGGAGCCGGGGTTTAATCCTGGATCCTCACACAGGTCTGTTTTGCTATGTGTGCTAAACTGGGTGTGCTATTGCCTGATGCCCCTGCCTCACCCCCAGGAAGTTTTTCTCTGGCCAGGTTGTATCTCTCTGTGTGTGTTCCTATCCATTCCTGGGTCCTGGGCTGTCACCAAGGTGTCCACATCACTAAACAAACACATCAACTCAAATGCAAACATATGCCAGGAAGGAGGGTGTTCCCCTCAACCTCTGTCACCTGCGTGGCCTGAGGGCTCAGTGACACAGAACAAACAGCAGGTGTAAGCACTGAGGGAAGTGTGCTCAGATTCACACATAGGGACAGTAGGAGTTCCAAGTGTAGAAGTCACCTGTGCGAGTGGCTATCTGGGGAGTGGGGAGGAAGAGGGAAGGAAATAAGCCATTCACAGACTGCTGCTAAGTTCAGTGCATTGTGTGTGTGTGGGTTGGGGGCAGGGGTTAGATGTAAATAAAAACTGCCAGTGACATTCCTTTGGGAGCACTTGAACCCATGCCAGTCTCCAGGAGAAGTCCTTTATGTTCTCTCTTTTGCTGGCCTTTATAAGCAATCCTGTGAGTTCAGTACCCTTGTTGGTCTTATTCATTATATAATTGAGGAAACTGAGGCATACGGACAATTTAGTCACTTACTCAGGGTCTTGAAATTAGTAATGGAACAAATCTAGAAGGTAAAGAATGGCTCTTTTGATTGCAGACATGTCCCCACTGGGGCTGAAGGGTTCTGAGAGAATAAGTTGGGAGCTGGGGCAAGAGTACAAAACTCTGTCTGGGAGGGCATTGAGATGGCACAGGCCCAGGTGGCAGGAAGGACAGGGAGCCCTGGGTGCCAGATTTTCTTTTGTGGGCACAGGGAGGTATTTCTGCTTTTAAATGTGTACTCAGTTTACCTGCTGGTTCTGGGTCATAAGAAACCCATTCCTTGGGGCAGCTGCTCCAGCCTGGGCTTTCAGTGCTGACTGAAAACTAGCACAGTGGGTGGTCAGGTAGGAAATGCTTCTGGTGATAGGAGCTTCAGTCTTGACCCCAGGGGGCAAGGAGTCAAAGCAATAGGACCTTTCAGATCCCTTATATCATCTTCCCTGATACAGATGCCCCTCAAAGAACTGTAGGTGACACCAGCAATGGGAGGCTGGGAGGGCTTCCACCTCCCAGTGGTTCTGCAGTTGCCCTGTGCCATTGTGTCTCTCTCACTGAGGGGGAAATGGTTGGGTCAGGTGTGTGAAACTCCCAGGCTCCTCATTCTGCCAACTGAGATCCTGTGTTTGTTTTCAAGACAGGGAAAAAAAAACAACCCATTGCCTAAGCCTCCTATTTATAACCACCAAATAATTAAGCTGAGCAACCTGTCTGGGCTCAGAAGGGGCCACCTGGCTGACAGGCCATATGTTCAGTCTGCAGGGTTGCCACGTGGCTAATGGGAAAAGAGAGGAGGGTATGGAGAGACTCGTGTTGATGTTCATGCTTCATTTCTTCCCAGTGTGTTTTTGGTCAACAGAAGGATCAAAAATAGCAGTTAAGAAACCCTGTTTACTGAATGTGACCCTGGGTGGGGGGCTCCTTAGACCACATTTGCTTGCTTGATGACACAGTGTGCTAAATTCTAAACAACCCTAGGGAAAAGCCCAGCTGTAGAGTTCACATATCCCCTCACTGGTCTGTTTCTGAGGCATATCATG
Organism: Erinaceus europaeus; assembly: GCF_950295315.1. NCBI lineage: Eukaryota > Metazoa > Chordata > Mammalia > Eulipotyphla > Erinaceidae > Erinaceus > Erinaceus europaeus. Next base: position 27,435,160 of record NC_080162.1, read on the forward strand.
ACCTTAACCTTTTGCTGTGCTTTGTCAAGGCCCAAGGGTACCCGGGCCAACATCTGTGATAATTCCTCAGGTTCCCCCACTGCCAAGCGTATCCAGTACCACACCAGCAGATACTGTGGTCATGATGCATCTCTACCACCGCTCCATTTCTTTCCTTGCTCACTGTTACTGACAGGACAAAATTCAGTGCCTTAATCTGCTAGCTGAGGCCCCCAGAAGCCTTCCTGCAGCCCAACTTCCTGGTTCAATCCTTATTCTGCTCTCCTAAACCACCTTTAGTCACCTGGGGCTTAGTCACTTAGGGGTTGCCTCTCTGACTTTGACTCTTGCTCTTTCACCTGCTCTCCACCTCTTCAAATCCTGCTCACCTTGCAAAAGCCAGTTTGCATTCAGTCTCCTGCGCTTCCTACAATCTCAGAATCACCTCACTTTTTTTTTTCCTGGACCTTTAGAGCAGTTCCGTCTACACGCTTCCATTTGGCAATTAATCCTGTTCTGCTTGGCAGTATCTTTCCAACTGTTATCTCAAAGAGTTATTTAAATATTTCATCGGTATTTATATCTCCATATTTGGCCTGCCACTTCACCTGGCCTGAGTCTGGTGGGAGGCAGAGAAAGGGACTGTCCTTCGCACATAAGGACTCCAGCTCCTTCTGCTGCTGCTTCTCCCTGCTCTGTCTCTTGCCACCACATGACCTTGGGACAGGTTTGACTTCCCTGCACCTCTGTTTCTTCATCTATGAAATGTAGGTAAAAACTTCACCTCCCTTATAGAGTTGCTATCGGGATTAAAAGAGTTACTATGTGACTTAGAACAGAAGCTAACAAGGGCTTCAGAATGTCAGCTGAGATCCGTACTATGCCTTTTCTTTTCTCCTCAGTCCTACCCCCCGCCCCCCACCCCCACTCATAATAGCAGACAGGTCAAACCTGCCTGGTCTTTTCATCAAGTGTAGTGTCATTTGTACAGATGAGGAAACTCCTGCCCAGGATAAGATAGGATAGGAAGGTTGTTTTTTTTAAGGTTGCACAGCAGGAAACACTAGAGAGCCTGGTGCTTCTAGAAGCCAGCCCCAAAGCCTCTCTTTTCACATGCTGCCCATTGAGGTCTTTACTTTGCAAGCTGTACCAAGAGAAAGATTTGTCTTTCATGCTTGAACACTGTTTCCATTGAGCAGATGGACTGGAAGTTGGCAAGGATTCTTCTGCTGTGAGCAATTAATTCCAGGAGGACCATTCACATTATTCTATGGTGATGTTCCTCTGAGGTGTGTCAAGACCTCTCCCACCCACCCCCACTCCCATTTCACTCCTGAGCCTAGGCCACCTGCAGCCATCAATACAAAAGCATCAGAATTTGGGTAGCTCATTCGAGCTGGCTGAAAGGAGGCATGGCTCTACTTTCCTTGTGCTGACCCTCCTGCCTCTGTAGCTAATTTCAGTAGATGGGAAGTTATCTCCAGGAGAAGAGCTATTCTAAAATACCCTTCCTTCTCTGCTTTGTGTCAGGGAAAAGTCAGAGGCTGGCTGGGGCTTGTTTGGGGGTGATGTCTATAGTTGTTCAAAGTCAATGCTCTCCTTCCCACCAGCCCCAGCTCTACCTGTAGCCTAGAAGGAAATGGGAATGAGTGGGTTTCAGAGGGTGTCAAATGATTTCTAATTCAGAAATGGCAACCTTGGAGCTAAGCCTGGAATTTTCCAGACTGCTTTTCAAATGGAACTGAGGGTGATAAGCTTTTGACAAATTTGTTCTAAAGCAATAAAGTAGAGTAATGTTCATGGCAGAATCTAGGCGGTGGGTATTCAGGTGTTCTCTGTGAAATTCTTACTACCAGGCTGATTGTTTGAAATTCTTTATAAAAACCATGTGTGGCTGACCACCTGGGTAGGACAATCCCACCTCTATGCCTTCCTTGCTGCCAGACCTTGGGCAGGTTATTTAATAATTGTGTACCTAAGTTTCTTTATTTGTAAAAATGCAACTAATCATTGAACAGACAATAGGGTGGTATGATGATGCATGAGAAATAGTTCTTAGGCATCAACTTGGGATAGCGTTTGGCCATTACTGCTATCAGTTACAGAACATTGTTTGGATAGAGAAATGTCCTCAGAAGACCATATTGAATTAGACAGTGAAAAGGTTGTTAGTGACCTGAAAGATTTTTTTTTTTTATTTAATAGGAGTATAGTTGAGGAGAAGCTGGGTGAGGAGATCAGGCGGAGAGAATGTGGGCAGGGAAGTCAAGGCAGCAAGCATAGCTTTCACTTTCAGAAGGCTTATTAGGGGGCCAGGTGGTGGCACACCTGACTAAGTGCACACATTACTGTACACAAGGACTCAGGTTCAAGCTGGTTCCTATCTGCAGGGGAAAGCTTCACAAGTGGTGAAGCAAGGTTGCAGGTGTGTCTCTCTCTGTCTCTTTCCCTCTCTACCTGCTCCTCACATCTCGATTTCTCTCTGTCTCTATCCAATAATAAATAAATAAATAAATAAAATAGAAGGCTTATTAGAAAGAGGAGAAAGTTGAAATGAGAACTTGTGAGGGAGGAGAGTTTGAGAGAGAAGACTTTTTTGCGGGCCATAGGGAGAGAGAGAGAATGGGAAAGGCAGAGAGAAGAGACATAGATGCATAGCCTTACATTAAAAAAAAGATATGCTAGTGGAAAAGTTGAGAGTTTGCATGAAGCTTCTTTTGAAAACATAAAAGTCTTTTCTGGAAGCAGTGGTCTGGGTTTGAGTGGCAGCTGCCTCCTTGGCCTGGTCTCTTGTCTCTGGGTCACACCATCCCTGATGACCCATCCAGTCTTATGTCTCCTACAAACATTTGAGTTTGTCACTGCTGATATATTGCACAGTGCAGTTTCTACTTAAAGAAGTGGATGGTGACCCTGCCACTTCTTTAAGTAGAAAGTAAAGGGGCTTACCCTAGGTTATCCATTTTGTCCACAGAGCAAGACCTTGACTCCTGATTTCCCACCTCTGTATCCTGTAGCAATTCTCTCTCTGGCTACAAAGCTACCACCAGAAGCCCCATTCAAACCCTGTGAAACATCACTAGCCTTGATTCTAACTCTCAGGGACCCAGGGGCATGGTGTTAGGAACTATATATATAATATTTTCATAAATTTAAAACACATTTCCCCTTGGTGGGTAGCACTGGTTTCTCTACCCATGATATCAAACATCTTTCTGCTCCCAAATTTTACCTGTTATAAAAGACACATAATAAGAACTTAAAAAGCCATTTAAAAATAATCTCGTCACCATAGCATACTAGCTGTCTATTTTTTAAATCTTTTTAAATTTTTTAAAAATTTATTTATTCCCTTTTGTTGCCCTTGTTTTTTTTTTTTTATTGTTGTAGTTATTATTGTTGTCAGATAGGACAGAGAGAAATGGAGAGTGGAGTGGAGTGGAAGACAGAGAGAGGGTTAGAAAGATAGACACCTGCAGACCTGCTTCACTGTGAGCTGTAATGAATTTTAAGTCAATATAGTTATCTTTTTGGATTTGGATATAGCATCATAGTATTTATTTTTGTTATTTTCAAAAAACTTTTTTTAAAAAACAAACTTTGGGGGCCAGGGGTGCCATACCTGATAAAGCACACACACCACAGTGTGCAAGGACCCAGGTTCAAGCACCTGCAAGGGGAAAGCCTCACAAGCGGTGAAGCAGGGCTACAAGGGTGTCTCTCTGTCTCTTTCCCTCCCTTTCTCCATCCCCTTCCCTCTCAATTTCTCTCTGTCTCTACCCAATATAAAGTAAATAAAAATATTAATAAAAATAAACTGTTGATTTTACAGTTAGTTTTCAGCATTGTGAAATTTCAATAGCACAACTTCACACCTCTGTATGTGTGTAAGTCTCACTTGTCACCAAAATTGTAGAGCCACCTTACTACCAAATGACCCTTCTACCTTGTTCTCTTACCCCCTTCTCCTTATCCCCTGGCAACTCTCACAGTTTTACAGAACTTACGGGTTAGTTTGTTGTGCTTGGGCAACTTGTTTCCTTTGGTTACCATATTCCATGAGTGAAGCCATCTGTACTGGAGACCATCTTTACTTTTTTGACTTATTTCATTTAGCATAATCACCTCTGTTCTACCCATATTGCTGTAAAAGGCACAATTTCATCTTTTCTTTATCTATCTACTGGCAGGCATTTAGGTTGATCCCATGTTTTGGCTATTATGAAAAATACTGTTGTGAACACAGGGATTCAACTATCCTCTCAAATCAATGTTTTTAAGTGCTTTAATAAATGCCTAGGAATGGTATTGCAGGATCACATGGCACTTCCATTTTTTAGTTTTTAAGGAATCTTTCTTTTGCTATTTTTTTCATAGAGGCTGCACCAATTTACATTTTCACCAACAGTGTACAAGTGTTTTTTTTTGGGGGGGGGAGGGGACTGGGTGGTGGCACACCTGGTTGAGAGCACAGGTTACAATAACCAAGGACCCAAGTTTGAGCCCCTAATCCCCACCTGCAGGGGAAAAGCTTTGCAAGAAGAGAAACAGGGCTGCAGGTGTCTCTCTGTCTCTCTTCCTCCCTGTCCTTCCTTCCCCTCTCAATTTCTGGTTGTCTCTATCAAATGAATAAAGATAATAAAAATAAGAAAATATGTTTAAAAAGTATTTCTTTTTTTCTAACCTTCCATGGCATGTCCTGTCAATAAAAGTGTTTGACCTTTGTGCCAGCAGGCATATTTCAGTGCACATGATAACAAAATGCAAACAACACTTCACCGGCAAGGTGTTGCTCTGAGTTGCTAGAAACTGCCCGTGCTGCTCTTAGTGTGCAGTAACCGTGTGACTTTGAAAGGAAGTCACTTTACTTCTCTGTGTTCATTCTCTTTCCCTTTCCTAGAAAATGGAGATGATCATTCCTGACCCTGTTGAGAGGATTGATTAAGTGAGATACTTTATGTAAAGCACGTAACAAAAATCCTGGTAAATAGAGCAAAAGGTCCAGTTCCCTCCCCTTTTCTTTCCATCCAAGTTTTCTTCAGAGCTAGAGAACCTGCCAAGTAGTTAATAATCTGTTAACAAACACTTCAGTGTCTCAGGGAAGCTCAGTCTGCAAAGAAGTGTTCCCAGAGAATGAAGAATCTTACTGTGATGTAAATAGTCAACTTCAATATAACTTTTAACTTTGGGAAGGCTGATGCTTAATCTTTTCTGTTTTCTTTGCCCCACTCTCCCTAAGATTCTGGTAACTTTATCTCAGTTGAGTCTTGTTGGAAGTGCAGGTTGTGAGTATGTGACATGTGCGAACTGGCTTGACTGAAATCTTCCTGATTTCCTTAGGCATGGGCTTTGGACTGGGCCCATTGCACAAGCCTCCTCTAGAAGCTTTTAGGGCTGTCTGGGGACCTGGCTTAGTCGTTCCTTCACCATTCAGACACAGCCTGTACCAACTAAGACTGATTCACTGCTTCAATTTCTTGGGGGCCATTTAGCTAAATCCCACTCCAGGTTTAAGATTCAGATCCTTCTTCAGAATTCTGGGTCTCTTTTCATTTGTCCCTGCCAACTGAGTCAACTGGGCACTTTGCTTCTTCTCTCTGGTGTTTTGTGTCATGAGTTGTGATCTGAAGACCAGAGGATATATTTAGCTTGTGTATGTGGAGTGGGGGAGGGAGACTGGAAACTGTGGAGACCTAGTTTAGAAAACAGTTCAATGTTGTTTGAACATTGTCTTCAGTGTGCCTGGTTTTGCTGACATTAAGTTATATACTTTCAGAGTTATAGGATATGGATATTAACAGAAATGTTAGGGGGACTGGGTGCTGGTGCTCCGGGTTGAGTGCAAGAACCTAGATTCAAGAAGCCCCCAACCCCTCCTGCAGTGGAAAAGCTTCATGAGTGGTGAATCAATGCTGTAGGTGTCTCTTTCTTTCTCTCCACCCCCCTCAATTTTTCTGTCTTATCAAACAATAAGAAAGCGGGGGGGGGGGGGGAAGGCCACCAGAAATGGTGGATTCATTGTGCAGGCACGGATCCCCAGTGACAACTCTGGTGGCAATTAAAAATAAAGCAAAACAAACAAACAAACCAACAAAAAAACCAACAAAACCCCAGAACTGTCAGAGTTAGTTTAGGTTTTGAAGTTCCTCTACATGTGGGAAGCATACTTGGGTGGTGTGCCAGGTCTCTTCTAGGGGGCATAGGAACAAGACTCTAAAGCAGCAGGAGGAAGTTAGTTCCTTCTTCTTCTAGCGTTTGCCCTTCTTCCGTAGCCAGTCAACAGCGTCAGGTTGAGCCTGATGTAAGGTTTCGAGACCTCCTTTGAATCTGGAGAGGTGGCAGTCGTTGACTATGTGGGTCATAGTCTGTCTGTTCCTAATGGATTTTCTTCCACTTCAGATTGTCTCAAAGAGTGAGTCTTAGTTTTAGTGTTTGTCTAGCTCCCTTTTGAACAAAGACATAGACAACCTCATGCCCAGGGCCAGCTGTGGAATCTGGCTGACATTTCATGGCCAGATTTTGTATTGCATCATGATTATTTTGAAGGTTATCTGCTATTTATTCATAAATGATACCATGTTTCCATATATGGCAGTTACAGAGTGTCATTAAAAATATTTACTTAGTTAAAGAAAATCACAGACACAAGATTGCCTACTACTCATCGTCTCCAATTCTGCTCCACACGATCCAAGGCCTGGGACACCTTTGTCCAGGAGGCAGTCACCTTCTACTCCTCACCCTCTGACAGGGCAGAAAGGATGCTTGCTCTGGTGCGGGGTGGGGTGGGGGTATTTTCTAGGGAAAAAACAACAACAATAAAAAAAACTGTCCAAAGGTTGAGAATTAGGCCTGCAGCAGGTGATAGAGAACCTGATTACCCCTCTCTACTCTTCAGCGGTCAACATTACTCTATACTGAGTTTTTCACTGTTACTTCAAAAGGGCAGGTGCTATGGTTGTGAAAGCAGAGGGAAGATGGAGGCTAACTGGTGATGATGCAGATAACTCAGGGTTATTGCATGAGGACTGGACATCCTTGAGATGATGGCATGTTACTACTATAAAATCCCTAGCTGACTTTTATAAAAGGGTGGCATTCTGTGACTTTATCTGGCCTGGCTACATCACTACTGCTTTTGTAGCCTGGTATCCAGGTTTGGGCAATCAGGACTTGTGCTATTCTCAGGCTATGTGGAATGGCAATGTCAAAATTACCTGCAGTGGGGGTAGATAGCATAATGGTTATGCAAACAGAGTCTCATACCTGAGGCTCCAAAGTCCCAGGTTCAACCCCCATACCACTGTAAACCAGAGCTAAGTAGTGATCTGATTTAAAAAAGTTAAAAGAAAAAATTAAAAAGGCCACAAGGAATGATGGGTTCACTGTGTAGACACTGAGTTGCAGTGACAATCCTAATGACAAATAAACATATATAGATATGGAGAAAGAGAGAGGTGAGGGGAGAGGGGGAGACAGTGAGAGAGTAAAAATTACCTGCTAGTGTGGCTGGGGAGGTGGCTCAGTGATAGAGGGCAGGGCTTGCATGTGTGAGACCCAAGTTCAGTCCCTAGCACCACATCTACTAAAGCACTGGTTCCTTTCTTGCCCAGAAAATAAAATGAAATATTTAAAATTTAGGACCAATAGAATAACTCAACTTGGATGGGAACTGCTTTGCCATGTACAAGTCCCAGGTTTGAACCTGACCCGCACCACAATGAAGGAAGCTTCGGGGTTGGTCTCTTTCACTCTCTCCCTTACTGTCTGTATCTAAAAACAAAATGTAGGGGCTGGGTGGTGGCACACCTGGTCGAGCGCACATGCTATAATGAATAAGGACCTGGGTTCAAGTCCCCAGTCTCCACCTGCAGGGGGAAAGCTTTGCAAGTGGTGAAACATTATTGCAGGTGTCTCTCTGTCTCTCACCCTCTCTTACTCTCCTTTCTCTCTCAATTTCTAGCTGTCTCTATCAAATAAATAAATAAATAAACAAAAAATTTAAAAGTATATGTCAAGATATGTAATAATTTCTTTTTGAAAAATGGCAACAGGCAGGATTACTGCTGATTCCTGAAGTTCAGGCCTCCCTCAGTTTTGAAATATTATGACATCACTTCTTTACTGGTCTTTCCTCACTCTTGACGTTACTCTGTCCCTGACCTTAACCATCTTGTATGAACCTCACTCAACTGCTTCCCTCAGTTTGATTCTCTATCTTATTCTGTCTAGTGCTGCTCTTTAAGTTGCTCCTACTCAGCTATGGAATTGCAAAGTCCATTTGGCATCTTATTTGATCATTTTATAAAAGGTTTCAAGGTTAATAATTTTTCAAACTTGTACCAAAGTGTATCAGCCTTACAGTGACTGTGTAGGGGCAACACTGAGTTGGAAATGGAGCCTTTTACTTTCCTTCCTCTTCTCATTGGCCATCAAAAGGATCTGGGTGAATTAGGTTCTGTTTCTGGGTGCAAGTTTGCTTTGAGGCCAAAGCTGATATCCCAGTTCTTTTGTAGTTTAAAAGTTCTGTGAAAAAAAAATTCTGTGTGTCTTGTTCTCCATAGCTGTGCTTGAGTCTTTTGCTCGCAGTTTCCTAATAGCTCAGGCTCTGAGCAGACGCTGCTGCAGCTGCTCAGCAGTTGTTACTGCACTTAATGTTGCAGCTGTTAAGATGCTCACTGATCGCCCGTCACCCTGGGGCTGAGTCCTGAGCCCCTGCTAGTGACCTTGGTCACCTCTTCTTCTTAGACTGACTGGAGCTCAACTCTGTAAACCAGGAAAGTGACCTCCAAAACTGTCCTTTCAGCATAGACCCTTCACCATTTCTTTTGTCCTTCCACTTTCCAGCCTGGAAAGTCACAAAGGACCTGGAGCAATCTCCAGCATTCTCTTCTGCTTCCCAGAGTTGAAAGGGTATCTCAGAGATACCAGAGGTGCCTCCAGGTATGATTACATTTCAGTCCCCATGCAAAATTGCAGAATGCCACACAGACAAAGGTTTCCGTCTTGGTATTATTTTTATTGTTAATTCAATTTGAGAATGGGAGTCAGTCAGTGATCCCCACAGTTCTTAGTTTTGGCTGTGCTTGAGTTCCACAGCTGTGAAGCAGAGAAGTAAAATCAGGACTTCTTCTTCTTTTTTTTTAATATTTATTTATTTACTTATTCCCTTTTGGTGCCCTTGATGTAGTTATTATTGTTGTTATTGATGTTGTCATTGTTGGAAAGGTCAGAGAGAAATGGAGAGAGGGGGAGAGAAAGATAGACACCTGTAGACCTTCTTCACCGCTTGTGAAGCGACTCCTCTGCAGGTGGGGAGCCGGGGGCTCGAACTGGGATCCTTCCACTGGTCCTTGCGCTTTGTACCACGTGCGCTTAAGCCGCTGTGCTACCACTTGACTCCCAAATCAGGACTTATTGTTTTACGGGAATTCAATGATGAAGCCATTATAACCAGCATATATATATACTGGTTTCATCATATACTTTTTAATATATATATTAAAAAGATCAACAGGTAAGCAGTTAGTGAGCACTGCCAGTGAGCTAATCATCAGCCACTCCACGTAGCCTGACCCAAAATGACAGGAGACTGTTACCTTGATATGCTGTCTTCAGAAGGGACAGAGACCACCTGATCTGAGTTGGAAATTTATCTGCTGCATGTTGAATATGATGCAAGTGCAGAAGCGGTCTGTGAACGCTTCAAGATCAGCTGCCCTCTCTAAAAAGAATAGTCCTTTGCAGCCTAGCAAGACTGGAATAGAATCTGACCGCAGATAATGAAGCTGAGGAATTTGGAGGGAGGGGATGCTTTTTTTTGTGCTATCAGTGACCTATGAATTTTAATAAAGGCATATTGATGGCCTTGATCTTTGCTGGCTGACAAGTTTCTCTCACCAGACTTAACTGAAGCCCAGTGTATGACAGCTACAGTGGTGCAACATATCAATACAAAGGCAAGCTTGATGTTGAGTGACTGGTAGGAATTGTGTTTTAGGTTAACTGGTGAAGAGCGTGTGGATATGGCATTGTAAGGGTTGTTGTTAAAATTCGGTGGCTCCAGCTGGCCCGGCTAGCTCAGTCGGTAGAGCATGAGACTCTTAATCTCAGGGTCGTGGGTTCATGCCCCACGTTGGGTGCCATTTGTTGTTAAAATTTCGGTGGCTCTAGCTGGCTGGGCTAGCTTCACGGGCGGGTAACAGAGATGACCAGAGACATACGGCTGGGCAGGGAAGCTGTATTTCTTTATTCAGGAACAATGATTCATAAACTAAGACAAACTAATCACCAAACAGAACTCTGCTGTCTCTTTGCAGCGGCGCAAGCACTCTTACTCTGCAACTCTCCAACTCTGGACTCTGGAACTCTCTAACTCAGGAACCCTCTCGGGGTTCCTTGGGGCGGGGCCAAGCGGGCCCGTGAAACTAACTGGACTGATCCAATTTTCTTGGCGGGGGAGGGCTAGAACAAACCAATGTAAAGCATACAACAAAGGGTGGTGCTTCCTTCCTTCTTCCCGTGGCAGTCACCATCCATGCTGTTTGCAGAAAACACTTGCTTTGTTTGCTCTCGTGGGGGTGGGAGGGCATATTCATGCTATTGTTTCTCTAGACTTAGCTTCCCACGTGAACATTCTGGATAGTGTTTGGGGGAACCAAAGTATAGCAAGGCCTTGAGGGGCTAACTCTGACTGACATCATTTACGCAGTAGGAGGCAGACTGGGAATTAGAATTCAGGCTTCTAGGTATGCTGCTGCCACTCACCTGTTAATAGAAATTAGAAATATGACTGACCAGTTACTTCAGCTAATCTTGTCAGCAGGGACAATGTATTGCCTGCTAGACTGTGGACTCTCATATACCCATAGGAGCTGATAGGGTCACCCACCACCACCACCACCACCACCACCACCACCACCACCACCACCACCACATAAGTTCTCAGAACATTTTCTTTGTAGTTCTGAAGGATGAAGATAGACAATACAGGCCAATACAAACAATAAATAGAAGTAAAGATGTAAATATATAATAAAGAGAAATTTTGCAAGATATCAGGTTAAACAAAGTTATCAGACTCCAGACCTTCTCTGTGCCTTTAGTATACTGATGTGGAGAATCGTCGAAGTGGGTAAGTACAGTGATCCCCAAAGTTAATTGACCTTGAATTACTTGTACTATCAAGGAACTTACTAATGCTCCTTGGAATTTTGGGGAATCACTCATCTAAATCAGTGGTTTTCTCTTTTCTGCTACTGGGAGCTTTGTGTTTGTATAATTCCACTGCTTCTGGCAGAGTTTTTAAATCCTTCACATTTCAGCTAGAAAGAGACAGTGGGAGAAGGAGATGGAGAGCAAGTGAAACTGTGGCAGGGCCCACTGTCCCTTGGTGTCATGCACGGTACTCCCACTGTGCTGGAGACTCAAACCCAGGTCATCATACATGGCACATGTGTGCTTTACTGGGTAAACTATTTCTCATCCTCCCTAGAATAGTGATTTTTGCTGGGTGACTATTTTGCCCTCCAAAGACATTTGACAGTAAGGGGACATTTTAGTTTTCACAACAAAGGGGTTGGGAAAGTGCTGTTAACAGTCAGTAGATGAAGTCAAGGATCCTGCTAATCATCCTACAATACACAGGAGAGATGCTCTCAACAAAGGTTACTTTGCCAAAATGCCAATAATGCTGAGTTTCAGAAACCCTGGACAATAAGGTCCCAAACATCAGCCCCTACTCACAGCTCTCACACTACATTGTTTGTTTTTCTGCCAGGGTGATTTATTTTTACTTATTTATTTTTATTCTTAAGCATTTTTTTTCCTCCAGGGTTATCACTGGGGTTCAGTGCCTACACTATGAGTCCACTGCTCCTGGAGGCCATTTTTTCCCATTTTGTTGTCCTTGTTGCTGTTGTTGTTAGGAGGAGGGGGAGATAGAGAGGGGGAGAGAAAGATAGACACCTGCAGACCTGCTTCACCGCCCATGAAATGACTCCCCTGCAGGTGGGGAGCTGGGTGCTCTAACTGGGACCCTTAAGCTGGTCTTTGCGCTTTCCACCATGTGCACTTTAACTGCTGCACTACCGCCCGACCCCTTCTGCCAGGATTTTTTATTGTGACTGTGCCAGAATGACTTCACTGTTTCTGGTGGAGTCTCCCTTTTCCCCTTCCTTATTTTCTTCTCTCTTCTTTCTTCCCTTTCTCTCTTTTCCAGGAATCTTCTCATTATGAATGATAAAATATATGATCTATTGGGTAAGCTATCTCTTGGCATCCCTAGCTATAACATTAGGGGATTAGGTGGTTTGGTGATACTTCCTGACTTGGTATTCCTGTTTATCTTGAGGAATTATTGGCCCTTGAACCTTACCCCCCCCCTCACCCTGCCTTTTGTTTCCAGGGTTATCACTAGGGCTCTGTGCCAACACTATGAATCCACTGCTCCTGGCAGCATATTTTTTTCTTTTTTGTTTTCGTTTGATAGGACAGAGAAAAACTGTGGGGGGGGGATAGAGAGGGAGTGAGAAAGACACCTGCAGACCTAATTCATCACTCATGAAGTGTCCCCCCTGCAGGTGGGGGTTGGGGGCTTGAACATGGGCCCTTGAGTGGGTCCTTTGCACTTAATACTTTATGTGCTTAACTGGATGCTCCTCCTGGCCCCACCTTACTACTCTCTAGAAGGCAGAATTGAGTCCATGGTGCCTAATCCTTGTAGATATTTGCACTCTTTTGTCACAGGGCCAGCAAGTCCTGTATCCATGTGTTAAACAGTCATGGTCCAACATTCCTGCCAACTCCAGGGCTGGTGACTAGATAAGAACACACAGTCTCCCTTTCTTGGTCTTGTTTCCACCCTCACTAGCCAGGTTTGGAGAGCTCACTTTGCTCCGTTGCCTGAGAAACTTGGATTTCAAAGCCCACTGTTTGCCAGGAGCCATCCTCACAGACTGAGCTGAGATTCCAAGAAGAATCTCCAACTCACACAGATTCATCATTCTTAGGAAGTTTTAAAATCACAGATGGTTTTTATGACTACTCAAGGTATTGCAGCCTTTCATGCTTTCTTTTGACCCAGCCCTTCTCTAAACACACATTTTCTCCAGTAACCAAAACACAATAGGTAATGGAAATTCCATCACAGACTGACCCACACAGGGCTGAGTGGGGCCAATGCAATTATATCTGAAGCTAAGCACTGTCATGACTAATTAGCCTGTCACAGAAACAAATTTTCCTATGAACAACTTCAGGGAAATCAGCCTGTTGTGTCTTGAGTTATACTTCCTTCTCTGGTATGATTTCTCTAAGAAGGATTTCACTCCCACTGCTTGACCAGTCCAGCTCAAAGTGGAAATTCATTCACCTCTTGCCTGCCCTCTACTCCATCACTCTAGTGTTTATCCTCATCACAGGGGCCTTTTCCTTACTGAGAAATTAGCTTCTTCTCCCTGGGAAAGCAGAGTAGGCTCAGCAATCCCAGCTCTGACATGAAAATAATCTAGGAGTGTCTGATAAAAACCATGTTGAGATTTGCCACGTCTGTTATTCCTATTGGTGTGTGTGGGGTGTGTGTATGTGGGGGGTGGGGTGGGAAAATCTTGATTCTGTGCTCAAAGTTATTAGATAAGGTAAAATGAATGATGCTGGTGAAACAAAATGTATTGAAACAAAAAACAAAATGGCCAGAGGGGGCTGTATGAAGCACATTTCACTATTTTGACTGAGCTGAGGCCTTGCACATGCATGATTCTACTGCTTTCAGCCTGCTTTCTCATCGAGGGGGTGGAGAGAGATAGAGAAGGGTGAGAGGTGGGGAGAGACAGAGAGACCATGGCACTGGAACCTTCACTGGTACTATGACATATTATTATTTTTTTAATTTGTAAAAAGGAAACACTGACAAACCATAGGATAAGAGGGGTACAACTCCACACAATTCCCACCACCAGAACTCCATATCCCATTCCTTCTCTTGATAGCTTTCCTATTTTTTAACCCTCTGGGAGTACGGACCCAACATCATTGTGGGATGTAGAAGTTGGAAGGTCTGGCTCCTGTAATTGCTTCCCCACTGAACATGGGCATTGACAGGTTGATCCATACTCCCAGCCTGCCTCTCTCTTTCCTTAGTGGGGTGGGGTTCTGGGAAGCGGAGCTCCAGGAAACATTGGTGGGGTTGTCTGTCCAGGGAAGTCTGGTTGGCATTATGCTAACATTTGGAACCTGGTGGCTGAAAAAAGAGTTAACATATAAAACCAAACAAGTTGTTGACTAACCATGAACCTAAAGGCTAGAGTAGAGCAGATGAAGAATTTGGGGGGGGGGCTCCATTCTGTAGATAGCTAGTAGGCATATTTTAGTTATATTCCAAAGGGCCTATGGCTATACTAGTTTTTTTTCCCCTGAGCCTGAAATATGATATGCAGGTGGATCCTAGTTATTGTCTGGGGAGATGATGTCATGGCTGGAAAAAGGACCAGAAAGCTGGATCAGGAAAGAAAGTAGTTCGTAAATATGGGAAAGGTGTATAAATATTGTTGATTGTAAACCGCATCGATTTGATGTGATCTGGGGCCCAACCATGGCATATTCTATGGGATGTCAGGCTTTGAATCTGGGCTTTGTGCATTGCAAGGCACACACCTTATGTGGTGAACTGTCTCTTTGTCCCAGTGCCTTTTTTCTTTTCTTTTTTTAAGTTTTTGTTTTGTCTTTATTATTGCATAGGAGGGTTTCACGTGAGACAAGGAGAAAAACCAGAGCACTACTTTGGTACATGCCATGTCAGGGATTGAACGTAGTGCTTTAGGCATACAAATCCAGTACTCTGCCAGTTAAATTATTCCCCTAGCTATCTCAGATAAGTTTTTGATTGTTTGAATTCACAGAGGAATGTCAGAGCAGCTGTACTATAGTGCTTTTCACCTGTATAAGTGGGGCACTTTCTGTTGTCTTTTTGCAAACGACACTCAGTGATAAATGATTGACTTAGCAAAACCCCAGACTATTGTTTAATTGGATGAGACATTTCTTGAGGGCTAACTGTATGTTAGGGAGTATTGCTATTTCATTGGAATGTTTATAGTCTGGAAAGAAGAGGGCATAGAGGACCAGGCAGTAGCACACTGGCTTAAATGTACATAGTAATAAGGGGGCATAGAGACCAGGAGGGAAGGGCCTTGTGTTGTGTCAAGGTTTAGAGAATCAGTGCCACCAGTCACTACCAACTCAGTATTAAGAGTCGTGTCAGTAGCTCAGAGGGTTAAATGCACATGGCACAAAGCACAAGGACCGGTGTAAGGATCCCGGTTCAAGCCCCAGGCTCCCCACCTGCAGGGGGGTTGCTTCATGGGTGGTGAAGCAGTTCTGCAGGTATCTGTCTTTCTCTCACCCTCTCTGTCTTCCCGTCCTCTCATTTCTCTCTGTCTTATCCAACAATAATGACAGCAATGAAAAAAGTAATAATACAACAATGATAAAGTCAACAAAAGGGAAAAAATAGCCTCCAGGAGCAGTGGATTCATGGTGCAGGCACCGAGCCCTGGCAATAACCCTGAAGGCCAAAAAAAAAAAAAAAAAGGAGTCTTGTCACTACCAGCTGCTTTCTGCATCTCATCTAATCTTCACAGTGACCCTCTGCATCAATACCTCCTAAAATGGGAGAATTGAGGCTCATAGGAGGTTAAGTAAGAACCTATCAAAACATACACCACTTAGCATGTAGACCAGACAGACTTTGAACTCATTCCCAATAGATTCTGATGCCATGCTGTTAAGTCTGTGGCTCCCACAAGCACTAACCTGAATCTGGTCCTTAATTCCCAGCTTGAACCCAACCTCCATAGTCTCTGTGCTGCCTCTAGTCAGGCTTCAGACTCTGTGGGAAGGTCTAAGTGACTATTCAGGCTGTAGGAGCACAGGTGGCCTTCACATGTAGTTGACAGCCTGTGTAGGTCCTCCTGTGGGAGGAATTGCTATGCACTACGTTCAGAAATTGCTGCTCTGCATGCCAGGACTGAAGTTTTTTAAGAACACAAACAAGAAGTCATGGCCAAAACTTACCTGTAAGTGGATTATACAGTCAGTTTAGCTAGCCACAACCAATGGAAAAGAAGATATGAGAACACATTCCTGGTAATAAGGTAGGACATCATTTCATGAATCCTTTACTGAAATTACTTATAAACATGGTGTGTATGGAGCATTATGGAAAACACATTTCTCACTCTGGGTGGAGGATGTATGTTTGAAACGATGGCCCTGGAAGGGAGTTGGGCATGCAGACAATGCTCCTAAAAGCATGTGGTGTTTGCTGCAGGTTGACTTGAAGAAGGCAAAGGGCATAGTGGTTCTTGGCAGGTCAGTCAACAAGGACTGGCTTAGAGGCCACTCCTAAGTGAGTCCTGGTAGCTACCTGGGGGCTTCAGAGGTGTTAGAAAGGAGGCTTGTGTGAGCCCTCAAGGCTTTTCCTTTCCACTTATAGCCTGGTTTGGCCCATCTAAGCATGTATGTCACCCAACTTTATTTGTAGGTAAAAACAGCACTCTGGGTTCTCAGACATGGAAGTCTGCTGTGCTACAACTGTGCTGTCTTCCTGGCTCAGCCCAACTGAGTTTAAGTCTCAGCTCAGCTTGACAGTTATTGGATATATATTCCACAGAATAGTACAGTGCAATAAAAAAGATGATAGTGTGTCCTCTGGGACAAAATGGATGGAACTGGAGGTGATTATGCTTAGTGAAATAATAAAGAGACGAAAGACGACTACCAGATGGTTTCCCTTAGATGTGGAATCTAGAGATCTGATTCACACAAACTTGACAAAACAAACAAACAAATAAGCAACAACAACAACAGAAAAACCCAGAAGCAAGCAAACCATTTCTAAGACTTTTGAGAACTATAGTGGCTATTTTTGGGAGGGTGGGGATATGGAACTGGAGTGTGAAACTGTATATTATAATCTTAGACTCTTGTAACATACTGTTAATAGCAAATGAGAATTAAAAATAAAAAAATAAATCAGCTCATCTCAACCTCTTATAATTCTATAACAGGGGGTGGATCACTTAACCTATGTCTTTGTTTCTCAACTGTAAAATGGATGTGAGAACAATGCACACTACATAAAGGTGTTGTGAGAACTGAATTGGCATTTACAGAATGCTGTGGAAAATGCCTGGCACAGAACCAACAGAGATTGATATTGTATTCAGATGGGTTTATGAACTTTATTAAGTGCCTAACAGAAAGCTTTATCAAGACAAGCATAACATCTCCATTTAATTGTGTCATCACCACTACCACCACCACCACCATCAGCAGCAGCAGCATCAATGCAACTGACTTCTCGTCATTAATATATCTTGCACACTGCATAGCCTTCTACAAGAGTCTCCTATAATCCAGTGAAGTGGGTGTCACTGTACTCTTTTCATAGGCATGGGAATGGGTTTAAGGAGAATCTGGACCTATCTTAGACTGGGATCCACCTGGCTCTGAAAACTGTGCTCTTTAAACTAAAGGACATTCTGTCCTTGACTGCTGTTGTAGTTTTCTTTGAAGATGTGACCCTTAGGTCCTCTCCTGGTCCTGAGAAAGGGTACTCGCCTCTCCAGTGGGCAGAGAGAAAGTTTGCAAATACACTGGCTCTGCAGAGTGCCCAAGGCCTCCTGGAGGTGTAACTCAGGCATGGACTGTTGAGACAGTCTTCTTGGATCCTAGAGCTGCTTGATGCTGGAGACAGCCTTGTTTGGTTACTCTGGACTCTTGAGAAGTGTCAGGAACCTACTCTGCCCTATACCTAGTTCATCTTCTCTCAGTCTCAGCATTTAAGGTCCTGCCTGGGAGGAGAAAAAAAGCACACTTCTCTTTGAAGTGCTGTACTAAAGAGACTTCAGAACAGGATGCCTGACCTAGCAGAAACCCATGCATTTTTAATCACCTGCCTTTAGAGGAAGGCTCTTGAAAAATGCCAAAATTATTAGGACTCTTAGTCATCTACTCAGCACTAGGAAACTAAGGAGTTTGTTTCGGTTCTCAGCAGGAGAAGGCCAGCTGCCCAGGTGCAGCTGGAAGTGCAGCCCACATTCCCCACCAGTGGGCGCTCACCAGGGACCCAGGCTTCCAGGGTGGGTGGCTTGCTTGGCAGTTGACTGATAGGAATAAATGAGGACAGTTAGGAATGTTGACTCAGTACCCATGGTATGCTTCGGGGACAAAATGAAAGAAAAGATGGACTATTGTTATTCTGGAGGGGGTGTCTAGTCTATTTGAAGAGACATCCATACTTATGAACCTGGGTTCCATAGAAATATGAGCTAGGGGGCCAAGGGGCGCTGGAGTGATCTTGAAAGTTTCCCAAAGGAGAAAAATCTTCGGTGAGGGCAACTGCTGATATGGGATGGCTACAGTGTTAGATCTGAGCAATGTATTTTTTTTTAATTGATGTTTTGTTATTTATTTTCCCTTTTGTTGCCCTTGTTGTTTTATTGTTGTTGTAGTTAATGTTGTTGTTGTTAATGATGCCATCATTGTTAGGACAGAGAGAAGTGGAGAGAGGAGGGGAAGACTGAGAGGGGTGAGAAAGAGAGACACCTGCAAACCTGCTTCACTGCTTGTGAAGTGACTTCCCTGCAGGTGGGGAGTCGGTGTCTCTGAACCTGGATCCTTACACTGGTCCTGGTGCTTCATGCCACATGCACTTAACCCGCTACACTACCGCCTGACCCCCATAATGCCTTTTTACATAGAATTTTTTTCTTTTTAAGTGACCTCTAACCTTGCAACACTTAACTCCATATTCATCCATTTATTCATTCAACAAATACCTACTAATGTGCTTGCCTGACGTAGGCCCTGGATACACTATGGCAAACACAGTAGCATGTTTCTTCTCTTTCTGAGTTCCTGGGCCAGTGAAGGACATTAGCATTAACAAAATAAACAAAAATAAACAAAATATATATTTTTTTCTGTGAAATTAACATAGTAGATAATCTGACAAAGGAAATGAGTGGGTTGTTATGAGAAAGAAGAATGAGAGGGTCCTGATTTGGATTTAACTTTGCTGTATACACCTACCAAATCCATGTCCATTCTTGAGGTTCAGCAGAAACCCCACCACCCTCATGAAGTTAACACAGATAAATTGTTGTTGAATGAGCAAATGAATGTACCCTTTATATGAACTCCTAGGGATATTCTGTAGAGATGTGCAGACTCCACAGCTCATCTATCTGGGCTCAGGTTTAATGCTTACTGGCTATGAGATCATGGACAAGTAAGTACCTAGACTCTGTGCCTCTGAGTCTAAATCTACAGAATGGGGGAGTTATAAATCTTGTTGTGAGGATAACATGTATTCCTACATTGCATTAATTACATTTGAAGTTGGTAAAAAGCAAGTGCTTTATAAATTGATGCACATATAAAAACACATTGACCACCCCGCAAAATCCTGCCAACTTCCCTGAAAATCATTATTATCTTTTTTTTTCATCTCCGAGCTAAGATTTCAAAGAGCTTACTAGCTTGCTGCAGTTTTCACAGTAAATTAAGTTTTAATGCAAAGCAAACCGGGGTGGGGGAAGAGGAGCAAGAAAGAGAGAGACCTGCACATTCAATACTATTTCTATTCCACTGGCAGTTAAAAAGTGAGAAGATATGAAGACGATTCAGGGTCCACTCTCCTGGTCAAAGACTAATGTGCTGTTTATGGGCCTATAGGACATTTGAAATTAGATGATAGGCTTAGAAGTGGGGTTGTGGTCTCTGTTCTTTCAGTTTCATAAAATCAGAGCCCTTTCTTATTTTTCATGGGCTTTGGTGTGAAAGGTGGCATTCTGAAATTCTTCTGATCTGCCAAAGCAGAAAACATGGCCTTGGCTTAGCTATTAAGCATCTGAAGGCCTTTAAGTATACTCAACCTCCTGTGAGCAGCTGGTCCTGGGTTGGTAAGGATCGGAGAGGCAATGGAGGTGTTTGGTTCTGAGTTCTCATTCTGTCACTTCTGAGATTGAGACAAGAGTCTACATCCCTACCTTCCCTTTCTCTTCACCAGTAACGACAAACTATGTCCATTGTTTCCTTCTTAGCTCCTTTCTAAAATGTTGAATACAAAACTAATTTTGTCTTTTTTGAGAAATAAAATTATATTTCTTATTTTTTTCCCAAAGGAGAAGGATATAATTTACGACTAAAATCAGGGTACCCAGACTGTGAAAATATCTGCTGTCTAGCTGTTTCCATGCCCATTAGAAAATCACATTTCTAGCTCAGAGCCAGCAGAGAAGAAACTCTTTATTTGTCACTGAGAAGTCCCTCATGAGTATCTCCCCATGAAAAAGGGAACATGTAGAGCCAGGATCAGGGAAAGCCAATTTTTCTTAATGTATTCATTGACATTTTTTTTTAGGCTAAGACGTAATCACATATTCTTTGCCAGAACCAGCTCAGGGGCAGGAATCCAACAAAACATCACATTAGTTAGATAAACTGATTTCCCAAGAGAAACCCTAGCTCAATCATCCACCAGTGGTGATGCAGAGATGGCAAAAGCATTAGATAGCTGAGACCTGTTATTTTCTGTGGACACTCACCAAGGTTTAGGCTTGGGTAGAGCTTCATTTGCCCACTGACTAAAATATTCCAGAGGTGTGCAGGTGAGTGTGTGTATTTGTATGTATGTGTGTGTGTGTGTGTGTGTGTGATCTGCGATGGTGAGGAACACATTCTGTCAGGGGCTTGGGAAGGAACTACAAACTAAAAAGCATAAAACAGTAGAACAGAACTTCATTAAATCACAGTTTTGAAGGCCAGACGTCCAAAATTAAGTAGTGTTCAGGTCCATTCTCCCTTTAAAGTCTGTAGAAGAGGGTCCTTGCTGGCTTCTTCCTAGCTTCTGGTGGTGACATGTACTTTTCCTTGCCTTGTAGCTGTATCCACAGCTGTATCAGTCTTCTCCCTGTGTTTCTACATTTATATACATCTCTGTTCTTCCATTTATATATCTTGTTAACTGCTTTACTAGGAAAATTATGGTTTATATGACTGTTATTGTCTTATGTGCACAGTTTCTTACATTTTCATGATAAGTGTCAGCATAAGTGTCCACCAACTTGTCATCTTCCTCCCACAGGGTAAGATATTCAGTCTTCCAAGCTCTTTCTATCCTCTCCAGATATCCCCCTTACTGTCTTTGATCTTTTTTAATAGAGCATAGCTAATTGAAGTTTCAACCTGTGTTTTCCCAATTTTTTTTTTATAAAAAGGAAACACTGACAAAAACCATAGGATAAGAGGGGTACAATTCCACCCAGTTCCCACCACCAGAACTCCGTATCCCATCCCATCCCCTGATAGCTTTCCTACTCATTATTCCTCTGGGAGTATGGACCAAGGGGAATTTATGGGGTGCAGAAGGTATAAGGTCTGGCTTCTGTAATTGCTTCCCCACTGAACATGGGCATTGACAGGTTGATCCACACTCCCAGCCTGTCTCTCTGTTGTAATATTGCAGATGAAGATTTTGGGGTCTTCATTTTGTAGATAGCTAATAGGCCTATTTTAGTTATATTCTAAAGGGTCTATGATGATACTAGTTTTTTTTTTTCTGAGCCTGACATCTGATATGCAGGTGTACCCAATTTATTCTGTGGGGAGATGATGCCACAGTTGGAAAAAGGGCTAGGAAGCTGAATCAGGGAAGAGAATAGCTCCCAAATATGGGAAAGGTGTATTATTGTTGATTGTAAACCCCGTCGATTTAATCTGGGGCCCATATTCAGTTTAGGAGCCTATGTAACCTCTGTATCCCTGTAGATCTGAGCTCACATTCTGTATTCATCAGCAGGAACATTCCAAGTTGCACCAATTTCAGGACCCATCTTCCTCAGGTGGTAGAGTATGTTGTCCAGCCTCCCTTTGGAAGAATGTTCTCTACCGTTGTTGATCCACGTTGAGGGGAAGGTCCTATGGGGGTCCACAAAGGGCTTTATTGTGTTGTTCTTGATGGAGATGTTTTTTTTTTTTTAAGTCACATCTATGAGTGAGATAATCTGGTATGCACTCTTCTCCTTCTGGCTTATTTCATTAACAAAGTTCCATCCAAGTTGTAACAGAAGATAAGATTTCATCATTTCTTATAGACCAGTAGTGCTCTTCTCTCCCTCTACAATTCCATTAGCCAGTTTTATCAGACCAAAGGCTCACTAAATCACATCTGCAAAGACCCTATTTTCAAATAAAGTTATATTCATAGGGTTAGGACTTCATAACTCTGTGTGTGTGTGTGTGTGTGTGTATGAAGGCAATCTAGCAAACATGCTTTGCCTTTCATAATGCTGGAGACATAACTCTGGGTTTCCTTTACCTAAGTGAAGAGGTGGACAAAGTAGAGTTCTTTTGAGAATCAGATTTTTAGAAGAAGGAGGAAATTTCAGTTGACAGACTAAAGCCTTGAATCTCAGTCTCCCTCTCCCTCTCCCTCTCCCTCTCCCTCCCCCCCTCCCTCCCTCTCTCTCTCTCTCTCTCTCTCTCTCTCTCTCTGTCTTCTTTTAGATCAGTGTTTGAGTAATTCTCTTGTCTATGAGTATTAGTTGGGAACTTCTGAAAAATATACATTCTTAGGCCCCACCCCAGATGTTGAATCAGAAGCTCTGTTTTTGCAAATCTTCCAGGTGATTTTGATATATGCTGAAGTTTGAGAACTGTTCCTATAAAATTGTCCTTATGGCAGTTTTGTCTGTGAGGCTACCTGTGGATACTTGTAGAATTATTTGTACCTGTAGATACCTGTACTCTTAGAATTCCTAGCGTTTTCATCCTATCGCTGATCACCTTTGTCTTTTGCCCCCAGCTTTCTTCTGGTTAGTGCCTGGCCCCTGACTTTGCACTGAAATCAGTGACTTCCATTATGGATTTTTGGTTCTTGGTCTTGATGTCCAGGGCTGTGACTCAGGATTGTTTGCAGTCTGAGTCTTGTATCCTGTGCCATAAAATACTCAATAAGTGTGGGTTAGATGATGGGTCCCATAAGCAGAAAGTTCTTTGGTGGAGTGAGTTTGGGGAGCAGCTTACTGGTCTGAGTCAAATGAGTTCCTCGACAGAAGGGTAGTTCTGGGTTTTGGTGTGCTTTGTGTATTGAGTGTTAAAAATTTCCTGCAGGTCTAGATTTTATTGACAAAGGAACTTTTTTTTTTTTTTTTGTTAAGTATCCCATTGGACTGGTGTTCTTCGGACTACACACTGGGAAACTGCTCTCATCCACAAATCAGTGTATTCAGCACATTTTTATGAATCACCTTCTAAGAACCAGACCCGGTGCTATGGAAATACATCAGTAAACATGACATAGTTTTTCTCTGCGTGGAACTTACCGTCTTATGCAGGAGTTGGCAAGCTGTAGGCTGTGGGCCAAGTCTGGCCTGCCATCTGGTTTTGTATGGCCTATAAGCTAAGAATGGCTTTTGCATTTTTTTAAATAGTTGGAAAAATTTAAATGAGAGATATTTCATAAAATATGAAAGCAAAATGAAATTCAAGTTTCAGTACCCATAAATAAGATTCCCTTGGAATGCATCCACTCTAATCTATTTACATATTATTTATGGTCCCTTTTGCTCCAAGACAACTGAATTGAGTAGTTACCATAGATACAAGATAGCCTACAGAGCCTATGGATTTGACTATCTTAGCCTTTACTAAAACCCTGTATAGACCCTGTTGTAGTGAAGCTGAGAGGTGCTGACAAGTATGTAAGGTACCTTGAGTGTGATGGAGGTGTAACACAAGGGCGTAACACATGATGGGAGAGCTTTACTCACTAAGGGCTGTGCTGGTGGGAGAGGTGGAGATGCAGGGGGCATTATGGAAAATTTTATGAAGAAAAACTTTTTTAAGGGTGTGTACAAGGTCAGGAATCCAACTGAGTACAAAAGATTGTTACCGGCACAGAAAATAATGCATGCAAATCATGGGTCAGAAATGAGGAGCATTTGTTGAAAAAAATGAAGAAAACCCAATATGGCCAGTGCATAAGGAAGGTGTTTGTCAGTGCTTACATGTCTGCTTGCCAACCTAAACAAACTTTGTTTTCCCTAGATACTGGGCCTATATCTTTTAGGGTTTGGGCTTTTTAATATATACTGATTACTTGTTGCACACTTACCACATATCCATTAGTCACTGTGCTAAAAGTAGATATGAGAAAGTATGTATGTACACAAACACACACATTTTTGTAGACTAAAAACCTGACATCTTATTAGTCCCTATGTCTGTAGACATATAGACTTAATAAGATCCAGCTTCTGACCTCAAGATTCTTAGTTAGAGGAGTGATTGATGTAGTATCCTGATGAAATACAGAGTATTTTTGAGAGGACACTACTAAGAAGGATTAATTATAATTGAGAGATATAAAGAGGCTTCATGGGGAGACATATTTTGATAGATTGATTAGTTAATTACTGCAACCTTGGGACCTCATGCATATGTGAGTTTATCACTCTGTGACCAAATTTTTTATGTATGTATGTATGTATGTATGTATGTATATATATATATATATATATATATAGAGAGAGAGAGAGAGAGAGAGAGAGAGAGAGGGAGAGAGAGAGAGAGAGAGAGGGAGGGAGGGAGAGAAAGAGAGAGACAGACAGAAAAAGGAAGAGATACCACAGCACCAGAACTTCCCTCAGTGCCATAGCATTTACATAATCTCACTAAGGCTCAGTCCTGGGTCACATGCATAGCAGGGCATGTGTTCTACCTAGGGAACTCTCTCTGTAGACCCCAGGGGTGACTTTAAAATTGTATCTTGAGGAACATGTAGGATTTGGAAAGGCTAAAAGCTGAAGTTGATCTAACATCAACACAGTGATGGGCTTAAGACATGTCAGACATGTGCAGAGAAGGGCTAAGGGGATAAGTGTGACTGGGACAAGGGATAATTGGAACTTAGAGAGAGGAGATTATCCTGACCTAGTTTGTACATGGTCATGGCTTGGAAATGTGACATTGTATAGTCTTCTCGCCACCCTAATCCAGTATGAGCGGAGTTTATGAATAACTTTCAGGAGTGAAGAAGAGAAGGGGCAGCAGAAAGACTCATGCTTCTCTGAGGTCCGTGTCTCTACCTTGTTTTATCACACCACAAGGCAGATACTTAGCATGAGACACATCCTCTCCTCTATGGATATAGCTCTCAGCATGAGCCAACTGCAAATGATTTTTATCACATCCTCTTAGAATTTCTAATGCATCCACCTTATCACTGTTTCTGCTTTTTTGCCCCCAGCTTTCTTCTAATTAGTTCCTGGCCCCTGACTTTGCACTGAAACTGATGACTGACATTATGGTTTTCTTGTTTTTGGTCTTGTTATCCAGGGCTGTGACACAGGGTTATTTGCAGTCTGAGTCTTGTATCCTGTGCCAGAAAATACTCAATAAGTGTGGGCGAAATGATAGGTCCCTTAAGAACAGTTTGGCTGATTTATTTTTAAAAGGTTTTTTAAAAATAGTGAAATGAAACAAATTTGCTGAAAAAGTGTATGAAACGTAGAAGTGAAAAAAAAATCTGATGACTAATCATGAGAAAATTTGTGTAACCACCAACTGGGTCAGGAAATAGTATATTATGAAGTGTCCTCAGAAGTGTCTCCATGTGTTGCTTCTCCTTGTCTGGCTTCTCACCTTTGATGTGTCAGAGCTAAGTAATCTTAGTGAAAGCTACTTCTGTCTAGCTTCTGGTCAAAAAAGTCATTGCAGAAGGAAAGGAAAGACCAACAATCTGGATTTTGTTCCAGGGCCCATCTCCATAAATACTAGAGGACTGGACTGGAGTCCAAACTTGGCCTTCTCTTTGGTGAATACTAGAGGGGAGACTGGCAGTTGTTATAGAAGATGAAGGTCTACAGCATAATGGCTCAGATGATGAACATAGGCTTCAGGCAAGGGTCCCTGTCCATCAGGACTCTTCTCTCATTGTTGCCGGCCAATATTAAGTATTTATATTAAGACATTTCTGAGATTTCATAGAGGTGTCCCCTCTTGTGTCACCTTCTCTTGCCCACCTGACACTTCTGCTTCCCCCAGTTTGGTACATTAGCTGCTAATGAAGGGAGAAACTACATATTCCTTTAAAAAGAATTTTATGACAGGGACAGGGATTTAAAAGGACAGTGACACATGGGTGCAGTGTCTCATCTTCCTGTGACAGGTGTCTGCAAAACACTCTCACTCCAACCTAGGTTCTTTTCTACCAGCATGCACCAGGACCCCAGAGTCCCCCCAACCTCCTTCCTTCCTCATGCACCCTTTCGTTCTTGGGGAGGTTATGGGTCCTCAAGGTCAGGTCAATAGTAAATTTGATGTTCAGGCTACAAACATTTTTGCAAACTGTGTTGTCTAATGTTTGTGTCCATTCATCTACCTGAACATGCCCCCCCCACTTTCACCCCCACCCTCATCCCCTGTGAGGTGAGTGTCTACATTAACAGTTTGTATCAGAAGAGAACTGGAGGTGTTTCCAGGCTCCAGTTATTGAATCACTTCTCCTGGTACCTCTTGGATATTTATACTGGGTACATTACAACCAGATTTGCAGATTATGAAGTGTAGAGAGAATTTGCATTGAAGAATGGGACAGCTTTTATGTATGCAAGTATGTGGGCACAGGAAGACTTTCTGGCTTCTTGTTGCTTGCTGTCCTATCCTGACTTCATAGGCAGGGCTGGACCTGTCTCTTGTCCAAGTATACCCTCCAGATCAAGGCCTGGAGACTGGGAAAAGGGTGTGGGTACCCCCAGAGGTAGGGAGTCACTGCGTTCAGACACTCCATGTGTTGTTTCTGGGTGGAAAACCTTGTTGGAAGCCAGACTGAATCACACCAGTTTCTAAGACATTCCTCAACCATGTTAGGCAAAAGAGCTCCTGCCGACAAGCTGGAGTGGAAGGAAACCTGATATAATTTTGGAAGAACCTTTCTTAAGAAAAAAGGTTCTCACAACTGCTAACCCTCTCCCTGATGCCCAGGACTGGAGTGTTCCCAGCCACAGGGAAGAGATTGATGAGCCCCAGGATTCCAAACTGAGAGCTGAGTACTGGGATGCCCACTATTCCTGACTCCCTTCAAAGATCCAGAAGAAGAAAGAGAATTAGTCATCTTAGAGCCCCCCACAAGTAAAAATGCCCTTGCATTTCCCCCAACTGCTGTATTATTATGATTTCACATTAATAATAATAATAATAGTAATTATTATTATTATTATTAACTGCCAGTACAGACCCTCTTGTATTTGGTTGCTGTGCTAGAACCTAGATCAAGATTAGGGTTGTGGGAACCCCAAAATAAGGGAGCCTGAGGCTTCACAGGCTGCCCAGACCTCCCAATGGGGTCCCCAGAGAGACTGCATCTCTGATGAGCCCCAGAGGTCTGAGCCTGGGCCCTTACACTGTTTGATTTATAGCATTGCTTGGTACTGACTGCATCCATGTACTTGATAACCTGTCTTTCTGTCTCCCTTGATCTCTCTGACTTGCTAGGCACTAACTTTCTGAATGTTGGGAAAGGCAGACAGGCAACTTAACTGTGACAGCACCTTGACTTGATGCCAAACCCCATCCAAGTTGAGAAAATGGCAAAGGCAGGGAAATGTCTAGTGGTTGAGGCCCATTGACACAGACTGTATCAGGTCCTTACTCCTGGTAGAAATTTTCCTGGAATAGGACAAATCCTTTTGTAAACAAGAACATTCATCTTTTTTTTTTGACTGACGTGTCTGGTGAAGCATGAGTCTCTCAGAAAGCCCCATGACATCTGATCTTGTTTTGGATTTGGTGTTTGTATTTGAGAACGTAGCTGCCTGGAGGAACAGCAGTAATAGAGCCAACCCTCAGTTTAAGCTTTAAGTCATGGAAACTGGGCTGCTTGAGCCAGATGTCAGCAGTGCCCAGCAAGAAGGCTTACTTTTACAGTGCATACTGAGCAGAGCTTTAATTTGTTCAATTAGTCTGTAGCTATTAATCACTTGCTACATGTCAAACACTGGGTTTAAAAAAATGGACCTTCACTTCAAAGAGTTTTCAGACTAATTGTGGCACTATGGCATGCATGGATAAAAAGACAGCCAGTGCTTGTCCAGCGTACAATGAGGAGAGCGAGCTGGGGACACTAAGTCAGGACAGGGAAAGCTGCAGGGGCTGATAACCAGGGGGAGGCAGTCACTGGTCCCCTGGGATTTGACTGAGGAAGAGAAGTGGAGAGCAATGGACAGGACATCCCAGGATGGGAGTGGTTATCACAAAGATGTGGGGGGTCACATCAGAGAAATCTGATGGGAGAGCAAGATTAATGAGGGGCAGGGAGGGCAGGCCTGGGACCATGCTTAGAGGACTTTTGAGTTCTGTGCTGTGGGCAGTGGGGACTGGGTGGATTTTGAGCCTCTGAAAATAGGAGCTGAAAGCAAAAACAAAGCATAACGAAAGACCAATCCACTCCATTACCCATTTCAATACAACATTTGAAGTTCCTGTTATGACTACATGCTGAGCAATACTCCAGTCTCTTCTATGGAGTGAGCATACTGGGAAAAGGCCCTGCTCTCATGGTGCTAATATTCTCCCAGAGATTGATGGGGATGAGCACACTGTGGTTAGCTAGTTCAAGTGATCCGAAGAAACATCCAGTCAGCTCAGGGAGAGAGAGTTAGCCGCTTCACTCAGAGCATTGGACTGTTACTTATATTGCTCTTGGATCACTCACAAGGTAATGCTTCTGTCTGTTGAGTTGAAAGGCTGTATTGAACCACAAACAACTCATCCTTGCTATCTGCTTATAGATTCCTTGTGCCTACTTGTCCCTTAACAATGGTTTGGTGCTTTGTTTCCAGCAAGGTGGTAATAGTTGTATTTATTTCCTGCTGTAAATGTAGTGAGGGTTTTGGAATCCATAGTGAGGACTTTAGAATCTGCAGTGAGGCTGAGAACTTCAAGGGCGTTGGTATGAGCCCTACCCCTGAAAAGGGATGCACTCCTTTTCCTTCTTTGCTGCCCTCTGGACTAGAGTCAGCTGAAATATTGGAGTCCTGAGGTTCCTATCTTTCTTGACCCTGAGGCTGTCCTCTATTGGTATGTTCTGGGCTTCCTATAGGGAGATCTGGTCACAGTGAGCATGGGCTTTCTGGTCCTCAATTTTTCAACTGCAGAGATAAGGTGAGTAGTTTCAAGACTTTCCATGGAATAGTCAGTTAAACTTAACAAAACAAGCAAACAGAATATCACAGGGTTGCTAACTTTCTTATTTTGACAAGCAATAGCATAAAAACAGTTAAGTGTCAGCTCAACCATCACTGCCATTAAATTTGTATATATTTTTTAATTTCTTTATTGGGGAATTAATGTTTTACATTCAACAGTAAATACAATAGTTCGTACATGCATAATATTTACCAGTTATCCATATAACAATACAACCCCCACTAGGTCCTCTGTCATCATTCTTGGTCCTGTATCCTCTTGCATGTAGCTCATAATAATAAATCTTGCATGTAGCTCATAATAATAAATGTGATTTACTGAGTCCTCATCACAGCTGGGTTCAAATTCATCATCATGGCTGCTCCTCATAGGAACTCACTAAGGAGATATTTGTAAACCTGCTTTGTCCAGTGAGGAAACAGAGTCTGGGATGAGGTGGAGTGATGTGCTCCACATGGGACAGTTCATATGAGAGAGTGAGCCAGGAGTCAGACCGGGGGTCTCTCAGACAACACTGACAATCCCCATACTTCTCATGCAAACTTTCAATCTCATGGGACTTTACACAGACTCTAGCATGAGAAAGATCTGTTTCCATGTTTCCATGGCCCCAGAGCCCCCCTTCCTGAAGGGAAGAAACAGATGACGCAAGTTCTGAGATACATGCCATTTTAAAAAAATGAAACCTTTTTTTTTTAAAGGCTGTTAGAGTCCTTCCTTTGAAACAGGACATCATGCCAGGCTGCCTTTCTCATAAAACACAGGGATCTTCCTATAGGGAAAAGCTCGTGGGCCTCAGTGCTATCTTTACTCTAGATATGCAGAGGCTCAATTTCTCATCTTTACAATGGGATAATAGTACCTATCTTGCAGGATTATTGGCAGGGATAGCCAAAATAGCACAAAGCCTTTAGAAAATGACAACTGTTATTATTAATCTTTCTAGATTTCTGGTCCTGCTTTAGATTCACCTAATAAAAACTGCATATTATTACTCAATAGGAAAAAATGTGATTTTTGTTTTTCTGCTGGGTCCCTGCAATGGTTTTCTCATCTGTGTGCTTCCTGAGTTGTTCTCTCTGGGGCAAGGTCAGACACCTTGTGAAATGCCAGCTCAGTTGCCACATCTTCACAGGTGAGCAGGCCCACTCTGCCTGAGAGGGTCAAGAGCTGAGGTCTCCATTAATCCAGTTCTAAGTTTTTGTGGCCTAGATAGCGAACTCTGGGTTGTCATTTGTCTCCTCCCATTTTATTAGGCTCATCGAAGATGAAAGAGATCATCATTGTGCAGATGCACTGTCAGCCCAGATGTACGCATTAGTCTTGAATGTCTGGAGTTGACTTTTTAATTTTAAGCAATAAATACCATTTGAGAGCACATCTTCCTCACCATGGAAGACTTCCTCTGATGGATCATTCTATTATATTTCTAGATTTGCATCCCTTTCCCCAGACCATTTCTCTGCTCTCTATACTTGGCAATTATAGTCAGGAGTAGATGTTTGTGCTACAAAATTCTGTTATTTAGAAGTTATCAGAGTATATTGTTTTAGTAGTAGTACTATATATATGGAGATCCTATCTCTTCCTTGCACATAGTGCTTATCACAGAGTAACAGGGGTAGAGGAAATACATGGCCTTTCGTCTCAGAATAGAATGGATTTAAATTTCACCTCAGCCACTTATGAGATGAGTGATCTTGGAAACTGCCCAACCTCTCTGAGCCTCATAACATTCCTACCTTGCAAGCTTGTTGTGAGGATTAAATAAGATGGTGTAAAACCGCCAAGCAGAGAACATGGCCTATGGATGTAGATGTATGAGGGTTTCAAGAATTTCCTGAGGCTCAGCTGACCTCCCAGGTCCTCAGGAGACTGGTGAGCAGCTTATAGCATGACCCTGAGAAGAGCCGGGAAGAGCCCCAGTCTCCCCAGCATTCACACAGCTAGGATACCGGCAGGTAATGACTTACAATGTGGACCTGAAGGCCAGGCAGTTTCAGAGCTAGACAGAACCTTGGGGAGCAACTACACAGCCCCTTTGAATCTTAGACAAGGAAACCCGAGGCACAAAGATGGTAAGCAGCTTGTTAAAGGTCACCGGCTTTTTTTTTTTTTTTTCCACTGTGACCTTTTTTCCTATAAAGATTTCCAAAGAGCAGTTGTTCATACCAGTACTGGTGTGCTCCTAGGAAGGGAATCTGAGCAGTGTACCCCCAAAAGTAATAGCAGAAATGCTTGTGATGATAAAGACTCTTTGACTGACAGAGAGGCCCACTGGAATCACATGGGTTGTGCAGTATCCCGAAACATTTAGTTTTGTCTGAATTTTTTTTTCAATTCATATGGTCTGGATCTGTGAATACTGTGTCCCTTCATTGGGGGCACAGCCTAGAGTTATCTAACTGTATTTATCTGGCACAAATGCATTGCGCTCTGTCCATGTATGGTTGCCTCGGGGGAGCATGAGGGGACTACGTTGTGCAAAGGACAACTTGACCTGCTCAAGAGAGATAGGACGACTGAAAATTCCCAAGGGCATATACTAATTTTCCTCACCTCATTATTGTGGGTAGACCTGGGCCTCTCTGTCCTGTTACCTTGCCCTTGAGTGTCAGAGCAGCTTCCTTACCCCGCCTCTCTCTTTGCAGAACTTTTACCATGAAAACCCCAGCTGGTGTAACCCACATTGAGCTTCATTTGCTTTATCTGCTTTAGGTAATCAGCCAAATCCCTAATACACAGGATTATTAGTACCTGAGAGAATCGCACAACCAGGCCACCCACTCAGGATTTGAAAACAAACACATGGAAATCTCTTCTTGCTTATTTGGAGGAGCAGGAGAGGCTGGAGACTCTTCCTCAGTATCTAAGCCTGGTGAACACTTAGGGCAGAAGGACCTCACTTGAAGATAATGGAAGCTGCATGCGTTTCTAGGGGTCTTAGGTCAAGCTATCTCACAAAGAATCGTAAGCATTGCCATGAGATTAAGGACTTTTTGACAGTTACAACAGGCCTATGGC
This sequence comes from Erinaceus europaeus, assembly GCF_950295315.1. NCBI lineage: Eukaryota > Metazoa > Chordata > Mammalia > Eulipotyphla > Erinaceidae > Erinaceus > Erinaceus europaeus. The sequence goes on from NC_080162.1 coordinate 27,467,434, forward strand.
CACTTAAAGAAAACATCATACGTTTTCTAATCAAATGTTTATTACTTGGGCTTAGACACTCTCCTCTCCTACGCTACTTCCCTCAATCATTGTATCTACTCCACTAACTACACAAAAGAAAGATATATCTCTTAATCTCTTCTGAAAACATCAGCATTGTCACTCCTGATAATCTTTAGAAGACACACTGTATACAGTTGGCCAAGAGATATACTAGCAAAAAATACTTATCAACTAAAGAACACTTATTTTCTGTATGACAGCCTTTATCAGAATCACCAGACAAGTAAATGCGGTAAAGATCAAGGTTATCTTAGACCCCACTAAAATCGTAGGTGTGTTTTCTACTTAAGTTGAGGCCAGACCCCATAAATCTAATACCAGTTTGGATACAACAAATGACAATCAACACTTTAACAACTGGGAGAAAGCCTAAGCTAAGCTTGTCAGGTAAAGAAGGGACTACAAAAGCTGATAAGTGCAAGAGGCTGGCTCACTTAATGATGACCTTCTTGGTCACTGCCAGGCCACCCCATCACCAAGACCCCTAGTCAGGGAATCCTTGGATTCCCCCATAGATATGATGGGCCTAGACCTCTGATAGGTCCCTTTCTCTACCATCACTAGTAACTTCCATCATCATAAGCCCTCTTGTGGGCTCCTTCAGGACCATACCCTCACAATGAACTGCCAATGGCAAGGACTGCTCCACTTTCTGAAGGGAGCCTGGGTCATCCTACCCTGCCACTTAGGAAAAACTGGTCCTGAAATGAGTGCAGCCTAGAATGTTCCAAATTGTGACCATGGACTGCAAGCTCAGACTTACAAGGACTCAGAGGTTATACAGGCTCCTGTGCTAAATATGTGGGCCCTGGGCCAGATTGATGTGGTAAATAGTTAATTATATATTTTCTTCAAGTTTGGGACTTACTAACCACTTTATCTTGATTTATAGTTTACTGCATTTCAGCCACAAAGTTGTGGATGCTACTACGATTTCTTCCTGAACTCCCTAGGAAGTTCACCAATATATCCTGGAACCTCACCACCCCAGAGCCCTACCCTGCTAGGGAGAGATAAAAACAGGATGGGGGTATTAATTGAGCTGCCAACACCCATTGTTGTTGTGCGCGGGCCGTGGAGAAGAGAGAGAGGGAGTCCAGAGCGAAGAGGAAACACAAATCCTTATTTGCGCTGGCACCTCAGAGTTGGGTGCTAGAACCTCAGTGTTGGGTGCTAGAGAGGCAGGTTGGGCCACGTGGAGGTAGCGAAAATGGCTGCCTCATGCAGTAACCTTTCCTGTGTCTGAACACCTGAGTGAAGTGCTGGCAAGAGAGTGAGGTGGGAAGAAGAAGGGCTTTTATAGGAGTAGCTTTCGCGAGAATGGGAAGGGGGAGGAGTAACCATAGCACTCCAGGATAGGATGATAACTCTCCTGAGAATGGGAGGGGGAGGAGTAACCAAGGCACGCCAAATATCGTGGGGATATAGACAATGCCCTGAGGGCACAACATGGCTGAACAGGCACTCCGAGAATGTCCCAACTCTCAGAGAATGTCCCAACTCTCGCGGGAACTAGCAGTAGCCTGAGGGGACAACATGGCAGATGTGACTGCATCGGCACAATTTCCCGGCAACCCATGTTCAGGGAAGAAACAATTACAGAAGCCAGACCTTCCACCTTCTGCTTCCTATAAAGATTTTGGTCCATATTCCCAGAGGGATAAATGTTAGAGGAAGATGAACAAAGGGCTTTGAACTCCAATTCCATCAGGATCCAGAGATAGAAGAGGAAAGGAAAAAAAAAAAGAATTTACTTGTGAAAGCTGATAAATTAGAAAACTATTACCTTTACATTAGTAAAAGTAGATTTATCTACAAAAAAAAAGCCTATGGCCTTTTAATCAGTGGATATTAATCTTTTTATTTTTCCTACAGAAGCCCCTTTCACTAAGATGACCTCACGTCTCACTAAGGTGTGTGAGAACTGCTCAGTGCAAAGCTTTGGTTTCTGTGTCAGCTGGGGCCTTGCTTCCTTTGCCCTCCCTGGCTAGCCCCTCAAACCAACTCACAGAATTCAAAACTAGATGCAGAGGAACAGAAAACTGCATTTAAACTATTGTTTCCCTTGTTTTCTAGAAGAGAACTATGCTCAGAGAAGTTAGGTAACTTGTCAAGGCCAGCTGGCCCCTCCCTTATGGAGCAGAGGCTAGAACACATGTTCCCTGGTTTCCAGTCCAGAGTTCTTTCCTCTGCCACATATTTCTTTTGTTTAATATTTATTTATTTATTTATTTATTTATTTATTTATTGTATAGAGACAGAGAGAAATTGAGAGGGGAGGGTGGAGACAGAGAGGGAGCAAGACATAGAGACCCTTGCAGCCCTGTTTCACCACTTACTGAAGCTTTCCCCCTGCAGGTGGGGACTGGGGGCTTGAACCCAGGTCCTTGCTCACTGTAATGTGTATGCTTAACCAGGTGCACCACTGCCTGACCCCTATATTTCTGACAGAATAATGATTCCTGCTTTGTGCTAAGCTGAGGGCAGCTGCATGTAGGCCTGTGGCCCATCTTTGACTGATGAAAGGGGGGCAAGGAGAAGTGGGCAACTGTTACCTGGGATGGGGTGGCTTGGGGCTTACAGGCAGATAGAAAGAGTGCCTCAAAAGCAGATTCAGATGAAATGTCTTTTTGACATTGACCAGGGGAGCTGGGGAGCCAAGCAGGAATGTGAGACATGTGAAGAGGACAGATGAAAATATCCTTGACTTTCCTTCAGTGGATGCTGAATATTCAGGAGGCATCATGTGGTCCCAAAATCCTGGGTAGACGGTTCAGGTCTGGGACTTCCAGGAATGGGAGATGCTCCTACTCTGGCCCCAGAGAAATTAGGGGAGCTTCTATCAGACCCCCACCTAGATGGCTTTAGACCCTTCAGAACCTGAATAGGATTGTCTCTTGTGGCATCAAAATGTTCAGACTCCTGGATACAGCAGGCAGTTGTGAGGCCTCTGAGCAGGCAGTGAGGGAAGCTGAATCTTCTCTTTTCACAGCATCTGCATAGAGACAGTTCTGGTTCTTAGCAGGAGGGCTTCACAGCTTGTCAACTCAGCCCTGTTTATTTCCGATTCAACGCTTTGCTCCGTGAAGGATGAGTTATGGTTCCAAGTTAGTTCTTGGCAAGGAAAGGGACCATATTCCCCTGTTCTTCATTTAACTACCTCTGAAAGTACAGGACCTTGAAGGGGTTTTGTGCTACATGCAAGTCCCCAGACATGGGTTGAATTGAGTGCTCATAATGATAATATGAGCATTTCATGGGCATTTCGCAATAGCTCACAATCCTTCCACACATGTTATCCCATTTGTTCCTCATGCTGTTCCTGGGAACATGTCAAGACAGGTGCTTGTCTTTTTTTGGTGTTGGGTAGCTAGGTTTAAATTTCAAGTATGTCTTCATGGGACAGCTATGTAATTCCTCATCTATAAATGAATGCATTAATGCCTACATGATAGTTACTGTGATGATGCTCATAATGGTAGCCGCTACTATTCTCCTCCCCCTCTCCTTTCCTTCTTGTTTATGTGCATGCTAAGAGCTGACTTCCCATTTGCTGAAGCTCTCCTTTAATATTAAAAACATAACCATAAAAATCTTTTCTTCATGAAGGCAATAAAAGACTCCGTTTATGATGCAGAGGTGTAAATGTTCTGAGGAGTGATTATGATCAAGTATGAGTAGGGAGTGGCCAGGGTGGGTGGAGTCATTTTCAGTGAGATAGGTAAGGAAACACTCATTAATCAGGTGGCAGAGGGTTGAGTGAGGTGAGAGAGCAGTCCCATGGCTCTCTGGGATAGATGGGAGAGCTAGTGCAATCAAGCTTGAGGGGGCATGGGCCTGGAATGTTCTGGAATCTTCCATCATCACAGTTCTCAGATTTGGAATGAGGGGGCCTGTGTCCATAGAGCTGAGATGTCATGAAGCCTGAGGCATACTTGTAGCTTCAGGATGTGGCTTTAGCAGCGAGCTGTTGGAGAATTCTGGAATGTTACCAATGAGTGTGTCTCACCTCTGATGCAGTCACCCAGCAAGTGTGGTGTTCATGGTGACCTAGGCACCCTGTTTGACCCAGCAAGTGTCTGAGTGTGACTGGGGGTGAGAGAATCCAGCTGGGTGGGAACAGGTGCAGCACTGGCTCAGTGGGAGAGTGTGAGATGGCCACCTGGCAGGATGTGTGGCAATCTCAATGTCTAGTTGGTGCACAGGCAGATAACTGGGACTCTGCCTTGCAATGTGAAGCATACTCGGGGTTGTGAGAATTGAGCCACATGTGTGAGGCCTGTGTTTGAACCCCTTTTCCGAGAGCTTATCGCCTCCCTACTGAAATCTAGAGGTCATCCCTCCTCACCCACCCCTCATAGAGTAGGTAGTACTTTTAGAAAGCACTCTGTTTCCCAATACAAGATTACAAGGTGGGGTTCATTTCTATTTGTAGAAGAGATGGAATGAAACAGCTTGTTTGAGATCATTTAGAAAAGTTGAGCTTGGACTTAGGGAGATTTTTTTTCCCCCCTCTTAAAACTCTTTCTACCACACCACAGACTCAAAGTTCCAGTTGCTAGAAGGTCCTGGAATAACATCATCATAAGCAATGTCTTGTCATTTTTCTAATGTTTATGAAGAAACATTGGAGTTTTGGTCAAGCCGATAGTCTACAGAATTTGCATAGTTTCCCCAAATAGGGATGTGGGCTTCCTCCTTGTTGTTTCCCTTAAAGTGGTGGTTTCCAAGAACCTATGGATAGTGTTAGGTGAATATATATATATTTTTTGTACTGGGTCTAATTCAGGAGGGGCTAGAGTCAGAAAGACATGCTGGGAGGCTGGGTAGTGGTACATCTGGTCGTGTGTACACATTATCACTTACAAGGATCCAGGTGTAAGCTCCCAGTTCCCACCCATAGGGAGAGAGCTTCATAAGCTGTGGAGTAGTGCTACAGGTGCCTCTATTTTTCTCTCCCTCTATAACATCCCTTCCCTTTCAGTTTCTGTCTTTATCCAATAACATAAAAATAAATAAAACAAACATACAAACAAAGATGGACTAGATGTGAGGACTGAGGGTGTGGGGTCCTGATTTAGAACTACTTGATCTTTAGAACTGGGCTAGGGCAGTACCCACTATTGGAGAAAGCTGGGCCCTTACTCTTTGAAGACTAGAAGTGCTGCTCCCTGAGTTGGTCTCTGGCAGAGGTTTATATTGGTTGTAGGAACACCTGGATTCCAGTGCGCCAGCTAGTACAGCAGAGGGAGCTACTGGGAAGTGATGGGTTTACTTGGACTGAATTTGGAGGGCTCATCTTTTCAGGGGGAACAACAACAGATAGTAGCAGCTACTGGAAGTTTGTTTTATCTGAGTGGTTCCCTGTCTGGGCTAGGGGCACTGGGCATGTGGTTCCCCCCTCCCCCCGCCCCACCCCGCCCTGCCCCAGACCCTCAGTGCTTTCATTATCTGTATGGGGCTGGGAGGGAGTGGCATCTGAAGATCCTTTCTCAAATACTGGTGCTTAGTCTTGTGATTCAGAGGAAATGCCCAGGCATCCAGTAGATGGATGCTCTGTGTCTTGAGTACAATGAAACTGTGATCTAATCACTGCTTGAGCACAGGCGACAAAGTAAAAGCAAGATGCTCTGTGACCATGAGGAATTCTTCTGTTCTAAAAGGAATGAAGGAAAGGAGAAAAAGGAGATGAAGCCCTGTTCCTCAGTGGAGGCTCTGTGCAAGATTGGCACGTGGGCAGGCAGAGGAGAACACAGCCCCACATTGCTCCTGATGTGCCCCTTAACTTCCTGACTCCCCATCCCATAGGCCCTCCCCTCTGACCTGTAGTCTATGTAGAGACTAGGTGTCTCCACAAGGCAGCTGTTTTATACAAGACTGGTCAGGAGAGCAAGCAGGGGTGAAGGCACAGTGGCCTCCAAAGCAAGACTGAACCCCTTTCTTAAGGATTTGTGGGTGGTGGGGCCCCTACGTTCTAGGCATCCCTCCCACCCCACCCCCATAATCTCATCACTTCCCTGCTGCTCTTGCTCCATATTCTTCTTTTCTCCACGAGGAATTCCATCTCTGCAGAGGGAATTGGAAGGTTTAGAGACAGACAGATGGTCACACACTCCATCATTCAGAACTAATTGTCATTCCCCATAACTCCTGAGAAGCACCCTGGGGGGCGGGGTTAGGAGAGAGCTGTCTATTGGGACCTCTGAGGAAGGTTAATCTGATGCAGCTTAGAGTCAGAGGGGATATAAAAGGTTCAGGGCTGACTATAAAATTCCCTGTGCCAGCTGTCATGGGAGGAATTCCTCGTAACTCCTGCCAAAGCCCCATCAGAAGTCAGGGTGCCTTACCTCCTGGGGATCCATTGCCTCGTTGGAATGGGATGGCTGTTCCAATTACTCTCACTTACTCTTCATTATGTAATTATTTACTAAGGCCGTGTTCATGCAGTGGTGCACTTTTGGCTGAATACTTTTGGAGGCAGGCAGTTCCACCGGTGCTTCATCTTAGCAGCTATGGCTGCTGTGTGCCAAGCATCATGCTGTGCAGTGCACACCACTTATCTCAGTGTGCTCTGCCACCACCTTAATGGGGTCCCCCTGCCTGTATCCATTCCACATGGAGAATGCTGAGCCTCACTAACTAATATGCCAGGGTAGCCAGCTTGTAAGTGACAGATCAGATTTAAGTTCAAGTGGGCTCTGTCTCCAACCTAAGTGTTCAGACTCTGAGTCTTCCCTTAAATGATTGGCCTTCTGTCACCTCAGTTGCCCTGTCTGTAAAATGGGGATACTTTCTCCTGCCTGTTGGCTCAATCATGATTCCTCAGTGCAACCAGTTGTTTTTTAGCACTTGTTTTTTAGTTGCTGACATCCAGTTCTGGTTTACTATATGGTGGCCAATCACTATTATACTTACATTACATTCTATTGGGCTCTGCTCATTACTGTTTTTCTCTTATTATTGTGAGTCCCCAGCTAGATCACTAAACTTCTCTGTGCCTTTACTCCTTTTTCTCTGGAGGACAGGCTCACAGCTGTTCCCCCATGAGGGATGCTTTGCCTAGAATGGTGCCAGAGATGGAGCGATGCCTTTCCCTCTAGGTCCAGGATCTCTAGCCTGGCATCTGACTCTGCACAGTTCCTGCCTCTTTTCTCTTCCCAGCCACACTCCCCCAGTCCTGCCTCCCACACGTGGTAATTAAACTCACAACATCTAGTGTAAGCAAATAATAACAAGGACATTATCTCCCTTTAGTCTGTGTTTCCTTTCCTATCATAAAGTAATTAGAATAATGAATGCCTTGAAAAACAATAGGTAAGAGGGCTGGCAAGAGATTATTATCTCCCATATACCTCTTGTGCTGTGAATTATTGATGCATTAAAACCACTGTGCCTGGAGAGGACTCCCTGCTCCCCAGCATGTGTCATCTACATCTCTTCTTTTCCAGGGCCTACCAGGTAGCTGTGGAGCCTGAGTCCCTCAGCTCTGAGAAGCAGAATGCCTGCTTCTTAGATCCCCAGAGAAAGTCCTTGGACTGGTTCAGAAATGCTCCTGGGAGGCACTCTTTTCCTGTCAGGCCCATATTCTCTACTTCTGGGAGAAAAATAAAGCAGGCGGTTCTGTGTCTGGGTGAAGAGAGAGGCCAGGAAAGATCTGGGAGTTAAAGTCCATGGATCAAGTCCTGCCAAGGTGATTAGTACCGGGGATTTGTTATTGAACTTCCCAAATGAGCAACATCAGCATTGGCCAGGAATATGTTATAATGTGGGGCTAGGAACCAGCACTCTATTTATCATCATCATCATCATCATCATCATCATCACCACCACTACCTGGAGGGTTATCACTTGGGCTCAGTGCCTGTACTAGGAGTCTACCACTCCTGGGAGCCATTTTCCTTTTTCTTTTCTTTCTTTCTTTTTCTTCTTTTTACTTGGTAAGATAGAAAGAAATTGAGAAGGGAGGAGGAGATAGGAAGGGAGGGAGACTCATACAACCCTACTTCACAGCTCATGAAACTTCCCCCCCGTAAGTGGGGGGTGAAGGCTTGGATCTTAGTCCTTAGGCACGGTAATGTGTCTAATGTACCCTCAACTGGCCCCTTAGCACTATTTTTAACAAGGTTCCCTTCCTCCCAGGTTTTTCTGATGTCTGCTTAAGTTTGAGAACCACTGGTGTATTGCACCAAAGTAAAAGACTCTGGGGTGGGTGGGATGAGGGGGGAGAGGGTTCAGGTCCTGGAACATGATGGCAGAGGACCTAGAGAGGGTTGTATTGTTATGTGGAAAACTGGGAAATGTTATGCATGTGCAAATGATTGTATTTACTGTTGACAGTAAAACATTAATCCCCCAGTAAAGAAATTTTTAAAAAGTTTAGTAACCACTGCTACTGTCAGTGGCTTGAGGAGAAGTGGGACACTAGTGAAACCAGTTAATTGAACACTTATTTTATGTTGTAGGGCACAATTCAGTCTCACCAGTGATGGCAATATTGTCCCAGTCTTGTGGAAATGGTCTCACCAAGGTTGGAACAACTGAATATATATCTACCTTACTAAAACTTTTGCTGGACCCAAGCCTTTGTGTCTTACCTGTTTGATCTCTATGTGACGGAGACTTGGGATACAAGAAACCCAAGACTGACCTTAGACAGCTCAGGCAGAGGTCCCACAGATGTTAGTAGGAAGCCCCCTTGTGTGTCTAGTCTGTGGTGCCTCAATCTCAGGCCTCTTCTTGCATTGTCCTAGCTCCAGAAGTTCCAAAATATTTGGAAATAGGGCCAGAGCACTGATATTGCTTTCATGACTTCTTTCCTGTCAGTTTCCCCAAGCAGAATGGGGGGAGGGGTGGAGCAATTTCCTGTCTGCTAGCAAGTCCCCAAGAGTGTGCCTCACCCAGGTGTCCCCTTACTGCCTGCCTTCCTCTCCCCCTGATCCCTACTCTGCTTTTCCCCCTTCTTTGTTCTAGTCCCTGTTCTCTGGAGACACAGGTTGTCACCTCCACCTTTGCCCCTGCCTTCTACTCCTCCAATTCACAATGATCCCCAGTGTCTGCTCACTTAGGAAATTAATTCTAGGGATTTAAATTCTGATAATAATTTGTTGGCATTTTTTAAAGCATCCATATTTGTAAAAATAGGTTTGGTGGTTATTTGAGTAGGGAGTCCAGTTAAATATAAGATCAACAAAGAAAAAAAAACTTTTGCCTTCAGTGTTATCTCTGGGGCTCAGTGCCTACACTGTGAATCCACTGCTTCTGTGGCCATCATTTTTCCATTGCTGTTGTTGCTGTTATCGCTGCTCCTCTTGTTGTTGGATAGGACAGAGACAAATCAAGAGAGGAGGGGGAGACGGAGAGGGGAGAGAAAAATAGACTCGAACTGGGATCCTTAAGCCGGTCTCTGATCTTCACACTATGTGTGCTTAACCCGGTATGCTACCGCTTGGCCCCCAGATAATATATATTTTTAGTAGAGATATATCCTCTGCAGTATTTGCAGCACAATTATCAAAAAATCATTTGCTGTTTATCAAAATTCAAATTTCTCAAATGTCCTGTGTTTTCTTCAGCAACTTTAAGCCAAAACTCTGTAATCACTAAATGACTGATACCCATAACTCCCCCCCCCCCCATAACCTTTCCTCAGTCATAGTTAATTGACAATCCCTAGCTCAGGTGCTATAGTTATTGTTGGCAGGAGAATGGGATGATGTGGTTGACTAGCAAGTTTAGTTAAAATCATTATAGAGCTTGCTATCTTTGATTAGTTCACTAACTATACTCCAGCCCCGCAATGCTGCTGCAGATGGCAAGATTTTGTCAAACCTGGGATATCATGCTTGCAACTCCTATATGCTACCTCCTTAGCTACATTCATATTTTTAATAGCAAAGTAGTATTCATTTTTGTACTTATACTACATTCTCTGGAAATTAGACTGTTTCTATTTACTGACTATTGTGAACAATGCAGCAATCTTGCTATACATCTGTACATCTGAGACCTATGTCATGTTATAAACCACTGCTACTTCACTGAGGACAGGACAGACCACCTGCCCCTCTAGGAAGGGCATACAAGCTGGGAGGCAGAGCCCACAGCACACCAAGCCTACTGCCCTCACAGCTACTCCCTGTCGCTTGTCGTGCTGCTTTCTTTCTTTTTTTTCCATTTAAGCTCTGATTTTTTTTAATGATGGAAAGAGAAAATTTCATTCTTCTTTCACAAAGGTTTTTTAAGAATAAATTTAGAAAACAAAATGAGAAATATTACAAAATAAACAAAATCTCAAAGCCATCATCCACATCTTCTCCCTTCTTTCTATCCTTTCAAGTTACTTCCTACTACATCTGGAGCCCTTCCAAATCTGATTCTTTGGGGGGGGGGGTAGGTTGTGCTCTAAATCCAGTTGTTCCTATGTCTCAACCATTGTTCTTTCTGTTTTCAGGAGGCCCAGAAGATTAACAATGGCTCAAGCCAGGCAGATGGCACACTCAAGCCAGTGGACGAAAAAGAGGAGGCGGTGGCAGCTGAGGTCGGCTGGATGACCTCTGTGAAGGACTGGGCAGGGGTGATGATTTCTGCCCAAACCCTGACTGGCAGAGTCCTGGTGAGTCCCCCAACTCCCTCCTCACACAAGGAAGACTACTGTCTGATCTGACATCCCATTGTTTATAAGGCTCTTATTTTTGCTGGGTCTTCTTCAGGTACTTGCTATTGGAAGGTGGGATCAACAGTGAGGGATTGTGTGTGTTCATGGAGGAGAGATTGGCTTCCTCATGCTCCCCTCAGCCAAGTGATGGGTATGCAGACTGGGTTAACATCTGGACAGAGAGGGCATGTGGGGTGTTTAAAGAATACATGCAGGTGTGTATGCATGTGCGTGAGTGTACACACACACACACACACACACACACACACACACACACACATAAATGGACACACTTGCTCAGTCATACTAGAAATAAAAGGGATCAAGTGAATGTGTTTCCATTAAATCAGTAGAAGGTTCATAAATGTCAGGATTCAGGGAGCACGGTGTGTGTGTGTGTGTGTGTGTGTGTGTTTGCTGGCCTTCTAGCAGTATCTTACCATTATTTTCTAGCTTTCAAGCAAAGATTCCCCTTTAAAGTAATTTTAGTTTAGTTTAGTTTTGTTTAGTTTAGTTTAGTTTTGCCTCCAGGGTTATTGCTGGGGCTTGCTAAGTCTGCACTATGAATCCATTGCTCCTGTGACCATTTTTTGGATTTATTGGATAGGACAGAGAGGAATTGAGAGTGGAGGGGAAGTTAGAGAAGGAGAGAGAAAGATAGACACCCACAGAACTACTTTGCCATCCCTGCAGGAGTGGAGTTGGGGGCTCGAACTGAGTTGGGATCCTTGGGTGGGTACTTACACTTCATACTATTTGCGCTTAACCATCACTCAGCCTCCATTAAAGTAGTTTTTTACCCTTCTGCTCCATGTGTTTTGTATCTTCCCCATGATGGAAATCCTCAGTCATGCAGATGGTGAAGCTTGTTGACAGCCCCGAGGCAGCCTGGCCCCAGACTTAGAACATAGTTAGTTCCCCAAGAAGTGCATCTGCACCCAGGACTCATATCTCACCCCTTTTCTGTGCATTTCCTGCTTCCTCCAATCTGTTCATGTGAAGTTGAGCCTTAATGGCTGGCCTTGTGAGCTCCTGCTTCCCAGCAAACATTGAAGGTGGTAAACCAAAAGTGACCGACTGTCTCCTTTGACAGGGACTAAAGGAGTCTGGACTTGGGTCTTTCAGTACAGAGACTTGGAAAATTCTTGGCAAATAGGCATAAAGAGGTCATGTTAGCCAGACCATACTCTTGTCATAGGTGGACTTTCTTCCTAAGGTAGCCCCTACCCACTGAATTCTTGGGTCAACTCCTGGTTAGGAATTTCTCTGAGAAGGATGCTGCATTTCAAATGATTTCATTTTATAATCCTGGCAGCTGTTTTGCATGGACTGCCCTTCCTGGATTTGAAGTTGAGGTTTGGTCGAGAGTCATATGGAGCATAGTTAGGATAAATGGGGGTATACTCATAGTTGAGTGGACCTATGATCAGGCAGGAATGCTGGCAAATTCATGCCATCACCCCTTATATTTCATCACCCCTTATATTTCCTGGTAAAAAACTGAATCATTGGAATTCTTTTTGGGGAGATCTATATATCATGTCTGGGATAAATATCTCACAGTGGCTTGAGGGAAGGAGTGAGACTGAATGCCACACTTCGGTCACAAAGATGGGGACCCAGAGTACCAAGTAGCTCAGGAGGGCAGGGTTCTTTTGTTAACTGAGGACTCTTGTGACCTAAGTCTCTTCAAGCATTGGAATATGAAACTGACTAATGTTAATTGGAGGCAAGACAGAAAGGGAGGGGAATTAATATTGAGACTTTGGGGAAGAGAAAGAAAATGGTAAGCTGGTTGCTACATAAAGACAGAGCAGTCATAATCACAGCCAGTGTGACCCAGCAGTGACTAACCAACAACTGACTCTCCAGGGATGAGGGGAGGTGGCTTGCTGTGGGTGCTGCCCTCTCACCACTCTTCTCTTCTCTTCTCCTGGCCCTTCAGTAAATTTCAATGCTCTTGTTTTATGAGTGAATTCTACATGGAAAACTTCTAGTGCAAGTCCTGGCCATACCCGCTTCCCTGCCTCCCTGGCCGTTAGGAGACAGAGGTCAAAGCAGCCCCTCAGGGGTACTGGGGTAGCTCTGCATGTGGAGGGCAGAGTGCTCAGAGAGACAAAGAGACAGTCAGCCTGTCTACTGGGAGAGCCTCAGTGGGGGCAACTCGTTTATTGAGGGAGAAAGCAGGCAATTATACCCATCACACAGGGAGAATGTCAAGGTAATCAGTAACCCAAACACAGAGCAACACAATGCATAGCCACATTTTGACCTGCGAACTATTTGATCACAAGTAGAATGTTACCTTACAAGGTTTGATCACAAACTTCACAATGCATAGTTCCCCAGGGGTGGTGGTGGTGGTAAATTACAGGCACCTCAGGGCGAGGGGAGGAGGCGGGGGTAGTTGAGCAAGAACATATGTGGTGGCTTTCAAGTTAGGCCAAACACAATGTACAGTAATTCATGGCCTTTGTTTTAAGGGGAGATGAGGGACTTGTGCAGGAAGATAGCCCCCATTCCGGAGAAGCCATCCATCTTTATTTCAGGAGGTCAGGAGAACCTGCCCTTGTCTCAACAAGAAGGGAGAATTGTCATCCCACTTGGATCTCATGGAAACAATGGCCTGGACTTTCTGGGACAGTGGGCCCATCCTCCAACACTTCTATGAATGAGTTTTGGATTCCGGGCACTCATGAGGGATGAGGCCGTGCATTCTGTATAGATAATGGCGATGGAGAAGGAAGATTAGACACTTCGGTTGCATAAAGGTGATGCCTGATGCAAATATATGGCCTCTGTTAATAGTTCTGATTCTCCTCTGTTGTCAGAGTCTGTCAAGTTCCTGAACGTAATGCTGAGCAAGGTGGTTTCTCTAATGCTGGTGGAAACAAAGGATGATCCTTATTCCATTGTACCATGATTAGAAGTTAGTGCAGGAATGCCAGAAGGAGAAAGGCTATGAGTACAAACATTGCATGAGTGTGTGTTGGGGGCAGGGAGCTTAAATACAGCAAAGTAGTGAAGATCAAGAAGTTTTCATAGGGAGGAAAGGCTTTGAACTACAACTTCCATTTCAAGATGAAGTAAAATACTTTTGATGATAGAGAAGATAGCAACACATAAATTCCCTTTCTCTCTCTTCCTTCCTTTTTTTTCCTCTGTCTGTAGCCCCCACCACCCCAAGCCCCATGCCTGAAAACAAGAAAGGGACCATTCTATGGGTCAAAAGCTGAGAAGTAGACCTAGCTGAATAGATAGCCTTTGAGCTGAGCTTTGAATTGTGAGCTAGGAACTTCAAAGCCAAAGCAAAGGAAATTCTTCCAAAGCCAGGGATCAGCAGGAACAGAGAAAGACATTTTGAGAGAATGAGATATAGGAGTTTCAAATAAAAAGGTGCCTGAGAAAGTGAGAATAGAAAGGTGGGCTGAATATAGTTTGTTGGCTTTCAAATGCCAAGCTAAAGCATTTGGACAAGGGACCAGGTGGATGTGCACCTAGTTAAGCACACACATTATAGTGCACAAGGACGCAGGTTCAAGCTTCTGGTTTCTGCAGGGGCAAAGTTTCACTAGTGGTGAAGCAGTGCTGCAGGTATCTCTCTGTCTCTTTCCCTCTCCATATCCTCCACCCCTCTCAATTTCTCTCTGTCTCTATCCAATAATAATATATAAAATATATATTTAAAATTTTTCAAAGACACTATTTACTAAAGATAACATTTTAACTGTTTTAAAAGTAGTTCTAGGAAAATGTGAAAGTGTATCTGTGAAACTGCATTGAGAACTGTAATATAAAGATCATGAATTTTCTAACCATTAGATAGATTTATATTTTTGCCAAGGATAACAGTGTATAGAGCAGTAAAATCCATCTTTTAAAATGTTTTCATTACAATAAATGAAAATATTAAAAGGTTTGGACAGAGTTTTACAAACAGGATTTTTAAAATACTTTTATTTTTGTGTTCATTTTTTATTTGTGATTAATAGTGGGTTACAGTATTTTAAGATCAGTAGTTGTGCAGAGAAAAATACAGTGGAGAGATAGAGATGAAATAATGAAGTGGGAGCTCAGAGGAGGTGCTAGGACTCTGTATCTTGCAATGGGATGTAGAGAGTTATTAAAGTAGAGGTGATCCACTGCCTAGTGGATATGGTGTGTGATACTGTGGAAGTAGAATTCAGAGGCTAATTGAACCCAGCTGCAACTATGATCCTCACACATTACTAAATGCTTATTGGGACCTGGGCACTGTGCTCAGCCTTAAATATTATGACCGGCTTGAAGGGAAAGAACAATGTTGTATGCACTCTATCTTTCCTTTTGCTGTTGTATTGTAGGGGCTCATTACAGAAAATCAAGCAGAGCTTATTAATGAATCTTTAAAGTTGAGGAAACCAAGGCACAGGAAGGGTACTTCCTTGCTTAAGAATATCCACTTTCGTGCAACTGACCAGGCTCATATCAAACTTCCTGTCTCACATTTTTTCTGTGTTATTACTTCCAGGTTGAAGGTCATGTCTTGCCTGCCTGCCACCAGGGTTATCACTAGGGCTCAGTGCCTGCACCACTCCACCTCTCTTGGCAGCCATTTTTTTTTTTTTAATTTCTTGATTTATGATAGACTGTGTGTGTGAGAGGCAGAGGGAGGGTAAGAGAGGGACAGAGTGTTGAGGACACACCTACAGCGTGCTTCATTGCTTGTGAAGCTTTCGCCCTGTAAATGGAGACTGGGTTTTTCAGCCCACACCTTGTACATGGTGTCATGTGCACTCTACTAGGTGAACTACTACCTGACACCATGCCAGCTGTTTTTTTCTAAGTCATTGCCGGCTGTTGCTTTGGTCACAGCATTTTGACATTACCACTTTTGAGCCATTGAGGGCCTGGGGGTGTTTGGCCTGATTCTGGTAACACTTGCAGGCATAAGCACAGTCTGCTCAGGCCTTCTTGGCTGGCACTGCTCATTATGCCAACTGCTCACCAAAGGTCTCCTTAGGGAGGATCTTGTCTGGGCTTCTCTGGTTCCACTGAGCCAAGTAGGTCCCCTGCTGTATCTCTAAGAACAAGCCTCTCAGAGTTCCAGGTGTGGTTCCTTCAGAATAGGGCTTTCCTTAGGAGCAGGCAGGCCCTTGCTCTGAGGAACAGATTTTGAATGGAAGTCTCAGTGCACAAAAGAAAGCAGCTCTGCCTGTTCAGAACCCAAAGCTGTGTTTGTCTTGAGCTGTCCAAATGTTTATCCTTGCAACAATGGGACTAAAGCAAGACTAGACACCGGCTGTTCAGTTTCCCTTTTCAATTTTTAATTCGTTTTCCTTGACGTTTGGCTCAGGAGCTTGGCCTCCACATCTGGGCCCCTTTCTCATCTGTCTCCTTGTCACAGGTGAGAGTCTCAAAGCTGGAGCATTTTGAGTAAGGCCCAGCTGGGGAGAGATTTGCCAAGACAACTTCAGCATATCTGCTGGAGAGAAAACAGAAGGACTGATTTGTCTCAAATCCTCAGGGTCTCTCAAACATCATTCAGCAAATGCTTATCTTGCCTGCACCAGGCACCATTCTAGGCACTGGTATAATGGCAGTGAACATAAAATGCGCTATTCATATTGATACACTAGATAGAAATCCGTGGAGCTCAGTACAAGAAAATAATGATAACCAAATGATAACCATTCACCAGTACTTTCCTAGTTAACACCTGGAATTTCCTCAACAAAATGACTTAAAAAAAAAAAAGTGGCTTCAGGAGGTAATTCACCTGGCAGAGTGCACATATTGGCATGTTCAGACACTCAACAAACACGTGGAAGTACCATACACAGGGAAAGCTTTCCAAGTGGTGGGGCAGCGCTTGTGTTCCTTCTTCTCTCTCTGTCTCTCTTCCTTGATGTGGGAAAAAAATGTAAACAGCAGAAGTGGTGAACTGTATAGGCTGTGAATCCCCAGCAAAACCCTGATGGCAATAAACAAATTAATTAAGTAAATAAGATAAAATATTTGAAGATAAACATCTCTTGACCAGGTCTCAGAACAGCCTTGCCACTCATCTCAGTTCCCATTCTTAGCTTCACTTCACTCAAACAGCAAGACTGGACAAGGCTTAGGGGATCTACATCAAAGTGAGCGAGTATCACACTGTCAAGGGTTAGTGTTTCTTTTGTCTTTTTTTTTAAATTAAAAGGATTTATCTTTTTTTAAATTATATTTATAAAATCTGGCATATCCTGGAAGAATTACTGATACATTTCATATTGAGATTTAGAATTGACCTGCTCTGGGGGACATTTCAGTGTGGCAGAGAATATACCATAGGGATATCTCCTAGTTATTTGGGTGTTGTGTGTGTGTGTCTGGGGGGGGGGACGTATTTCCACTTCATTTCATGTTATCTCCTATCAGCAGAGATTCGGAGAAAGATAAATACTTCTTTGTGCCAGGGACTGCTGTGTCCTTCTGGTGAAACTCCACTGAACACTAAGTTGGGAAAAGGATAGTGGTTCTCATTTTGTGTGGTTACTTGGAGCCAAGTTGGTGGTTCATTAAAAATACACAGTTTACATTCTATGTATTCACAGTTTACATTCTATGTATTCACATCCTCCTTCTTGTCTCTTCTCTCGTCTTCCTTTTGCGAGGATTTTCTCACTCTCATGTCTGAATTTCACATGTATGTGGTTATGTGCTTCATATAGTTTTCTGAGTCAAACTAAATCCTTCTAAGTATAAGGCAATGTACATAAATAGAGAGGGCATGACTACACTAAAGAGTAGAGTCTTGTTTTGCCTAGTCATATTTTACAGAACTGGAAGCCAAATTCAGTCATAGAGATGGTCTAGTTCAGTTTTGGAGGGTTTTTTTCCGCCCCCAATTCTTCCTATTTTTGTTTACTTCTTCTCATTGGTTTTACATAAATTATAATAGTGTAAAATTTCGGGGGTATATCTTTTGCTCCTCTGTGTGTATAAAAATCATGATGCTGGGGGTCAGGCGGTGGCGCAGTGGGTTAAGCGCATGTGGCGCAAAGCGTGGGGACCGGCGTAAGGATCCCGGTTCGAGCCCCCGGCTCCCCACCTGCAGGGGAGTCGCTTCACAGGCGGTGAAGCAGGTCTGCAGGTGTCTATCTTTCTCTCCCCTTCTCTGTCTTCCCCTCCTCTCTCCATTTCTCTCTGTCCTATCCAACAACGAATTGCGTCAACAAGGCCAATAATAATAGCCACAACGAAGCTACAACAAGGGCAACAAAAGGGGGGAAAAATGGCCTCCAGGAGCGGTGGATTCATGGTGCAGGCACCGAGCCCAGCAATAACCCTGGAGGAGGGAAAAAAAAATCATGGTGCTTACCATCAGAGTTTGAATGTCATCTCCTTGTCAAGAAGACCCCTCTACCAATTCCTTTCATTCTATTACCTTCTCTTTCTAGTATTTGCCATAGTTCTCTGGCTTTCTCTCTCGCCCCCTCTCTCTTCCAGTTTGTATATTTTAGTTATTTCACATGTGAGTGAGATCATCTGATTATTTTTTACTTTCTTACATATTTCACTTAGTACAATCACCTCAGATTCCATCCATTTTGTTGTAAAATTTTGATTCCAGCTACCTGACAGTAAAGTGGTATTCCACTGAGCTGATATGTCTTGCCTCCAGGGTTAGTGCTGGGGCTTGGTGCCTGCACTACAAATCCACTGCTCTGGGTAGCCATCCCCTGCCTTTTTTTTTTTTTTTTTTTTTTACTGGCTAGGACAGAGAAATTTAGAGGGTGGGGAAGACAGAGAGGGAGAAAGAAAGATACAGACACCTGCAGACCTGCTTCACCACTTGTGAAGCGTCTTCACTGCAAGTGGGAAGTGGGGGCTCGAACCCAGATTTTTGCGTGGGTCCTTGTGCATAGTTCTGTGTGCACCACTGCACCCTCTCCCTCCTTGCTGCCAGTTGATAGCCCACAGTTTCTTTATCCAGTCATTTGTTAATGGGCATTTGGGTTGATCCATGTTTGGGCTGTTGTGACAATGTAGCTGTGACCATAAGGGGATGTCGATCATTTGGATTAATATTTGTATATCCTCTGGATAAATGCTTAGGAACAGCATTATAGTATAGTATGTATGGCATTTCTAATTTTATTTTTCGGAGGAGTCTTCACACATGGTTGGTACATTTTAAAAGAACTAGATAGTAAAATACTTGTTGCTTTGCTGTCCTTGGGGATCTTGACTATTCAACTCTGCCCCAGAACTACAGACTAGAATAGCCACAGATTATGCATGGATGTAACTATGTTTCAATAAGACTTTATTTACTAAAACTAGCCTCACTGTCTGGTTTATAAATAGGACAATTGAAAGGCAGAATCAGAATGGTAAGGAATTTCCTAAGATAAGACAATTCCCTTTGATGGGAATATGCTTAATCAGATATGTGCATTTATTGCTGTTGTTTCTCCCTTTGGGTGACTCATAGTGCTGGTGACATTTTTCATCAGTTCCTTTCCTTTTCCTTTTAAGTGATACCTGGTGGTAACTTGGCTCACAGCTCACATGCCCATTGTAATCCATCTTCATTTATCTGTCAGGTATGCCCACATAAAGTGTTTTGAGAATTTTTAAATTCATTTATTCTTTTAGATAGACACAGAGAAGGGTCAGAGAGGTTGAGATAGTGAAGGTGACGACATCAACAAATCTTCTTTTTATGCTGGAAAAGTCTTTCTTGACTTGGGCTAATTGCACAGGAAAGCACTACACTATCCAAGTGAACTCTTTTGCTGGCCCTACATAAAACTGTATTATCTTTATATATTTATTGAATATAGACAGCCAGAAATTGAGAGGAAAGGAGGTGATAGAGAGGGAGAGAGACAGAGAGAGACACCTGCAACACTGCTTTACCATTCGAAAAGCTATCCCTCTGCAGGTGGAGACTGGGGCCTCAAACCCAGGTCCTTGAACACTATAACATGTGTGCTCAAGGTGGTGCACCACTGTCTGGACCCTCGCTTACATAAAACTCTTATCTCACCTGCAAATGCTCCAGAGATTGCTAGAACTTTTAGTAAGATTTAGAATTTTCAGTAAGGTTGCCCTCACAGTGTAAGATGTATTTTGCTCTCTGTGCTACTGGGAGTACATTGAAATCTTGTTTGAACTGTTCTAGCTCCCTTAAGAAAGATATTTTTTAATCTTTTTTTAAAAAACTTTTTATTTATAAAAAGGAAACACTGACAAAAAAGAAAGGATTAAAGGGGTACAATTCCACACAATTCCCACCACCAGAACTCCGTATCCCATCCCCTCCCCTGATAGCTTTCCTATTCTTTATCCCTCTGGGGAGTATGGACCCAAGGTCATTGTGGGATGCAGAAGGTGGAAGTTCTGGCTTCTGTAATTGCTTCCTGCTGAACATGGGCGTTGACTGGTTGATCCATACTTCCAGACTGCAGAGAGAGATCTTTTTAAGGAACCACCTGGTAATTCCCCTCTAGGACTTAATAAGTGGCTGTTCATTTTATCCTATTTAAACATAGTTTAAATTTTGAATATAAATGAAAAGTCAAAGGCAGTGCACTTTCTCTGTATTATTAAGCAAGGAGATTTGTTTTTGATGAATGACACACTAGCTTGCACTGGATTTGCTATTCGTTACCCAGTACAGTTGGATGCGGGAATGTGAGGCAGAGAAGTCCTTAAATCCCCAGTGCACCCATGAGACATCATAGGCTGCCTCTCCCTCCTTGGCAGGGTCACATCTTGGTGTTGCAGCTACTGATGGTTGGCATCCTTACTGCTTTAACTAGATAATACAGAAAACTTTGTCTAGGAGATGCTACAGGATTAAAAATGGCTCTCTGAAAACATAGGCAGACTTCACTTCTTACCCTATTTTGAAGATTGCCTACACAGATCAGCTTGTAAAGGCACAAGAAAATCCTGCAGAGAAACAGCAAAAAGCCTTTGTACTGCTCAACATTTGCCATTCTTTCTTCACCAAGGAACCCTTTCCCCATGAAGCACCTGGCCGGAAACAACCCACTTTGGGAAACATTTAACAAACTTAGGGTTAGCAGTTGCTAGCTTGTGGGCCAAATCTGGCTCACTGCCTGTTTTGTTGGGCTCATCCCCTAAGTAAGGATGTTTATATATTAAAAAGAAATTAAATCCATAGAAGAAGAATTTGTGATGTGAAAATTATATGACATTCAAATTTCAACAAAGTTTGATTGGGATGCAGCCATGCACATTCATGTATATATTGTATTGTAATGTACTGCAATGGCAGAACTACATAGTATTTAAAGAGTCTGAAATACCCACCAGCCTGAAATAGTTACCGCCTGCCCTTGTGAAGGAAAAGTTTGCCAGCACCCAAACTAAATCTTCAAGTTCCCCCTCTGTTCTAGGACTGTCAGTATTCCTTTCTGTGTGACTAGTTAACTTCTCCCCCATCTTGCAATGCATATGATATATAAGAGGGCCAGATGATGGCACACCACGTTGAGCACACACATTACCATGCACAAGGACCTGGGTTCCAGCCTCTAGTCCTGCCCTGCAGGAAGCTTTATGAATGGTAAAGCTGTGGTGCAGGTCTCTCTCTCTTTCTCCCTCTTTATCAGCCCCTCCTCTCTCACTTTCTCTCTGTCCTATAAAATAGATAAATAAGATACATAATAAAATACTTTTTTGTCCCCTTTCCATAGAAACAAGGCCTGTATTTATTTCCACAGGCACAACGAAATCCTGTGGTTGACCCGTTTCAGTCCCCATGTTCCACAGTAGGTTTTCTGATAGGCCAGCTTGAGAATTTCACTTCCAAACTCTGTGAATTGTGACTGGGAATTCGGTAGCAAGGTCACTCCCCATGTAACCCTCTGCATTCCCCACATCTCAGTCTCATTCCTGCCATGGAGTGGACTCCTGGTCCCAGCGTGCCAGCCACACTGGGCTGGTTCACACATCACACCTCTGTGTGTGCGGGACTCTCCTTAAAACAGTTTGTAAAGAGCTGATGCTAATTTCTTTTTTTTTTTTTTTTAACATTTTTAAATTTCACTACCTGGGCTCCTCAGATCTCCCCTGCAAAAATGTAGAGTTTCAGAAATTAGTGCTCAGTTTTGTTGTCATGCCTGTGACCGATATTATTATTATTAGTAATAACAATTATAACAATCGACAAGACCATAGGATAAGAGGGGCACAATTCCTACCACCAGAGTTCCACATCCCATCCTCTCCCCTGATAGCTTTCCTATTCTTAGATATCACCTTTTTTTTTTTTTTTGTAAATTATTTTTCTTCTTTTTTTCTGTTTTACCAGAACACTGTTCAGTTCTGGCTTATGGTGGTGCAGGGGATTGAACCTGGGATGTTGGATCCTCAGGTATGAGAGTCTGTTTGCATTACCGTGGTGCTATCTACCCTCTGCCCAGCTTTCCCATTCTTTATCCCTCTGGTAGTATGACCCAGGATCAATATGGGGTACAGAAGGTGGAAGGTCTGGCTTCTGTAATTGCTTCTCTGCTGAATATGGGCATTGACAGGTTGATCCATACCCCTAGACTGTTTCTACCTTCTCCTATCGGGGCCGGGCTTAGGAGAGGTGGAGTTCCAGGGTACATTGGTGAGGTCGTCTGTCCAGGGAAATCAGGTTGGCATCATGGTATCATCTGCAACTGGGTGACTGAAAAAGCACAAAGATATAAAGCAGAAAAAATTGATTAATAATCAGGAACATAAAGGCAAGAATATAGCAGATGAGATTTGGGGTCTCCATTTTGGAAAAAAGCTAGTAGGTCTATTTTAGGTATATTCCAAGGGTGACTGATATTTGAGCCTGACCTCCACCAGGTTGAGGGTAGCTTCTGTACTATGGTGTCTTTCCCTCAGCCCCTCTATCTGTCAGGCTCTGTCTCTATATACTTGAAAAAAATTGACCTGGAACTGTTGTGGTCTACTTTGTCATTCATTGATTCATTCATTGATTCATTCATTGATTCATTCATTGATTCATTCATTCATTCATTCATTCATTCATTCATATAGATAAATATCACAGTGCTGGAGCTTCTCCTAGTGCTATACCATCTTCTGTGTGGTGCCAGGGTTCAAACCTGGGCCATATGTGTGACAAGCCAGGTGTCCTATTGAGTGAGCTATCTCTCCAGTCCTGTCCATGTCCTTGCTGCACAGAATTGAACGTAGTCCAGGCAGTGGATACACTAGTAAATAAGGTAGGGGACATCACAGCCTTCTTTGTCTCCTACCCTCTTTTCTTTCTGACTCAGCTTCTCTGCCAGGTCTGGGGAAGAGGAGCTCTGACCCCCAGCTCACCCAGCAGAATGTGAATGTGGGCTCCTCTTCCCTGTGGAATAAGCTCCATCTGACGCATTCTGTCACAAGGAGGATAGGCAGAGTATTCACTTAGCAACCCCAACTCATCCTGCTGGGCTGGAGCCCTCCGCTTTCTCAGCCTTTTATTTATTTACTTATTTATTTATTTGCCTCTGGGGTTATCGCTGGAACATTGGTACTTGGTATGGGTACTACAAATCTGCCACTCCTGGCAGCTACCTTTTCATCCCCCCCCCTTTTTTTTAAATTTGATAGGACAGAGAGAAGTTGAAAGGGGAGGAGATAAACAGGAAGAAAGACACCTGCGCCTGCTTCGATGCTTGTGAAGCATACTTACTGTAGGTGGTGAGTGGGGGGCAAAACCTGGGTCCTTGCGCATGGTAATGTGTGCTTAACCAGGTGCACCAAAACTCGGCCCCCATCTCAGACTTTTATGAAGGTGATATGCCTTATCTTTTGGCTTCTTAGTTTCCTCGCTGGTTTAATGGGGATAATAACAGTCCCTGCCTTTGAATTTTGTGATGATTTGCTATATCTGTGCACATAAAAACATCTTAAATGGTGCCTAGTACTCTTAGTACTACTCTTAGCTATCATATCAGTTTTGCTATTGTTGTGAGTCCAGTCACCATGTGATGGAGGGAATAGGCTGGGATGCAGTCCCTCAAGGACAGAGAGTAATTATTACATCCTTTCTTTCAGAAGAAATGGAACAGCCCTCACACCTCAACAAAACTAGATGTCCTCTCAGGGTTCTGAGCTAGCTTGACTATGGCCATCTGAATGGGGACAGGAGTCCCAGGCTGGATCTGGTGTGGGTCCAACTAGCTAATGAGGTTTGCTTCGCAGATACAACACAGCCCCTGTCACTTATGAAACTGGCTCCTGCCACCCTGACTCACTACTGTCAATTCAGCAGGAAATGCTCATTTCATATAGTCTTCCCAGACTGGCCTGGGGCTAGAGCACTGGCTGGGTTCTCCTTCAGAGCTCTACTTTCTGAGTGCATCTGCCATAGGAAATGCAGTGGCAGGATGACAGACAAGTCTTGTGGAAAGGTCAATTGCTATCATAGTGTCCCTATGCCTTGTCCTTCTTATAACTGGGGCAAGACTAGCAGAGACAACCCTGGTTTCAGTGGACACATTGGCACAGATATGAAGGGAGGCATCTTATCTATATTTATTTATTTTTATATTTTATAGTTTGACAAGACTGAAGTTGAGAGGGGAAATGAGAGGTAGAGAGACAAAGAGTCACTTGCAGCACTGCTTTACCACTTGTGATGCTTCTGTCTTGCAGGTGGGGGTTGGGGGCCTGAACCTGGGTCCCTGAACATGGTACATGGATGTATGCTCACCCAGGGGAACCACCATCCAGCCCCTTCAGGGAGGTCTCTTTAACATCCATTTGGGTAGCAGTAGCCACACATCCACTGGAGGGGTGCAGGCAAAATGCATTAAGTCATCAGTAGTAAGGAAATGCAAAATCTCTTCGGAGCTTTTCACTCATTCCTTCAAATATCCCCAGGGAGCTCAGTAGCTATCAGCTGCTATTCAGGGCACTGGACTGGGTTTTACCAGTGAGATCTGCAAAGTGAAATCATCCAGTATTTTGAAAGTGAAAATGTTATGCATGAATTTCCCCCCAAATGCTTCTAAGTGACAAGGTTTTTGAAATCGAGTTGGGTGATAAATCAGTCTGCAACCCATCCATCAGTCTTTGGACAGGTCTGGGAGCTCTCAACTCTTCTAATCCTGAACTCACATCTTCTGTCTTCCTGCTGCTAGGCCCAAGGGCCTGAGCAAATGTGTTTATATGACTGTTAAACTAATTTCTCCCTCCAGCAGTCTCTCCCACTCTCCCTCTTTTCCTTCTTTCCTTCCCAACCAGTGAAAACTGGTGCCCCCTGGAGGCTTTGCAGGAAATGAAACACCCACCATCTTGGTATGGGACCCACCCACCATCTTGGTATGGGAGACCCTCACCCCAGCCTTATCCAAAGGCCTTCAAAGGGTAATAAGAATTTAGCAATCCCTGTTGATGCTGGTGCTCATGTGGGTGGCCTCACAACCGAGGTAGCCGTTGGCTTCCCTGTTGCCGATTCAAGGGATCACGCAAAACAGAAAGGAAAAGCCAGGGGAAATTCAGGTATGAACATCCGTTTTATTCAGATAAAGATAAGGCTTATATAGCAGAGTGGAACAGAGAACATTTTTCAGTAATTATAGGTTTCCAAAAGGTCAGTACCCTTATGGTGTGGAGGGCTTAAGGAATGACGAGAATTGATGAGATAGCAAAAGGTCAGGATGATTAGTTACCATAAGGCAAAAGATGTTAATTAACCAAAGGTATTAAGAAAAACATGATGGTTAAACCAGCAGAGTGAGATAAAGCAGAGAAGAGCAGAGTATTGATGTAAGATATGATGATCAAAGAACTGGGAAGTAATGTGTGTGGGTCTCATTGTTAAGTTACTGGCAAGGCAGGGTGATAGACTATAGTTTTGTATGTGATCAAAGATGGTGAACTTATAGTGAACTTTTAAGTGAACTTTCAAGCAGGCAACCATTTGGTTTGTAGCAAGGGAATGAGTTAAGTGTTAGAGGGCACAGGCCTTTGTGAAGCCTGGGAGATTGACAAAGGGAAACTAAGTCAGGAAAGCTTTTTCCTCCAAACTCTATCCCTGAAAGGGAGAGACTGACAGGTGGGGTATCTTTCCAGACCTCCATCTCAAGGATGGGAGAGTTCCCCTATGCTCTACCATGCTTTCACATTATCCCACACCTATTTGCCATAAAAGTGGCCTATTGGCCCAAGATTGTCTTTCCAGCCTCCATTTTAGCTATGAGGAAGTTCGTTTAGCAGAGAGACTCAAAAACAGAGATGATGAGGTAGGTAGACAAGGTCAGTCACCAGCCATTGTCATCGCCAGGGAACAGTCACACTCAGGACCATGTGCTAGCTGACACCTCCCAGTTGAATTTCCTAGGCTATGTTTAGGAGGAGGCAGACTGACTCGTGCCTGCCACCCCCAAACATGCCAATTTGGTGCACTAGAAGCCCCAGTTTTAGGATGTGGGGCCAAAATGAGGCTTTTTTTTTTTTTCTTTTTCCACTATTAAAAGAATGACTTTATGGGAACAACAAAAGAAATCCACCATTTTCCCTAAAACTTTATTTTGACAATTGCCCTCTAGTGTTTGAGCAGTGAGGGAACTAGTACAGGACAGTTGCTTCCCTGCCTTTCTTTAAGGAACTAGGACACTTAAAAATGACCTTCCACCTTCTGCACCCCATAATGACCGTGGGTCCATACTCCCAGAGGGGTAAAGAATAGGAAAGCTAACAGGGGAAGGGATGGGATACGGGGTTCTGGTGGTGGGAATTGTGTGGAGTTGTACCCCTCTTATCCTATGTTTTTTTTTTCAGTGACTCATCTTTATAAATAAAAATTAAAAAAAATCAATTAAATGTAAATTTAAATTAAATTAAATTAAGCACTAGGGCTATCTTTTTGTTCATGAGAAGTTAATTTGGGTTCATAAGATTGGACAAGTGCTAACATTGAAGGTATGATAAAAGTAGGAAACCAGCTGCCGGTCTAGTGGATGCTTGATTCCCAGTTTACAAGCCTGTGGGGATATAGATCCTTCCCTCGGGCACTAAATAACATTTTCAAACTGTATGTACTTCTTTCCTGCCCAAGGAGACCTCTGGGACTTCCTTGTTTATGTGGAGGTAGGCTCATCCAGAAAGTAAATGAACTTGGGGGGTGGGGGAAAATGGTGCACCCAGTTAAGCTTTTATATCAACATCTGCAAGGACCCATGTCTGAGCCCCTACTCCCCACCTGCAGTGGTGAAGTGGGTCTGTAGGTGTCTATCTTTTTCTCTCCCTCTCTATCTCCCCATCCCTCTCAATTTCTCTCTGTCATGTCAAATAAAAATATAGAAAGGGGGGAAAATGGTCCCCAGGAGCAATGGATTCATAGTGTAGGTACCAAGCCCCACTGATAACCCTGGTGAAAATAAAAGATAAAATAAATTTTAAAAAAGAAATAAAAGTAAGTGTATATATATATATGTATATGTGTTATAATATGCATGTGTATGAATATATATATATGTATATGTGTTATAATATGCATGTGTATGAATATATATATGTATATATATATATGACTAAATATACTACTTTTTTCAAAATACAGAATTCAGAGAAGTAATCTAAAGGACTGAGAAACTGTCAATTTCCTAGAACAAATTTGAATTCTGTATGCCTCTCCACTCTCTGCCACTTCTCGTTTCTATATATATATATATATATTTTTTTCCCTTTCCCTTTCTGTGATTGCTAGTGAAGCAACTGCCCTAAGGGAGACTAGGATTCACTCTTTGAAAAAGAGAGAGAAGGAAAAGACCCCATTTTCACACAAGCCTCCCTCAAATATGAGCTTTGCTTACACTAAAATGAGCTTGAAATAGAGGCTGACTCACAAAACAGTGGCATTTCAGAGGACAGAGACTGTGGGCTTCTAGTTGCCACACTGCCTGCTGGGTCTGTTAGCTTCTGGGTCCAGATACAGGAAGGTGTGGGGTTTAAAATTCCCATCAAGAGGGGTCCAGGATGTTTTCCTTGTGTCTGTCTGGAGATAATTATAGCAGCTATGAACTGAGAGATGTGTGCCAGGGTTTATACCCCAGGAATAAGAAATAACTTCCTATAAAGTAAAGCTGTTGTTTCTGGAGCTGCTTAATCCCCCAGGTACCTGTTTGGGCTCCTGGGAAACTACCATGAAGTTATTGTCTGCCTCTAAACCATCAGGTGTGTGTATCTGGTCTCCTGGCCACCTTGGACCTCTGTAAGTTTATCAGAAATAGGATAACAGTTTACTCATCTAGATTCATATAGTGTGTTCTTCTGGGCCTTGGGGATGGACAGTATTTATGAACAATATGGGATAAGAGAGCAAAAATGAAAATCAATTTCACCCGAGGATCTGTGGACAGCAGAAAACTGGGTTCTAATGCAAGTCCTGCTATGACCTTGGGAAACGGATCCTCTTTCAAGGTCTTAGTGTTTCCATGGTAAAATAAGGGATAGCATTAATTTGTTAGCAGTCCCAAAGGTGTCCCATGCTTTCTCATTCTCACTGCTATCCTTCCATTAGTAAAGGCAGACAACTTGGCACTAAGCGCAGCCCTGGAAGAACTTCAAAAGGAGGAAGAATATAGTCCTTTAATTTTCTTCTTATTTGTTTATTTGTTTTTGGATAGAGACTGAGAAATTTAGAGGGAAAGGGGAGATAGAGAAGGAGGGAGGGAGGGAGAGAGAGAGAGAGAGAGAGAGAGAGACCTGCACCACTGCTTTACCCCCTGCAGGTGGGGATCAGGGCCTTGAACCCTTATTCTTGTGCATGATAACATGTGAGCCCAACCAGGCACTACATCACCTGGCCCCAGAATAGTCTATTCTTAACTACAAAACAGGAGGGGAGGAAGAGGTAATAAAGGATTCTCCCTTCCTGCTCCTCTCCTGTCTTTGTTTTCACTTAAAATAAGATGGCAAGACCATGTTCCTGGCCCATATTTGATCCCACACTGTAGGAGAGTTGCTGTGTCACTAGACGAACTTTTGATGCAGTCTCTCTTTTTTGTAGTATGAATGCAAAAGCAGACCAGAGCAGTAAAACTGTGCCCTGACACTGTAAATAAATAATTAAATAAACAAGTTTTAATGTGATGGAGGGTGTCTTTATTTCTCACTTATCTCTTCTGATTTCTCATTTAAAAGATTTATTTTGAGTCTGACACACCCAGTTGAACACACATGTTACAATGTGCAAGGACCCAGGTTCAAGTCCCCAGTCCCCATCTGCAGGGGAAAAGCTTCATGAGCAGTGAAATAATCAGTGCCTCAGGTGTCTCTCTCTATCCCTCTGTATCTCCCCCTCCCCTCTCAATTTCTCTTCATCTCTATCCAACAAATAAGTATTTTAAAAATAAATTGTCTTTAAAATTATTTATTTATTTTATTTATCTCCATAAGGTATTTAGAAAGAATTTCACAAGAGAGGGAGGGTCCAGAGGCATTACTCTGTCACATGTGGTGGCTAGTAGGATGGGACCAGGAGTTGCAGGCATCCAGACTACACACTCCAGTAGCTTGAGCTACTAGACTTTCCCTTTTGGACTTCTTTCCAGAAGGAACTCAATGTGCAGAGGGAACAGGGCCTGTGACTGCAGAGTGGAGCGGGGAGAAGGATGCTTTGAAGGAAGGTCACAAACCAAAGGGACAAATCTCCCTACAGGAGTTGTTTCTTTGTTGACCACTTTAGTTCTGCATCCCTTCCTTGAGTCAACTTTAAGAACAGTTGGAAGTCTGTGAGGAAATCATGGTCTGATTTGATTACCCCTCCCTCCCCATAGCCACCCATCCTCCCAGCACCAGAATTGCCTTTAAGAGCCTCCTTTCCCACTGAGCAGCCTCTCTTGGAGGAAACCTTATGTGAGATACAACCTCAAGTCTTTGCTATTTGCACTGTTCTAACGGAACTGCTCTTGTAGTCTGCCATTTTGTTTCTGAAACTTCTCTTCATTTGTTTAGGCATAAGAACCTCAGTCTCTTTGTAACTATAAGCATTTCATAAGAAGCATGTTCATTAAAAAAAAAAAAAAATATATATATATATATATATATATATATATATATATATATATATATATATAATAACAACCAGCGGAGACAACCAGGAGAGGCTGAGTGAGGAAGGGTTACTGTGGCAAATGCCATTTTTTCTTTGTGGAGGATGATAGTGTACCCAGAGGACTGGGGGGAATTACTAGGTCAAACCCCACATTTACAGCAACCATGCAAATGCTGTGAGCGATTAGTGGGTTTGCCTTTGCATAAGTTCCCCAAATCTAGCTTCCTTTTAAATGAACCTTTTAAATTTAAAAAGCAACTGTAACAAACTCCCAACTGACCATTTTAAGTATTTCCAATTTAATTAACATGATTTAAGCAAAGAATCCCAGGGAGTAAGCACTGAGCTCTTCCCTGTATAAAACTTGCAAAAACATCACCATTCAGATGACCTGTGAGCACATTGCAAACTACTGGCTTTATCTGGTTGGTTTTTGCCTCCCAAGTTTTCAGCACTGCCTCTGGTTTCCATAGCACCCTGGCCCAAGGGGAATTTCTATGTTGGGGAACCAGGGTTATCTCTAGCAAACAAATCTTAGAAAGGCAATTCGGCAAACCACCCTTTGAGCCTCTTCCCCCCCCCACCCCAAGTAGAATTTCCCTTGCCTGGGTTGAGATGGAGAGATTTAGATAGTACAGAAATAAACCTGCAACCATATTCTCTTTCATCTAATTCTCAGACAGCCTCTGGTGCTAATTAGTTCTGCTGTAGATTCTGTCAGACCTTGAATCCTACTCTTTTTGCCACCGGAGGTATATTTCAGAGATGCAAAATGACATGAAAAACAGTCTACTTTCTTGAAAGATACTGTGTACATTAAACAGACACATTAAACCATTTACAAGTGAACTGTTTGTTCTTAAGGATCTGGAAGAAAACTGAATTTCTAATTGTGGGTTCTTTAATAATTATCAAAAGAACTGAGGGTAATAACTAAATGTCTTTGAACGTCTTTAGGATATTTTCTCTTCTATGATTTCAAAGAATTTGGAAAGGAATAGAATTGTCTACTTGGTTGAAATCTTTTATTTTATTTTATTTTTTTAATATTTATTTATTCCCTTTTGTTGCCCTAGTTATTTTATTGTTGTAGTTATTGTTGTTGTAATTAATGTTGCTGTTGTTGGATAGGACAGAGAGAAATGGAGGAGGGGAAGACAGAGGGGGAAGAGAAAGGTAGACACCTGCAGACCTGCTTCACCGCCTGTGAAGCGACTCCCTTGCAGGTGGGGAGGTGGGGAGCCGGGGATTGGAACCGGGATCCTTAAGTCAGTCCTTGTGCTTTGTGCCACCTGTGCTTAACCATTGCGCTACTGCCCGACTCCCGGTTGAAATCTTTAAGAGAGTAGAAGGGAACTATATTGTGGATGAAATTTATAGCAGAACTAGGGACTAAAAGGCTCGAGAAAAATATATATGTCACTCTGGGAGTTTCAGACATGGAGTTCATAGCCTTGACTTCTAAGACTGAAGTGGGGAGGAGGGGGTGAAACAGAAGAGGGAATAAAAAAGCTAGAACTTACTTATAGTTGACTGCAATGAGAATACATGTACTTGCAGCATTTTATAGCTCTGGTTAAGGGATTAGAAGAGAATTAGTCCAGTGATGGGGGAACTATTGTCTTTTCCTAAGTCCATTCTGTTGTTGTTTGGGGGAACACTGCTCAGCTTTGGTTTATAATGGTGTGTGTGGGATTGAACCTGGGACCTTGGAATCTCAGGCATTAAAGTCTGTTTGCATAACCATTAAGCTGTCTCCCCCACTCTACCCCTAACTCTGTTTAATTGATAGTGACTATTTAAAATGCTATGCTCAAGATTCAAGGCTCAGCAGAGTGACTGGGCCTCTACTCTAGACAGTGATATGGTTGATAAGTGATGTCTGCTGTGAGCAGTGCTATAGAGGGCAGTTGTGACAGTGCTAGTTGTGCCATATGATACCATGGCTATCTCTGTTCTTGAGCATTTTCTCCAAAGTTTATAAGTGATTAAATAATTATCTGTCCAGGGTTGCACAGTTAGTTCTCGGTAGCATATGGAAATGGACCTAGGTCTCTTGCTTCTGTCTAGTTAATATATGATACCCGAGCTCCATAAGTTAGATCCAAGAAGAGCAGAAAGTTGCCACCTTCCTATATGAGCCTTCTTTTCCCTCTTTTATCCACATCCCCCCCTTTTTATATTGCAGTCTGACTTCAGATTTTTCCATCTGGAGACTTTAGTGTTTTGAAAGAGATGTGTTGGGGAGAAGTCATGGGGGTTGGTTCCAGGGCCACAGTAATTCTGCAGTCAAACAGATGTAAATACAAGCACAGTTCTGCTATCTGTCAGGTCCACTCTCAGAGCTCTTAGCTCACCTAGACCACCGCCCTCTGACTGTAAAGCTATTCCCTGATTTCATTCTCCTTATCCCTTCAGATGTATTTTCCTGAGCCCCCACTATCCTAGCACCTTAAAAAAAGTCTTGGTGGTGGCTGATGTGTCATTGTTTCCTCTCTTGCTTCAGAAGCCTTACCTTCTGTTCTTCCTGTTTCTTCCCTTAATGCTTTATCTAATCAGGTATTCATGCACACATCTTACTGGCTGCACTAACAAAAAGAAAGACATTTTGCTTCTGACCAAAGGCAGTTTCTGCCACTGACATGAATTTAAAAGTCTACAATTTTTTGCAAGGTGGGAGCAGAGGGAGCATCCTGGTCTACATCCAGGGAGCCATAAAAGTTTGCTAGGATTTTATTGCCCCCATCAAGATGAAAATGGGATTCCAAGGTTTCAAGTATGATAGATAAATAATAAGGATAACTCCAGCTTTTGTCAAAGCAAAGTTCTCTTTTATGAGTCTACCTTTTGTACTCACATCCTGACAGCTATTTCATTCTGATGACAGATAAAATCTTCTCCAGGAATTTATGCAAAACTTGGGCTGGCTAGGGAATTTCAGACAATTGGTAGAACTTGCAAGAAGGCTGACAAATCATGTTCTTGGACAATAACTCACTCCCAAACTCCTCATCCATTCTTCTTTCCTTGCTCCTCCCCTCCCAGTGTAATGGGAGCTGGAACAGGAAGCTCCATCAGCTATAAGACCCAGCTGGGTTTAGGGTCTCGGGCTGTGATTGATAGGGCAATATAACAAACAGGACTGCAGTTTGATGTTCCAGGCCATCTTTCATGTCTGAGGTGACTGGGATTCTTTGTCAGGATTGAATTTGCCATCTTGGCTTCATTAACCAGCCACACACAGTTGGGAGAAATCCAGCTGCATTTCCAAGCACTGCCCAAGAAAGTCCCATGTTTCACTTTCTCCACAAACTAGTCTGGTGAGGAGTCCACATGCCACTTTGGGTGGTCAAAAAAGTACCCAGAGTGCTCTGAGATCTTGTTTCTCTTCCATTTCAACAGTATCAGGTCCTGTATATTTTTCTTTCATATTCTTATTTCTGTTGCCCTGGGTTAGAGCCCGTGACTGCTTCCTTCACCCATACAGGAGTTCAGTTTTACTTGTCCTTAGCCGCCACATGTGTCCCCATACTTGAATGTCACCGCTACTTGATCTTCTCCCAAAGTCAACTTTCCTTAGTTTCCCCACTGCTCAGAGACCTTCCCAGTGTCTAAAATCCAACCGCCTTATGCAGATGGCCAGAGCTCACCATCATCCACCCACAATCTCTTCTTCTTAGCCAGCCTTTTCTCTCTTCTTCATGCATTCTGTATATTCAACTCTGCTCTTCTTCTGCCCTTCTCCCACGCTGAGTGTTCATATACACTTGTGCAAGTGATGTATGTTCCTTATCAAAAGCAGCAGTCTAGAGGGTAAGAGCACAGATTGCAGAGACAACATAACCAAGTTGGAGTTTTTTCTCGGCCATGTGCTAGTGTGACCTTGAGCCAGTTGACAAGGGTGAATGACAGTACCTCTCATAGGGTTATTTAAGGATTAAGCAAGCCAGTATTTATAGTACTTGAAATAATTGCTGGCACAGAGTAGATATTATGTTGTTTGGTTAGATACAGTAAACTTTATATTCCTTGAGAATATAGAGCATGTATTTTAATATTGCAATCTTCTTTGTCTTTTACTGAATGATGTAGTCCTGAACCAGAGTGCCATGGAAATGAAATGAGAGAGAGAGAGAGAGATTATGCTGTATATTAACTGATATTACTGAGTATCTTAGAAGTGCCAGGTTCTGTGCTTTATAGTTTGTAATGATTAAAGTGGAAGGAGGTATGATCTTAATCTCTAAGGAGCTCACAGTCTGAGGAAAAGGCAGAGATGTAAAATCAATACTAAACATGTCAAAAATGTTGTGACCTGAAAGTGTGGCACAGCTGGTAGAGTACCAGACTTACATACCCTGGGTCCCATGTTTGATCCTCAGCTTCACTTATAGCAAAGTAATGCTCTCTCATATACATATACATACATAAACAACAAATCTTTAAGAAATGTTGGCTTTAGTGACATGGCAAGATAAGTGATAAACATTTTGTTCCCACACCATGTTATGGATGAGGAAACCAAGGCATAAAGTTTTTAAGAGCTTGGATAAGGCCTTGCATGCAGTTATCATCAGAATTGAGATTTAAAAGTGGATTCCTACAACTTGATGACTTAGGCCTTTTTTTTTTTTTTTTTTTTTACTATTACATGATGTTCCTCACTCAAAAGTGGTGAAGTTCTTGGTGGGTAGAGCACAATATTAGTGTTTGAGTGAGGTCCTGAGTTCCACCCTTAGCACTGCATAAACAAGAATGAGCGGAAGGAAAGAATATGTAAGAGAATGAATTAAAAGATTCCCAAAACAGATGGTAGCAAGGAGAGAAAACGAAACCAGGGATTTACCATAGAGGATGAGTTCTAAGTGGAAACAGGGCAGGTAGTAAGTCCCCAAAGTAATAACCATTTGCCCACCACTTATTTTGATTTTTAATTTTATTTGTAAATTATTATTACCCCTACCACCAGCGTTTTGATGCAGAGGTAAAGCTTGCACACTACTGGATGAGCTGTCTGCTGGCCTTAATTTAATTGATTTTTAAAAAATATTTATTTATTTCCTTTTGTTGCCCTTATTGTTTTATTGTTGTAGTTATTATTGTTGTCATCGTTGTTGGATAGGACAGAGAGAAATGGAGAGAGAAGGGCAAGACAGAGAGGGGGAGAGAAAGACAGACACCTGCAAACTGGCTTCACCGCTTGTGAAGTGACTCCCCTGCAGGTGGGGAGCCAGGGGCTCGAACCGGGATCCTTAATGCCGGTCCTTGGCGCTTTGCGCCACCTGCACTTAACCCGCTGCGCTGCAGCCCGACTCCCAATTTAATTGATTTTTAATGTGATATTGGGGAATGACTCAAGGGCCTCCCAAATACATAATGCATGTGCTATGCAAATATGCTAAGAAAGCTCCCCAGCCCAATTTTTATACTCAGTATATCCAGAGAGAGAAGGAGAGGAAAAAGGGAGGGAGGGAGAATTTGATAAACCACTCCACCATTCATGATGCTCTGTGTGCTGCCAGGGTTCAAACCTAGAGGTTCATGCACAGGATGCATTTACCACAGTGGGAAGTTGGGACAGTTTTGCTGCTCTCCTTTTTGATGTTACCTTAACCGCATTGTCATAATTTGATGGCCTCCAGTCATTTCTCTCTGAGGCAAATGTGGTTTTATTTTCTTCTTCTTGGGGCAATACTCAGGACAAAAAGATGGATGTGATGAAAGGAGGAAAAGATACGTAACCGTTCCCTCTTTAATCTACTTTCACTGTAATGGACCCATTTGGAACATTTCCATAGGTACAGGGACATTGCCTCTCCACTGGGCTTCATCAACCACTGAATGATCAAGGCGACAGGGAAAGTCTGCAGTGAGGCTGGCTGGTTTCCATGGCAACCGCTGCTTGCCTCAATCCTGCATGCGTGTTTCCCTCTTTTTACGTAGGCACGCATTTATTGTTGGCTCAACCTGGCAATGCCTGAGGAGCTATGTAGGTACCCTCTTCCCCTCTACTGCTGAGGTCACTCTCAGTTTGGAGAGAACCCCACAGGTGGGTGACCAGAGGCATAAGATTTGCCCCTTCTGAAAAAATTCTACTTTAGGCCCAGGTTTTGCAGGCACAGTGACCATGATTCTAGGGGTTGGGGGGCACCAGAGATGCCAATCTAGAAACATTCCAGTCTGACACTGTGTAGGGTCCTGCAGTGAATCACAGACTGCCCAGGAGAGTGAGTGATGACGATGATGCAATACCTTTCATTAAACACATGGCTTGCTGTTCTCCCTTGGGGATGCCCATGAGCTAGCTGCCTGGGTGAGCAGATGCCTGGGGAGCAGATGCCTGGAAATATGACCAGGTGACCACCGAGCATTGGAAATATGACCAGTTCAAATTGAGATGGAAAAAAAAATGATGCTTCCTTAGATGGATAATGGTGATGACTGAGCAGCAATGTGAATGCACTTAGTGCTACTGAACTATCTTATTTTTGTAATGATTAAAATAGTTGATTTTATGTTGTGTATGTTTCACCGCAATTGAAACAAAGCAAAAATATACCCAATGGAAAATATGCCCACCTTGTTCAGGCTTTTAAACACTTTCTGTCAACAAGATTTTTTTATTGATTTTATAAGAATCAACAAGACTGTAGGATAATAGGGGTACAATTCTACACAATTCCTACCACTAGAGTTCCACATCCCATCCCCTCCATTGGAAGCTTTCCTGTTCTTTATTCCTCTGGGAGCATGGACCCAGGATCAATATGGGGTGAAGAAGGTGGGAGGTCTGGCTTCTGTAATTGCTTCTTTGCTGGACATAGGTGTTGGCAAGTCTATCCATACTCCCAGACTGTTTCTATCTTTCCTTAGTGGGGTAGGGCCCTGGCGAGGTGAGGTTCCAGGGTACATTGGTGAGGTCATTTATCCATTGAAGTCAGGTTGGCATCATGTAGCATTTGTAACTTGGTAACCGAAAAGCATTAAAATACAAAGCAAAACAAGTGGTTTAATAATCAGGAACCTAAAGGTAAGATTATAGTGGATGAGACTTGGGGTTTCCACTTTGGAAAAGATAGGAAGTCTATTTTAGGTACATTCCAAGGGGCCCATGACTTTACTAATTTTTGCCTTAGCCCGACAGTTAATATGCAGGTGGGTTAAAGGTATTGTCTGGGGAGATGGTATCAGAGTTGGAAACAGGATTAGAAAGCTCTATCAGGGAAGAGAGTAGCTCCTAAATATGGGAAAAGTATATAAATATTGTCAACTGTAAACCCCATCTATTTGATCTGGAGCCCATATTCAGCACAGGAGCCTGTAAAACTGCATCCCTGTAGGTATAAGGTTGAACTCTATGGTCATAGCTAGGGACATTCTAGGTTGTACTCATTTCAGGACCTGTCTTCCATGAGTGGCAGAGTATGTTGACCCAGCCTCCCTTTGGAAAGTGAGGCAGTGTCAACAGGTTTTTTTTTTTCCCTCTGGGCCTTCATTCCTACATGATTCTATTGTTCTTGAATCAGACTCTCTTTTATTTTCTCTAGAGAAAGAGAGACAGAGAGGGAGAGAAAGACAGAGTCAAAGAGAGACACCACAGTACTACCTCACTGCTAGTAAAGCTTTCATTTTGCCTGCTATTCCCATGTAGTAGCCAGAGACTTGAACCTGGGTCCTGACATATGGTAAAGCATGTGGTCTCCTGAGTGAGAAATCTCCCAGCCCCCAGGCTTTTTCTTGGGCGTCTGCATGAGTTACCCAGAGCCTTCCTGAACACCTTCTATTTATCTCACACTAAACCAATAACTGGCAATTGAAGGAGATCGCCATAGTGGGCTCAAACTAGCAGGGTCTATGACAGAGTGAGACGAGGGTCTTTTTCAGTACACACCTGCTTCACTGAACAAACAGACAAACAAACAAGAGGGGAGGAAAATGGGAAATAACTTTTAGGGGAGGCAGCCAACTCTGTAAACTTAAAGACATGTGAGCTTCAGGTGAAAGCAATTTGATATCTTTCTTCCTTATTGGTGGAATGTTTGTCTTCAAGTCTGCCCAGAGTTCTAAATAAATCTATTAAAAATAATCAACCTACCAATGCCCATGTTCAGTGGAGAAGCAATTATAGAAGCCAGACCTTCCACTTCCTGCAGCTCAGAAAGAATTTTGGTCCATACTTCCAGAGGGATAAAGAATAGGGAGCATTCCACCAGAGGGAATGGGACATGAAACTGGTGGTGAAAAATGTATGGAACTGTACCCCTGTTATATTACAATCTTGTTAATCATTATTAAATCACTACTAAAAATGCAAAAAGTGCTCTAGACAATTTTAAATTGCACATATGCTATGTATTATATTTCTTTTGATAGTATTAGTGGTTAAACATAGAGTCAGGGCTATTGTCTCCCACTTGCAAACTCTGTGCCCTTGAACAAGCTGCTTTACTATGTCTGTTTGCTTCATCTGTAAATTGGGGATAATAGTAACACCTTCTTTGGGCTGGGAGCTGAGTTAAAACATGTAAAGTGGGGACCTGGAGGCATAGCACTAGGTTAAGTGCACATGGTGCCAAGCGCAAGGACCTGCACAAGGATCCTGGTTTGAATTACCAGCTCCCCACCTATAGAGGGGTCGCTTTGCAGGTGGTGAAGTGGGTATACAGGTCTCTATCTTTCTCTCCCCCTTTCTGTCTTCCTCTCTTGGTTTCTCTCTGTCCTGTCCAGCAACAATGACAGCAATAACAACAACAACAACAATAAACAACAAGGGCAACAAAAGGGGAAAAAAAAGATGGCTTCCAGGAGCAGTGGATTCCTAGTGTAGGCACCAAACCCCAGTGATAACCCTGGAGGCAAACCAAACAAACAAACAAGTAAAATATATATAGCACTCAGACCCAGGTATGTGAAGGACTAAGCAGGCTCCGCTCTTATTGGGGATTGCACCAGGCCAGTGGTTGTTGCAGAACCTCCAGGTTCTCCCTTAGTCAGCATACCACAGCACCTCCTGTAGGCAGAACTCTTTTGATTCCTACATACAGAGGAATCACTCCAAAGGGTGTGATTAATAAAACGTGACTGATAAGTGCTTGATAGATGATGTGCTTTTTCAGGCTGGTCCCAAGCTGACATTTTATAGTTGAAGAGGTTCCTACTGGGCTTTGTATCAGTTTTGTGAAAAATGAAAATGAGAAAAGAAGGAGAAGGAGGAGGAGAAGGGGGAGGAAGAGAAGGAGAAGAGGAAGAAGGAGAAGGAGAAGGAGAAGGAGAAAAGATGTGCAAATCCCGTGGTTGGTGCCATCTCCTCAGAGCTGGTCTTAATTCATTGAACTCTAGCCTTCTGTGCTCACTTGCATGGCTCCAAGATAAGTGGGACTTTGAAGCTAGATTGTCCAGTGTCTTTGCTATTGGAACCCCACTTTTTCAGGGTTAACACCTATGAGAAGAGTATTTGAGGGCATTTGAGGGAGATAAAGGTCTAGTTTTATAATGGTTTTCTTCCTCTAATATAGCAGGGGAGTGAACCCATGGCCTCATGGATGAATGCTGACTGCTGACTAGCCTCTCAGGTCCAATTTTTTAATTATTTAAAAATATTTATTTATTTATGACATGAGATGAGAGAGAGAGAGAGAGAGAGAGAGAGAGGGAGAGAGAGAGAGAGAAAGAGAACCAAAACATTACTCTGATATATGAGGATTTAACTCTGGGTCTTATGGATGCAAGTTCAGCACACTCACCACTGTACAAACTCTTGGGTTACTTACTTTATATTTTTTGAGGAGAGATACCATGACATCCATGGAACTCCCTCAGTGCTTCCATGTAGTTCTAGGGCTCAAAACCAGAGTCTCAGACGCAATAAAGTTTGTATTCTGCTGGGTAGATGGTCTTCTAACCTCCTAAAGTTGTTTCTATGTAAACAGCTGAAGAAAGTAAAATTGTAAGTACCTTTTTTATTGCCTTCAGCATTATTTGGGATGTAAATCACACATGGAGAATTTGTTGGGAACTCCAGGGAATGTTGAGGTTCCCTTTATATCACTGAACCTTAGCTTAGAATCTTTAGATCTCAACAAATGTCAGTCTCAATACAAATCGCTGCCTGTTGAGCAAGACAGGATTGCAGTGCTGGCAGGAACAGTATAGTGCACTGCAGAAAAAGAAACAGATGTGGAGCTGCTAGGGGGCATGCCCATGTTTACACAGAAACTCACTGCTACTTTTCTGAACAAATTATCAATGTATTTTCTGTAACTTTTAGTTTTTTAAATGGATTTCCCCATTTTTAAGTATTCCTATTCCTTGTCCTCTTTATCTTTCATTTTTTCTTTATAATATTTCATTCTCTATTATATTAACATTTTACTTAGTCTGTTTAATCATCTGTCCTCCCCCACCCCACTGGAATCGATATGAGGTTCATAAAAGCAGGTATTTTTTGCCAGCTTTGGTCATTGCTATGTCTTTGGCTTCTAACTCTTGTGGCATGATAGATGCTCAATGAATGAGTCTATTGAATGAATGGATGAGAGCCTCATCATTTTCATAGATCTGTTTTGGTGTTTTCTCAGGCCCTGTAACTTAGACTCTCTTGGGCAGGAATTGGAGAACTATTTTTGTACCCCAAATGTGCCTCAAAAGTCAAAAAGGTATATACTTGCCCAGGACAAAGCTGTAAATATTGACTTCCTGAGAAGATATGAGGTATTCGACTAGATAGACTTTGAAGGACAAAAGTGATTTCACATTAGCATGCCCACCATGATGCTTGATGTAAATGGGTAAATGGGGAGAAACTTAGGGACTCAAGCCTTCTGAAAGGAAAGCATTTTTAATTTTTTTTAATCTTTTTATTATCAAATAGAGACAGAGAGAAACTGAGAGGGAAGAGGGAGATAGAAAGGGAGAGAGACAGAGTGACACCTGCAGCTCTACTTGACCACTCATGAAGCTTTTCCCAGCAGATGGGGACCAGGGGCTTAAACCCAGGTTCTTACACATTGCAGTGTGTGCGCTTAACTAGGGGCATCAACCACCTGGCCCCTAGAAGGCAGTTTTCACATAAATTACTAGCTGTCTCTCACCAGGTTAAGAGATCGGGGGCAGGGCATGCTCCATATTCTGTGTGAAGTACCTGCAAGAAATGAAGCTGTGAACCTAGAATGCTCCTCCGTTCTGTAGACATTCATTGGAGCCTGGGCAACTACCCTGTGCTAGGTTCTGAGCTGGTTGTGCACCTATGTTTCACTTATAGGTGCATTTAAGGGAAAAAGAGTTTATGAATAAGATACTGAAGGATGAAAGATCAACATATTCTGCCAAGTTCCTGAAATTTCCTTTTCTCCTTATTTGTTTGCTTTATTTATTTATTTATTTGTATGTGTTAGGTAAGCTGTTGAGCAAGAAAGTAATGCAAGAAAAGAAAGTTTCTTCAAAGGAGCTATGCTAGGAACTCTAGATGAAAGGATTCTTTTGTGAGGAAAATATAGGTAAACACAGAGCAATTCTTTGATTGAACCACAGACTGAATGAAGACCTGAAATAAATGAAATGGTTTTCAAAATTAGAGTCCAGTCTGGATATTCTACAGAATGGTCACAGGGAGGGGAACCCAGCAAGCTGCAGGGCTGAACACTGAACCCCAGAGATAGAAAATAGATGTGGTGTAAAGTCGCTGATAGAAAATGACATGTTCTTCATGCTGGAAGTGAGCCACGGGAAGTATTGCATAGGACGACTTTGACCATTAAAGGGAGTATTTTTGAGGCAGTGGTTCAAAATTTCTACACAGATTTGTTTCATCTATGCACACACATTCATGCATTTTCTCCGTGTGTGGTATTATCTGTAAACCCATAATGGCAAATGCTAATACAGTAAAACATTAATAACAAATGTGCCAATACTTACTGAGGATTTGCTGAATACAGTGCCAGGTCCTTGCCTATGCCAGTTACCTCTTTAATTCTCATCTCAGCTACAATCTGGATATGGGGCTCATCTTCATTCTGTGGACAGGTAAGGAGACTGGCATGGAGAGGTTCAGTAACTGGCTTTTCCGAGTGCACTCCTGGTGGATGTGTTGGCCATTGGAGATAGCAGATAATCTGAAAACTAGTACAGCATGGCATAATGGAGTAGGGATGAGGAGATAGTGGTCTGTGAGCTGCGTATAGTCTTGATGTGGTTTATCTCATTAAGGAAACAGTTACCAAGAGGTTATATACACTCACTCCTGGAGTTGTGAACCTGGAACATAGTTGTCAATTTTTTTTTTTTGGTCTTAATCTGTCAGAATTGGAAGTCAG
The DNA here is from genome assembly GCF_950295315.1 of Erinaceus europaeus. Classification (NCBI taxonomy): domain Eukaryota; kingdom Metazoa; phylum Chordata; class Mammalia; order Eulipotyphla; family Erinaceidae; genus Erinaceus; species Erinaceus europaeus. Next base: position 27,509,519 of record NC_080162.1, read on the forward strand.
TTTATCAGAGTTGTTCTTTGTTTCTTATTCCTTTGGTTGATTGATTGCTTTCTTCTCTGTCTTTCTGTAGTATCTGATTATATCCCTTTTTCTAAAACATTTATTAGTGATGATTTTTGGACTTCTGGGGTATAGTTTCAGTCTTCCCCTTCCCCACATGTATCTCTCTTTATTTGTATCCCCACTGCCTTTCTCAGTTACGTCTGTTTCTTTTTATTTAGTCTTTTTTCTCCTTTTACATATCCACCAGTTTTCCTTTTCTGCACCTATTCTTTATGTGCACACACACACACACACACACACACACACACACACACACACACACACGCGCGCACGCGCACACACGCGCACACACACACGTTCAAGGGGCTCTTACTACCCCTTAGGAGAATATATATATCTTCACTTCACTGCTCAGCTAGACAGAGGGAGACAGAAGGAGAGAGGGAGAGATAATATAGTCCTGAAGTCTCCTCTAGTGTGGTGGGGGCTGGGCTGGAACCTGGGGAGTGTGCATCACAAAGCAAGGACACTATTCAGCATAGATACCTTTCTGTTCCTAGAAGAATTTTATGTTTAAGGAAAGAGAGAAAGAACAAGGGAGGGAGGAAGGGGGGAGAATAATAATGATTTCATACTTCTCTCTTTGAAGTATGATTTTAACCTAATTAGGATTATAGTAATATTTTGATTCCTTATTGGATGACTATCCTTACTGTGGGGGGAAGCTTGCCCTTCTCTGTTACTCTGCCTTGTTCAGAAATTTCCAATATTTTTCCATCAGACTTTCACTTGGGCATCACATATCTGTGAGTCTACTGCTGCCAGCACTCTTTTCCCTTTGTTCTGGGTAGAGAATGAGAGAGAGAGAGCAGGCAGAGTTTCCCCCTTGCATAGTACTCATATTTAGCGATAAGGACTTGAACCTGGACCCTAGCACACTGCAGGTGCACTCTGTTGGGTGAGCTGCTTTCCAGTCCAGGAAATTACTATTTGGTCTACAGTTTTTCTTGGTTATTTATTACTACATTTAACACAAAGATTGTTAAATAGAAACTGTTTTCTACAGTGTCAAAGGAAAGCCTTATATTCTCCAAACATTACATAAAACAATGCTCATGAACCAAGTACTTCTGAATACAAACTAGACAATTACTCAGGGTGTTATCAGCCTCTCATCCTGGTATTTATAATTGAACAATGAAAACAAATGTACGTGCAGGGGCCATGGAATGAGATTTTAAATCTGAATCAGAGGATGAGGTGAAGAGCTGTCATTTACAATATGGCACAAATAGTCCTACAATGAGTAATAATTCTGTTTTGAAATTACTTCCTTACATCCTTCCTGCTAAATGATCACCATAGATTAGCTGGTTTATAATGAAGATCATATTGTCTTACATTTGCATACAGTGTTTTTTTATTTGTCAAGGTGCTGTCACATATCCTATCTTATTTGGCATTTGAACATCTCAAATATTCTGAAAGTAAAGAGACTTGGAACAAAGATCTCTTTTTACAATATGGAAGCTGGGGATGAGAGAGGTTATACCCCATGCCTTATGATGTGCTATGAGTCAGTAGTGATAGTAGATGAAGTCCAGGTTTCCAAGAAGAATTCAGCCCAGGTTTCCCATCCCCACTCCAGGGTTATTGCTGGGGCTCGGTGCCTGCACTACAAATCCTCTGCTCCTGGAAGCCATGGTTTTTCTTCCATTTTTGTTGTTGGATAGGAAAGAGAAATTGAAGAGAGGAGGGGAAGACAGAGTGGGAAGAGAAAGATAGACACCTGCAGACCTACTTCCCTGCTCATGATGTGATCCCACTGCAGGTGGGGTGCTGGGGACTTGAGCCAGGATTCTTGTGCTGGTCCTTGCAATTTGTACTATGTGCACTTACCCCCATGCACAACCAGCCCTGAGTATTTTTCCTGAATGCATATGGCAAGAGGGAGATAATGTACACCATCCATTGTGCTAAAGTTGGTGAGAGGGAAACCTAGCAAAGAGCTTTTGGGAACCAACTTTGTGGTCCTCTCCTTGTTAAGAAATAAATTCTGGTTTTGTTTTTATACGTTTTAAAATTATCTTTATTGGATAGAAATAGCCAGAAATTGAGAAGGAGAAGTGGTAGAGAGGGAGAGAGACGCCTGCAACACTGTTTCACAACTTGCAGAACTTTTCCTCCTGCAGGTGGGGACTGGGGGGGGTCTCACCTTGAACCCTGGTCCTTGCACATTGTAACATGTATGCTCACTAGATATACCACCACCCGGCCCCAAGAGACAGATTCTCTCTCCTTTCTTTAAAGAGTCAAAGCAAAGCAAATATCTTTGTTTTTACCATCAGGCTTATCAGTGGGATTCTATGCCTGTATGATCCCACCATTCCCAGTGATCATTTTTCCTTTTCTTTCTTTTTGATAGAGGGCAAGAGACAGAAAGATAAATAAAGGGTTGGGTGGGGGAATCATCTGCAACACTATTATTGCACAGTTTGTGAAGCTTCCCCCCTGCAGGTGCGGACTGGGGATGCTTGGATTCTGGTCCTGTGCATGGTAATGTGTGCCGGTTACTGGGTATGCTGCCACCTGGATCCCAAAGTAAATCTCCTCTCCTCTCCTCTCCCCTCCTCTCCTCTCCTCTCCTCTCCTCTCCTCTCCTCTCCTCTCCTCTCCTCTCCTCTCCTCTCCTCTCCTCTCCTCTCCTCTCCTCTCCTCTCCTCTCCCCTCCCCTCCCCTCCCCTCCCCTCCCCTCCCCTCCCCCTCCCCTCCCCTCCTCCCCTCCCCTCCCCCTCCCCTCCCCTCCTCCCCTCCCCTCCCCTCCCCTCCCCTCCTCCCCTCCCCCCTTCCCTCCCCTCCCCCTCCTCCCCTCCCCCTCTCCCTCCTCCCTCTCCTCCCCCTCCCCTTCCCTCCCCTCCCCTCCCCCTTCCCTCCCCCTCTCCTCCCCCTCCCCCTTCTCTTCCCTCCCTTCCCCTCCCCCCTTCTCTTCCCTCCCTTCCCCTCCCCTTCCCTTTCCCCTCCCCTCCCTTCTCCTCCCCCTTCCCTTTCCCCTCCCCTCCCCTCCCCCTCCTCCCCTCTCCTCCCCCTCCCCCTTCCCTTTCCCCTCCCCTCCCTTCCCCTTTCCCCTCCCCTCCTATCCCCTCCCCTCCCCTTTCCCTCCCCTCCTCTCCTCCTCCTCTCCTCACCTCTTCTCCCCTCTCCTCCCCTCACTTCTCCTCCCCTTCCCCCTACCCTCTCTCTCTTATGCCAGAGCACTGCTCAGCTCTGACTTAGGTTGATGTTAGAGATTGAACCTGGGACTTTTGGTGCCTTATGCATGAATATCTTTTTTGCATAAAAAGCAAATGTCTTTACCCTCTTCTAGTTGAGCCTTGTTTCAAATTTCAGGAATGTGTGAAATGGGGATGAAGTGGTGGGAGGTACATGTATGACCCATAGAAAAGCAACACCCTCACCCGCTTGCTTGGTCCCCATTGAAACCTACTCACATGGAGACATGGAGGGAAGAGTCAGTAGACAAGGCAGCCTGGGTCTGTGGGCACCAGTGTTACTACCTCAGGTGCATGAGGACATGGCATTTCCAGAACAATGGCTTAGTTTCTCAGGGGACTGCTTCAGCTGCAGTAAAAAGATAAAGCCCCTCTGCTTTCATTATCTTTTGATTTGGTAACTCATGTGCTTAAGGCACTGAAAAAACAAAACACTGATTAAGAGAAAATACCATGTGCCACTAGTGGTATCTCGCTGGTATTAAGGACTCATTATGAGCCAAGGATGGAGTGAAGCATTATGTGGGCCTTATCTTCTTTAAATCTTGCATCCAACCTGGAAGGTAGACACTGTTGTAAGGACCATCTGACACAAGTGGCAAATCATCTCAGAATGGCTGAGTGATCTGCTGAAGGTTGTGTAGGTGCATGGTTTGGCATGAGGTCTTGGTGTCCCTGGAACTTCACTAAGGGAGATATTCCAAGACTTTCACATTCCTTTTTTAATAAACAATATAGAGAGTTTTTAAATTTTATTGTATTGAGGGGTTAATGGCTTACAGTATAGTTGTTAACACATGGTTATGACTTCTCAACTCTCCGTGATAGGTGTCTGTAAAATGCTTTCACCTCAACTTGGGTCACCTTCCACCATCATGCTGTAGAACCTCTCACCAGTATGTCCCCCCCCCCCGGCCCCTCCCTCCTCTCCTTTTCCAGAGTCCTTTGCTTTGGTGCAGTACACCAAAAACCAGTCAAGTTTTACTTTATGTTTTCCCATTCTGTCCTTGTTTTTAAGTTCTGCCTATGAGTGAGATCCAGTGTCCATCCTTCTCTTTGGGGCTTATCTCACTTAATAGGATTCCTTCAAGCTCCATCCAAAGAGAAGCAAAGGAGATGACTTCACATTCTGAAAGGGTCAGCACTCTGTGTGAGTTGACAAGCACCTAGCTTTTTGGGCTACAGATTTGGGATGGAGGAGACTGGAATCTCATCCTCACCCCCTTTGAGTGCCCTTGATGCAGCAGAACCCACCCTCTTCTGGGACCTCGTTCTTGAAAGAGGAGGTCATTTCCACTCTGCTGGAGGGACTTGCCTCACCCACTGTTGCTTTCTTGCTATAGTGTCAAGAGTTCCCCTTTTGTAGACCTGGTGGTGGGGGTGGGAATCTAGGAGTTTTTCTTCTGGTTGCAAATGAACCAAAATGTACCTTACAGCAGTCTTTTTTGTTCTTGAGGGTGGAGAAGGGAGCAGGTGAGAATACAGGTGATAGTCGGAGATGGAGGCCTGAAACAAGATTGTTGCTTAAGGAGAAAGCACAGACTGGGGAACTGGAGGTGAAAACAAAAACAAACAAACAGAAAAGCCATTTTCTCTGGTAGCTGTAGGTTTGTGAAAGGTCATTTGGGACTTAGTGAGAAGATGAGCCTAGGAGCTTTTCTGGGGTGTGATGTGTACAGAACAACTTAAATCACAGTATGACTCCCTTCTTTTCCAGCTGCCTCTTACTTTTTTGATGAGGCCTGAACCACCGGTGGTCCCAGCTCCCTCTCTTGCTCACCACTCTACCAAAAAAGAGATTAATGACGTTTAGAATCAAAATATTCAAAGTCTTCTTTTCAAAATGTAAAGATTTTTTTAAAGTCTTTATAAGAAGTAAATTTTTCCTTGTAGTTACATTAAAACTTATTCTCTCTCTTTTCTCTCTGTCTCTCTCCATGGTTTTAGAACTTGGTGCCTTCATGTCTCCATTCCTAGTTAGCCATTTCTCTTCTTTCTCTCAACAAAGGGTGAGATAGACGGATAGATAGATAGATAGATAGATAGATAGATAGATAGATAGATAGAGATACATACAATACTGCTGAGCTGCCTGTGAAGCTTCTTCATTCCCCAAAGGAGTGGCTTTACCTGGCCTTAGACCTGGTAAGTTATGCACTCTGCCATCTGGCCCCAACTTAAAAAAATCTTATGTGGTGGTTGATGTAGTAATTATCTTGAAATTAGCCATTTATTGTCCAAAAACGTCTCTGGTCTTTCTGATATTGTCCAGAGCTTTTTCTTCTCTCAGGGTGACTTTCCAAATAAAGCTCTTCAGTCACCATTCTTCATCATTTATTTTTATCTGAGTCATTCAAGGCCTTCAGTGACTCCTGAGATAAAAGAACTGGGCACTGTCCACTGCAGGGTTCCCTCTCTGTGAATTACTATCTCATTTATCTCCCTGTCCAGCATGGACTCTCTGGCTGCATAAGGAAAGTAAATTTGACCACTTTCAGATCTCCAAAGCTCAGCTTCTGTCTGAAAATTTCTAGTCCCTTGGGTAAAACAGTTTTATGTTCAACTTTCCTCCATGAAAGGGAATTTGGCTGTTTTGGGTGTGCAGTCACATGGAAAGTCACAGCAACCCATATTACTTACTTTGATCTCTTGGTCATGCCAGCTGGAAAACCACATAGGATGGTCACAGAGCCTGGATGGTCAAACAGGGACTGAATACTATTATGGTTTTAGTAGATGGGGTTCTCATTTCAGACATTTACTGTCAATAGATAGTGACCAAGTTTGTTGCAGGAAAGTTTCTTGGGAAAGAAAGTCTGAAGCCAAATTGAATATTTAAAGTATTTACATTATAGAATGTCCTTAGAACCAAAACTTATGTGAGGACTTCCAGAGATATGGTCATGGAATAGTAGTTGTCAAATGCATGTTTCTTTCCTGTTCAACTAAATAAAACAATGAAAAATCACTTGAAAAAACTCAACTATTTCAACTGGGATATTGCCGGGATAGCCTGAGGCTGCTTCTTCCTGAGCACATGCTCTCTGGTTTGGGAGAGAACTCTACTGGAGCCAACCTAGGCTGCTGTGTGGGAGAGGGATCAGGAACTCGTGCTGGGGTATCATCGCAGGAGAGAGAGAGACTCTGGGACTCACGGAGCAGGAATACAATCCAATGTTTTTAATCAGAAAAGAAGATTCTTTTATACTTGCCAAGAAGGAAGTGGTAGGGTGGAAAACAGGATGTGACTAGGAGAGGGGGTGGAGCGAAAAGAGAGTGTGAACCAGTGGGGATTAAACCAATGCCCCACAGGCAGGGCGGGTCTCAGGTAAAACAGTGATTATATAAATAGACCACAGCATTAAGCAAAGGAGAAATGATGACCAACAGGATATCTGAAAACACACACTTAGCCATTGGTGAGTTCAGGTGCATGTGGTCAGTATATGGAAAAGTGGTGAAGGAGAGACTTAGGATTTATGAAGTCATCTTTCATGTCAGCCAGTGCCATCTTGACAGCTAGACAGTGAATTTGACAGGAAGGCAGTGAATTTCTGGACACTTAGCCTGTGAACTCAGGGGTGTCGGCATATTAAACTGCCCATAGGACTCACCAATGTTTAAGGAAAAACCTACCAGAGAACTAAAGCCATGTGGTCTGCCATGGCCACTGCAGCTGGCTAGGAAAGTAAATGCTGCTTTCACTTTGAGCACTCATAAGAAAGCAATTCTCTCATGCTTTAATTCTCAGAGACTGGAAACACATCATTGAGACTTTTAACATACAGACCTAAACCTTTCCAGTAGCATGTGAAAATCTCCTTTCTTCTTCCCCCACCATGCTATAATCAACAGGAAAATCCATCACTATAGCTACTGTGCCACCTGCTGGCTTAACAGCAGAAACCTTGCTAAATGAGTAAGCTTAGAATTACTTAAGATACAACCATGCCAAAACCTGTCGAAAAAGATAAGATGTACAAGATCTGGAAAAATTTTCAGAGATAGAATATTGAAAACGTACTATGAAGGCAATTCAAGAATGTAAACTTAGCATATAGAAACATAATTAAGAATTGAGAGATCATTTCACCAAAGAGTTGCAAAACACAGAAGAAAAACTCCATACAAGATTTGATTTAAAGCTGGAAAAAAATGAGAGAATAACTTTAAGCAGAGCTTCAGTGGGTAAAGGACACTTTGAATGCAGTTCAGGACCAGGTTGTAGGCCTAGGAAGTAGACTAATCCAATCAAGGAGGGAATAAGTTAGAAGATGCAACTACCACACTCTGTGAATGTAAAGCTGTTGGAAAAAGAAGGCTTAGAAAAAATGAAGCAGTTATCAATGAGAGAGCAGACTCTGTCAGAAAGACAAATGTGAGAATTATTTGGATTCCTGAGGAAGAAGAATGGGAGAGGGGAGCAGATAATATATTCAAAGAAATCATGGCAGAACAGTTTCCACACCTGGGCAGTGTTCAAACCATACATGTTCAGAAAACTGAATCAACACCCAAGTTCCTGGTTCCAGAACTGCAAACACACTAAAACATATTATAGTAGAACTATTCAAAAGCAAGAACAAGAAGAAGGGGGAAATAATTCAGGCTACTAGTAAGGAAGAAACTGACATAAAGAGGTAGAGCCATGAGGAGCCAGAAGATGGCTCACCTGGTTTAGTGCACATGGTACAGTATACAAGGACCCAGGTATAAGCTCCTGCTCTGCACCTGCAAGAAGAAAGCTTCTTGAGTGGTGAAACAGTGCTGCAAGTATCTTTATGTCTCTCTCCCTCTCAGTCTCTCCTTCTCTTCTCAGTTTTTCTCTTTCTTTGAAATAAATTAATAATTTTTTAAAGTTAGAACTAGCAGACGATTATCTTAATTCTCATCACAAACCCTCAAGGCAAGGAGGTAGTTAAATGATTTTTTAAAGTATTAATGGATAAGAACTGACAGCCAGAAATACTGTATCCTACTATATTCTTTTATTTTTAATTATTATTATTATTATTATTTTACCAGAACACTATTTAGTTCTGGCTTCTGGTGGTACAGGGGATTGAACCTGGGACTTTGGAGACTCAGGCATGAGAGTCTCTTTGCATAGCCATTATGCTATCTACTCCTGCCCCTATATTCTTCAAGTATGAAGGACAAGTAAAAAAATTTTAAAACATACAAAAACTGAAGGAATTCTCTACTACCAATCTTTCCTTACAAAAATTACTGAGTCCCACAAGAAAAAAAGAAGCAAAGGAATTCTAACTCATAATGAGGTGAACACAAACCACAATAGGAAAACAAAACAAAACAAAACAAAACAAATGGTGAATCAAGGCCAACTTGAAAAAAGCTGTTGTAGATGTTGTAAGTTAGACAATACTTGTAATACTCACAAAACAAAATATAGCACATAGACAAAGTGTGTGTGTGTGTCCATGCACTAGGTTATGACATCACAGAAAACAATCCATACAATGTAGCAAGCAGAAGCCAACAGGAAAAGAATCAACAACATAAAACAACCTCAAAACAGAACCAACACTCATGAGAAGAGGGGGAAAAAGCAGTATTGTGGAGACTGACTATTTCATCCTTAGCCAGTACCATGAAGGAGAGTACTAGAGCTCAGATGGCCTGCCAGTATTCTCCTGGGGTAATCTCAGACAGACTACTCTTCTCTCATGCCTGAAGGTCATTATCTTGATTCAGGCAGTTTTCTTCAAGTGAGTGATCCTTTGAGAGATTGCCAATTCCAGTTGCTGTTCAGTAAACCTTTCTGGATGGCAGAAAGTGTGCTTTATCATAGTTGAAGTATTATATTATGGTACTGTAGAGACAGTTAAAGGTCTGTTTTAAAATTTTATGGTCTTCTGGCTCGTACTCCAGTGTGATAGCTGCCATCATGGAGGACTGAACTTGGTGCTGGACAGTAATCCCATATCTTCTAGATCATCCATAAACTTCTACCCTGACTTATACTCTGCACCCCTATGAAATTTAAAGCATCTTACCATTTTGCACATGAGAGAAGGAAGTCTGTAGGATGTTGAGTAACTTGTAAGAATCATACATCTATAGGAAATGTTCTGAGATTCAAACTCAGGTTCATCTCTGAAGGCTGAATGCTCTACTTTATTCAAATATTCATCTGAACTGTAAGTCAGGGCCAGTAGAAATGATGTGGTTGAACCTCAGTCAAATCATACCTCTGGCTTTATTTCTGACCATTCCTTTATCTATAATGTCATAAAACTATTTTTCTTTTATGAAATCTTCTCTGTCCACCCTCAACCCACTTCATTTCATTGGCTTTTTTCTAGTCATAATTTTATTGTTTAGTCAGTACACTGGAAAAGTCCTATGAGATTTCATGCTTCTAAAGAAAAGATGTATACATGCACACTAATGTCAACATTGTATAAAATGCCTGTGCTCATAGTCTATAGTTTGATGTGGGTAGTTTCCTTCCCTCAGTAGAGATGCTTTTCTAATCCTTGTATCTGGGATCAGGTGTTGAGAATATGCTATCTACACAACCCTAGGGTTCGTGAAGGAACCCACTAGTTTGTCCATTGGTAAAATTACCTGAAGTTTGTGCTTTCTTTAGAGTTTTATATTCCCTTTACTTCATATACTTATGCAACTAGATATACGGCAGACTGAGGGTGCCAGAAAGTCTGAAGTTCAGTGGCCAGTTTGTTTAATGAAGGGGAAGGATGGCATTGAAGCCATTTGAGAGCAGGGTTGGACAAATCTCAGTGCCTCCAAATCCTTGACATCCAGTTCCTGTGACCTACCACTTAATCAACCAAAGATGTGTTAAGAGGGAGAAATGTGTAAATGTTTAGAGAGCAGTGAGTTGTGAGCTGTAAATGACTCTGGCATGTTTATAAGTAATGAGCAGGCCAGAAAAGTAACCCCAATAGTGTTTTGTTTATTTATTTATTTATTCATTTCATGGATAGAATTACCAATCTGATGGATGGAGGATGTTTGGGTTGTTAAATAGTTGGGCCTCAAGAATCTTTTGATGTAGCATCTTGTGACAACTGCTTGCAAAGTGACTTGCTTAAATTAGCTCAGAGTCACATGTTCTGAAAAGAAGGCTAAAGGTTAGAACATATTTCCTCCATGCTTGCTTGCAGCTCTTGTCATCCAAGAGTCTAGCATTTTTTTTTGGCAGTAAGAGTGCTGCCTACGTCTGCTCAGGTCCCTGGGAAAGGGTTCATCTCTCCTAGTTTACCACAACACATGGTACTAAAGGACTGAGTGAACTTCCCATTATTCTCAATAAGGTTGTTGACTTACATCAAGAGTAACCCACCACTTTACTCATCTCCACCAGCCATCACCCACTCTACCCATAAGAATCGAGCAGCCTGCTCCAGTAGCATACCTCCCTGGCCTGATTCCAAGATTTTCTGTCACCCACTATGCTTTTTTGTTTTTATTAGTGATTTAATATTGATTTACAAAATTGTGAAATAACAGGAGTATAATTCCACACTATTCCTACCACTATAGATTTCTGTGTCTGCATTCCTTGGAAACTGCAGTAGTTCTCCAAAGTCACACCACACACACACACACACACACACACACACACACACACACACACACACACACACACACAATTATTTCTATAAATATCTCTATCTCTATTTGTCCATCTTTCTATGGTTCTGACTTCTCTCCTTTCTGAGTCACACTCACACCTATTACTTTATTACTTCTACCAAATGTTCTCCCCCACCCCCTCAAGTCTTGAGGGAACTGGAGCTCAGAGGGCTTAGGTCATCTTCCCCAACATTTCTCTTCCTCTGGGAATATGGACCAAAATTTTTTATGGGGTGCAGAAAGTGGAAGTTCTGTAATTGTTCCTCTTCTGGACGTAGACATTGGTCAGTCCATACTCCTAGCCTGTTTCTATCTTTCCCTAGTGTAGTAGGGCTCTGGAGAGGTGAGACTCAGGACATGTTGGAAGGACATGCTGCTCTTCCTGTGCCTTTATCCTAATCAGAGAACTAAACCCACTTTCTTTCCTCTTTCTGCTCTCCCCATATATGGGTCCATGTTGTCATTTCCTCACTGGCAACCTGAAGATTATAATAGTTTCAGCATGGTCTGGTCATGCTCATTAATGGCTTGGCACTGGGGAAACCTGACATCCGTGGAGAGACAGACTTGTGCAAACGATTCTATCAGCATTTGTCAGTGACTGCGACACTGTAAACAAATCACTGCAGAAGCTTAGAGATAGAATTGGCCTGTCAGAGTAAGGAACAAGAAAAAGATTGAAGGGGCCTGGTGGTAGCACACCTGGTTAAGTCCACACATTACAATGCATAAGGATGTGGGTTAAAGCCCCTGCCCTCACCTGCAAGGGGAAAGCTCCACAAATGGTAAAGCAGTGCTGCAGGACTCTCTCTTTCTCTCTCTCTCTCTCTCTCTCTCTCTCTCTCCCTCTCCCTCTCCCTCTCCCTCTCCCTCTCCCTCTCCCTCTCCCCTCTCCCCTCTCTCTCTCTCCTTCTAAATTTGTCTCTATTCTACCAAACGAAATAAATAAATCAAGTTTCATAAAAGGTTTTTTTTAAAAAGAGGGGACAGTTGGTGGCGCATCTGATTGAACACATATGATATAATGCACAAAGACCCAAATTTGAGGTCCTGGTCCCCACCTGCAGGGGGAAAGCTTTGTGAGTTTGAAGCAGTGCTGCAGGTATCTCTTTGCCTCTCTATCTCTACTTTTCCTCTTGATTTCTGACTTTCTCTATCCAAAAAATATATAATTTTTTTAAAAGTAAGGGGGGATAATTAAAATAGGACCATTAGGACTATTAGGGCCAGGGTGATAACCTACCTTGTTAGAGCATCAACTTTCATGCGTGAGGCCCCAGGGGCTGCAGGTTTAATCTTTGGTACCACCTTATGGCATAGCTGAGCGGTGCTCTAGTTTTTGTTTCTCTCTTTCTCTCTCTCTCTCTCTCTCTCTCTCTCTCAATGCAGGAATATTGTATTTGGTATTCCAAATCCCACAGTTCTGCATGGTGACAAGAAATAAAGGAATGTTATGGCCAGGTAGACATCTGCAATATATAAGGGATTAAAAAGTAAGGTGCTTTTCCATTTACATGCATTTGTTGAACTTCTGTCATATGCCAAGTTTTGGGTTTAACCTGAAGTGTATGTAAAGAGAAAGTGGAGGAAATGTAATTAATGTTTAAATTAAGGTGACAGGGATATTCATTAGTAAAATAGAAATCATAGTCATTTTAGGTTATTCCCTGGAAATTCAGATTTTGGGTGCATTTGTCAGGGGTAAGAGGGTATAACTGCATGGAGACCAATGAAGCTGGGGAATGGATGGGCCAGTTCTTCACCTGAATGATGACTAGATGATGACCAATTCATCTTTGCAATCACAACTGTCTCTATGCAAAACCCAAGATCACTTTTTCAGGAAAGGCAAACAGTATAAGAACCATATAAGCTATAGTTTAGCTGTCAAAGCAGTATACACTTACAGGAAAAACTAACAATGTGTGACAGCATAGTAAGTAAGTTCATAAGATAACTGTTTGTTCAAGTCTTTGCGGGTAAGGAGAGGTCTTTGTGGCTTTTGTGGTCAAGGAAGAATTTCTGGAGAAAAGACACTCTTGATTTGATTGTGTAAACAGAAGAACAGGTAGGACATCCAGGCAGCAAATTCATTTGGTAAAATGAATTGAAAACTTTGAAAATTGGGGCCAGGTGATGGTGCACCCTATAGAGCACATGCACCACTGTTCAGAAGGCCCTGGGTTCAAACCCTAGGTTCCCACATTTGGGGGGAAGATTCACAAGTGGTGAAGCAGTACTGAAGGTGTCCATTTCTTTTATTCTCTCCCTGCCCCCCCCCCATTTCTTTCTGTCTCTATACAAAAGTAAAAAAAATAATTTTTTAAAAAAAAGAATAGGTGAAAATAGATCATACAGTGAGTGAGGGTGGTCTTGAGTGGGCCTTTTCCAGCGAAGAGCCTTCCGAGGTGAGGAAGCAACCACAGTGGAGCCTTGACTGTGGTTGTGTATCTTGTGTGTGACTTTACCAGGAAGGCCGGAAATCTGTATGTTCATGAAGTCTAATTTTAATTGTCTTATTAGTGACTTAATGGCGGTTTACAAGATTATACGATTTCAGGGCTGCTACTCCACACCACACCTAGCGCCAAAATTCTGTGACACTTCCCCCTTAACCACTATAGTTCTCATAAAGCTTTAGAGGCACTTTGGTCACATTTCTTTTGTCAAGCTCAAGTGTTTAAATTCCCTACATTCCACATACAAGTGAAATCACTTGGTAGTTGTCTTGCACCTTCTTACTTAGGCCACCAAGTATAATCAGCTCCTTTTCAGTTAACTAAATTTTAAAAATTAAAATTGCTACAGCAGTTTAGGCACAGATAAATGCCACCTGGGATAGTGACTTCTTTGTCATGCATGTGACCCAGTGTCCAAACTGACCCTCACTGCTCTAGAGGTCCCTTCAGTGCTGTGGTGTTGCACCTCTCTTTCTGTCTGTCTGTCTGAAAAAGTTTACCTGGATCAGTGAAGCCCTTGTAATAACTAAAGAAAAAGAGAGGGGGTCGGGTGGTGGCGCAGTAGGTTAAGCGCATGTGGCGCAAAGCTCAAGGACCAGCGTAAGGATCCCGGTTTGAGCCCCCGGCTCCCCACCTGCAGGGGAGTCGCTTCACAGGCGGTGAAGCAGGTCTGCAGGTGTCTGTCTTTCTCTCCCCATCTCTGTCTTCCCCTTCTCTCTCCATTTCTCTCTGTCCTGTCCAACAACGAACAACATCAACAATAATAACCACAACGAGGCTACAGCAACAAGGGCAGCAAAAGGGGGAAAGAAAAAATGGCCTCCAGGAACGGTGGATTCATAGTGCAGGCACCGAGCCCAGCAATAACCCTGGAGGAAAAGAAAAAGAGAAAGGCAGAATTTGAAAGGGAGAGAAGGGAGGAAGGAAAGGAAGGCAAGAAATAGGCGTGTGACCTTTGAGGCTCAAGCCCACTGGTCTGGAAAGCAGCCTGTGAGCATATGCTTACTGAAGAGCCTTTCTAGGCTTAGAGGCCACAGGGTAAGTAGCAGAAATAGTCTTGAGATGCTGTCCTGGAGAACGGAAGGAAGAACATCAGCAGGGCCGGGACTATGCAGCTGTGGCCAGGGGTCAAAATTAATACTGAGCAGGAACCACACACCTAGGACAGGAGGGAAACTACAAGAAAGGGAATGAAGACATCTGCTCAGAGTTCATGGACACTGTGGATCCAATTCCTTCTTCCCTTTGCTCTCTGGTAAGTAGCCTGGTTGGTACTGATCAGTGTTTGTAGAAGGCAGATTTTGACCTCGAGATCAAGTAGGTTTGTTCGAATGACTCAGTTTTCATACAGCAGGACTGTGAAAAGAATATTGCCTGTTTACTCAGTACCCACTATATAGCACATATGTTGAGCATATTCTCACCAACTCTCTTACTTTCAGGGCTGCTGTGTGTAGTAGGCAACTCTGTGACTCTGCTTGTTCAAGGTCAAGGGCACAGAACTGGGCAATGGCAGTGCAGGTGTTAGCTTCCAGGAAGGTTAGCCCTACTTTCTCATAGCCCTACCAGAGTCTAGCCAGGTTGTGTCCTCCATGCTCTTTGTGTAACCCATTATATGACCTTGGGTAGGTCACATCTGCTTTTTTGACAGAAACATAAGAGCTAGATATCAGAGATGCATCATCTTCAGATTGCCACCTGTGACAGTGTTGAGATTGAACTTGAAATCTTTGCAAGAAAATATATGTTCTTATTGTTCTGGGAAAGACTCTTTTTTTTTACAAAGTAGATACATAGTTATCCTAACAGCAACAACAAAAACAAACAAACAAAAATAAATAAATAAGGCATTCCAGTAAGACTGTCACTGAGAATCCAGTCTGGAAACC
Organism: Erinaceus europaeus; assembly: GCF_950295315.1. Taxonomy (NCBI): domain Eukaryota; kingdom Metazoa; phylum Chordata; class Mammalia; order Eulipotyphla; family Erinaceidae; genus Erinaceus; species Erinaceus europaeus. The sequence continues at coordinate 27,524,762 of NC_080162.1, forward strand.
TAAGATGCAATGTTTGCTATTTTATTATCTTTTTTAGTTTTTCTACCTTTCATGGATGTCTATTAAAGACCTTCATCACCACCTCCCAAAGGGCCTATAGTTTTGAAGAGAAATATCATTGATGTTTTGAGTCTGTTTTGGGGTGGTAGGGTTGGTATACATCCAAAATGTAAACATTATGGGGTTGGTCTTAGTGACTTAACATTGATTTACAATATTCTGAGACTACAGAGGTATAAGTTCCCACTGTTCCCATCACCAGAGTTCTGTGTCCCATTCCCTCCATTGGAAACTTCAGTAGTTCTCCTAAGGGCACAGATATGGATTGACTATTATTTCTATAACTATCTATATTTATATGTTTTGCCATTTTTCTATAGTCTTGCAATCTCTTCCTAAGTCACACCTACACTTGCTGCTACTTCCAAATGTCTTCCCTTCTTCTTCATTCTCCAGGTCTTGATGAAATTGGAGTTCATAGCCCTGTGCTCATCTTCCCATAACATTTCTTCCCCTCTGGGAGAATGGAGTAAAATTATTTTTAAAAATTTTATTAGTCATTTAATGATTAACAGGATTATAAGATAACAGGGGTGCAATTCCAAATAGTTCCTACCACTAGAGTTCTGTTTCCTGTCCCCTCCATTGGAAGCTTCCCTATTCTTTATCCTTCTGGCAGTATGGACCAAAATAGTTTATGGGGTGCAGAAGGTGGAAGGTCTGGCTTCTGTAATTGCTTCTCCACTGGACATAGGCATTGGCAGGCCCATTCATACCTACAGCTTGTTTCTATCTTTCCCTAGTTGGGTAGGGCTCTGGAGAGGTGAGAGTTCAAGACACATTGGTGAGGTCTTCTACCCAGGAATTCAGGATGAAATCATAGTAGCAACTATAACTTGGTGGCTGAAAAGAGTAAGATATAAAGCAAGACAAGACAATACAATTAAACAAAAAGCAAGAATAGAACAGATGAGAATAGTGATATGAAGGTAGAAAGAAAGTAGGAAATCTATTTTAAGTGTGTTGCTAGGGGACCATACTTTAGTAATTTTTGTTTGAGCTTGATAGCTATCATGGAGGTGGACTAAAAATATTGTCTGGGAAGATTTAGTCAGATTTGAGAATAGGACTAGAAAGCTGGATTAGAGTAGAGGGTCCCAAACTTGAAGAAAATATGTAAATACAATGAACTGTTTACCACATCCATCTAACCCAGGGCCCATATTTAGCACAGGAGCCTGTGTAGCCTCTGAGTTCCTGTCAGTATGAGCTTACAGTCCATAGTCACAGCTGGAAACTTTCTAGACTGCATTTATTTCAGCACCAGTTTTCCTCAAGTGGCAGCATAGGCTGACCCAGCCTTCCTTTGGAGAGTGGGGCAGTTCCTACCACTGCTGTTTTATAGTGAGGACAAGGTCTTGGAGAGGCCCATAAGAGGGCTTGTGGTGATGTTCCTGATGGAAGTGACCAGTGACTGTGGAGAGAAGGGTCTATTAGAGATCTAGGCTCATCATATCTATGTGGGAGCCCAAGGATTCCCTGAGTAGGGCCCCAGATGATGGGGTAGCTTGGTATTGGCAAAAAAGGCCATCATTAAGTGAACCAGTCTCTTGCCCTTTTCCAGCCTTTGTAGTCCTTTCTTTATCTGACAAGCATAGACTTCGTCCATTTGTTGAAGCATTGTCATTTGTTATATTCAAACCGGTGTGAGGTTTATGGGATCTGGCCTCAAGTTAGGGAGGAACCACACATAATATCTTAGTGGGGTCTAAGTTTACCTTATGTTTTACTGCATTTACTTGTTTGGTGATTCTAACAAAGGTTATCATAGGGATAGTGATTGTACTTTAGCTAATATATATATTTGCCAGAATGTCTCTTAGCCAGTTGTATACAGTGCTTTTTCTAAAGGTTATAAAGGGGTGACAGTCATGTTGGTGCTGGCAGGAGAGATTAGGGGGTATATCTTACTTTCTTTTGTGTAGTTAGTTGAGTAGATAGAGTAATGATTGAGGGAAGTGAAGTAGGGGCTATGAGAGGAGGGTGTATAGACCTAAATAGTAAATATTGGATTAGACTATTTATGGTGTCTTCTTTAGGCCTTTCTATTTGATTTCCAAGAGAAATATTATGTCTTAAGTCTAATCACAGCAGACTATTAAGCACTTTTATTTTGAGGTATATAGTTGCCCCTAATTTATGGATATGTGTATACATGTACCAGGTAACCTAGGCCCTAGCCTGTATCTAGAGTCTGTAACTTCATTAGTGCACCATTTGAGATGGATCCAGGTAGCTAGGTAGTTTCATGTGTTAGGAAAGGTCTCACTAGATTATTGGAGTTGAAAGGTTGACATTTCAAACTTAGAGTCTTTGGATACAATCCAAAGCAACAAAACAAAACAAAACAAACAAACAAAAAACAGTGGCAGCATAATATGACATGGTGACACTTGTTACACTGATTTAATTGAGGTTGGCACAGACAGTATAACAGTGTAAAGGATCAAGAGAAGAGACATCAAGAAATACAAGGAAAGTTTCAGCATTTCCAGGACTGGGAGAAATTTGGAATTTAAGGAGAATGGGGAAGGTTCCTTGCAGTCTTAGAGTTTAAGAAAACAGTAGGTATTATTATAACCAAGTTACTTGGGAGCTTGGTTTACTTTTAAAATCTCATTGTTATAACTTACCATACTATACTTGACCTCACAGAAATATTCAAGTGAAACTCATTTAGTTCATATTTGAGGGCCTGGGTGTCATGTCCCACTTTGATATAATTGAGAAATTTATTTATTTAATATTCCTGAGGATTTACAGAAAAACTTCCAATTGTTCTTAGACATTAGAAGTTTTTTTTCACTTAAATAACAGGGGAAGGAGGTGAATATGAAAGCAAATGATGTTATCTTGCCATGTAGCAAGTGTTTTGGGTCACAAATCAGACTGATTAGACTTATGCATTCGAACATTTCCCTTGTGTGCACACACATTTTCTCACTCATCCATCTTTCTGCCTCAGTAACTTCCAGAAAGATTTCTGGAAACTAGACACAGTCAGAAAATGGGTTTCTAGAATCTTGTTCCAGTTCCTGGGGTAAGTAATCTGCAAGCACAAGAGATGAATTTGTTATGAGTCATGAGATGAACAGGGGTGGAGGGGATGAGGTAGATTTGTTAACTAGAAATGCTGCTTGAAATTCTCAGTGAGATAACCCCTATAATTTCCATGTGCTAACGGTGTTGGAGAGCAGTGATGTGGGCACTGTAATAAGGCTACCTGAAGAGCTTTCGGCCAGATACATGGGAGTCCAGTCTGTCAGACTATTGTCTGAGTCTGGAGTGGGGTCTCCCAGCTAGTCTCTTTTTAGAATCACCTGGAGAACTTAGACAAATTCTAGTCTTTAGTTTGCCCTTAGTGATTCAGATTAACTTTGTCTGGTGACAGCTAGGCATTCATACATGGCCAACATTTTAAGGCATCTCTATTGTGATTTACACTGTAGATAGAGCTCTCAAACTCTGAGATGAATACAGGTTACCCGGGGAGCTTATTGAATTCAGATTTTGAGGGCCTAAGTAAGTAGCATGACAAATCATGTTCATGGACTGCAAGACTCACTGGTAAGGATGTCGATTCTCCCCACAGTTCTATGTAGATTTAACACATGCAAATAAAAATCTAAGCAGGACTTTCGTAGATATAAGTACTTCAGAATCTTAAATTACCTAGAAAGGTAAAGTTGCTAGAGTGACTAAAATAATTTTTAAGAGAAAGTATTTAGACTACCTGTTTTAAGATTTATTATGAAGTTATAATAATCAAGATATAACGTGCTATTGGCAAAGAAATAGACACGGAAGGGCCTAATGAGATAGCTCACTTCATAGAACACCTACCTTGACAAATACATGACCTGGGTTCAAGGCTCTAGCACACCATTTAGGAGTACTATGACACCGGTAAAGCCTCTGTGCTGTGTTCTATCTTCTCTTTCTTTCATTTTTTAATTGTTATTTATACATTTATTTATTTGTTGGGTAGAGATAGCCAGAAATGAGAGAAAGGGGGTTGTAGAGAGGGAGAGAGAGAAACAGAGAGACACCTGTAGCACTGTTTCTCCACTCATTAAGTTTTCCTCCTGCAGGTGGGGAATGGGAACTTGAATCTGAGTCCTTGTGCATAGTTACATGTACGCTTACCAGGTGTGCCACCCCACCCTCCCTTCCCTTCCCTCCCTCCTTTCTGCCCTCCCTTCCTCCTCTCCTTCCTCTCTCCCTTGTTCCCTCCTTTCTCCTTTGCTCCCTGCTCCCCTTCCAAAAAGTCAGCCCAGGGTGGTAGAATCACACATATGTAAGTGCCCAGAAATACTAAGGGGTGGTAGTGGTGGGGGTAGACACATATGTCAGTGGAACAGAATAGAGTCTAGATATAGACTAATAACAAATGTGACTAGTTGAAGCTTTTATGTATATACAGAGTTACAAAGGCAGTTTAATTGAGCAAAGACAGTCTTCTCTGTTATTTATTTATTATTTATAAAAAGGAAACACTGACAAAAAAAACCCATAGGGGTACAGCTTCGCACAGTTCCCACCATCAGACCTCCATATAACATCCCCCCCACTGATACCTTTCCTATTCTTTAACCCTCTGGGAGTATGGACCCTAGATCATTGTGGGGTGCAGAAGGTGGAAGCTCTGGCTTCTGTAATTGATTCCCCATTGAACATGGGCATTGACAGATCAATCCATACTCCCAGCCTGCCTCTGTCTTTCCCTAGTGGGGAAGGGCTCTGGGGAAGTGGAGCTCCAAGGCACATTGGTGGGGTTGTCTGTCCAGGGAAGTTTGGTTGGCATCCTGCTAGCATATGGAACCTGGCGGCTGAAAAGAGAGTTAACATACAAAGCCAAACAAATTGTTGACCAATCATGGACCTAAAGGCTGGAGTAGTACAGATGAAGTGTTGGAGTGGTCCTCCATTTTGTAGATAGCTAGTAGGCATATTTTAGTTATATTTCAAAGGGCCTGTAGCTTTACTAGTTATTTATTTTTTTTATTGCCACCAGGGTTATTGCTGAGCTCCGTACCGGCACTACGAATCCACTGCTCCTAGCAGCCATTTTTTTCTCTTTTCTTCTAATTTTTATTAGATAGGACAGAGAGAAATTGAGAGAGGATGGGGAGATAGAGAGGGAGATAAAGAATTACCTGCAGACCTGCTTCACTGCTCCTGCAGTAGACCCCCTGCAAGTGAGGAGCAAGGGCTTAAACCCAGATCCTTAAGCTTGGTAATATGTACAATTACTGGGTGCACCACTGGTCAGCCACTCTCTTTCTTTCTCTCTCTCTTTCTTCTTTTATTTCTTCCTTCCTTCTTTTTAAAAATTTTATTAGTGATTTAATAAGGCAGTCTTTTCTACAAACATAATTCAAATAATTGGACATCTACAATACCACTCCACGTAAACGTAAAAATATAAATTTTACTCAAGCCGACCAACAGATAAATGTAAGACTAAACATATTTTGAAGAAAATACAGAGAAAGTCTTTGTGACATGGAGTTAGATATGATGCAATAGAAATGGTTTACAAAAGAAAAATAAAAGGATCAATTGAACCTCATAAAAGTAAGTACTTTTTCCATGAAAGACACTACTTTGAGAATGAAAAAGACAAGGTAGACAATACTGGGAGAAAATATTCGAAAATTACATACCTCACAAAGGACTTTGTGTAGCCAGGAAAAAAATATCTGCAGAAAATTCAACAGCAAGAAAATAATTCAAGTTAAAAAAAATGGGCAAAAGACTTGAACAGACATGCCATTAATAGTCAGTGTGTGACACTTAGCAAAATACTTCCTTCCTTGGAGCAAATTCCAGTGGTTAGGAGGATCCCAAGGAAAAGAATAACTTATTTATCTAATATAACCTGTGAGAGATTTTGTTTTCCCATTACTGTAGCTTTACTGCTCTGGGCCAACTTTTAATATAGAAAGAGAAACAGAGGAAGAGAGGAAAAGTTACTATAGCACCAAATTTTCCTCCAGTGCAGTGGTGTCTGGGCTCCAACTTGGGCTGTGCACATGACAAAACAAGATATCTTAACTTACCCTCCCTTTTGTTTATTGTGGTGCCCAGGAATGAACCTATATTCTTACTAATATTACTGATATTACTGATCAGTATTCCTGGCTCAGTTTTCCATTATCGTTTCATTTTACCCTCTGACTCCACAGCTCCTCTTGGACCTCTCATATGCCACTTCCTGTTGGATTCTTAGCCCTGTCGATCTGTAGAAGTTGCTAACAGGAAGGAACAGAGATCCCTGACCTCCTGCTACCCCATAACCAGTCCTCTTATTTATTCGTTTTACTCACTTAGTCATTTGCAGAGATTAAGAAAGGTTTGAAGTAATAAATGGAATCTATATAAAGATTAATTTATACTTTTTGCAGCAAAAGTAAATTAAAATATTTGTACAGTGTTCAAGTGAATAGATGCATGCCTAAAGCAAAGAGAGAGAGAGAGAGGGAGAAAGGAAGAAGAAGGAAGAGGAGTAGTAGTAGTAAAGAAATGAGAAGAGAGAACGAGGAAAGGAGAGGAGAGGAGAGGAGAGGAGAGGAGAGGAGAGGAGAGGAGAGGAGAGACAATATAACACAACACTAGCAGTATTACACTTACACTGTCTATGGACCTACTCTGCTACTGTCTATGGTGCTCTCAAGTGAGCTAATTCCTGACCCTAAATTTCTTAAATATTGTTCTCTTTGGATATTTTCTACACTTTCATGGAATCTTATGAAGGAATTCTTCTCTATGTCTTATAGTCAAGATCACTGCCTAGGGAGACTGTTATAGAACTTGTTACTGAAAGAGAAGAGAGAAAACTCTTTATTTATTTATTTATTTATTTATTTATTTATTTATTTATTTTTACTGGTGCCTACCAGAGACATGAAAGGCATGTTGAGTGACTTGGACCATCATGAACACACAACCTAGGAAGTAGACTCAGGATTCTGGCCATAAGTCCAAAAGATGACAGGATAAAGGCTGATTGGAGGGCGAGTAAGGAGCTATTAGGTAGAAGAGAGGAAACCAAATGTAGCTGTTAAGTGTAGGATCAAATATTGTGAAAGGACTGAAGGTACATCACTGTTTAATGATGGGTCTGCAGGGAATAGTGCTGTCACCTACTCCTTTCTCCCACCCCCAACCAGAGCGGGCTGTACATGAAAATGCCACTGTTGAATGAAGGACTCTATAGAGTTAGAATATCCAGGATTCAGTCCTGCTTCAGCTGACAGCAGCCAGGTAGAGAGATCTTACACAAATCAATTGATGCCTCATCTCTGGAAGATTCCTACAAAAGAACTATTTGGGATGTTCAAAATTGGGGAGTGGAAGATGAATTACTACTGCATGCCTTGGAGTGAGTTATGGCCTCTGAGGGAGTCACTGAGTGAAACCAGAGGAGCAGCAAGACAAGGTACATCTATCTGCAAGTTTTGGGTGTTGGACTATGAAGTCCTGATGCTTTGTAATTTATTCCAAATGCCACTGTCCCAGTTTCATGCAGCTAATAGCCTTATTTGAGTCTTCCATGCAGGTGGCTTGTGTACCTTAATCTCCTTGGCAATTACTTCTCAATGGTTCTCTCCTTCTGCATACAGCCTCAATTAATCTTTGCTAAATGTGCTTTTTCACTTGTTCCCTTTTATTCCCCCTGAGCAGATTGGATTTTGTTTATGACTCTGTTGGAAAAAAACTAAGAGTCAGCTTTGAAAGAGGTTCAGATTCTAGGCCAGTTTCTATTTATTTATAGCCTTGAGTTTTCTCAGCAACTGCTGTCAAGTAAAAACTCTGCTTACTTATTGACAGGTAAATATTTAGATTCTGTTTCATTGCCTAAGCAGCCCTCCCTGCTGGTGCCACACTGGGCCTGTTCTGGCCACCAAGATTAGGTCTGAACAGTAGCAAGATCTTGGGCCTACGCACATAGACTCATGGCATTTATGTCAGTAAGAAAAGCAAGAAATCAGAACCAGAACTTCCCATTTTGGTTTGATCATTTGCTGATTTTATGACTTATGAAAATTACTCAACTTCTTGAAGTAGTATTTTTAAATGACCATGTCATTAACTACAGATATAAATGAACTGTAAGCCTTCATTCCAGTACCTGGTAGACAGTGGTTTCCTATGAGGTCAGATACTAAAGAGTTGAATGAAGAAATGAATACACATGTTCAAAAAAATCTTTGTTGAGAATCAACTAGAATTCAGTCAATATACAAGCTGTTGGTGAACATAAGTTACTCTCAGTGGCTTCATAGAGCCCTTGTGATGGGTTGAGGAGATGGTGAACATAAAATTTATAACCATTCCTACTGATCAGGATGTTTCAAAATTACCTGGACCTTGTCCAATGACAGATGACTAGATAGGGAAGTTATGTGATAAATACAATGGTGCAATAAAGATGAGATTGTACCATCTGGAAAAAACAGATGGAATTGGAGGTGATCATACTAAGTAAAATACATAAAGAGTTGTAAGACAACTATTGCATACTTTTGCTTATATGTGGAGTACAGGTAACTAAAGTAAAAAAAAATTGCAAAGAAAAGGAAGCAAGGAAGGAAGGAAGGGAAGAAGGAAGGAAGGAATATGGGCCTAGGGAGATAGAGCCCCAGGCTCAATATCCCACTGTTCTTATCTGTCTCTCATTCTCTTTCATAGAAAATAAATAAATAAGTGATAAATATTAAAAGGGGATGCTGGAAGAGAGGAGTCATCAGCAATGTCTTGCATTGGGAAGCTCTCTTGAAGGAGATAACATTTGGAATTAGACCAGACTAAGGTCTGGGATGAGAGTCAGGAATTAATTGGATGACAAGGAGAAAAAGCATGTGTCCAATACTGAGGCAAGAAAGAACTGTGCATATTCAAAGAAGGAAAAAAAAACAAGGCCAGGGAAATGAAAGAATGGATTGGTTATCAGGGGGCTAGAAAGAAGAGGAAGGGCACCTGGAAGATCATAAGAATTATTTAGTATCTTATCTTGAGTAGCACTGAAAAGTCATAGAAGCATTTTAAACAAGGAAGAAATGTAATGCTGTTCATTAGAACCTAATGAAATTGAATTGAATAAAAGGTTACTAATGTCATTTTTGTGAGGAGAACTTGTGTACTCAGCCCTGAGGCCTGGCATAAGGCAAGGGTAGCCACTAGTGATTATGTTTGGTTCTTCCTGAATCTGATTCCTGTTGTGGAATTGGGGACAAGTTCATAGATTGTGTGCCACTTAGCTTTAACCCATACCTTGGACCCATTGTGCTTTTGGTTCTGAGAATCTTTAGAAAAGGGAATCCAGAAAGTGTCAGCCATGTTGCTGGAATTCCAGCTTGATGGTTTAATTTTGTGATTGTTTGTAATAGGAACAGTGGAGCTGTGTTGTCAGCTAGAATAAACTGGGTTGAGAAAGCTCACCATTTATTTTTCAGAAACAAAAATTTTCAAGAAACTCAAACTACTCTCAATATTGTGAGTCACCATGGCAACACAAGAATTAGAACTGTCTGCCTCTGATCCTAGGGCTCTTGGTGTTTCTGGGTACACTCTCTACTGGGAAATTGCTCAAACTAAGCTAGCTGTGGCCCTCTACTTCCACTGACAAGAGAAAGAGGACATATGCCACGATGTCCTCTTCAGCCCAATGTGTGGAATGGACTGACCTAGAGATGCAGGCACGCTTTCCATAGTGTTCTTATGTGGCTATGTAATTCAGAAGAGATTTAACAGAGGCCTTTTTGATTGATGCATGTCTTTTTATAAGCTCACCATACAGGGGATAGTTTCTTTTAACTAGCAAGAACCATGACAGAGAAAGATAAGAGAGACTGCAGACTGACAGCAGCTTCCTGCAAAGCTACAGTTAGCGCTGTCCAAATATATATATATGCATATGTCCTACATTTACTGAGTCTATTGTCTTTCCTGTTCTATCCTTCCCTCAGGTCATCTCATTTGTCCTCCCTAGGAATGCTTGTGTTATGATGGAACAGTTGAGGTTCAGTTGTTATATAAATTACCTAAAGGCACCTACCTGTGTGAACAGATATAGACTGAATGTTTGTGCCCCCACCAGCAATTCTCAGTGTAGTGATATTTGAAGTGGGATCTTTGAGAAGTGAAGGTAGAAGCTTTGTATGATTAGTACCCCTCTAAACAGGATTCCAGAGAGCTCCCTCACCCCTTTCACTATGTAAGGGCACAAAGAGAACATGATCATCTAAGGAACAGGAAGCAGGTCCTAACAAAGTGCTGAATTTGTAGATGTTTTGATCTTGAACTTCCCAGTCTCCAAAACTGTGAGAAGCAAATATGCGTTGTTTAAGGTATCCAATCTATGGTGCTTGTTATAGTAGCCTCAATGAACTAAGACATATGGTAGAACTGGATTTGAAGGCAAGACTCTCTGGCTCTTCCCAGATGGTCTCCCATCCTAGCCTGCCTTCCTGTATGTGTATGTGCCTGTTGGGCAGAGTTAGTCATGTGTTCCTGAAGAGCATGTGGCCTGATGTTAAGTCTTTGTCCTTCACGATGCAGCAAAGGGGCACTGAACTGAGAAGGTTTAAGTATTGCTTCTGACTTGTCAGTGGGCCTTCATTCTCAAGTCAAGCAGGGTCAGTCTGCCCACCTTGCAAGTTCATCCTCTGCCAGTCAGCTGGGAGCCTGTGTGAGATAATGGATGTGAAAGGTCTTTAGGGAGGAGAGAACTCAGCAAAAGAGGTTGAGGTGCTAATGGGTGGCCAAAACTGGCAGCAGCTTGCTGATGGAGACCCTGGACCTCACTCAACTACAAGTGGGCTTAGATCTAAGGGAATAAAGAACCAGGCCACAGCTTGCCTGGACTGGGTAAGACATAGTGTTTCCTGAGCCCACGTCACCAGCTTCCACTCAGACGGTTGAAAAAGTACTTGGGTGTCTTTCTCTGCTCTCTGCCTGACTAGCTGTATAGGAGCTCCTATTTCTGCTTCATGGGAACCAGAATTAGTCAGATAGTTCTTGACCCATAAAATAGTCCACAGAGCTTGATCATGGACAGTGGTCATCCTGTCCTGCCTGCCTGGCCACAGATTCTCACTTGATCAAAGAGTTTTTTTTTCCCCAGTGGAAACAGTGCTCCCATTAGCATTGGATCCCTCCAGTTCTCCTCCTTCTGGGCTTTCACCTACATCTTGCAATCACTATGTAGTTGCAGTGGGAGGTGGTGGAGCACTTAGTTGGGAACACCCTACATATTGTCTCAGAATCTCATTAATTTCAACACACCCAATCCCCCCCCCCTCTCTCTCCCTCTCTCTCTCCCTCTCCCTCTCCCTCTCTCCCTCTCTCTTTTCCCCTAAAAGCAAATCCAGGGGCTACCCAGTCACTTCGTTTCTGGGGAGAAATATGGAACCCCAGACAAGTAGTGTACATTGAGAGTAAGGTCTTATATTTAGGCATGCACGCTGACATTCCTTTAGGCTTATTTTTCTGCAGAGCTCATTTCACCCACATTTTTATTTCATCTGGTGGCTGTACTTTACAGTTGAGAAATTTGGAAGCTGGTCTGATATATGGGCTTTGCTTTGCTTTTATTTATTTATTATTATTTTTACCAGACCACTGCTCAGCACTGGCTTATGGTGGTGGAGGTGATTGAACCTGGGACTTTACAGCCTTGGGCATGAGAATATGTTTGCATAACCAATATGCTATCTAACCCCAGTCTGAGATATGCCTATCCTTAATGAAGATGATGATACCATGATGGTATACTATTAACAGTTAAAATAGCTATCAGTTACCAATTGCCTGTTTAACTTCAAAAGTAACTTTAGCCTCATTTCATTTAATTCTAACAATATCTCTGCAAGTTAGGCATTATGGTCACTTTACAGGTGTGAGAAACTAATGCTTTGAGAGATTAAGTGACTTGCTGAGTGAAATTGCTGGAAGGTTACAGAGCTAAGGTTTGCAAGCAAAACTGGAACACAGGACACTTTTAATTCCCAGAGGGTGCCTGTCTCACCAGGTGCTAAGGGCATCATGCTGGATATAGAACCCAGGGCATCACACGTGTAGGCTTGCATTCTACCACTGAGCTGCCTTCTAGGCCCCTAAATTCCCCTCTTTGAAAGAATTCCTCCAATTTGATGTTTTTCTTATACAGTGCTTGTGTTTAAATATTTTATTTGGAAAACAATCAGGAGGAACTACATTTTTTTTTTTTTATATTCTGAATCTGATCATCTGCCAGAGTCCTTTGATTTTAAGCTGCTTTTGTAAGTCGTTCTGGAGACCCCGGCCTTTCCCATCTCCTCTGGATTTTGACTTATAAGTTACCTTTTCTTTCTAAAATTGATATTTGGATTCCTAGGTTGTTCTTTTTGCATTTCCCCAGGTTATATGTATGACTAATCCCCCTTGGGCCATTTTAAGTAAGGAAGAGATCTGAAGCCAGTCAGAAAACTGAGGGCCTTCTTATAACTGTGGAAGTTCCTGGATTGTATAAAACATCAGCTTGTATACAGGAAACAAGTTTAAGAAGTACTAACTCTTCTCTTAGTTTAAATGACTACATCTCATGGGAAATTTAATTTTTAAAATAAACTACATGTTCCAATAAAAACGAAAGTTCTGTGAGATAAACAATGAAGATGTTTGCTCAAAAAAAAAAAATTCTTTATTCAGCTGGAGTAACCAAAGGAATAGAGAGCTTAATGGAATCTGGAAGATCAAGGCTAAATTCACCATCTCTCAGTTTCCATGAGCTCTAAGCAAAACCAGACAGACCCTTCCTTAGTTGACTCTCCCTACCCTGGTTCTAAACTGCAAATGAGCGCTACCAGGAGTACTGTCCTTTGGCCTTTGGGTGTCAGAGTGCATAGCAAGGATCTGCTAATGGATAGAAGATCTCACAAGCATGAGTGCTTATGTCATTCTGGGATGTTTATATGCTAATGAGGGAAATCTATTTGAATTTGTTTAGGAGAAACAAAGAACAAAAGAAGAGAAGTATACGACGACTTTCCCTCCCAAATAAAAATCCCAAGGGTTGGTTTGGCTTCTGTTTTAACTGACTCCAAGCACTCAAATGATATCCTTCATTCTCTTTCTCTCAGTGGTTCACGAAATTTCTCTTTCCACCAAATACCTCTACTTTCTTCAGTGTTTGGTTTCATATCGAAACGAACCTCCTCTATGTAGAGTACATACAGCAACAGAAGCTAATGCATATCATAATCCATGTCTTATTCTTAGTTTCCAGCAGAAGTTGCAGAAATGACTGTCACTGAACAAGTTGGTCCACATAGTCACATCCAAACCAATCACTATGAGTTGGAAGGTAGAGAAGGAAGTGATTACTTTTGCTTGATTGTAGTCTAAGAAGCAGGAAGGGACATTTGAGATGTGCTTTGAAGAATGAGTAGGAGTTTCACTTGTAGGTACAGTGCAGAGAAAATGTATTTCTTTTTAAAAGATTTATTTTGGAAGCTGGGCAGTGGCACACCCAATTAAGCACACATAGTACTAAGCACAAGGGTCTGGGTTTGAGGATCCAGGTTTGAGCCTTTTGCTTTTCACCTGCTGGGGGGTGGGATGGGGTAGGTGGGGTGGTGGGTATTGGTTCACAAGCAGTGAAGCAGATGTCTGTCTTTCTCTCTTCCTATCTCCCTCTTCACTGTCAATTTCTCTTGGTCGTATCCAATAAAAAAATGGAAAAATGGCTTCCAAGAGAAGGACTCATATAGCTAAATTCAGAGGGAGAAAGAGAGAGAGAGAGAGAGAGAGAGCAAAAGGCCCGGTGGTGGCACACATATTACAATGCACAAGGACCTCAGTTTGAACCTCTCATCCTCACCTGCAGGGAAAGCTTCTCAAGTGGTGAAGCAGAGCTGCAAGTGTCTCTCTCTCTCTCTTTCTCTCTCTCTCTCCCCCTTGTCTCTCTCTCTGTCTCTCTCTCTCTTTCACTCTCTCTCTTTCTTTGGTACTGTGCTATCCTCTTTCTTTCTTTCTTTCTTTCTTTCTTTCTTTCTTTCTTTCTTTACTCCTTTCTTTTTTTTTCTTTTCTTTTTTTTTTTTTTTTTACCAGAGCACTGCTCAGCTCTGGTTTATGGTAGTGTAGGGGATTGAACCTGGGACTTCAAAGCCTCAGGCTTGAGAATCTCTTTGCATAACCATTATGCTATCTATCCCTTCCCTACTATCTTTTTTCTTTTTAATTTTTTTAGTTATCTTTATTTATTTATTAGCTAGAGATAGGCAGAAATTGAGAAGGAAGGGGGTGATAGATAGGGAGAGACACCTGCAGCCCTGCTTCACCACTCACAAAACTTTCTCCCTGCAGGTTGGGGCCAGGGGCTTGAACTCGGGTCCTTGCACATTGTAACATATGTGCTCAGCCAGGTGCACCACCACTCAGCTCCATCTCTCTCTCTCTCTATTAGCCCCTTCCCTCTTGACTTCTGGCTATCTCTATCTAATAAATAAATAAAGATAATTTTTTTTAAAGAAAGAGGTCAGTGTAGCATTCTGGCATATATGATACCAAGGACTGAACTCAGTACCTCAAACTTGGAAGTAAAATACTTTATTTACTGTGCCACTTCTAAGGCCATGCAAATTTATTCTTTAACTGAGTTATGTATGAGTTTAATTTTATATGAGATGGAGTTACCAATTGTAGAGGATAATATCATCTTGAACTCTAAATTCTCATTGTACCGAATGGCCAAAATTATAAAGATTTTTCTTTTTTTTTTTAAGATTTTAAAAAGTACTTATTTATTTATTTCCTTTTGTTGCCCTTGTTTTATTGTTGTAGTTATTATTGTTGTTGTTATTGATGTTGTCGTTAGATAGGACAGAGAGAAATGGAGAGATGAGGGGAAGACAGAGAAGGGGAGAGAAAGACAGACACTTGCAAACCTGCTTCACCACCTGTGAAGCAACTCCCTTGCAGGTGGGGAGTCTGGGGCTCAAACCGGGATCATTACGCAGGTCCTTGCACTTTGCGCCACCTGCACTCAACCTGCTGTGCTACAGCCCAACTCCGATAAAGATTTTCATTGGTCCACATGGTTTCATTTTTGAAGAAAATAAATCCCAACAAAAACTGGCTTAAACAATGAGTAGGGTTTAATGTTTCATTTATTTGAAAACCACAGGATTAGGACTGATTTAGGGTGTGTTTTGATTCATTGGCTTAACAATAGCACCAAGAGTCTAGACTCTTTCCTTTTTTTTTTTTGTTCTGACTTAATGAAAGCTTGTCTTTGTTTTGTTTTATTTATCCCTCCCCCAACCCTTTTATTAAAAACTGATGCCTCTTTCATGATGGTGGCAGGGCTGTTTTTCCTTCTTGCTTTATCATGCTCATGAGGAAGGAACTTTGTCCCAACACTTATAGCCAGAGACCTAAGGTTCACCATCATTGGAATGGCTTAGGTCACATACTTAGCCCTGAGCCAATCATTGTTGCCAAGGGAAATAGTATGTTGATGGAATAAATTTTCCTGGAAACACATGGAATCTTAAATGGAATTTTAGGGACTGATGGGAAGATTAATTAGAGCTTAGGTGCTAAAAAAGCATAAATTTTCTTTTCTTTTTTCTTTGTCCTTTCTTTTTCTTTTCTTTTTTTTACAATTTATCTTTACTTATTTGATAGAGATAGTCTGAAATAGAGAGGGAAGGTGGAGATAGAGAGGAAGAGAGGAGACTTCTGAAACACTGCTTCTCCACTCACAAAGCTTACCCTTGCAGGTAGGGGCTGAGGGTTCAAACCTGGGTCCTTGTGCATTGTAACATGTGCGTGCAACCAAAAGGCATTGATTTTTTTCATCACAGCATTTAATTTTGTATGTCGTTCCTCTTAGTGGCAAAGGTATAACTGATTTATGTAGCTTTTGATACTCAACTGATGGCACCTTGAATTCTAGGCTCAATCTTGGGCCAGTCCAGTTGCCAAGCTACCTTTTATCTCTCTGTTATTCCCGTTTAGCCTCTGCACCATCTTGCTTGACTTTGTTAGAAGTCATCTACTCCCATTTATATATTGTGACACTTTGTGGACAAGCAAGGGTACACATAACACAAAGAATGATCTAGAACTTTGTAACAGCTGATTTTTTTTTTTATTTAAGAAAGGATTAATTAACAAAACCATAGGGTAGGAGGGGTACAACTCCACACAATTCCCACCACCCAATCTCCATATCCCACCCCCTCCCCTGATAGCTTTCCCATTCTCCATCCCTCTGGGAGCATGGACCCAGGGTCATTGTGGGTTGCAGAAGGTAGAAGGTCTGGCTTCTGTAATTGCTTCCCCATTGAACATGGGCGTTGACTGGCCAGTCCATACTCCCAGTCTGCCTCTCTTTTTCCCTAGTAGGGTGTGTCTCTGGGGAAGCTGAGCTCCAGGACATATTGGTGGGGTCTTCAATCCAGGGAAGCCTGGCCAGCATCCTGATGACATCTGGAACCTGGTGACTGAAAAGAGAGTTAACATACGAAGCCAAACAAATTGTTGAGCAGTCATGGACCCAAAGCTTGGAATAGTGGAGAGGAAGTGTTAGGGATGTACTCACTGCAAACTCTAGTGTACTTCTGCTTTCAGGCATATATTTTGCAGTAGTTTATAGATACGTGTGAAGATATGCTCTCTCTCACAGAAACTGGTGTATATCTAGGTTTTGGGACTTTGTTAGAAAGTGAACCACCTGAGATGGAATTAGAGTATACTATGAAAGGAAAGGTCTCACCCGAGTAATGAAGCTGAAGGGTTGTCATTCCACATGTGAAGTCTCTGGACACAGTCTGAAGTGAAGCATGTTGAGGTGGCCATCGTTGCGTTGGTTAGGTTGTGATCGGCGGATGCAATATTATTTGATATGGACTGGGAGAGGCCTACGGGAAAGTGGGCCCTATCCAAGGGTTCCAGGACTGGGGGAAGTAGAGGAGATATAGTGGAGATGTGAGGTTCCTGCTGTCTTAGGGTTCAAAAAGACAATCGATAGTTAATGTTATCATCACATTAATTGGTAATTGGGTTAACTTTGAAAAGTCCTTTTGTTATGGTTTGCTGTACAGTACCCAGTATCTTGTATATAGCTGTGCTATTGGTTGCTTCTGATCTACTTGGTCTAGGCTTTTGAGAGAGTCCGCATATCAAATACACAGCCTATATATTAAAAAGATTCAGTCTGTGTTTTAAAAACTTTGAGACATACAATTAATTTTACCCCTCTCAAATTAATTAACTAGTGATTTATATGTCTACATTTTGCTAGGAGTGTACATAAACACCATTCCCACCACCAAAAGACTGACCCATCCCTCCCACCCACTCCCTCCCCCCACTGGCCCAAGAAGCTGCATGTCTACCCCTCACCACAGGGCTTTTACTTTGGTGCCCTACTTACAATTTGGTCAAGTCCTCCTTTTAGTTTCCCTTTCAGATCTTCTTACTCAACTTATGTTGATGAGTGGGATCATCCCATACTCATCTTTATCTTTCTGACTTAGCTCACTTAACATAATTCCTTCTAGCTCTGTCCAAGATGGGTCAGAGAAGGTGGGTTCATTGTTCTTGATAGCTGCATAGTATTCCATTGTGTATATATACCAGAGCTTTCTCAGCCACTCATCTGTTGTTGGGCACCAGGCTTGCTTCCAGGTTTTAGCTATTATGAATTGTGCTGCTATGAACATAGGAGTACACACCTCTTTTTGGTTGGGTGTTATGGACTTCTTGGGGTATAACCCCAGGAGAGGAATTACTGGATCATATGGAAGGTCCATGTCTAGCCTTCTGAGAGTTTTCCAGACTGCTCTCCACAGAGACTGGACCAATTTACATTCCCATCAGCAATGTAAAATGGTTCCTCTGTCCCCACAACCTCTCCAGCATTTGTTGCTGCTGTCCTTTTTGATGTATGCCATTCTTTTTTTTTTATTATTTAAGAAAGGATTAATTAACAAAACCATAAGGTAGGAGGGGTACAACTCCACACAATTCCCACCACCCAATCTCCATAACCCACCCCTCCCCTGATAGCTTTCCCATTCTCTATCCCTCTGGGAGCATGGACCCAGGGTCATTGAGGGTTGCAGAAGGTAGAAGGTCTGGCTTCTGTAATTGCTTCCCCGCTGAACATGGGTGTTGACTGGTCGGTCCATACTCCCAGTCTGCCTCTCTCTTTCCCTAGTAGGGTGTGTCTCTGAGGAAGCTGAGCTCCAGGACACATTGGTGGGGTCTTCAATCCAGGGAAGCCTGGCCAGCATCCTGGTGGCATCTGGAACCATTTCCAGAAGATGTGATCAGAGCTCAAGCCACTAGCAGCTTCTCAGTCCGCCGTCTTCTGGCACCCCCCGATGTATGCCATTCTTACAGGAGTGAACAGCTGATCTTTTAAACTTCTTACACAACTGATTTCTTCAGAGGTAGCAAAACATTTGAGTTAGCATTTTAAAGGCTCATACCAAACATTCTTCATCTCCTTTTGAAGTACCTAAATTACTCGTAGTCATGGATGACATAAAAGGAAACTTCTCAAGTTGTCCTACATTGATGAGAAGAAAAAAAAATATCTAAGACCAGTAGCCAACAGGAACAAATTATGCATGGATTATAATTATGATAGGGTGACTCTCAGAAAGGCTCAGTAACTAGAAATAAACAGGCCTGGATTCCAAACCTTGGTTCTATCACCTTTAAAAGACAGTATATTTTGAGGGTGAAGAATGTAGCTTATAGCCAGACAGCCTAGTTAAATTTATTAAATCCTGGCTCTTTAATTTTGAGCTGTATTGGATACATGTCCTAGTTCTACCATTTACTAGACTTGGATCAGGAAATAGTCACCAAGTTCTAACCTTCTATTCTGGGGGTAGTTTTCTAATGTTTCATCTTGTCAGTTGGCCTTCCAGCTTAGTTGAGAGGTGATGACTGCTTCTTTACCTCTTTGATTTCATTTGTCTCATCTGTCAAATATGAATACAAATAATATCTACATTCTAGGGTTGTTGTGAAGGTTAAATGAGTTAATATACAGAAA
Source organism: Erinaceus europaeus (assembly GCF_950295315.1). Taxonomy (NCBI): domain Eukaryota; kingdom Metazoa; phylum Chordata; class Mammalia; order Eulipotyphla; family Erinaceidae; genus Erinaceus; species Erinaceus europaeus. The sequence goes on from NC_080162.1 coordinate 27,543,883, forward strand.
ACACTTGTAGCTGCATCTCGTAGGCATCGAACAGGGTGGGTAATTAATATATCTAGTAGGGTTGCTGTAAGTATTAGAGACATTGCATGTAGCAGACACCTGATAAATGTTAGCCATTATTAATAATTATTATGTTGATTGCACTACTTAATAATACTGTGAGCCATCTAAGTAGAGCTTTACCATTTATGGAGTTCTGGCTGTCAACACCATTTATTCCCCTTGGACCGCGAAGTCACTCGGTGAAGAGGCTCCTTCTCCTGTCTGATGGATAACAGTGGAAGGAGAAGGATTCAATACCTTCAAAGGTTGGGACAAAACCTTTGAGGTAACAAGAAACTTCTCAGTCCAGGTACCTTTATACCCCAGTCTTCCCCCGTCTTGGAGGCTTCAAAACCATTGTCACAGCCTTGCTTGAAATGCATGTGGTTCTCATCTGTAATATCCGGATTGTTCCATTAATCTACTCTAAGCTTCATGAAAAATACAAAAGGTTGGGCCAGGATATATAGTCGCCAAGTACTGATTTTGCATTCAGGGGATTGTTTTCCATGAACATGAAGAGACTGATGTTTCACATTTGACATTTGGCTTTCCAGTTAAATCAGAGGGAGCTGTTGTCTTCTCAATTATCAGCCAGTTTGTAAGCTTTTGCCTTTTATATGCCTGCATCATTTGTTGCTCCTTTCACAAGTGTTCTTCTTTCTTGTTTGTTTTTTATATTTATTTATTCCCTTTTGTTGCCCTTGTTGTTTTATTGTTGTAGTTATTATTGTTGTTGTTATTGATGTCATCATTGCTGGATAGGACAGAGAGAAATGGAGAGAGGAGGGGAAGACAGAGAGGGGGAGAGAAAGAGACACCTCAAGACCTGGTTCACCACCTGTGAAGCGACCCCCCTGCAGGTGAGGAGCCAGAGGCTCAAACCCGGATCGTTATGCCTGTCCTTTCAGGTATATATTTTGCAGTAGTTTATGGATACGTGTGAAGATATGCTCTCTCTCACAGAAACTGGTGTATATCTAGGTTTTGGGACTTTGTTAGAAAGTGAACCACCTGAGATGGAATTAGAGTATACTATGAAAGGAAAGGTCTCACCCGAGTAATGAAGCTGAAGGGTTGTCATTCCACATGTGAAGTCTCTGGACACAGTCTGAAGTGAAGCATGTTGAGGTGGCCATTGTTGCGTTGATTAGGTTGTGATCGGCAGATGCAATATTATTTGATATGGATTGGGAGAGGCATATGGGAAAGTGGGCCCTATCCAAGGGTTCCAGGACTGGGGGAAGTAGAGGAGATATAGTGGAGATGTGAGGTTCCTGCTGTCTTAGGGTTCAAAAAGACAATCGATAGTTAATGTTATCATCACATTAATTGGTAATTGGGTTAACTTTGAAAAGTCCTTTTGTTATGGTTTGCTGTACAGTACCCAGTATCTTGTATATAGCTGTGCTATTGGTTGCTTCTGATCTACTTGGTCTAGGCTTTTGAGAGAGTCCACATATCAAATACACAGACTATATATTAAAAAGATTCAGTCTGTGTTTTAAAAAACTTTGAGACATACAATTAATTTTACCCCTCTCATATTAATTAACTAGTGATTTATATGACTACATTTTACTAGGAGTGTACATAAACACCATTCCCACCACCAAAAGATTGTGACCCATCCCTCCCACCCACTCCCACCCCCCACTGTCCCAGGAAGCTGCATGTCTACCCCTCACCACAGGGTTTTTACTTTGATGCCCTACTTACAATTTGGTCAGGTCCTGGTTTTAGTTTCCCTTTCAGATCTTCTTACTCAACTTATGTTGATGAGTGGGATCATCCCATACTCATCTTTATCTTTTTGACTTAGCTCACTTAACATAATTCCTTCTAGCTCTGTCCAAGATGGGTCAGAGAAGGTGGGTTCATTGTTCTTGATAGCTGCATAGTATTCCATTGTGTATATATACCAGAGCTTTCTCAGCCACTCATCTGTTGTTGGGCACCAGGCTTGCTTCCAGGTTTTAGCTATTATGAATTGTGCTGCTATGAACATAGGAGTACACACCTCTTTTTGGTTGGGTGTTATGGACTTCTTGGGGTATAACCCCAGGAGAGGAATTACTGGATCATATGGAAGGTCCATGTCTAGCCTTCTGAGAGTTTTCCAGACTGCTCTCCACAGAGACTGGACCAATTTACATTCCCATCAGCAATGTAAAATGGTTCCTCTGTCCCCACAACCTCTCCAGCATTTGTTGCTGCTGAGTGTTCTTCTTTCTAATGTATGTGAACTATACTATTAAGGAAGAACTAAGGAAACTTCTTTAGACATGACCTTAGACCAGCAAGGAAGCCTAGAATTTTTAGTCACTCACCTGTGTTTATTCCTTAAACCTAAACCAAAAAGCAGTTCTCACTATAGAATGATCAGTGTTTATTTTAAACACACCACACACACACACACACACACACACACACACACACACACACACACACACACACACACACTTCTGAATTCTAGATCTACTAGCTATTTCAATAGTTAGCTAGTCATGTGTGACTGCTTAACTTTAAGTGAAATTGCTTGCCTAGTTCCTCAGTCTCATTCATCACATTTCAAGTGTTCAATAACAATATGTGACTGTTGGACAGTGGGCCTGGAACTGAGAATTCTATATCAGTTCAGTTGTGCTGAATAGTTTTTAGCATAAAAGAGAACTGACATATGAGTATTAATCTTTAGTTACAGAGTACTAAAGGCTAACAAATACTTTCTTCTTTCTTTTTTGCCTTTATTTCTTCTAAAAAATCCAAGTATCTTTAGACCAATAGAAATAAGAAACTATTATTCTCCAACATAACAAAAGTATTTAATGAAAATAGGATTTTTTAAACTTAGAGAATAATGTAAATACATGTATTGATATCTAATGTGAACAGTGAACTAGAATAGCATATTACTTGTGTTTCATTCTGTTGGTGATTGACCTGGGTGTAGCCAGACAGTCTTTTTAAAATTTTTATTTATAAAAATGGAAATATTGACAAAGACTATAGGATAAGAGGGGTACAGTTCCACACAATTCCCACCACCAGAATTCCGTATCCCATCTCCTCCCTTGATAGCTTTCCTAAGCTTTATCCCTCTGGGAGTATGGATGCAGGATCATTATGGGATGCAGAAGGTGGAAGCAGACAGTCTTAATAGAACCTATCGTACATTCAAGAGAAAGGTATTCAGATAGACATCAAACATAATACTCGACCAGCCTGCCACTGGTCAAGCACTTTTAAATATATCTTTCTAAGCTAAACTTTAGAATTTCTAGTACTGGTCCATTCTGGTGGACAAATCTCCTTGTAAACAATGCAAACTAGCAATTTGTTTGTCATGTACTATACATAATTGGGAGAACAGACTTACTTTAGGTAATACCAGGATGATGTTCGCTATTATTCTTTTGATGCTGTATAGCAATAGGTGACTAATTAGTACCAGATCCAAAGAAATGAGAAACATTGCATGATTTTTTTTCTTTATTTCTTTTTATTGGGAGGTTAATGGTTTTCAGTATAGTTGTTTGCACATGGGTACAATTTCTGATCTCATTAAGGTAAGTGTCTGAACAACACTTGTACTTCCTATTTAGGTCCATCATTATGTACCTGAAATTCCCCCACTCCCTGCCCCTACTCCTACTTCCTTCCCCAGAGTCCTTTGCTTTGGTGCAATACACCAAACCAGTCCACATTTTCCCTTTCTGTTCTTGTGTTCAGTGCACTCTCCCATACCTAGTTTTGAGACTGGCTAATTTTTTTTGCAGAGCACATACTCACACAGGTTCTGGTTTCTTTTATTCTTGGGAGAAAGGAAAAGTAAATGCTGGCATTGGTGGCATGAGCTAAAAGGATAGCTAGGGGTAGCTATGACTATTCCCTACATCTCAGATCCAAGTGACAGAGATTAGAATAGGGAAGAACTGATGTCTCAGTTGAGGTGGGCTTACCCATCAGTGCCTGGAGTCAATGGTGATCATTGTAGTCATTGTGTTGCAAAATATTCATGATTCGTTTATCAAATCGATTGGATCTTGGTGGAGAGTCTATGTAGATGTTTTCAGAGATTAAAAGTTCTGTGACAAGAGAATATTTTTCCCTAAAATGTCTATCTCATCTTCAATTAATGGTGACATTCTGGGGGCATTCCCATGCCCATGGTCATCTTTTTGATGTCCTTTGATCTTTAGTCGCTTCACAGTTAAGTGGTGACATTTAGATGAGAAATTCATTATTCCAAAGAGTACAATACTCAGCACATGCCACAGTAATAAATTATGATAATATACCTTTACATCTTAGCAGATTTTTATAGTGAAGACCAACCCTGGAAAAAGAAAGAAATCTATCCTAGTGGATTTCAAATTTTGGATCCTTCAAAATCTTTGTTCATATGATACCCTTGTCAGGATATAGCACAGGTGAACATGGAGTTGGGACTGAAGGGAAAAGGTAGAGTCCCATTCATTAAACTTCAGCCTTCCCAATCCTTTCTGAGTCAGGGCCTGTGGCTCCCATGATTGCTCACTGAGCATTGTTTGCTAAGTTCTCAGTTATGAGGAGATTGTGTCCTTCAGTCATTTCAGTGACTTGGCACTCCTCTTGGAATTAGGTATGCAGCTAAAAAGGAGAAATTGGTCCTCCACATGGCTTGGAGTTTAAGGATGGTCTGTAGTGAAAAGATACAAGGTCATCTAAGATCACTGTTGAGTTAGGGATTGGATTCTCCACAGGATTTTTTCTAGAGTAGAACATACCCTCATAGAATCTGATTCTTGGACTCTAAGGAAAAGGTGCAGTTATTGAGCACTGGCTTCCACCTGGCCTATCTTCAGTGTGGCTGTTTGCTATACTCCAAGATTTTGCTATAAAGATACTGAGGAGATTTTGTCAGCCTTTGCTGAAGTCAGTGCTGCTCTCATTCTAGCAAACTCAGACTTGAGTATCTGCAAACCCTTGTTATGGTCCCTTACAGAGGGTCATGAGATTTATTGTGTTCATTTGGCCTCTCACATTGTCATCTGGACTAATGCAGTGTGGTCACAGTGTCAACAAGTACTTGGGCAAGAATGAATAAACAGTTGTCTGCCTAAGGCTTTTACTTCTGTGATGTGTTACATAGCTAATGCTTTTTGCCTGTGAAGTAGGCATATAAATAAATCTTTATAAGACTTAATAAAAGATGAAAGCTCATGAAAAATTGGCCAATTCCAACTTTTTTTTCTGAAACAAATGTTGAGTGTAGGCTCTGAGTATTGGAATGGCTGACTTCCATTTCAAAACAGTTCTCACCCACACCCTAGAAAATATCATCACTGTTCTTTTCCTGAACCTAAAACCAAAATAATAATAATAATAAAAGTGGGGCTTCTTACTAACCTTTGCTAACAGTTTTCAGATTGACTCTATATGCAAAATATCTGCTGATCAGTTTCTCACAGGAGAAAGCAGATGCTGGGGGAAGAAAGGAACTGAATGTGCATTCTTACCTCAGTTTTCCTGCTGAGTCACCTGGTGGGTTGGGAACAACCTGCAGAGAGACTCCATATCCACCATAGAACTGGGGGTTTATTTTACTTTTCTCCACAGCCAATGAGAAGATGAGGGAGAATTTCAAGAAGTGCATTAAGAAAGTGAGTCACCGAGTGAAGGAACTCCTCCTCAAAGGCCAGGACAGTCTTAGTAGTTTTATGAAAGCCTTCACAGTGTTAGAATTAGTTCCCAGGAATTTGGCACTGGATTTCAGATTTGCTCAAAGAGTAAGGAAGAAGAAAGGAGATGTTGCTTTTGTCTGGAATTCCAATACCTTCCAATGCAGAAGGCCAGAAATGCAGAGATAATCTCTAAAGAATTAACTGTGGCCTCTCCTTAGAACAGAAGCACTTAATTTTGTCTAATTGTAGCAATTTCAAAAAGTCACTTGGAAATTCAGCAGCTAATGAATGTGCGCCCTGTTCTGTCAGATCCCTTTTGGAATATTCAGTATTCTCTTTTTCAATCTTATCAGCTAAGGGAATTACAGAAATATTATCTAGAGACTGCTGAGGCTAAGAGCAAAGGATATGAACCTTCTATCCTACTAGATGGTTCCTAGCAGACTCGGTGAATGCTGCAACTGTATTAAAAAGATTATTGATTTCTAGCAGGACTCTGTGCAGGGTCTCTGCTTCCCAGGAATGTGCCAGAGTCATTTGCTCCCCCGCCCCAGTTTTGCCCCTCTGTTGGGCCTCCATAGGAACTCCCATTCAGTGTTTGTGGTATGTTGATGATCACGTGTGTAGACAGCTTCACATCTTTAGTCTTGGACGAGGAGAGAAAAGACAGCCCTGTGTCCCAGTGAAGAACACTGGGCTCTGCATGTGTTTCTTTTCTTCTTTGGCTTCATACTGAATGTTTCCAACAATGGGTGAGAGGCTGTTCTGTCTTGAGAAAATGACTCAGATGTGGTATTTCTAAAATCATATTTCAGAGCATGAGGGTAATCCTTTAAGGTTTGAAGAAGACTGCATAATTTCCCTCCTGATGAGTTCCATGCACCTATACCTATTAATGACCTGGGAAGTCCTGCAGTTAAGTGACACAGGAAGACTGGCCTCTGTTTACTTCAGTGGCTCTCAGTGACTCCAGGATGCTGGTGTTCTCAGGACACAGTGTAGATGGATTTCTCACCTGAACTGACTCCATTGAAGAGAATTTTGGATGTAGTCACGTGAATAACAAGCCTCCTAAATTTTCAGCGTCTATTTTTGAAACTGAGCAAGCTATCTAACCATTGCATGAATCAGTTTCCTCACCTGCAAAAGCCAATAATAAAAGGCCTTGGGGTATTGAATGTTTTACTTAGCCATTTAGCAGAATTTCTGAAATATAATGTTCTATATTCTAGTTATTATTATCAACACTAATAATTTAATATAAACTTTTTTATTTTTAAATTTTTAAAAATTTATTTTACCTTTTGTTTCTCTTTTATTTTACCTTTTGTTTTATTTTACCTTTTGTTTTGTTTTTTATTTTACATTTTTGTTTTGTTTTATTTTACCTTTTGTTTTTTTATTGTTGTAGTTATTGTTGTTGTTGTTGATATTGTTGTTACATAGGACAGAAAGAAATGGAGAGAGGAGGGGAAAACAGAGAGGGGGAGAGAAAGATAGACACCTGCAGACCTGCTTTATCACCTGTGAAGCGACTCCCCTGCAGGTGGGGAGCCGGGGGCTCAAACTGGAATCCTTATGCCAGTCCTTGTGCTTCGCACTACTGCCCGACTCCCTTAATAGAAACCTTTAACACTATGCTCAATGTTATTGATATTTTAGCCTATGGCATAGACCATGGGCTAGTATAAGAATCCTACCTTGGGTGAGAAGTTGCAAAGAACTGTTGTTTTTTCTAAATCTCAAAGCAAGCTTTCAAGGAAAATGCTGTTGTACCTGTTTCATGACAGAGGAAACTAAAGCCATGGTCTATAGAAAACTAAAAGCCAGGTCTGTTGACTCTAAGCTCTTGATCCCCAAACATGGAAACACATTTCCTTTTCTGATTCTGGAGAGCTGTGAGCTAAGATACATGTGGCCCTTGGTCAGTAGGCAGTCTGCAGTGGATATTTTATCATGTCTCTATGTACTGTCATATGGCATGAGGGCATTGTTTCTGAGCCAAGGTAATTCATTATGCAGTTTAGTATTATTTCACCAGGAGGGAACACCAACCCTAGTCTTGGGGTCAGCAATTCCGTAAAAGATTGTGATCCATTCATACGTACATGCTTGTCTGTGGGTACAGCTTTTGCCTTCAGCACAAGACCTAGAAACCCCAATGATTTATTTATTATTAGTACTGGACACCAAAAGAGAGATTTTCCTACAAGACAGAGAAGTACTCAATCAGCCTTCTAGCTGACTGGGGACAAGTAACTGAATGCATTGAAAAATCATATGAGAACATTTTACTACATTTCTAATCTAAATTGCCCAGGTAAACTGTAGTTAACACTTTCAGAATTATGAATGTCCTTCTGCCTGAGGAACAAGAGAAAAGCAAATGACCTAAGATAAAGGTACTATATAGAAGACACTAGAATAAGTTGGAAAAAGGGAGAAAAAGGAGGACTCCTTAGTTGGCTTTTAAAATTCGGGGGAAGAACTAAGGTGAGTCATTAATGGAGTATTGATTTGGTTGTACCGAACACTTGGAGTGTTTTTGTTTCCCAAACACAAAAGTACACTTGGCTTTGCATGATTGGGTTTTGAATTGCTCAGTGGAGCATCACTTGGTGCTGGGCTGAGTCCGTGAAGTTCCGCAATTTGAAACCATCGGTGGCTCTAGCAGTCTTGTGTTTCAGGGTTGATTATGTGAAATAGCAGGTTTCATAGCTCAATTAAAGCAAGTTTTCCCAAGACAATTAAAGCACGTTTTCCCAAGATATCCCCATTTTACCCTTTCTGGTTCAGGGTTCTGTCAGCAATACTGTGAGGCAGAGAAAGATGTATCTGAAAGTTGGTCCATACATGAATGTGTCCAATGCTTGGATCCTGGGGGTGGAGGCCATGTTTAGCTGCTCAGACTTGGGGTGAGAGCTGAAAGCAGGGACAGTGCAGGAGGTGAATTGGCTTCCCTCAGCCATTTATCCAGTCAGCATTAACTGAACACCCACTGTGTGCCTGGTGTTTTTCAAGGTGTGAACATAAGGCCATGATTAATGAAGTCAAGTATATCACAGAGAGTCATGCAAGCAGTGTTTAGAGAAGAGGGACTACTTGGTTGGGAGTGGAAAACCAATGAAATATAATGAAATTCTTTCATAACCTGCCAGAACACTTTTCTTCTGTCAAGGCCAATTTAGTAGGAAAGTTCTTTTTCTTCCTCTCTTACTCTCATCTTGGCACCAACAGTTGGTACTTGAGCTTGTTCCCATGGCCTTTGTCCCTCAAAAAAAAAGTGGGACCTATAATTTCATCTCTCCCGATCCAGTTTGTGAACAGAGTAAGGAGGGCAACCAGGGCCTTCTGAACCTACACCTGTACTTGTCAGGGAAAGGATCTCCTCCAGAATCTTTGGCTTGATTTTTTTTTTTTTCATTTAGAAGAAGCTAGTTCCATGTTTTTCAGATTAGCATGATATTACCTGGCAAAGATGGAACTGGAAGTACCACACTTGGGGCAGGCCCTGGGAGAGCAGAAGGAACATAAAGGTTCTACTGATTAGTATGTGCACATAATTTAGAAACATATTTGGCATGCAGGGAATACAGTAAAAGCTAGGCAAGAATAGCTCTAGGAAGAAAAACAGAGAACAAGATTACATGTACTCAATCAACAAATATTTCTTAAACTACTTCAGTGAAAACAACATGGGCTTTGGGGCCATCCTGAAATACTGATAGTTTTCTTTACTATCTTTGAAAACATAGACAAGTTACTTCATGATTCCCTATCTCTCAGTTTCCCCACTGGTGAAATGAGATATATTAGTAATAAAGAATGGAGCTGTTTATGAGGGCTGAAAAATATTAAGGGCTACATGCATTCTTTACTAGTGTCTTGTCATTAATTCAATTACTATTCATTGTTCGAGTGATAGGGATCTAGCTGGTAGAGATAGGTGGCATTCATGTTTTTTCCTATCTTACATTACAATGAAAGAGTTAGATTATCAAAAATCAAACAGAACAGCTGGGAGCATATTTTAAAATAGTGATAAATGCTGTGAAGGAAATGAGAGAATAATGAGAAATGATTGCTTAGGTTGAGGACTAAGAATACTTAAGAGTCAACATAGGAGGGGGAAAAGCACTCTCTACACAAAGACTGTTCTGTTGAAAAATACAAATTTTAGCAGAGAGAAACTACTCCTTGATTTTCCAAGAGAGACAAGTGAGATGAGCAGCCAAAAATAAATACAGTTAAATAAAGATTGACTCTGGGACCAAATAAGCTTCAAGATAATTATTTCTCCTGGTAGTGAATCATTATGGCTCACAAGTGAATTCATCCTTTTATGTTTTCAGTTCCTTCACCTGATCCCCTCACCTCCTTGAATTAAAATTAAAGACTATTCATCTGGAGAAACCTGTTACCTCCTGTACCTAGATGGCTTGCTTTCCTATCTGGGTTCTTCATCCTAGATGTGACCGACCTTACACATTGATTGCTACCATCTCCGTTAATATCCCGTTGGGTCCATGGCAATAAGGCTCCCTGGATGTCCCAATTGCTCCCTTACATTTCTTATCTCCTAAAGGAGCATGGGAACCTAGGAGATGGTAGTATTTCTGGGCTGGGGCAAGGAATTCCTTGTGAAGTGCCTCCTTGGCATCCAGGGAGGTGGGGAGGAGGTTCTGTCCCCTGTCTGGCCCCTAGGCATTTGCTGAGTGAGCTGACCACCTGGTTGCACTGCTCACCAGAGGTTTCCTGAGGTCCACTTAGCCAGATGATAACAACCATCCTGACCATTAGCCTAAGGGGCATAAATCTACCTAGCTTACGCAGCCTGTCCCTGCAGAGAACAACTGCTCCATTTGAGAACTGAAGCTCCTTTTCCCAAGGTTGAAGCTCTGTGAGACTCACTGAGGCTGTCCTCAAGACTGTTCTTTCCTCAGCACTGCAGCAATATTTCCATAACATTAGTAAAAAACAAACAGATGAATGCTGACCAGATGAATGACACTTTACAGTGATGGGGGCATTGTTGTGCTCCTCTAGGCATGGAAAACTTGTTCAATCATGTGCCACCCCTGCAATGGGCCCAATCACAAGAGCACATATTAGCTTCTGATTATACCCTAGTTGAGTTTCACTTGACAAGAAGGAAATGAATTTACCTCATGTCACCTCTAGTTTGCAAGCAGCCTTGACTTCGATGATAGCAGTGCCTTTCATATCTCATAAGACTGAGGAGAAAGCATTCATTCGGTGGTCTTCAGTAGTGACTTGGATTGGGCTTGAGCTGATTCTTAATGGGAATATTCCACCCTGGGGGAGTTAGGAAGCTGGCACTGCTGTGAATGAAATCCTGAATCTACACTTTCAGAGTCTTGAAACAGTGAGCTCTGGGGCAGATTGCACACTCTCCCTGGGCTTTGACTTTTATTTATAAAGTGGGAGATGGGGTAGGGGTGAAGGTGGAAGCCTGGGGGTGGAGAGGTTGCTTCCATACCTAGTAGTTAATCATAGGAATGATGTGAGATGAAATGTGTTCACATATATAAAGCATTTATAACAGTGCATGGCACATAGTGAGTGCTACATGAGTTTTACTTTTCTTAAAAAATATTTTAAGAAATATTTGTTGCTATTGTTATTATGATTATTGTTATGAAAGTGGCAGAGCCCAGAGTTCAAACACATCTGTGCTCTGTGGTAGCTGTGTGAGCTTAGGCACGTATCACTGGTTCGCTATGAACATTCATCTCTCCATTTGTAAAACCAAGAAAGGTTAGCCCAGCCTGCAGTGTTGCTGGCAGGGTTTTAATGAATTTTTGTAGGAGACATCTAGAGTAAGCTTTAGAGTAAGGGCTTAGTGAGCAATGGCACTATTTATCTTTTTTTTTTTTTTTTTTTTTTCCTCTTCTAGGGTTATTGCTGGGCTCGGTGCCTGCACCATGAATCCACCGCTCCTGGAGGCCATTTTTCCCCCTTTTGTTGCCCTTGTTGTAGCTTCATTGTGGCTATTATTATTGCCCTTGTTGACGCAATTCGTTGTTGGATAGGACAGAGAGAAATGGAGAGAGGAGGGGAAGACAGAGAAGGGGAGAGAAAGATAGACACCTGCAGACCTGCTTCACCGCCTGTGAAGCAACTCCACCTGCAGGTGGGGAGCCGGGGGCTCGAACTGGGATCCTTATGCCGGTCCCTGTGCTTTGTGCCACATGCGCTTAACCCACTGCGCCACCGCCTGACCCCCTATTTATCATTTTTAAACAAGACAAGTTTTATAGATTTGTTTTGGTGAGAGAAAGAGACAAAGAGAGAAGAGCACTCTGGTATGTGGAGATGCCAGGGATTGAACCTAGGGCTCATGGAGCCTCAGGCATACTAGTCTGGTATGTGACTGCTATTTATCTCCCAAGTCCTGTTAGCTACTGTTGGCTGCCTCCCTCCCCAGTGGGGGAAAAGTTGGTATGCTGTGGCAGCTTAGAGAGATAAGGATGAGAGTCGAGTGTCTACACAGAGGGCTAGTATTATGGGTATGGGTTTTGCTGTCCATTTGGGCCAGTGAACTTCTTGAGAGAAGGAATTGCCCCAGCCTATGTCAGATTCTGAGTTTTGCTAAGGAATCCCAGGGCAGGCCACAAAGAGAGGTAGGAATGCAGTCCATGGATCCTGTGACTCCTAAAAACTCCCAGACTTAGCTGATAATTTGAACTGCTAAGTGGGTGTGATTCTTAGTGAAAGGCAACAGGTCCTTCTCTTGCCAGTTCACATTATTCTTCACTGAATCTCCTGATCCTTTAGCAATTTGTTTCCACAGGAAGCCACAACCCTCTTAATCACCTCATTGTCACAAAAGAGTCAGGGGGTAGAGTGAACACTTTTGTTTTGAGAACTATGAATGACCAAGAGCCTGGTAAGGTTTTTCCATTGACCTGAGAAGAGGACAAGATCCTAGCAGCACATGTGACAAATTGACAAAGTAACCTTCCTCAAGCATTTCCTTGAAACTGTTTGATACTTGATTGGCAAAGTCGACACAGTTCCTGTGCACAGAGAATTTGGAACGTCAGTGCCAGCTTCCTTGAAGAACCACTGTGTGGATGGGATCTTGAAGCCTCTCAAAGCACTTCCTTCTGACCTGAATTTAGAGGCTAAGTAGAATAAAACCTCTGGGCCATTTCCTGTCCTTTGGATCTATTCCTGCTGGGATAGCCAGGACATGGTTTACATCTTCTTAGAGGAAATCATTATGGCCTCACTGAACTTCAGGGCCTAATATCCATGGTCCCCTGTATACCACAGCCTTCATTAGCACCAACAACTGCAATGAGAGCACCTTCTCTCAGAGGAGTTGGACCATGTGTTTTGCCTGTGCTTCCCCTGAAAGAGATGGGATCTAATCAAGCAAAGGAAGCAAAGTGTTAGTCCTTGTGGAAATGAATGGGAGTGGAGGAAAGAGAGAAAAACCCAGAGAGAGCTTGAGAAAGGAGGGAGGGAAATACGGAGACCAGAAAACATGAACATTTTTAGAAAAAGAGTAGGGAAGTGAGACAAACTCACAGAAGAAAAGGAAGAAAATCTTCATGCTAGTTATCTGTCAAGAATTGAGAACACAGTATGTACCAGGCAGTGGGATAAGTGATTTGCATATTCTCATTTAATCTTGGCAACAATGTTAGGATATAAATATCATTCTGAGCTTTCATACTAAAAACAAATGACATTTAGAAAGATCAGGTATCTTATCTAAGGTCACATAGCTTTGGTTGTTAGTTAGAGCCAGAGCTCAGGTCAGCTTGACTGCACAGCCCAAATGTTTATACCTGTATTGAGAAACTGTGACCCCAACAGTGTGGGTTAGTGTGTGCTTTGTGTGTCAGTCTCAGCCTGTTGATATTAGGACCAGGTAGGTCCTGAAGGTTATTTATATTTCATGATGTTCTTCAACAATAACCATCAGGAAACTTTGGAAAAAATAGAAGTTTGTTATTTATAAAACTTGGAAGTTATAAAGCACACCTGGGTAACAGTGAGGTAAGGGGTGGGGGTGGGGTGGTGAGGAAGAGCACACATGTGTCTGTGTTCCTGCTTTTACTGGGACACGGAATGGGTTTTTAGGCTCACTCTTTGTACATTCAAATAATAAGTATAGAAAGTGAAAGAATGATAAAATAAGGGTAGAAAAAAATCACATTCAGGGGAAGCGGAGCTCCAGTACACATTGGCGGGGTCGTCTGTCCAGGGAAGTCTGGTCGGCATCGTGCTGGCATCCGGAACCTGGTGGCTGAAAATAGAGTTAACATACAAAGCCAAACAAATTGTTGAATGACCATGAACCTAAAGACTGGAATAGTGCAGATGAAGTGTTGGGAGGTATTCCCTGCAGGCTCTTGTGTACTTCAGCTTTCAGGTATATATTTTTCCCTAGCTTATGGGCACGTGTGAACATATCCTCTATCTCAGGGGACCTGGACTATAGGAAAGCTATCAAGGGAGGGGATGGAATATGGAGATCGGATGGTAAGAATTGTGTGGAACTGTACCCCTCTTATCCTATGGTTTTGTTAATGTCTCCTTTCTTAAATAAAAAAATAAAATAAAATAAATCACATTCAGTGGCTGGCGGTGCTATACACATAACATGGTTAAGTGCATGTACAACCTTGCTCAAGGATCTGGGTTTAAGCCCCCAGTTTCCACCTGCAAGGGGAAAGCTTCACACATGGTGAAGTAGTCTGTAGGTGTCTCTCTGTTTCTCACTCCCTTCCTAGCTCCCTTCCACCTCAATTTCTCTTTGTCATATCATATAAAATAAATAAATAATATTTTTAAAGGTACATTCGGTTGACCAGTTACCTAAAGTAACCAGGATCTGTAAAACAGAAAAAGAACCTCAGTGGGGGGTTGCCTGGCTGGTGAAATGGATGCCTGTTTGATACAGATGTGTCCACATCATACTTGGCTCAAGTACTTGCATTATAATACAATCTGGCTGAGCACCACTGTGCTCTTCACCTCCAGATGAAGACATGCAGACATTGAGAGGCAAGAAGCATTGTCTTTGACAGTAGAAATGCTTTGGAAGGGAAGGCAGATGGATGAATATTGTGCATCTTAGTCTTGGCTCTTATTCTGCTTAGGATGTTTTTGACTCAAATAGTAATGGTAAAAAAACCATTTTTTTTTTCCCACAAAAGAGGAAGCTTAGACCTAGGTAGTTTCTGTTACTAGTTTAGCTACTATCTCATGTCAAGGTTGACAGCTCTAGAATGTCAAGATTGCCTTGACTTCTCCCTCATAGATTTAAGATAAGTTGGCAGCTTCAGACTTAGTGTGTATTTTAATGTAGGGAAAATAAGTTAAGCTGTTCCCTTTTTCTTATCAGACTTGCTCTCCTACAGCGTATACGGCATGACTATCCATAGTTGAATGGGAGGCTAAAAGGCAATTCTTTGGCTTCACAGCCTTTAGGATGGCAGGAAAAGTATCCACCTTTCATAAGTCAAACTGGTGTCTGCCTTGTTCAAGGAAGCCAGCTGTAGCCCAGATCCACCCATAAACCCTCACCTCCTGGGGATAGAGAGTATTTAGTTCTTGTAGCAGTTGAGGCATCATAATGAATAGAGCTGGGTAATAGGGTCAGAGGGCAATGGATGGAGATTGGGTGCTCAACTCCTTCCTACTTTGCTTCTGCTGGATATAGGTATGAGCGCAGTCTTATCTGTCTTGTCTGGAAAACCAACGCTGGCGCCTCTGAGCTTTCCAGTGCCTACTTTCTTTGCAGCCAACTGTGTGACTCACACCCCAGAAGAGGGAACTGATTAGATTAGTGAAGGAGCAGAAAGACCAAGAAGGAGGGTGGAGGAATGCATGTCAATTTGACAGAATTTTCTAGAATATCATTTTATTGATTTAGAAGAGACAAGAGAGAGGAAGTGTTACAGACTAGTGATTAAAGACTCTGCCAAGATGGGCATAAGAGAGGCTGCCTGTTTGTTTACTGGTGATAATGTCAGACTAGTTCTCAATTTCTCATTACCTTTCAAATTGTTTTTCATAGTTCTCTTACTTCCCACATGAAAATTTAATATCAAAGTTAGGCTAAATATCTTTTTATGTACTGTATGCTTATGTATAAAATGAGTAAACATTTCCCCATTTTTAATATTTGTGAATAATAGTGTGTTACATGATTGTAAGATTACAGGGTATAGTTCCAAATCACAACTACCATCAATTCTGTGTCTGTACCCTCCCACCTCCCAATTATAACCACCAGAGTTCCATGAGTAAACATTTTTACGTGATCAAAGATCACTTTTGCTTCTTTGGAGGAAGTATTGAGCCCGCCGAGAACACATGCATTCAGCACATCACTGGGGGACATGTTTGGATTTCCTTGAGGAAGTTTGGCTTGTCCAAGATGGATACCCAATCTGCCAGTCCTAGAAGTTGGAAAGGTAAGTAATCACTGTATAGCCACTGTATGCACTGCATAGCCACTGTTGCAATATACTCCTGAGCTGAACTAACCTTTCACCTCAAATCTCTTTGTGAAGATGGGGGATTGGAAAGGAGCCTTTCATTTCTTGGGTACTTAATCTTCCAGGCACCAAAGAAGGTGCTTTATTTTATCATTTTTATTTATTATTATTATTATTATTATAGATAGAGGCAAAATGGTGAAAGAAACTACAACATCTAAGCACCCTTCATTGCAGTGGAGGTTGGGTTCAAACCTAGGTTACATACAAAGCAGCACAGTATTCATATGAGCTATTTTTCTGTCCTCACCCCCAAAGCAGGTGCTTTAAAGACATCATTTCATGTTGTTGTGCACGGGCCGCGGAGAAGAGAGAGAGGGGGTCTGGAGCGAAGAGGAAACACAAATCTTTATTTGCGCTGGCACCTCAGAGTTGGGTGCTAGAGAGGCAGGTTGGGCCACGTGGAGGTAGCAAAAATGGCCGCCTCATGCAGTAACCTTTCCTGCGTCTGAACACCAGAATGACGTGCTGGCAAGAGAGCGAGGTGCAGAAGAAGAAGGGCTTTTATAGGAGTAGCTTTCGTGAGAATGGGAAGGGGGAGGAGTAACCATAGCACTCCAGGATAGGATAATAACTCTCGTGAGAATGGGAGTGGGGAGGAGTAACCAAAGCACTCCAAATATCGCGGGGATATAGACAATGCCCTGAGGGCACAACATGGCTGAACAGGCACTCCGAGAATGTCCCAACTCTTGCGGGAACTAGCAGTAGCCTGAGGGGACAACATGGCAGATGTGACTGCATTGGCACAATTTCCCAGCATCTGCCCCTTTCCTTTTATCTAATGCCCAAGGTAACATGAACTACTCAGGGTCAGTCTATGAAAAACCAGCAACGTGAAGGGAAGGAAGCTGCTGTAAAATTGTCTAAAGTGTCCAAAGGGTATACCAGCAAGTCCGATAGAAGTCTCAGTCCAAAGTAGGCGACTAGGGGGAGAAATGGCAGGGGATGAAATGCTGCATGAGGAAGGTCAGCCTCTGGAATTCTGCTTTTCTGTAGGTTGTGAGCTGGAACCGCCAAAAAGTGACAGCCAAAGCAGAAGCAGAAAAGGCAGACAGACAGTAAAAAAGTTCTGTTTTTGGAGTCTGTGAATCAGGTTCTTCAGATCGCGTCAGGTGACATCTAGGGTTTCGGGGGGGTGTGCCACTGTAGTCGTGCCATCTAGTGGGTGATGTCAGGGTGTTCAGGGGTCCAGATGTTTTTTTCCAGGATTCCTGTGGAAGAAACACAAATAATCTGCTTCTTGTGGTTAGCAGGGCATCTGATTTGAATGCTTTATAGAAAAATAGGTTTGATGCCTTAGCCAACTGAGTATTGGGGGATGTATCTTTCCTATTCATTTATTATTATATATTCATGGGGAAAAAGAACTTATCTTTTAACAAAGACTCTAATTGTAGGGAAGTGGGAACTATCTTATCCCCCTCCCTTTTTTTTTTTTTTTTGGTATCTTACCTTTTGTTGCCCTAGTTGTTTTATTGTTGTAATTATATTGTTGTTATTGCTGATATTGTGGTTGTTGGATAGAACAGAGAGAAATGGAGAGAGGAGGGGAAGACAGGGGGAGAGAAAGACACCTGTAGACCTGCTTCACTGCCCGTGAAGTGATTCCCCTGCAGGTGAGGAGCCGGGGGCTCAAACTGAGATCCTCAAGCCAGTTCTTGCACTTAGCGCCACCTGCGCTAAACCCGCTGCACCACCGCCCGATTCCCAGGAACTATTTTTTAACATAAACTCTATGGCCATGCCAATAGCAACCTTGAGGGCACATGTGGCTCCCCACATGTCCCCCTGTCTTATATCATGTTTTGATGTTTGGCAGACTTTGTTTTGTGGCAGGGTGGACTGTGCCTGTCTTAGGTTGGGGATCAGCCTTCCGTCTTACCCGTCATTGGAACACCTGGTCATTTTTGCCCAGTAGTACCAGGTGCCCTGTCTTAGGTTGACTGGATAGCACTAGTTTCCTCTTACCCATCATTGGCTAGCCAGCCCTCTACATGGTAGACGTTCTGATGGAGGGGGGCAAATCCTCCACAGCAACTCAATATTCTGCCATGTCCAGCCTATGATAGTGAGTTTGTATAGGTTGCATCTTTATGGCATCAATCTGTTGCCGCAAAAAGGCCATGAGCTTGTTAAGAATTATAGGACCGTGGTCTGGGAGGTGTCTCAGTGGATAAGGCGTTAGACTCTCAAGCGTGAGGTCCCAAGTTCGATCCCTGGCAGCACATGTACCAGAAAGATATCTGGTTCTTTCTCTTTCCTCCTCTCTTTCTCATTAATAAATAAATTAAAATGTTGAAAAAAAGAATTATAGGACCTATTGTGAGCAGAAGAAGTAAAACAAGCTAGGGTCCCACAACGAAGGGTAGACAGGTAAGGAAGGGGGAATGTATCCATTGGTATGAAGAGGTGGGATCATATCTTAAGTCTAAGGGAAGCAGTCAGTGGATGTGATGTCCAGGGGAACAGTCTTTGGGGGTAGTAAAGGATTCCGTGGCATGGGTGATGTTATAAAGGGAAACATCTTTAAATTGTTGGCTGACAAAGGCAGGCCTATGGTGGCAAGACAAGATACACCAGTTAAGTGTACAAGAATATGTGAATGTTGTTAATTCACATAGGTTGGATATGGAGGAACTTCTTACAGTTTAATACCTTACCATATGAACAGATGATTCCTCATATGAAGGCTTGATAGCTGTAATCACTTACTTGTGAAAAACAATAAAACTTGTAACAAGTTAGAAGTTTACTATAGTTGACTTTGGACTATAAACAGATTCAGGTTACTTAGAGAGTTAATGCATGTTAGTGACAATGGTTTTAACATTTAGAGTACTCTGAGCAGATGGGTCATACAAAAATTTTTGGCCATTCAACACACTCACTCACAAAACACAACTGGCCAGTCATAACATAAGACATTCAGGGAAGGGGTAGGAGAGAGGGCTCTGTGAGCCAACTTTTGTAGGTTCTGCCATGTCATATTATGGATCCTGGGATGTATCCTGCGGCTAGTCCTCTTGTATTTCTTGTTCTTCGGGGATAACAGTGCCATCATGAAGGTATTGTCAGATATGGGGGGCAGGAACCCAGACAGGTTTAGAGTAATTATGTGGGAAAATGCATGCAAAACCTCTTCCCATGGTCAATAGAGGGTCAGGCCCCTTCCAAATTTTATCAAGTGGGTCTTTCTATTTTACCTTAATAGGTGGGAGAGTAGATGGTGTTTTCCAGTGAAGAATAACAGGAGGTAACTCCGAGTTATTGTAAATATTAAAGAGATTTAACGTAGTTAAGGCTTTTGCTAGCTGGATATTGGGGGGGTACGTTCCTCCTTTATTTTTATCTAATTGAGCCTTAAGGGTTTGATGGGCCCTCTCTACAGTGCCTTGTCCCTGTGGATTATAGGGAATGTGGTATGAGTGATGTTCCAGAGGGAACAAAAATCTTTAAATTGTTTGCTGGTAAATGCAGGTACATTGTCAGTTTTCAGTTGAAGAGGTAAGCCCATCACAGCAAAACAGGAGAGCATATGGCTTATAAGCTTTTTAGAGCTTTCTCCTGTCTGAGCTGTTGCCCACATAAATTTAGAAAAGGTATCAATTGTGACAAACACATATTTTTGTTTGCCAAAGTTTGGTATGTGGGTGACATCAATTTGCCAAATAGCATTAGCTTTTAAGCCTTGGGGGTTAACACCAAGAGTCTGAATAGCAGGTGTTTTTATGAGACTTGCACAGGAAGAGCATGTAGCTAGGATATGTTTTAACTGTGGTAAAGGAACATCAGTAAATCAAGCTCGAAGGCCTTTAAGATTAACATGAGTTAGAGAATGGAAATCAGCAGGATCAGAGACAGAGACTAGGAGAGCTTCTGTGGAGGCAAGGTGGTCAGCTGCAGCATTCCCTTCAGACAGGGAACCAGGAAGAGGGCTGTGGGAACGAAGGTGCTGAATATATAGTGGTTGGGTTCGAGAAGAGAGCATAGAGGCGATTTGAATCAAGAGAGAGGAAAGTGGGTTGTCATCAATTTTCACATAAGAACGAGCAAGCCATGGAAGTAAGTTAACAGTATACACACTGTCAGAAAAAAGGTTGAAGGATTCTGGTACAGCTTTTAATGCAAGGAAAACAGCATAAAGTTCTTTGTACTGTTCCTTCATGGCTTGTCTGAGTTCCGTGAGCTCTTTGGAGGAGTATGGATGCCACACCTGAGGATTTTGTCTAGTTGGGGCCGCATTTACCGGGAAGGTGTGGATTTGGTTCGATGACACTGAGGTGAGATCTACGGAAGTGGAAGGTGCTGTAGTGGCAGGGGAAACTGAACACTTATTTACGGGGATGGAGCTCTTGGGGTGGACTGCAAATGGTTTAAGGTCCCTAAATGCTGAAAAAATATCCTTTAACACTTGTATCTCAGCCACAAGGTCTCTTAATGATGAGGTGTCAGCAGGGGGGGAGTCGAAGGAGAGGAAGCCACAGAGTCTCTTAATGATGAGGTATTAGCAGGGGGAGGAGTCAAAGAAGCAGAAGCCACAGCAAGAGAAACCGAACCCGTGTCTGTGGGGAAAGCTGGGGGAGGGGTCAAAGGAGCAGCTGAACACGTGTCTGCGGGGGCAGTGGGGGGGTCATGGAAGCAGCAGCCGCTGCAGAAGAAAGCAGACACGTGTCTCCAGGGGCAGTGGAGGGAAGGGTCGTGGAAGTGGAAGCTGCCGCAGGAGAAACCGAACACGTGTCTCTGGAGGCAGCGGTTTTGGGGCTGACTGCAGATTGCTTAGGGTGTTTAAGTCTTAAGCAAATATCCTTTAACTCCCGTATCTCAGCCTCAAGGTCACTTAACCTTTGGGCAGGAGGCCATGTACATATCCTGAAAATAGTAAATATAGCCATGAGAACCCATGGTGTAGCGAAAATTAAAGCATCTCTGAGATCGAAAGCCTGTCCCAGGAGAGAAGGATAGAATGTCTGGGACACCTCCTCATAAAACAGAAAAAATCCCATGGTGGAGGGAAACGCGGGGCCACAGAAGCGGGCGGATGCCACTTACCTGTGTCTGGGCGGCTTTTCTGGACCTCAGGCTGGGCGTGAGTGCGGGAAACGTCAGGCACTAGATGTTGTGTGAGGGCCGCAGAGAAGAGAGAGAGGGGGTCTGGAGCGAAGAGGAAACACAAATCTTTATTTGCGCTGGCACCTCAGAGTTGGGTGCTAGAGAGGCAGGTTGGGCCACGTGGAGGTAGCAAAAATGGTCACCTCACGCAGTAACCTTTCCTGCGTCTGAACACCCGAATGACATGCTGGCAAGAGAGCGAGGTGTGGGTGCGGAAGAAGAAGGGCTTTTATAGGAGTAGCTTTTGCGAGAATGGGAAGGGGGAGGAGTAACCATAGCACTCCAGGATAGGATAATAACTCTCGTGAGAATGGGAGTGGGGAGGAGTAACCAAAGCACTCCAAATATCGCGGGGATATAGACAATGCCCTGAGGGCACAACATGGCTGAACAGGCACTCCGAGAATGTCCCAACTCTTGCGGGAACTAGCAATAGCCTGAGGGGACAACATGGCAGATGTGACTGCATCGGCATAATTTCCCAGCAATTTCAGGCTGGCATAGTTTGCCACCTGGTTAGCTATTGAGGACTCTTGCACAATGGCCCAGGCATATAATTGGCACACTGAAGAAAATTCCAGTTTCCTAGGATGGTAGGTCTTGTGAAAGTAACAGATGAGTTATTTCTGACCTTCAGAACACCCTGGACATACTTTCCTACCACTAACTGAAACCGCTTATTGACTCTCCAAGTTAGGAATGATATATGTGGAGGACTAAGATTCTGGGAGTAAGCAGCTTGTGAGCCAGTGACCTAGGTAACCAACAGGTCCCATACATGAAAAGTATGTGATGCATTACTTAGCCTGTATAGAACTTTGCTTTTGATTTTAGTTCATTCTGCACCCTTTTGTTCCATTAGGTAGGACAGACATTATAAATCCCATCTGGCAGATGGGTAGACAGTCCTAGAGTTGCCTCATCAATCTGACTGGGTTGGTTCCTCAGGATTGAGAGCTCATTTCTCTCTCTGGCTCTGTCAGCTGATCTGGACCTGCCAGATTTAGGCTTCCCATCACTCAGAACCAAACGTCATTAATCAAAATTCTCAAATTGGTGGAGCTTAAAAATGACAGCCATTTGAAATTGAGTCAAATTCAGTATTATTAAAATAGCATTCTAAATTTTAATCTTGTGCATCAACTTTTTAATAGCTTCTAGTTTCACAAAAATTATGAGCCATGCTCACAGTCAATTTAAATACTGTCAGGCAAGACTGATTTCTTTCTTTATCAGATTCTCTCTCTCCCTTCCTCCCTCCCTCTCTTTTCTAGCCTCCTTCCTTCCTCCCTCTTTCCTCCTATCCTCCATCAGTCCTTCTCTTCCTTGTTTTATCTCTCTTTTTTCCTTCATATATTTCTTCTTTCCTCTTTTGTTGCTGTAAAATTGTACTCATGATTATTTTGCTTCTTGATGATTTTATAGGGTAGAAATTCCACAGTGGAGCATAACTTTGCTTATGACTGCTTAATCTTTTCTTCTCATTAGTTTTCTTTCTAGTCCATCCACTAACTTGTCAGAATTGACTATCATCCCTGTGGAATATAGATCATTGTTAAATTTGAGGAGCATCGGTTTTCCATGGCTGAATCATTATCATGGTACCAGGTAGATTGAATGATCAATATTGGTACCCCCTTCCATGTGGTCTTCTTCTTTTTCCCCTTTTATCAGGGTGGGGGGCAGGTAATGAATTACAGCACATTTGCCTATACATGTGTCTGATTTCCCAGTTCCAAACAGCAGTTGTCTGCCAAATACTCTCATGCCTCCCTCCTATTAAGTGATCCAAATGCCCTTTTTCCCCAAGTCACCCTACTCCCTTATCTTCCCAGGATATCTTGCTTTGGTACAGTACACCACCCCCAGTCCAAGTTTCATCCTGTGTTCTTCCTTTCTGACTCTGTTTCCAAAGTTTCACCTATATGTGAAATCATCCAGTGTTCATCTTTCTTCCTGATTCACCCCACCTAGAAATTTTCCATCAGGTTCCAATGATGATGTAACAGCATTTCACATTTTAGAGTTTTGTTCTGATATAAATCTTTGATAGTTGCCCTTGGTTGACCAATATTGGTTGTATTGTTCTGTCCTTTCTATTCTCCCTTTTCCTATATATTTGTTTCTTTTGTTTCTGTTTTTGTGTTCCAAGTTCTATTCTACTACAGATCACCTCATTCTGAGTTGGGAGGGTTATTGGGATACCTGAGGACTAAGAGAAGGAGAGAGAAGCAAGAAGATACTCAAAGAAATCATGGCAGAAAAATTTCCACACCTGGGCAATCGGCAAAATATAGTCATCAAGGAAGCTGAATGAAAGCCAATCTCTTGAATCCTAAATGACCCACTCTATAATACATAATATTAAAACTATTCAATAGTAAGGATAAGACAGAAATATTGTAGGCTGCAAAGGGAAGGAAGAATCTGACTTGTAGAGGTAGAACCATCAGGTTTTCAGCAGATTTCTCATCACAAACCCAAGAGGCAAGAAAGGAGTAAAATGACATATCCATAGTATTGTGAAATAAGAATTACCAGCCACGAATACTTTATCCTGCCAAATTTTTTTGTAATTAAGATGGAGAAATTAAGGTTTTCCAAACATACAAAGACTAAAGGAACTCACGACTATTAATTCTGTCTTCCATCATCGTCATCATTGTCTTCTTCTCCTTCTCCTCCTCCTTCTCCTCCTCCTCTTCCTCCTCCTTTCTCTCTTCTTCCTTCTCCTCCTCCTTTCCCCTCCAGGGTTATTGCTGGGTCTCAGTGACTGTACTATGAATTCACTGCTCCTGGTGGCCTTTTGTTCCCTTTTGTTGTTGTTGTTGTTGGATATGAGAGAGAGAGAAATTGAGGGAGGAGGGGAAGAAAGAGGGGGAGAGAAATACTGACACCTGCAGACCAGCTCTGCTGTTTGTGAAGTGATCCCCCTACAGGTAGAGTGCCATGGGCTTGAACAGAGATCCCTGTGCTGGTCCCTGCACTTTGCACCATGTGTACTTAACCCCCAGGTGCACCCTCTACCACCTGTGTGCTCTTCTAATTCAATCTAGGCACATACATCAAAAGATCCCAGGAAATGTTGGCTATTTATTAAGATTTCCTCTTGCTCTCTAAGCCTCTCCTAGGAGTCTTCTTTCCCAATGCCCCATTCCTTCCTGCCTGGTTATCTCCATCTTTTCACTCCCATTCTAATTTCTTAACCTTGAACTAAGATGGGGATAAAGAACAGGCACAAGGGCTGATGAGGAAGGGTAGGTTTTGTAGTAAGTCCTGGTTTGACTTTCTTTGCCAATTACAAACTGTGACTGTGAAAAGTCACTTAGTCCTTCAGGGCCTCATTTGTGAAATGAGGTTAGTGACACCTGCCTTATAAGGTTATGATACAGGTCAAGTAAGAAAATGTACTAATGTTCAACATTAGGCACACTGATAATGCCTCCCACAGATGCAGATCACCCTCACTCTTCCACATCCCAACCCCCGCCTGCATGTCTTACATCTCAGCCCAGCAGTTCTCAGCTCTGCACACACATTAGATTCACCTCAGAACCTTGAGAAGGTGCCAACACCTCTAGGACTCATTCTAGACCAATTAATCAGAATCTAGGGGTGTATGCTTGTGGAATCTTTACTTTTAAAAATCTCTCCAGGTAAGCCAGATGCATGCAAGGGCAAAGAACAGTTCTATGTCCCTAGGGTTGCCTAGAGCCTGAAGATGCTTTCCTTTTGAGATGAGAGGTATCTTATTTTACTGCCTGTGGGCAAAGGCCCAGATCTCTCATTAGTGCTCTAGTGAGATTTTTCATTTTCTTTACCGTGCCTAAGAAAATATAAAGAAGTGATGCAAGGGTTTTTAGTAAGTGGGACTAGGTACTCCCTTTTTTTTTTTCTTAGAAGTCTTGTGCATCCCTGCACCCATCAACCTTGCTCCCAAAGGTGGAGAAAGAAAGGAAAGGAAAGAGGAGTAAATAATGGGGTTACCTATGGGACCATCTCCAGACTTATCACCCCTTGAAGTTCTCCTTACCTCTTCACTGTGACTGAACCTTGAGATGACCAATGTGGTAGCCACAATAGATACTTGCATTGGCATGCACCATGTTCAGACAGAACTACAATGACATAGAACCACAGAATGTAAAACATTTCATTGACAAGATTCTAAAAATACTTGACATATTATGAAATTATATTAGTTTTGGATGTATTACATTATGCAAAACATTAGAGTAAATTGCACATGGTCCTTTTAACTTTTAATAGGACTACTCTAAACATTGAAATGACCTATATAATTTTGTATTGTATTTCTATCAGGCAAGAATGGTTCCACCACTAATTTTATATTTAATATATGTTTCATATGTAAATATGTCTTAAAACTTCCATTAGATGAACAAATGAAGAAGAGGAGCATCAACATCCTATTAGTCTTATGTACCCTAAAGAGTTGTTATTATTATTTTTTTATATCATGTGTCTTTCTTTTTTAATATTTATTTATTTATTTCCTTTTTGTTGCCCTTGTTTTTTTATTGTTGTTGATGTCATCATTGTTGGATAGGACAGAGAGAAATGGAGAGAGGATGGGAAGACAGAGAGGGGGAGAAAAAGATAGACACCTGCAGATGTGCTTCACCACTTATTATTTTTTTTAAGTTGCAAAAGATTTTTTTAAAATTTATTTAAGAAAGGAGACATTGGGAGTCGGGCTGTAGCACAGCGGGTTAAGCGCAGGTGGCGCAAAGCACTAGGACCAGCATAAGGATCCCGGTTCGAACCCCGGCTCCCCACCTGCAGGGGAGTCGCTTCACAGGCAGTGAAGCAGGTCTGCAGGTGTCTATCTTTCTCTCCTCCTCTCTGTCTTCCCCTCCTCTCTCCATTTCTCTCTGTCCTATCCAACAATGACAACAACAATAATAACTACAACAATAAAACAACAAGGGCAACAAAAGGGAATAAATAAATAAAATAAATATTAAAAAAAAGGAAAGGAGACATTAACAAAACCATAGAATAAGAGGGGTGCAGTTCCACACAATCCCCATACTCGATCTCCATATCCCATCCCCTCCCCTGATAGCCTTCCCATTCTTTGTCTCTCTGGGAGTATGGATCCAGGGTCATTTGTGGGTTGCAGAGGGTGAAAGGTCTGGCTTCTGTAATTGCTTCTCCGCTAAACATGGGCATTGACTGGTCGATCTATACTCCCAGTCTGCCTCTCTCTTTCCCTACTAGGGTGGGGCTCTGGGGAAGCAGAGCTCCAGTACACATTGATGGGGTCGTCTGTCCAGGGAAGTCTGGTCAGCATCTTGCTGGAATCTAGAACCTGGTGGCTGAAAAGAGAGATAACATACAAAGCCAAATAAATTGTTGAACAATCATGGACTTAAAGACTGGAATAGTGCAGATGAAGTGTTGGGGGTTTATTCCCTGCATGCTCTTGTGTACTTTTGCTTTCAGGTATATATTTTCCCCTAGTTTATGGGCACGTGTGAACCTATGCTCTATCTCACGGGGACCTGGACAATATCTAGGTTTGGGGACTTTATTGGGGAGTGGACCACCTGGAATGGAATTAGAGAATACCATGAAAGGAAAGGTCTCACCCGAGTGATGAAGCTGAAGGGTTGTCATTCCACACCTGAAGTCTCTGGTCACAGTCTGAAGTGAAGCATGTTGGGGTGGCACTTGTGTTGATTAGGTTGCGATCCGCGGATGCAATATTTTTGATTTGAAATTTCACCACTTATGAAGCGACTCCCCTGCAGGTGGGGAGCTGGGGGCTCAAACCAAGATCCTTATGCTGGTCCTTGCACTTGGCGCCACCTGCGCTTAACCCACAGTGCTACCGCCTGACTCCCTAAAGAGTTGTTATTACAACACATAGAATTCAGAAGGCAATGGTCAATGTGTCTACAACTGTTGATGATGGTAATGGTGTTTTTGATGGCAGTAGTGATAAAGATGATACAGTAAGGCTCAAATGGTACAATGTAACTAAATTGCAAAAATATTTTATAGATTATGTAAGATGAGATAGGTGTTCAAAGACATATCCTCCCTTTGTTATAATTTAAATTGAGGCAGGAAATTGGGGGTGAGGAGCGGAGACCCTAACAGCAGGTTTGGTGGGCATAACCAGAGGGGAAAGTATTGACCCAATTCCTCCCGCGGGGTGAGTGCAAAACCAATCTTCCCACATCTTATAAGGCTCTCGGTGTCTTTTTGGGGAGGGGAGGCAGAGCCATGGTTTCTAGGGAAAGAATTTTTTGTTGTTGACACCAACCTCCATGCAAATCAGGTTTGCTTCACGGGGGACTCAGAGGCAGATGATAGGGTCCTCCCCCTGCAGTGCTTTGCCTTGCACCCCTTACTGGTGTCCTTGCCCTGCCAAGGTTGGATGTCTCGATGCATAATTCTGAGTTTTATGCCATCCGAAAAGGAGGTCTGTCATCTCAGGTTCAGCCAGGCCTCTGTCTGCCAAATCAAGTCTGTGATGATGTATTTGCAAAGGTTTTGATGCCAAGGAGTCAATCTGCCATTTTGTAAAATCAGTAATCTTATTAAAAATAAAGGGTCCTAAGGTAACCATTAACAAAAGACTAATCAAGGGTCTTCCTATTGAGGGCAGCCAAGTAAAGAAGGGGGAATTAATCCATGATTGTGTAAAGGAAGGGTCATATCTATTTCTCAAATCTCGACTAAGTGTTTGTAGGTTTTTGACATTTTCTTCTATAACTCCTGATTCATTAATGTAAAAACAGCATTCTTCTTATAAATTTTTAAGATGTCATTAATTAAATTCCAGTAGCAAAAGGCAGAAACAGGTACACGTTCAGGACCAAAAGACTGATAGTGATCATTAAGACAGTCACCAATTCTCCTCCAACATTTCTCATCTATAGTGCCTTCCTGGGGGAACCAGGGGCAAATATTTCCAATATAATCTAAAAACGTCTTTAATTCTTTCTTTTTAACCCTAGTTCCTTGTGTCTTGAGTGACTCCTTGAGTCCTTTAATGAATAAATCTTGTTTGCTAAATTCACGTCCCATGGTTTTGCTTACCTCAGCCGCTGTGACACTCTCCTCCAGATGCGACTCACGATCGGGTATTTCCATGGCGATCTCTGCGAGTCTTTGCATTACCCCCTCGGCCACGATGACTCAGTGAGTTCGGGTAGGCCTACCCTCTCGATCAGCGGAGTTCCTAGGTCCAGAAGGCTTCTTCGCCCCACGTCCGGGCGCCAGAATGCCCCAACCAGCAGGGCGGTGAACAGGGGCTAGGAACCTAAAAGACCTGGAATGATAGGGACAAGAGACACGAAAGAACGACAGCAAGACAAGTTTCTGATCAAGCTGCAAAATTTTATTGTGTTTACAGGCATTATAAGGCTTTGGGGAAGGAGAGGGAATGCTGGAGGGGGGGAGGGGGAGCAAACTTCAAAGCGGAATGTTCCTTGCAACAAATGGCCGAAACCATGTTTGTTACCACAACTGTGTGTTGACTCACTTGATTACTGATAAATGGTTTGCCTGAGGGGAAATGGCCTGCCCAGGGGGGAATTAACACTTGTCTTGAGGGATTCCATTGTTTCAAAGCTTATCATCTATCAAGCAGAGAAATGGCTCCTGGCAGACATCTAGATTGTCTGTTTCATTTGTCCATATAGAACTTCGGTGTTTGTAGCTGCATTATTCATAGTAGTCAGAGATGGGAAGGGCTAAATGCCCATGAACTGGCTAAAGAAGTTATAGCATATATGTTTCATGGAATACCACTTTGCAATAAAAAAGATGACATTGTGTTCTTTGGGACAAAATGAAAAAACTGGAAGTGATTATGCTTAGCAAAATAAATAAAGAGATGAAAAACAACTACCACATATGTGGAATCTAAAGAACTGATACACATGAATTTGAAAGAAAAAAGATACAAAAGAAATTTTTTTTTTTTTTTACCAGAGCACTACTCAGCTCTGGTTTATGGTGGGGCAGGGGATTCAATCTGGGATTTTGGAGCCTCAGGCATGAGAGTCTCTTTGCATAACTATTATGCTATCTACCTCTGCCCTATTTTTAAGACTTATGAGAATGATAGTGGTTGTCTTAGAGACGTGAGAGGATGAAGACACAGGACTCTGGTAGTGGGTGTGGTGTGGAACTATGTACATTGTAATCTTATCATCTTATAATATACTATTCATCACAAATTTAAAAAATAAATAAAGTTTGTACATATGAAGATCTTTGCTTCATACAGCAAAAATATCAGTTGTTCCGATTTTGTTTATTTGTTTTTGCTTTTTGGTATGAAATAATGGGTTTAAAGTCTTGTGGTGCAAATACTATTATGTAGTTTAGTGAACTATTTCTATAGCCCTGCAATGAGAGATAGGTGACAGTAGAGAATGCATGAAATATAAATCTTTACCCTTTAGATCTTACACGGTATATGAAAATAAGTACATTGCCAAATGAAATGTTTACAAGCCAGATGGCACTAGATTCAAACCAGAGAGAAATAAAAAGAAGCAAAAGAAAGAGGGTGGAGGTGAGATTATGTAGGCATATCTTCCATTGGGGGTATCATTGACTGAAAAGCATGTGACCAAGCACCTGAAGCAAGTGAGCAGATTTATGTATTTATGTATTTATTTATTTATTTAAGACAGAGGGAAATGAACAGGGAAGGGGAGATAGAGAAGAAGAGAGAAAGAGAGACACCTATAACACTGTTTCAGTACTCATGAAGCTTCCTCCCTATAGGTGGGAATTAGGGGCTTGAACCCGGATCCTTGCAATAGTAACATGTTCGCTCTCCCAGGTGCACCGCTGCTTGGCCCTGAGATTGAGCAGATCTTTAGGGACTCAGTTTATCTGATTGCTTCAGAATGTTTCAATCATTTGTTTATTCATTCAACAAATGCATTTGTTGGAATCCTTTTAGTGGTTCTGGCAATGATGAGAAGTAGAATGTGTTCCACCTCCTAAGGAACTCCCAGCGTGGTCTCAGAAGTGTGAAAAATGCACCAATTACACAGCACACTCACATCCTCTTTAGAGTAGATCCTCAATTAGGCAACACTTGAGCGGCTGCAGAGTCACTCTATAG
Organism: Erinaceus europaeus; assembly: GCF_950295315.1. Classification (NCBI taxonomy): domain Eukaryota; kingdom Metazoa; phylum Chordata; class Mammalia; order Eulipotyphla; family Erinaceidae; genus Erinaceus; species Erinaceus europaeus. Next base: position 27,574,365 of record NC_080162.1, read on the forward strand.
TATTCTCAGGTAGCACAAGTGCATCTCATCTGAAATACCCACTAAAGTGGGATGAACTGTAGCTTTTGCCTGTGAGATGTTCACAAAGATCCTGGGTGTCATGAGCAAATGTTTTGAGGCTCTAGTTATTGTTTGGAATCCAAGATAAGATGAATGCTAAAAATACTGTCAATTCACAGCAATGTAGACATTTTGAATTTGGGCACAAAGGTTATATTTAGAATTGTAAGACTTGTGACTGATAATTGTAGGTTAAGTTTTGCTGTAATTTGGTTTGAGAGAACTATGGATTATTTGCCAGGTTGGTCTTGATACAGGCCATAGCTTAATTATTTGATCCTGAGATTGAAGGACTAGCATGCCTTACATCCAGGGAAGTCAACCTACTAAGCTCCACATATTTATTGTTCTATAACATGTGTTTCACTACTGTTCTTCCTTCTGGAATTGACTGGTAGAATCAAGACCCACCTTGACTGGAACTCTAGCAAGAAAGCAGGAAGCATGTGAATATTTTATTTATGACTGATAAATCTGCATTCTCTGTGTAAAATCCTCATTTTTGGTTAAAAAGAGAAGTATCTCTCCATTCATAGTTTTGCTATTTGAACTTGAAAACTCATATTTAACTAGATCAACCACATTAAGTAACTATATCTCTCAAAGTTCTTTGACTTAGTCTTGAGTGGATCTCATTTTTTTTTTAGTTAATGGGAAGCTGGGATGAAACTGGTCATATGACTTTCTTCTGAAAGTGATATACTGTTGTGTCTAGTCTTTCAGCTACTAACCTCTTCTTTTTGTTTTCTTGCTGATGTGCTCAAATGTACTGCTAGTTTCCTATCATGCCCAAACTGCTTTAGCTTTGTCTGTTGACTCCACAAATCTCCAGTGTTTCATGTTAGATTCTCTAGGGGGAAGGGAAGCAGATGGCTGTCTATTCTGCCACCAGGGGAAACAGGTGCAGGGGCAGCTAGAGTTACAACAGCATGTGAGGAGGTGGGGTTTTAGGACTGGGTTTAAAGGGGATACCAAATCATCTATAATCCTGGGCAGAATAGCTCACCTGGAACCAACTGCTAGCACAAGGCACAGTATCTGGGGGTCTGCTTCAGCATGTGGGCCAGAGGAGAGCAATATTCAGTGACTGACTGGAAATTTCTGTATATATGGAATGTCACTTGATGTTCACCACCACATGCCTTTGCAGTACCTGCATTGAGGTCCCCAAGCTCTATGATAGTTTTTTTTTTTTCCAAAGTGTTTCCTTAACCCTAGGCAACTTCCTCTCATTCCCCCTTTCCCTCCCCTCACTAATTCTTGTGTACCCTTTAGGTCTGTGCTTTGTGTTTCTTTCCATGAAGAAGTTTTTCCTAAACTTCCAGTGTTCAGAAGTGCTCCCTTAGCTTCAAACACTCAGCCCAACAGAGTGCTTTGCTATCATCCTTATAATCTGCCCTGGCTACTGGACAGTGACTTCATTGGTGACTGGGATTATGTGACTCTCACTGTATATTCAGAGTCCTGAAAAAGTGTACCTGGTGTTTTAAATATTTGTTTTCTTTAAATTATTTTTATTGTCTTTATTTATTGGATAGAGACAGCCAGAAATCAAGAGGGTAGGGAGAATGTAGAGAGGGAGAAAGAGAGAAAGAGAGACACCTGAGACACTGTCTCACCACTTGTGAAGCTTTCCCTCTGCAGATGGGGACTGGAGGCTTGAACCCAGGTCCTTGGGCATTATAACATTTGGTTTCAACCAGGTGCGCCAGCACATTGACTCTGTTCTGAATATTTGTAGCACTGAAGCATTGAGTGTATCCCGTCTATGCTCATAGTATCATTTAATTAACTAAATGCATCTCTTAATTATTTTCTAAATGAATGGCAGAGCTAGGAAAACCAGAAGAGTCGATAGTCTTGAATTTACTTCTTTCAGGTTTTGCAGTGATCCATATGGCAGTTTAGAGAAGAGGGTCATATCTTCTGTATCAGTGATGTATTAAGTAAAAATGAGAATCTGGGGAAAAAAACAACAAAAACAAGAACCTGGATGGTATTTGAATATGACTAATTGTAAATGTTCACTCACTACCTCCCCTTTCAGTATCATTTCCTTTTTATTGCTTCTACCTGGTCAAAATAGAGGTTGCCTGTGGGCTGTCGCTCCAGGTCCCAGGCATCCCTGGCCACTGGCGGCAAAGGTCAGAGCAGCCCCTTGGGAGTCCTAGGGTGGCTCTGTGTGTCGGAGGTGACGTGCGTGAAGAGGCAAGAATTGCACCAGACTCATCCAACTCAGGGAGAGACCTCAGAGAAGTGGGTGGCTCGTTTATTGAGAAAAAAGGCAACCAGATATACCCATTGCTCAGGGAGAAGGTTAAGGTAATCATTAACCCAAACGCAAAGCAACACAATGCATAGCCACATTTTGACCCACAAACTATTTGATCACAAGTGAAGAGTTTCCATATAAGGTGTAGGGATATTGTGGGGATGTGGTGGAGCCCTGTAGCCCGACAACAAGGCTTGATCACAAGCTCACAATGCAGTTTTCCCTGGGGGTAAATTACAGGTACTTCGGAGGAGGGGAGGAGGGGGGCAGTTGAATAACAGGAGTTTGTGGTGGTTTTCAAGTTTGGCCAAACACAATATACAGTAATTCATGGCCTTTGTTTTAAGGGGAGAGGAGGGGCACGTGCAGAAAGGTAGCCCCCATCCGGAAAAGCCATCTGTCATTAGTTCACGAGGTCTCGGGAACCTGCTATTGCCTCAACCCAGAGGGGGGAGAGCTTGGGGTCTACCCACTCGGACCTCATGGACATAATGGCTTGGACTTCCCTGACAGTGGGCCCACTCTCCAACAGTTGCTTATGGAAATGAGTATGCTTCACTAAAGTACTGTTGTCATAATGCTACTTATCGTAAAACACTGCTATAGAAGCTAAACATAAGATAAAGAATTTTTTTAAGTTATTAGCTATTCTATTCTTGATGGTAAGATATGCAGCCAACCAAAGTCAGTAGCCTGGAAGTATGTCAAGTAGGAAAAACCATGCCAGGATGGGATGGTTTTTAAAAGTTCTTCAGATAAGCCATATGAGATAACTGGACCCTCTGCAGTTCAGGCAGCTACAAGGTTGGGGGGGAGTTCGTTGAGAAGTCAATGTATATTACTGTCTTTTTAAAGCTAGAGTCTGTACATCTTTGTACAGTGGGAAAGATAACTGGATTGACCGTGACAATATGACAGTAGTGTCCTCTTATTTAGCCCCATGTCTGTGCCAGACAGTAGGCTCAGTGTCCTGACCATGTGAGTGCTCACTCTACCATTGTGAAGGAAGATACTATTTTCATTTTACAGATGAGGACATTAAGGTTCCCTGTATTACGTCAGTTTTCCGAAGTCGTGAGACTAGTAAGGATGGGGGCCAGGGACTGGAATTAAAACAAAATTCTCTTTCGTTGGTTACGTTTCTCTGTGTTCTCACTGACACCTAGTTGGCAGAAATGCCAGCCTGGGCTGTTCTGAAATTGCTATTTACTGGCAATTGTGTGGCTCTGTGCAAGTCATGTCAATCTCTGGGCTTCCCAAATGAGAAGGCTGAATGCCAGATATCTCACTCAGAGGCAGAATTTAATAAACAAGGAAAGAAAAGGAAAATACAAAGTTGAACTTGGACTGGCTTTGGTGTGTTGCACCAAAGCAAAGGACTCTGGGAGAAGGATGAAGCAAAGGAGAAGGGTGAGGAGGAGGGGACTTTGGGTCCTGGAATAAGATGGTGATAGAGGACATAGGTTGGAGAGGAAAGTGTTTTGCAAACACCTATCATAGAGAGCTGAGAAATTGTATTCATGTGTTAGTAGTTGTGCTGTAATCCATAATCCCCACACCCCAATAAAATAATGGGAGTTTTTATTAAAAATATGGAGGAATCATCTCTGGGTTTAAGCTACTTTTTCTGTATAATGGGAATGGCACTGACTGCCTGCTTTGGACAGGTGCTAAAAATGTTGAACTATGTTGCATGACAGTGTTGAGGAGAGTTCAAGATGAGATGAGCTCATCATCTTTGTTTGCCTTCCTTCCTGTCTGTTTGAAATTCTGGCTTGTGGGGTAGGGTAGTAGAAGATTCTTTAAAGGTGCCCACACATTGAAGGCCTAAGCTTTGGCTATTTGCTCATGTCAGCCTTGTCAGCCTGCTGGGCTCCTCTGCAGAATGACAGAGTGATGGGGAAACAAGTGAGGGTGCCTCAAGCTTGGCTGAGCAAGGAGGAGAAAGTAGCTCTATTATGATGTGAACTGAGGGCACTTAAGCTTTTAGAGCAATTGTGGCCTTTGTGTATTTACTGTCTCCCATTTTAAGAAATTTCTGATTTCTTTTTTATGTGGGTAAGTAAACAAACATGTCTTAGCTCTTTCTGATCTGCCCCAGTGGTTTTCTCAGGAGTGGGGCAAGAGGGAGCAGGTAATTGGAACACAGAGAAAGAAGGGCATCTCTGCAAATCAGGAGATAGGTGAGGGAAAGGTTTCTTCTTTATTAATTCTGATTCAGAACATTTCTTATAACATCAAGAAGACTTAGAGTTTCAGCAGCAATAGTGTTTATGATAGCTGTGTTCTTACTATGTGGCAAGTGCTTGCTAAGCTTTTTAGCTGTGTTATTATTTTTTTTACCAACAAGATTATAGCTAGGACTTGGTACCCACATGACTCCATGATTCCCAGTGACCTTTTTATTTTTATTTATTTTTCTTTATAGAGGATGACTGACTTAGAGAAAAAAAAAAAAGAAGGGGAAATACCTGAAGTACTGATCCACTGCTTGTAACTCTTCTGCTCTTACAGGCAGGAATTAGGGGTCTGAACCCAGGTTCTTCCATATGGTAACATGTGTGCTCTACTGAGTGAACTACCACCTGGCCCTTAAGTCTAATTTTTATGGAATAACAAAGAAGCGGAAGAACTTGCCCAGAACCACCTCTTGGGAAGTGACAGGGTTAGGATCAGAAACTGATTCTAGTCTCAGTCTTAATAAACATTCTTTTCCATTTCTTCACTGTACATAAATCAACTCATTTTAGGATACGAGATCCATGTTGTTCAATTTCCTATTATCCAGGCCAACAGAGGGGAGCCAATGATTCCTCAAGTAATTTATGTTAGCTCTGGTGTGCATTATGAAATTCTATTTGCAAAAAAAATAGATAGGGAAACCCAGTTGTTAAACCAAAACACATTTATTCTCAACAATTGTGCTTATCTGAGCATGTTTCCAAAGAATATTTCTTTCTTTCTTCTTTTTTTTTTTTTTCCTCCTTGGCATTCTCTCAGAAACCATGAACTCCTATCAGCCTTCATTCACTTTTTCTCTTTCAGGACCATGGGCAGGGGCCTGGGTGTTGGAGTGGGCAACTTAATTAAGCTATGCCTGTGTTCTTGCTTGCTTAGTGTCTCTTTAATGGGGTTTTTTTTTTTTTTTAAATGCCTTGTAGGAAAACCCATGTCTAATCTTCAAACATTTTCCATTGCAGTTAACCTATCATTTTTCTGCCTTTTCTAACCATTGTGGGACTTGACAGATCTATCCCTTTGCTTTGTTTCAAAGTACGGGCAACCTGCTTGAGAGTTTTGTCCTTCAGTGTGGTTAGTGCCAAATTCTTAAGAAGGGAATAAACTTTTCCTTTCATCAATATAAATAAACAGTGATGATAACATAGGTTTTGACAATTCATACTTCTTAAGTGCTTATTCTGACCTAGGTATTCTGAGTGCAAAGTCTGTAATTTTTTAAAAGATTTTAAAAAAGATTTTGCTTATTTATTTACGAGAAATGATAGGAGAGAGAGAAAGAACCAGTTGTTATTTTACTTAGTCCTTACAACCACAATAGTCCTTGCAGTTTTATAAATGGAGAACATGAGACACAAAGAGATAAGTGAATTACTCAATATAACTCAGTTTGTCTGGAGTGGCAGAGACCATATTTCTGACCTGTGTCCACTTCTACAGGATCTTTAGGGTGGAAAGTATTTTTCCCCCTAAATACATAGATCTAGGAGATGAAGTTAGTATTTGACAAGATTTTTTGCTTTCTCCCTTGTTGCGCTTATGAACTAAATTTGCCCTGACAAGGTACTTTAGAAGTTAGAAATGACAGGTGAAGTTGCCTTAGGATTCATACTGTGGGGTCCCAGATGAAAAAATGTGTGTGCCATGCAGATGAGTTAGTTGACCAGTACTACTAGTCTGGATCATTCTGTTGTAGCAATACTGCCAGTGCACTTTTGAGAGAGGAAATGTCAACCATAAGTTGCCTGAATTAATTTCAAAACAAAATATTTGTATGTTGCAGCTAAGAGTCATATTCTACTGGTCAAAAGATATAGAACCTTGTTTCTGGCATTTTATAATTAGTGTACTTGCATTACTGTACCTAGGCTTACATGGTAGGATAACCCATATGCGTGGAAGGTCCCCTCACTTTAATGTCAGCTGATCTCATTATGACAGAACTACAGAATTTCAATATCACTGTTATTGGGAACTTCCAATTCTTCTAAAAAAATTATTTACAATAGAAAAAAACAGATGACCAAATCTCCAATTCAATGCTATCTCCATGATCCTAAACCTTCAAGTATGTTTTATATAAATAGCATAAAATATTGTCACTGGTATTAATTAAATTAAAAGTTTCTACCTGGGGCAAATCACTGGGCTATATGCTTTCAAGTTTGTAAAGACAAAGAAAGCAGTTGACCTCCCCTGAAAGAAAGAATAATCTGTGATCTGAAGTATAAAACACAGAGATTTCAACATCATCAGCACCACAATCATCATCAGCACCAGTATATTATAATCATCATAAAAGAAATTTGATGCGGTAGTCGGGCGTTAGTGCAGCGGGTTAAGAGCATGTGGCGCAAAGCGCAAGGACCAGCGTAAGGATCCCAATTAGAGCCCCGGCTCCCCACCTGCAGGGGAGTCACTTAACAGGCAGTGAAGCAGGTCTGCAGGTGGCTATCTTTCTCTTCCACTCTCTGTCTTCTCCTCCTTTCTCCATTTCTCTCTGTCCTATCCAACAACGATGATATCAATAACGACTACAACAATAAACAACAAGGGCAACAGAAGGGAATAAATTTAAAAAATTAAAATTAAAAAAGACATTTGACTTGAGCACTTACTATGTGACAGGCACTATGCTAGTTGTTTTATTTGATATTTTATTTATTTGTTAGTTTATTATTGGATAGAGAAAGAAACAAATTGAAAGGGAAGATGTAGATAAAGAGGGAAAGACAGAGAGACACCTACATCCCTACTTCACTACTCATGAAGCTTTCTCCCTATAGGTAGGGACCAGGGACTTGAACCCAGGCCCTTGTGCACTGTAATATATAGACTTAACCAGGTGTCTACTGCCTGCCCCCTTGTGTACTTTGTTTGTATAATGTCAGTTTATTACATGGCAACCTATTACTAATCATGCTTCTAGATAGGCTCAGAGGCACTAAGTAATATATATTTAAAATTTTACTTGCTTATTACTGGACAGAGACAGAGAGAAATTGAAAGGGGAGGGGGAGATAGAAAGGCAGATAGAGAGGGAGCTGGGTGGTAGTGCAGCAGGTTAAGTGCACATGGCAGGAAGCACAAGGACCGGCATAAAGATCCTGGTTTGAGCCCCTGGCTCCCCACCTCCAGGGAGGTCGCTTCACATGCAGTGAAGCAGGTCTGCTTGTAGCTATCTTTCTCTCCGCCTTTCTGTCTTCCCCATCTCTCTTGATTTCTCTCTGTCCTATCCAACAACAACAACAGCAATAACAACAACAACAAGGATAAACAACAAGGGCAACAAAAGGGAAAAAACTAGCCTCTAGGAGCAGTGGATTTGTAGTGAAGGCACTGAGTCCCAGCAATAACCTTGGAGGCAAAAAAAAAAAAAAAAAAAGAAAGAAAGAAAGAAAAAGAAAGGCAGAGAAACACCTACAGACCTGTCTTACAACTTGTGAAGCTTTCCCCCTGCAGGTGGGGTCCAGGGGCTTGAACCTGAGTCTTTGCATGAGCACTTAACCAAGTACCCCACCACACCACCCTCCCCCCACCCCCTGGCATTAAATAAAAAAGCCTTCATTCTGAAATTCCATGTGGTAGATGCAGTTAACCAGGTACATACAAGCTTAAATTAATGCCGAGGTTTTGTGAAGAAGCAGACTTACCGGGAACTTGAAACTGAAGAGTGATTATTACTAGGAAACTAGAAGGTTGGGGGAGAGCACTCTGATTAAGAAGCTATCTGAGTGGCTTGGGAAATGAAGGCTGAAGGTTGGAGTATAATGATTAGAGAGCTTTGCGCTGTGAATGAATGAGTGGCCTTTCATTCATTACTGAGCATTTCCCTATTCCAGGCCCCAAGGAGGCACTGGGAATGTGGAGAAGAAAGACACATATTCTACACTAAGGAACAGAAGAGCCTCTGAAATACCATTCTCGATGATAAGGGCCATGGAAGGAGTAAACTTAAGAGGACCTGTGAGTTCAGATGAATGAGATCAGACTCACTCTTCACTAAATTGCTAAGAGTTTGCATTTATTATTATTATTGTTATGATGATGATGATGATGCCTCCAGGGGCTTGCTGCAGGCACTACGAATCCGCTCCCCATGGACATTCCCCCCCCCCATTTTTATTGTTATTGTTTTGTTGGATAGGACAAAGAGAAACTGAGAGAGGAGGGGAAGATAGAAAGGAGGAGAGAAAGACACCTGCAGACCTGCTCCACTACTTGCGAAGCTAACCCCCCCTTCCCCCGCAGGTGGGGAGCCAGGGGCTCAAACCTGGATCCCTATGCCAGTTCTTGTACTTTGCACTGTGTTCACTTAGACTGGTGTTCCACTGACTGGCCTCCAGGGTTTACACTTTATTTATTTTTTAAAATATTTTATTTATTTATTAATGAGAAAGATAGGAGGAGAGAGAAAGAACCAGACATCACTCTGGCACATGTGCTGCCAGGGATGGAACACAGGACCTCATGTTTGAGAGTCCAAAGCTTTATCACTGCGCCACTTCCTGGACCACGGGTTTACACTTTATATTGAAAGCCAGAAGGAGTGAAGGTAGGATTCTGAGTGATAGAGTGACCTTGCTTATTCATATGGGAGAACATTTCTGATACTACAGAGGATAATTTACTAGTATGGGACTTGTCAAAACAGTGCAGAGTCCCAATTGGTAACTGGTCTTGAAGGTCATTCTTTCTCTTTTTCTGCCTTTCCGGGGTTGGTGAATAGAACAAGGAGAACTTTTTGTTAGTGCCACTCCCTGGCTTGGTTAGATGCCATAGTTGCAGCCCAAAGGCCAGAGCTCCTCAGAGACTGATCTCGGGGCTGTCTGGGGATATCATTCTACAGAAAGGCAGCTGGGCTGGGTGTGTTTGCATTTACTCTGCCAGCTACTCCTGCCTTCCTTAGTTCCCTGGCTCAGGCTGGGTGTCTGCTGAAGGGAAGGCTTCTGTAAGACCGAACTGACTGTGGGGGGAGGAAGAGAGGGACACAGCTGGTGCCAAGAGAAATATTAACTTGACATTTAGCAAAAGGGTGAATCCACTTATTGTGTGAAACAATGAGGTATTTGCATCCTGAGTTGTCTTCTGTTTCCCTATTGTCTCTCCTCTGTAGTCTGGCTAGGCTATAGTCTTGGCAATTTGAATCAGCTTAGCATGGCAATGAAGATAGGGCTCCTAGTCAGAATCAATCTCTTGGTCTCTGCTCTCTGTCTCCATGTGTCTGTTTACTCGTGTTTGTTTACTGTCTGTCTGCCTAACTAACACACATACACACACACACACACACACACACACTCACTCCCCATTGCTGCACTGTTTCCATTATTTATTGTTTGATTTCTGTTTCCTCCTGTTTGATGCCTTGATATTTCTGATTGCAGTGCCAGCCTAAACAAGTTAAGTGATTTAATATGCCTGTACCCTTCTACCAACAAAAGGTACTCCAGGTAGGACTGAACAAGGATTGAGCTCCTTCTATATGCATCTAGAAATGCTGAGAACATGAAAGAAATTGCCAGTGTAGCTACACAAGAAATTTGGAGGTCATAGGACTTTTGACCTCTATTACCCATTGCAGGATGGGTACTATTCTAGATGAGGAAGCTAAGGTATAGACCCTTGGATACTTATCAGGGTCCAGACTTGGCAGTGGGTACTTGAATTGCATTGTATCATGTAATGTTTACCAATATCAATAGAGTGGACTTATTTGGCCTGTGTTATAGATGAGAATACTATAAAGTTGTGAGAATTTTCTCAGTTAAGAAATACAAACTTGAGAGGACACCATGTCTATCTGACTTTAAAGTCAACATGTACGACTTTAGGGAATTGGGTCTGTCTGAAAAGTGGATAACATTGACTGGGTGCCATATTGTCTAGTCCCATTTATTCTAGTAGCCTACAGTGGTCTGTGAGTTACAGGCATTCTAGAAAGGAGAGCATAAAAATCTTTTGCTTTAATGCCCACCCTGCTCCTAGAATCCCCAGAGAAGACCTTGTTTCTTATCTTCTTATTTTTCCAGACAAGATTTAGTAAGGTGGTATCTATTAATCACATATCCCCAAAACTCAGGAATATTCTCTCTAGAAATTGCCTCTAGGCTTTACTCATATAATCCCTAGACTAGGACTAAGATGACTTTATTGCTCTGAGTCTTTATCAAGCTCTGGGGCATCCCAATTCTTAAACTCTTTTGCTCCAGACCCCTGACTCTAACCAAGAAGGAGAGCAGACAGATCTTACATGATACTTAGCCTCTAAGATTTATAGTGATGTAGGGGGCAGGAGAAAGAGGTAGAAACACACAGATAAATATGCCTAGTATATACTATACAACTTCTTTTTAATCACTAAATTATTACTGTTCTGCATATTCATAACACAATTTTCACATAGTAGGGGCATGATAAATCTCTTCCCACAAAATTAAATTGATAGTCTTGACCATACTTATGGAGGGAACAGAACTCCAGTTCTCAGTTCTAGAACTAATTCCTGTTTCTTTGGACCTTGTTGTGTTTTTTCTGTACCCAAGTGTACACCCAAGCTGTCGTGGATTAGAAAGTCAGTCCTTATATTAGTATTTCCCCATACTTTTAACCTACTCTTTTGTGCCCATAAATATTCTTCCAAGGAGTCCCACTTGTCACTAAAGGAAAAATCTAGTTCCTGGAAACCTTGTTTTCAAAATGCGGGGACAATCTCTTCTTTGATGTGACAGCTTGCAGATCAGCCTCCATTCTGTTAATATGCTGAGTTAATGGAATGGATTTGGTTCTAGAACCAAGAGCTGAAAAGTAAGTATATATCAAACAGTCTATGGGAAATGCCAAAGTCATATTCCTTTTTAAAATAGTGGAATTTTTTGTATGTGTTGAAATAGGGTTAACAGTTCTAGGCTTATAATCTTAGTTTGATTTAAATCAGTTACTTGTTAACTCTTATTTAATACTGAATGAATAAATGCCCATGGAATACTCTTTCAAGAAGCCCCAAATTATGGAATCCTCATGTGGGTTCCATATAGTAAAGATCTTGAATGGTGCATCAAGATTACCTGGGGTTGCTTATGCAGATTCTATTATGCTTATGTGATCTACCCTGGACTGACTGCATTCAAGTTTCTAGATTATTTTAAATAGTCAATCCTCCTTCCAAGTGTTTGGGAATATTGATCTTACATATCTACCAGCCCCTAGGCAGAGGAAAATTTGCATTATGGCATAGCTGCTATTATATTAGCAAGACCTTACTTCCTCCCCCACACGGGCAACTTCTATTCTGCTTCTGAGGGGCAGAATTGTCACTAAAACCTCAACATAACCCTCTAATCCATTCTTCTTTTTCCAAAGGTAGTTCTTCTGTCACTCCTGGCATGCTTGGAGGACAAAAGGAGGGAACCTTTGAGTTTTAATAAACACACCTTGCCACATGGCAGGTGAGCTACTTAGTATTCTGTACTCCTTTGTCACTTCTGGAGATATCAAGTGGATTTGGAGCACAAACCTTAATGATAGTATGGAGACTCAAAGGTTGTTAAGTAACAATGCAAACACTATCCCAGAAATGCAAAATATCGACCGGTGTGAAAAGACATTTAACAGCCAGCAAATAATCAGAGGCTCAGATGCTTCCAGGAGCCCTTGAAGTTGGGAAGCCCTTGAAGTTTTGTGGGCTATGGGCAGTGCCACTCTGAGGTAGTGACAAAGCTGTGCCTGCATGCCTATGCTCTTGTTGCCCTCTCACAGGGATCTCATTAGCATGTGTTAGATGGTAGAATCATAGGCTAGAAAAACAGCCTGGATCTTAAATCACCTCTTTAAAAGAAGCTGCCTACCTCAGAGAGCCACCAGACTCAAAGTCACTCGGCGTGAGTGAGAAAGAATGAGTCTGAAGTAAGGCTTTGGCCTTTTTGAATTTTATGGTTACTGTAGCATAACTTTGTGTATCCTGATCAATGTCATTAATGTGGTATTATTATATAAAGCAAACTTCCATAGAGGATAAAAGTTTAAGTTCTTAGCACCTGAACTGAAGTTGTTTCCCCTCCTGAAGACAGAATGGAGATAGATTTTTTTTTTTTTTTGCCTCCAGGGTTATCACGGGTGCTCAGTGCTTCCACTGTGAGTCCACTGCTCCTGGTGGCCATTTTTCCCATTTTGTATTGGATATAACAGAGAGAAATTGAGAGAGGAAGAGGGATAGTGAGTTAGAGAGAGAAAGATAAACACCTACAGGCCTGCTTCACTGCAGGTGAAGCAACCCCCCTGCAGGTGGAGAGCCTGGGATTTGAACCAGGATCCTTGTGTGGGTCCTTGTTCTTCATATTAAGTGTGCTTACTCCAGTGCACTACTGCCCAGCCCCCAGAAGAACTTTCTAGGAACTCTTTCAAGCTGCAGTAATTATTTACAGAAGCAAAAAAGATCATTGTTATTTTGAGCAACAGAAGAAAAACCAAATCAAAAGAAAAAAAAATACTCCAAGAGAAAAACAACCTAAAAACTTAGGACTGTTGTCTCTCCCACCTCCTCCCCAGAAAGGAATTAAATCGACATATGGATGGGGGGAAACAACACTGTCTGATCTGGTGTGGATGTCTTCTTCAAAAGTATTAATTATATAGTCATGCCATTTAAAAATATTAATTTAAAGGTACATAGCTTGTATATCTCTTTTGGTTCCGCCTGCTGGATGAATGTCTTGAGACAAAGTTATTTAAGAATTAATTAACTAACAACAAGCTCCAGTCTGTATGTGCTTTCACTGACAATATCCGTAGGACTTGTGCTTTTTAGAACTGATTTTGTCTGGGAGAAGTGGCATCCTCTCTTTAGGGGAATTTTGCCATGTAGGAGATTTATCTACTATGGTGCTTTCTTCTCTGGTAGTGGCAAAGGTTACTTGACAAAGGCTACTTCTGTGGTATTTTCAGAGTGGTGTGTAGGAGGCTTCTTTAACATATGCGATACGTAGATGATAACTTGTAGGACGAGCTACTCCAGAATAGGATCTTGTGTTCACTATTAATATTAACAAGAAGCTTATGTACAATTCAGTCCATTCCCTACTAAAAATTGCCACTGTGAGTAATGCATGCTTTTACATTAAGATGTGTCATCACCAAGAGTGATTTAATTAAAGATAAACAGCTTCCAGGGGAGGGCAAAATAGTCAGCATTAGCAGCATAATTTGAAATCCCCTTTGATACTCCTTGAAAGTGGAACATAAATCGGATCTGATTTGATAGGGAATTTGCAATAGTGGGACGCGCTGCTCAGAAATGTACGGAAGAGGAAGCAACTGAGGCCACAAGCAGCCTGAGTGCTCGGACCCTAAATGTGGACAATGATGTGGACTTGGCTGATGGAAGGTCCACATTTGTTCAGAATAGACCACAAACACCTATCTTTGTGTGTCAGAAAGATCTTATGGAATTGATTTATTTCACTTTAAACACAAAACTCTGGAGTATTTTAGAGGGATTTTTCCCTCCTTTCCTTCTTTTCTCCCTCTCTTCCTCCCTCCCTCCCTCCCTTCCGCCTTTCCTTCCTTCTTTCCTTCCTTTCTTGTAACTGTAGACTGATGTCATGTCATATGACATAGTCAAGTGATCTGTCTACTGTCTTCAGAACATTTGGAACTAACAAGTAAGAAGGAGAAAGAAGTGAGGTGAAAAATAGGAAATACATACCTTTGTAAGTTGTCTGAGGGGCAGTCCAACCTAGATTCTGACTTTCTGATATTTTCAGGGCTTTCGCCTGTTGATGCAGAACTTTGACACCATGAGAGCTCCCTCTGCCTCTTAAAATCTGCCTTCATATCAGAACCATATTCAAGTTCTATTCTTAGGAACTCATTTCCTTGCTTTCTTAAAGAAAAGTCTTCATAGGGACCAGGGATCAGGGGACTGGGGTGGGAGGGAGGATTGTCACCGCTCATATCAGATTTAATTTTGTTTCTTGTGTCCCCATTGTGTTGATACCATTTACCAAGATTCTTCTTTTTGCACCAGATTGAATCTCCTTCTGTAGAATTCCTTTTGGAATCTCCATCATTTTTTAAATCTCAAGGTGTCTTGTAAGAGCAAGTATGAGACCTCAAAGAGTCAATTTAGTTATTTTAAAAATGTCATAACCTCCCCTTTGCACAGTCTTAGTCCTCTTTATGTGGAGGATCTTTGGATCACTAGAGCCAGCTGAGTGTGATGACAGTTTATCTGTATACCAGGGAAGAACTGAGAAAAGAAATGAGAAAAGCTGTATTAGGCAGGTTAGGCCATGTTGTACTCCAGTAACACACAACAAACACTCTCGGTGGTGTAGCACAATAAAGCTTTATTTCATGTGCACAGTATGCATAATATTAGTAATAGAGGGCAAGAAGGTAAGGGTGGAAGGATGGAAACTCTTAATTAATGTCATTCAACAAGCCAAACTGATGGAAACTCCAATTTGGCATTTGCTTCAAATGTCATGTTAGCTCAAGACAGTGGTTACTACAGCAGTCAAAAGCTTCTATCCAAAAATGTCACACAACACTTTGCACATTGGTCAGAGAAAACTGTTTCATCATACTTAATATTGACTTCAGGGAACATTGGAAAGCTTTCTGTCAATTGATCAGAAGGGCAAAAGATGTAATATTTGTGATTCTGTTTAGTGATTTCTTAATCAGGAGGAGGTGCCATGCAGGGACGGATCAGGGCAGGAATCTTTGGTTTACTGAGGTCACTGTCATGAACTAAAAATATCCCACTAGGCCCTTTTGCTATGCACTTCAACCTCCTGTTCTACTGTACCTGTGAAATATACAATAGTTTGTGTTGCTTCTAAAAGCATATATATGGGTCATGAGGGAGGGTGATGATGGGGAGGTGGATACAAAAGGAAAAGTCTCAAACAAGTAACATAGTCAGGGTATAAGTCATTCAGGACAAAGCCATGCTATATGCATGAGCCCAGGCACTAAACTAGCTAGGTCAATGAGTTAGTGAACCTGTGAGGAAAAATAGATTCTAGATAATAAATTCCTCAAGGTCAAGAATTGTTCTTTATTTAAATAAAACTTTCCTGCCAAATACAGAAGTGCTCCAGGCACAGTAGGTGCTTGATTATTTGAGGCATGTTTATGGGTGAATAAACCAATGAGGCTTCGTGTTTCTACCTCTGTCCTGAAACTTTCAAGCATTGCCTTGCTCAGAAAAGTAGCTGTCTGACTCTGCATCCAACACTGATTTTGAAGCCGGTTGAAGCAAGGAAGACTCCAACTGCTGTCAAAGTGGAAAGTTTTCTTGACTATTGTCAACTGTGCAGAAAGTTCATTTGACCCTGGAGAGTGACTTCATCAGTATACCAGAAGGACACAGCAAGGGAGCAAACACTTGTAAGGGATGGGACTAGATGGATGTTGTGGGTCATGGACAGCCTAAAAGCCTCAGGAAACCTCTCTTCTCTGCACACTGTTCTATTTGTTCTCTCCTTCACTCATTTATTTAGGACTCCCTTCACCCCTCTATTGTCCACAGTGATTAAATAGCATGGTGTCTATGGAACTTTTGATACAATGCCTGACACATCATGGGTGCCAAGTAAATGTCCTTGCTAATTTGTCCATTTATCAGCAAGAGTTGTTGGAGTGCCTACTTTGTACCAGGTATTCCACATGGCCATGGGCCTATAGTAAAGAACAAGCATAAACAAAGACCTCTGTACCCATGGAGTTTGATTTGTGTGGATGATCAGGAGTTATTATTACTACTTTGAAGTTTCTATAATGTCCTGGGAATGCATAAAAATTGACAGTTTGCCCTCACTGCTCAGGGGTTAATAGCTAGCAGGAGACAAAACACATGCATGTGAAATACAAAACACAACTAGGCAGGGACCCCAAAGGCTGTGCAGTTGGGGCTGTCACATCCCAGTGATGGTGTGCTCATGGCAGGCTTGATCCTGGCAGGACAGAGAGGATAGAATACTCTGGTGTGGGTGAGATGAGAGTGAGAACTAGAGAATGGGCATAGATTGTTGTATTCCTCACCAGTGCAGTGATCATGTGGAAGTTACCTAAACTCTCTGTACTCCCCTGACTCCTCTGCAAGAACTTATAAAGCTGGTGTGGGCTAGTATTTTGTCAAGCTCTACAAACACTACCAGGTTAAAAAAAACATGTATCTCTGCTATATCAATATGTACACAAAAGAGAGGAGTTGGAGGACACATGTTGGAAGGTATAGGTGATGTGGAGGAGAGTACTAAAGAGGACAGAAAGGATGTAGTTAGGCAAGAGCTGAGTTGGAGACCGTTCCCCAAGTAAACATTTGGTTTCTTCCATTTATTACTGTCCTCCTTGCTCTGCTATTTGTTTGTTTATTTATTTTTTTCCTTTTTTAAATTTATATATAGGAAACATGGATAAAACTATAGGATAACAAGGGTACAAATCCACACAATTCCCACCACCAGAACTCTGTATCCCACCCCCTCCCCTGATAGCCTTCCTATTCCCTAACTCTCTGGAGTATGGATCCAGGGTCATTGTGGGATGCAGAACGTGGAAGGTCTGGCTTCTGTAATCACTTTCCCGCTGAATATGGGCATCAACAGGTTGTTCCATACTCCCAGCCTCTCTCTCTCTTTCCCTAGTGGGGTGGGGTTCTGGGGAATCAGAGCTCCAGGAGGCAAACACTAGAAGAAGAAGAGCTCCAGGACACATTGGTGGGGTTGGCTGTCCAGGGAAGTCTGGTTGGCATCATGCTGGCACCTGGAACCTGGTGGCTGAAAGGAGAGTTAACATACAAAGCCAAATAAGTTGTTGACCAATCATGAACCTAAAGGCTGGAATAGTGCACATGAAGAGTTGGGGGGTCCTCCATCTTGTAGATAGCTAGTAGGCATATTTTAGTTATATTCCAAAGAGCCTCTGACTATACTAGCTTTTTTTTTTCCCTGAGCCTGAAATCTGATATGCAGGTGGATCCTAGTTATTGTCTGGGGAGATGATGTCATGGCTGGAAAAAGACCAGAAAGTTGGATCAGGGAAGAGAGTAGCTCCCTAATATGGGAAAGGTGTATAAATACTGTTGACTGTAAACCCCATCAATTTGATTTGGTCTGGGGCCCATATTCAGTTTAGGATCCTATGTGACTTATGCATCTCTATAGATTTGAGCTCACATTCTGTGGTCATGAGTAGGAACGTTTCAAGCTGCCCAAATATCAAGATCTGTCTTCCTCAGGTGTAGCATAGAGTATGCTGTCTATCCTTCCTTTGGTGGATGGAACATTCTCTACCATTGTTGATCCAAGTTGAGGGCAAGGTCCAATGGGGGGCCCACAAAGGGGTCTATTTTGTTGTTCCTGATAGAGATGACCAGTAACAATGGAGAGAGGGATTTATTCGAGGTCTAGGGCCATCATGTCTGTTTGGGAATCTCAGGACTCCCCGAATAGGGCCCCACCTGATTGTTTATTTTTAACTTCCTAATCTGCTACATGCAATGTCTATTTTACCCCTGCTTTCTAAAGTGCCTAGCATAGTTCCAGGAAGACAGATGGCATATAAAAATTATTTAATAAACCAATGAATTCTCTTTCTCTGTTCTCTGTCTCTCTCTCTTATTGTTGGTGAAGATTTGAGTTAAGTTTTTTTTGTTTGTTTGTTTGTTTGTTTTTTGATAGAAAGAGAGAGTCAGAGATACAAGGAAGGGCGGAGAGAGGGAAAGATACCACAATAGCAAAGCTTCTTCCATTGCTTAAACCTGGTTTGTGCCAACCCCAAATCCTTTTGTTTTAACATTACTAGTCTTTGCATGGTTTGATTCAGAAACTGATTTCTGCCTCCTGGGTCAGTTCCTAAATTGTATTCCCCTGGCTTCATGTCTACTGAATGTTATTCCATTCCACTGTTGTTGGTCTTCCCTTTGAGCCTCCCTCAGGAAACTGAATGGAGACAAGACTATCCTCAGTGGAACTCCTT
This sequence comes from Erinaceus europaeus, assembly GCF_950295315.1. NCBI lineage: Eukaryota > Metazoa > Chordata > Mammalia > Eulipotyphla > Erinaceidae > Erinaceus > Erinaceus europaeus. The sequence goes on from NC_080162.1 coordinate 27,592,918, forward strand.
TCAAGTTATTGTAGGCTATGAAAAGTGGGGCCCGAAGCTAGGAGAGAAGAAAAGGGGGCATTCTTTTGCCTTCACTATTCTAAGATGGTCCCAATCTTTCTTCTTGTCCTCCTATAACTTGTAACAATAATGGTCATTATAGTGGAGGTTCCCCAGTTGGCTGGCACTGTTCCACATTCTCTGCTTGCTTTCAGGCAGTGTACCCAGTGACCCACCTACACCCTCTTGGCCAAATCTAGAGGTCACTTAAAGGTGGATACTGAAGTTGGTTGCCTGCTGGTGGATCTTACCTGCAAAGGCATCTCCTGGCATCTCTTGATCTAGAGTCATCTCTGTCTCTGTGAGGGACAGGCCTGTAGTGTCAGCAGCAAGCCTTTTACAGTATGAGTGTTTGCAGACCACATCACCCATTTCCTCAACCTCAGTAAGACACCTTTGAAAAACATCTTGTGAGGCTAAACCTCAGTTTTCCCCTTACAGGAAGAATAGTCAACTCATTAATATGCCCATTCCTGGCTTCCCCTTTTTCTTTATCTCTTACATGTTTCCCTAGATCATCATTTTAAATAAATTATCTTCATCAGATATTAGAGGCTTTGGGGTTGATTTTAGGAGAAACTTGAGCAAATATGCATTTCCTATTTCCCATTTCCTAGATACAATGAAAGAAGTAGCTTGCCGAGGTGTCACAGCTAGTACAGGGATACATTGAAGACTGGACCTGATCTAGATCCAGAGCCTTAGCTGGTAACTTGTGCTTCTCGCCCTCTGACCCTGACTTTTAAGTCAGGTACTATAAGCTCTCTGGTCTAAGTCTTAGGACTCCAGTTGCCCCTATTCCTCTAGCACAATAGCCTTGGCAGTCTACGTAGTAGCACCCTGCCTGGTCCAGAATGAAACGTTGTTCCCTTCTTTACGTTCCCTTCAAGGAACTGACAACACCTATTGAGGTGCTACTCCCTGACCCCCTTAATATTTGTTGACAAGACACAGTGACAATGTTCTTGAATTAAAGGCACAGTGAAATGACACTTGAATTCTCTGGGGAACAATTCTGCTGTGATGGATAAACATGTTAATTACTCAGAATTTCACCTCCAGCTGCTGCCTTTGTGGAATTTTCTCTTCTCAGCCTATGTCTGAGACCTGAAGTTTGGATTTGAGGAGTTCTTTCTGGTCCTGGAGAACCCCTCCAGGCCCTGCACAGAGCCAGTACTTGCAGAGCAGAAAACAGATATGGAGATCAGGGTATCTGGTGCTGGATTGCTTAGGTCTAAATTCATTCTTACATTCATCCATAACCCATGGCAAGTACTTGGAACTTTGCTGTTCCTTAGTCCTTCGGTGAAATGAAACATCCATAAAGCACTTAAGGATTTAGACATGTCTGTCTCATGTTAGGAAGTCTTCCTTATTATTGCAAACTCAGTGCAGAGACTCTTTTTCTCTCTGATGGTCCCTGCTGGTCTCAGAGAGCACTTTGCGACTTACTTCATCATGAGCTTAATTTCACTCCTTCCAAAGGGAAGTGGAATGGAGCACCATCTTCAAAGATGCAAATAGGGTCTGTCCACCAGCTTGTTTACAAATGAAACATTTGATGAGTCGCCACTAGGTGCCAAACTCTCCAGTGAAATCTGGGCTGCAACCTTGTGTAAGCTGTGACTCAGAACGTGCAGTTTGCTTAATGGGAACACGATTTAGGGGAACATGTGTTAGAGCATGGTAGTTGGTATGATGAGGTCAGGGTGGTGTGATAGAGCCCCAAACTCCCAGAACCAAGGCAGCACATGGCCACATGGATTCTGGTACCTGCCAAGAATCTTTGCTTTTTGACCTTGAGTGTTACATTTAACCTCATTTTTTAAAAAGGTATTTTTGAAATTGTATTATCTTTATTTATTTATTGGCTAGAGATAGCCAGAAATTGAGAGGAAAGGGGATGATAGAGAGGGAGAGAGACAGAGAGATACCTGCAACACTGCTTCACCACTCATAAAGATTTCCCCCCTGCAGGTGGGGGACAGGGGCTCGAACCCGTGTTGCATTTAATCTCTTCACAACTCAAGTTCCAACTTGAAAAACTGGGATTGTAATAGTGTTTCACTGACAGGATTATTGTGAAAATGCAGCCAGAATTTTAAGCTTGGAGCTCTCAGTGTCAGTCAGTATGATGATGCTGGTATTGCTAATGATAACCTCTCTAAATTGAAGTGACCTCACTTGAAAATAGTAGCTCCCTTACTGAGCTTATGATAACTGAATGAGAAGAGTGGCATAAAGCACTTAGCCTTGTCTGGATTTAAAACAATGATAGTTGACATTTACTTTTTTAAAAAAAAAATTAGTTCCTAGGGCAGGGGTAGATAGTATAATGGTTATGCAAAGAGATTCTTGCCTGAGGCTCCAAAGTCCCAGGTTCAATTCCCTGCACCACCATAAGCCAGAGTTGAGCACTGCTCTGGTAAAAAAAAAAAAAAAAAAAAAGTGATAAGTAAGTCAGTTCCTATAGGGACTGGATGGTGAAGCATTGGATAGAGTGCACATATCACTATACAAAGGACCTCTATTCAAGTCCTCTTCTCCCCACTGGTGAGAGGAGAAGGGAGCTTCATGATTTGTGAAGCAGTGCTGCAGGTATCTGTCTCTCTCACTCTCAATCCCCCCTTTTCTATTTCATTGTCTCTGTTAAAAAACAAAGCTAAAAAAAGAAAAAACTCATTAAATCAGTGGCTCTCCACTCTCAGCTCCTGACTCACCTAAGATTGTGGCGGAACCCTTGAGTTTAAGGTTCCCTAAGGAACCAGGCAAGGAGTTTTCAGTCTTCAGGTCATCTTACACAGATTCATAAACCTTAGGGCAGCCTAGGCTGGAAATGGCTCATTGCTGATGGGATCATTAGGAGTGCCAGCCAGATCTAATCTCTATAATTCAGAGGTTTATTAATATCGCCTCAAATTTATTTTCCTTGATGGAGAAATTTTGCCAGCATCTGATAATAGAGAAATGCACAGCAGCCTTGTGCCAGCAAGAGCCCTTTCCCAGCAATCAGCTTCTAACAGAAAGCTAGTGCAGCCAGTTGCCACAGGGCTAATGAAAGTGTGTGTGTGTGTGTGTGTGGGGGGGGGGGGTTGGATTGGGTAGGGGTAGGTTTGTTTGTTTTTTAATCTTTTGTGTAGAATTGGACTTCAAACCACCTCCTGAGTTCCCATCCCCCAAGCTTGGTTGTGAAAATAAATTTCAGGCCTGCATAGGAAATAAATTTCAGACTCGCTCATCTGCCAGTACCCATCTGAACACAATGCTCCCAGTGAAACCATACTTGTCCCCTTTAAAGACTTCCATGAATCCTGCTTATCTTTAGTCTAGAATACAACTACAAAAGAATATCAATGAGCAGTGTGAGTGGAGCTGGCTGCAAATGAGATAAGGGGAACAAACACGCACTGTGTCTTGGTAGACTGCAGTGGGCTTCTGCAAGAAGGATTTCATGTTAAGCTGCTGAGAAGCAAACTATGTTAGCTGAATGAGCTATGGGATGGCCAGACAGAGGATCCTTTAGGTTAGAGGAATCTGGTCATGATTCCAAGGAAGTCTTGGTTTATCCTGCTGAAGGCCAGACAGTAGCAAAAACCTGAATAGCAGCACAGGGAGTGTTTGAGGAGGCTGAATTGTGTCTGTACATGTTGAGTGGCGGGTGGAGAAACAAGGCACCTCCAGTTCATTATAAGATGTTCAGTTAGTGTGCTTATTTGGTCCAAAGAGGGGAAGCCATTTGCTCAGAATCACATAGCAAGTCAATGATGGCAAAACTAGAAGTAGAATGGATGCCTGACTTCCCTATCCAACAGGCTTTCTTTTTATTGTCACCACTGTTATTGCTGGGGCTTGATTATGACACTACAAATCCACTGCTTCGGGCAGCCTTTTGTTGCCACCTCTCCTTCCCTCCCTTCCTTTATTCTCTCTCTCTCTCTCTCTGCCTATTTTATTTGATAGAACAGAGAGATATCGAGAGAAGATAGAGAGGGAGAGAGACAGAGAGACACCTGCAGACCTGCTTCACCACTCATAAAGCATCCCTTCTGTAGGTGGGGACCAGGGGCTCAAACCCAGGCCTTTGCTCAAGTCTTTGCGCATAGTACCATGCTTGCTTAAGTGGGTGTGCCACTGCCTGGCCCCTCCAACAGACCTTCTAATAGTCTACATTCTGCCTTTCTATCTTACAAGCAAAGAATACTCTTCATTTCATCATGTGTAGAATGTAGATAACTGAGACACATTGACCTTCATAACAACCTTTAGAGAAAGATGCCTTTGGTACCTTCAAATTAGACATTTGACGTCATGGGTCTGAGAGAGTTTAAATGACTTGGTTAAAAGTATACCCCATAATGTCCCTTGGTCCATACTCCCAGAGGGATAAAGAATAGGGAAGTTATCAGGGGAGGGGATGAGGATATGGAGTTCTGGTGGTGGGAATTGTGTGGAGTTGTACCCCTCTTATCCTATGGATTTTGTCAGTGTTTCCTTTTTATAAATAAAATTTAATTTAAAAAGTACAGATTAGGAGGCCAGGTGGTGGCTCACCTGGTTGAGTGTACATGTCACAATGCCAAGGACCTCAGTTCAAGCCCCCCAGCTCCCACCTACAGGGAAAAAGTTTTGCAAGTGGTGTAGCAGAGCTGCAGGTGTCTCTCTGTCTCTCTCCCTCTCTATCTTCTTCCCATTCTCTCAAATTCTGGCGGTATCTATCCAATAAATAAAGATAATTAAAAAAAAGTACAGATGAGGAAGTGGTGGATTCAGGGCTTTGACCTGGACAACTGAGCAACTAAGTTTTGTTTGTAATCATAGTCTTTTTTCCCCCTAAATATTTATTTATTTATTTATGGAGGGGGAAGGGAGAAACAAAGTATCATTCTGGTACACGTGATACTGGGGACCAGAGTAAGGACCTCAGGTCAGAGAAGCCAGTGCATCACCTCCCAGGCCAGTAAGCTGGTGCATCTCAAAGTAGGGTGCCTGGAGGAGCAGTATGATTTGTGAATTTGTTAGAGATGTAGGTTTCTAAATCAGAAACTCCAGGGGTGGGGCTAGCCATCTGTGTTTGAATAAGCTCTCCAGGTGGTTGTGATGCCTGCAGGAGTACAAGTTGGTCCAAAAGATCTAAGCTGATAAATCTGTCAGTTTCGTAGTGAGTTTTCCCTCCCATGCTTTGTAAACCCAATTGCTGACTTTCTATACCTTGGGATATCATATACAAGGTCACTGCTGCCTTTTAGCAGTCTGGCTATGCTGACCTCTTTTAATAGTCCACTTCTTCAGAAAATCTGAGATTGGCAAAGGTTCTTTGCCACCAGAGAGGTTAAGTGTGCCTCTAAGCTTGAAGACAGCAAAATTGGCACTGCTGAAACTTCTGGTGACCAGGGGGAGTTTTGAGAACTCTGTCTACTTTCATGTGAACTTGGACAGTTTGATCCAGTCAAGTGGAAAATTAACAAACCAGAAAGGAAGGGGATATAATTTTGAAACCAAATGTTCATTGCAACCAGGGTGCTGCTGGACAGTTAGCATATATGCTGGGAAGTCATTAGGGAAAGATATACACTGGTGATGTTTTCTTCAGTCTGAATCAATAGATATTTATCCTGTCCCCACCAAATGCCAGACATTTTGCTTTATACTGAGAATAGAAAGACAAAAAATTATGATTCCTGGACACAAGGAACCCACAATCTAGTGTGACTATCTAGTGATGGGAATCTACATTGGGTAAAGCACAAAAGCTTTTAGTTGATAATGTTTGGTTCATTCACTCATCAAAATAAATCCCTCCCTACCTCACTGATAATTTCTAACACTGTATACTAACAGAGGCAGACTTCTTCCCCTAGTGTAGGACAAAGAAAAAAAAAACTTGTAGTGAAGGAGAGTGTGATAAAGATTTCATTATTTAATGAACCATATTGCTGTGAACAGCTGTGGTATAAACTAACTAGGACCATTTTGAGAGTTGGATTATGTCTCCAGTAAATTGATTCTACTTTATTTGATTAGGTTGGTTCTCCAAAGACAAATTCTTCCTAGTTGGGTTTGCATTGGGGGCTGAGATAATCACCACTCAAACTTTGCTTCAAACTTTTATTTCTTTGATTTGTTTTCAAATTTTAAGAGGAGACAAAAGATGGTCATGTAGATGTTATCAGCAGGAGAAAAATAATACAATATCTGTAAAGGCTATTAGCATGTTCTATACAAGACACAATCTTCTCTCAGTGAGCTTGTCCAGGAGGGTAATAAATGACAGTCAGAAGACAGTGACCACCACTCTTTGTGAACACCCAGAGCAACTGGGCTTCTGTTCACCAAGTGGTTATTGTCTTTTAAACATAGCCAAATACACTCAATGTGGCATTCTTCCCGGAGTCCCATCTTGATTTTTAAGGTTAGATACTATTTATATCTGTGTCCCTATGGGCCATTATGCTTTCATAGCTTGTGAAATCCATTTAATTCAGGGGTGGGCAATCTTTTTTTTTTTTTTTTTGACTAAAGACTATTTGGATATTTATAACATCATTCAAGGGCTGTACAAAATTGTCTACTTAAAATTAGCACTTAATGCTGCTTGGCAGGGTCAAACCAAATGATTTTATGACCCATGGGTCAGGCATTCCCCACTTCTGAGTTATGGGACAATCAACACTATTAAATAAATGAAATGAGACATAGTATGTCTCATTAGATGTAGTATGAGCAGGTAATGTCTCATGAAGCTATACTTTGGGCTGTATATATATATATATATATATATATATATATATATATATATATATATATATGATATTCTGAACCAAGATATAAAATTTACTCATGAGAGCTGTGGTTAAAGATATTTAGAAAACACTGCCAGGGACCCTGGTTCAAGCCTCTGGCCCCTGTCTACAGGGAGAAGCTTCACGAGCTATAAAATAATGCTGCCTCTCCCTTTCTCCCTCTCTACTCCACCCCCAACTTCTGTCTGTATCCAAAATAAATAAATAAAATGCTCTTTAAAAAGGAAATGAGTCAAGGGTCATCAAGAGATATGATGGGTTCACTGAAATGTTGATTTTTGGACCAAGAACTTAAACTGATTCCAGAGTTCTCCATACCTTGCTTTAGGAGGTGCTGGCAAGTTGGAAAATATATGATTTCAAAAGGTCAGAAAATGAACAGATGCAAAGGAATCTCTTATGAAGAATTATTGAAAGAACTGGGATTGTTTCTGCTCTTCTCCAAGACTCTCAACAGGGTACCAGTGACATTTCAGAATCTTTCAATGTCTGGCATGCACAAAATGGATTAGATTTCATCTCTGTGGCTCCAGAGATATTTATTGCAACATAGGAAACATTCCCCCCCCCTTTTCTCTTTCTATTGCATCTCTGATTGGACCTAATTCCCACAGCCAGACAGGCTATAAGTAGAACAGGCGACTTCTGATGAAATTCATTTCCTATAACAAGGGGGCCATCGAAAGGCTTGGAAATCACTTTTCCTGGGTAAGTTTTCTAAGTTAGTGAAATAATTGAATGAACATTGGGTCATCCATGACTGTTGGAGTGGTTAAAACAGGGTACACCCAGTACATATTGCTCATACTGCCCAATATCAAGCTTGGCACAGCTCTACTTACCCTTACTACGTGTGGTGCATGCTGCAGGTCTTCTCTGTTCTATATGATCCATCTTTTTTTAAAAAAGTTTTCATTTCATATGAGAGAGTGATTCATATCAAATACAGAGCAAAAGAAGAGTAGCACAGTGCTACATGCAGCACTCTAGGGGGAGCAGGGACCTCGAGCATTAAGTCCTGCAATCCGCCAACTGAGTTAACTCACCACCACTTTTCTTTCTCTTAAAAGGATTTACTTCATATGAGGTAGAGAAAAATTCATAGGAAAGACAGTGAGACACTACGCTGTTTTTCTCTCCTCTCCTGTTCTGTCATGTTTTCTTACATCCTATTTTATTTTGTTCCATTCTCATTTCATTTATAAAATGATGGTCAGTACTCACTAGATGGATCAATTGCATGATCTACTAATGGTTTGCAATTTTCAAAAATACCAGATTAGGTTATATGCAGCTTCCCTTTCAACCCCCACATTCTGTGAATCCAATGTAAAATACCACTATATGATTAGGGCATACTATTTTATGTGCAGCAGATTCCCATATAAAGTTGCTGGTTGAAAACTATCCTATTAGGGGCCGGGTTGTGATGCACCTGGTTAAGCACATATATTACCATGTGCAAGGACCTGGGTTTAAGCTCCCATTCCCCACCTGCAGGGGGAATATTTCATGAGCAGTGAAGCAGATCTGTAGGTGTCCTTCCTTTTCCCTTCTTTATCTCCCCTCCCCTCTCAATTTCTCTCTGTCCTGTCAAATAAAAATAAAAAGAAAAAAAGAGGAAAAAATGGCCCCCTGAAGCGGTGGACTCTTAGTGCCCCAGTGATAACCCTGGTGGCAAAAGAAAGAAAGAAAGAAAGAAAGAAAGAAAGAAAGAAAGAAAGAAAGAAAGAAAGGAAGAAACTGTCCTACTAATCCAGTCATTCATTGATTCACTTGCTAATCCATTCTATTTATTACTTTCCGTGTACTAACTACTATGCTAGGTCATGTGATATACAGTAAGGGAAACATGAGTCCTGCTCTCAAAGAGTTCATAGTTACAGGGACACTAATTATGTTCTCTGAGGTTGTAATATTCCTGCCAGTAGCTTGCCCTGGATTTGCCTTGGAAGGAAGGACCCATGACCTTCTCCAACACAGGCTTTATATTCTTGGGTTAGGTATTTGACCCTAAAGTTTTGGCTCAGTGTCAGAGACTTGAATACACTACTAGAGTCAATGAAATCCCAGTGAACAAATGTCAGAAAGCAAGGCCAGTCATTGTGTGAAGGCTCAGTCTCCTATTGAACTTTTTTTGCAGGTGCCTAAGGGGAAGATAATGTTCCTAGCATAGGTATGAAGAGCTCTATTTACTTGTTCATATTGATTAGTTCCCTATGCAGACCACTAATTCTGTGGACTGACTTGCAGGGACAAATAAAAAGAGGTTGTTCCGTGTCGGGAGCTAATCTGATTCCTCAATTTTAGGCCAGCTTTATGCTAGGGTGTAAGGAAATTCCTGACTCGGGGCAAAAATGTTCTGTTTAGCCATTTCATAGATGGACTAAAGGTAAACTTAACCTAAGGTGTTTGTAGGGGTCAGGATGTTCCCTAAGCCTCAGTTACAATAAGAATCCCTTTGGGGGGCTATGAGGGGTAGACATATCTCACTGGATAAGGCATGTCCTTTTCCATTCATGGCCTAGCTTCAAACCCTGATACCATATGGGTGATGCCATGGCATTAGAGGAAGCTCTGGTGTTGTGGAGGCTTTCCCTCATTTTCTGCTTCTCTCAGTGTATTTAAATGAAAAAAAAAAATGGCTTGGAATGGTGGAATCATACATGCACAAGGCTTTGGCCCTGCAAAGATGGAGAAGATAAAGAAGTCAAGCTCCTCGGATGTCCTATTCAATGTGTAGTCAATCCTTGCTGAGCCTCTGGTTTTCTGAGAACAGTTGAGAAGCAGCCATGTGTCCATTTAGAATCAAGTGCTGGCTTGCTTGTCACTGTTTATTTTGCTCCCAACTAAAGTCTATACTTTTGGAAAGCAGTAGCCACTAACTGGGTTTAGTCACTCCCTGGCTCTGAGTTGTTCTTTCTTTGTGCATAAAACAAGAAGAAAGACACATTCTAGCAGTCTCATGGGAGGGCTAAGTGACTTGTCTGGCTCTCAGTAAGGACAATAACTAACTCCCTTGCTACTGTCAGGGAGTCAGCATTGGGCAATGGCTTACACTTGCTGCTGAAAACTCCTTCCTCCTCTCAAACCATCTCTGGAAATCCCAACATGTCATCAAATTTGGTCACATTCATTACCCACATTTCTGCTCTTCCACTCTATTCTCATTTCATGCTGCATCTCCCATTCCACTTTTGACCATTTAATCCAAAATTATAAATATGTCCTAGGGCCAGGCAGTGGTGCACAAGCTCAAATACCCAGGTTCCAGCCCCCACTCCCCACCTGCAGTGGGGAAGCTTCACAAGTGGTGAAGCAGATCTGCAAGGTTCTATGTTGTTCTCCCTCACTCTATTCCTCCCTCTCCTTTCAATTTCTCTCTGTCCTATCTACTAATAAATATTAGAGGGGGGAAAAAAGGGAAAACATGGCCACCGGGAGCGGTTGATTCATCATGTGGCACTGAGCCCCAGTGGTGTCTCTTGTGGCAATACAAATAAACAAATATAAGTAAATAAGTAAACAAACAAACAAACAAATAAATAAATAAATATGTCCCCAAGCCCCAAAGATTATGGAATTCACAGGTCCCTGCTTCTGCTCGCTCATGGTTTACTCTTTGCCTAGAAATCTTTCTTCATGGTCCCCACACACACCTCATCTAGAACTGTTCACATAAAATAGAAGGACCTTTTGGTGTTTCTTTCTCTTGAGTTTCTTACTAAGCAACCATCAGCAAGGGCCAGCACTGACTAGGCAGTTCACTGGATCTGATGGGGGTGAACTCAGTGTTGGTGAGGGAGGGTACAGGTGGCTGGGTGGAGTACTAGGGTATTTGGCTCACCTACCTTTATGTGGTTTGAGAGATCCAAGAAGGTCTGGGAACCCTCAGAAATGTTTGTGATGGATCCACTAAGATGACATCCTGAAGAGCATGCTGTAATAAAGGAGGTAGCATGGCTTGGAGAATGAATAAGACTTGGTCCTGGGTGAGACAAACAGATTTTAGTCCCATGGAATGCCATTTGTGCTCATTTCTGACTTTTACACTGAGGACTACAGGGTGAGGTAAAATCATTTCCAATGATTGTCCTGGTTAGATGAGTCATTCTAGCCTGTGGTGATGGAGTTGGACTAGTTTTGCTGAATCATCTTTAGTCCAGTCCTCTTCTTTTACAAATGAACAAGCTGAGGTCAAAATGGGCCCTAACTTGCTCAGGGTCAGTAAGAGTTCTAACCACCATGTGGGGTGGCAGCTCTCTATAAGGAAATGGGGTCTATGGCTACTAATCCCCATCTTAGTTCCTTCTGCCTTCTCTTGGGTGCTCTTGTATTTCCATAAAACCAGGAGATGGAGGAAGGAGCATCCATTTCCATGGAAACCAGACTACTGTATATGCAGTTTCCTCTCCCCACTGACTGTATCTCTTTTAACAGGGGCTGTTGCTAGGCCATAATGTGTGTGCTGAGACCAGTCATTCTTATTTACCCAGAGAGAAAGTTGGAGGGCAAGCAGATCCTTCCAAATTGCAAAGACTTGGGGTGGGTGGTGATGCATCTGGTTGAGTGTACATGTTACAATATGTAAGGACCTGGGTTCAAGATCCTAGTCCCCACCTGCAGGAGTAAAGCTTCACAAGTTGTGAAGCAGTGTTGCAGGTCTGTCTCCCCCTCCACTTTCAAATTCTGGCTGTCTCTATCCAATAAATAAATAAAGATAATTAAAAAATAAAATAAATTGCAAAGACTTAGAAGAGTAGAGTGTATTATAGCCATTATTATTATTTTTTTGTTTGGTGTTTTTTTTTTTTTTTTTTTGCTTTCTTTTATACCAGTTTCTCCTCTGCCAGGAAGGCTCTTAATAGAATTTAAGAATTGACTTTAGAAAGAGATCAGCCTTGAGCAGACTTTGGTGTTCATATGTTGAAACTAAACTTCTTGAAGTGACAGCAGCTCTGGCTGAAAACATTCTGTTTGTCACACCTGCCAGAAGAAAATAAAAAATGAAAAGTTGGTCTTGGGGGACAGAGGATATTTATTTTGTTTTCAGACATATCTAAGTCTCCTAAATCCTATAGGAGTTAAATTGGAGCTTTAAAAATCAATAAGCTTTTCCTGTGGGACTGCAGAGCTTAGGAGTTGGCAAGGGCCTTGTTAGGTCATCTCACCCATCCTTCAACCTCTGGACCTATTTTCATTCTTCTTGTTTGAGAAACTCTCTGGAGAAGATGTTTTCATAACCTCTCGTGATTTGTCCAACTGTCTTAGCATGTCTGGGTCTTAAAACCTTCTTCCTTAGAGCTGGTCCAAATTCCTCCAAAACATCTCTATCTATCTAGGCTGCCCAGAGACAGCTGGGATTCTACAGAATGAGTGCAGGTTTATCAATACTGACCCACCATTTCTACTCATAGGGAAAATGACCTTTAACAAATCCGTTAACTCTTCCAAGTATCAATTTCTTAATCTGAAGAGTGTGAAAGTAAGAGAATGAAACCCATAGAAATATGCTCAACATAATCCCTGCCATTTTTAATGGTGCTCAAAAAGTGTGCTCATTGCTGCTGTGGTTTGGCTTGGGCTTTTATGGGTCAAGACCTCATGCATTAACCCTTTGTTAGACTTTGGGGTTAGTGGGGATCTGGGGTATTAGAGCAGCAGGGATAGCTGAGTGTACACAAAGGGCTTGGCTGTTGGCTTTTTGCCAACTAGTTATTTATGCACCAGCCTGGCACAGAGTTGGCACAGATGGTAAAATACTGTTGAGATGGCCAGGCTCCTTTGGGTAAAGGGCATAGGACAATGTTATCATATTTTGGAAAACTGGCAGTATTACTACATACTGTCTCAATTATCAATACTGATGTTTCTTCAAAGATGCCAAGCAAATCCCTACCCTTCATGTCTTTGTTTTTGACAATCTCATATTTATGCTTCCACTGCTTTTTCAAATCTCAGCCATCAATGAAGACAGCTCAGCTCCAACCCCATAGATACGTATGACTCATTTCTAAACCATAAGTGACATGCTGTGCATTATTTATTCAGGAGGAGCAGAGAAGGAGGAATGGTTCTACTTGTATGATTACTTGAGCCACTGGCTGATTCAAGTCATCCTAGAGCCTCAAAGAGCACCAGCCCAAAATTCATAGGTGAGGAAACTGAGACAAGAGAAGGGCAGAAGCTCAACCCAGGTCATCTCACTCATCAATAACAGGTGTAGAAGCTCAGGCTCCTGACTCACTCATAGGATTCTTATTTTGTATCCATGACTGAAACTGTTCTTTGAGTCTGGAATTAGAACAGTCAGCCCCACCCTGACAGCACCCACTTCTCCTTGCACATGCTTGCTGATTCACTCAAAGGGAGGCGGGATGGGGGAAAACACACTTTTCTTTTTTGGAGAAAGCTCACACTAGTTGGTAAAACTGAGGGCAGGCAGTCAGTGTGAGTGACTCTCCCATTAGGCCCCCACAGCAGAGCTCACACCAGGGTTAGCATGCTGTATGCCAGGAGGATGAAAAACAGGTATCTTTCTTATCCACTGGATGGGTAGGACTGTGGGGAGCGGGGAGTCTCTTGAGCTTCTTGCTTTGAGGTGAAGCTTTACTATTACTTAGATTCTTTGCTTGGTTTAGATTTCCTAGAACTTGCTTATAAATGGAAATGCCTTAGGCAGACTTATCCTGCAGCTAGAAAGTGTTTGGACACACATGGAAGCACCCAGGTTATAGAAACCATGGAGATGTGTAGGTAGTGGTGTTGAGGCTAAGGGACTATGAGGTGTGTGTGTGTGTGTGTGTGTGTGTGTGTATTTGTGGTCCTCTCTGATCAGGCTGAAAATTCTGCCATTGCATCATGGAAAAATCTTTTCCAAGGATAGCAGCAGGTGCAGAGATGCTGATGTGGGGGTTCATTGAGGAGACACAGCTTTGGTCACAGAAATGTTATTTATGCGCCAGTCTGGCATGTGGTTGACACAGATGGGGAAATACTGATGAGGTGGCCAGACTACTCTGGGTAAAGGACATAGGATGACTCCAAGAGTGGCAGAAGACAGTGTACAACAGGGGAACATGTTGGCTTGAAGCTCACAGGACTGAGTTTAGATTCTTTTTCTTTTTCTTTTTTTATTTATAAAAAGGAAACATTGACAAAACCATAGGAAAAGAGGGGTATAACTCCACACAATTCACACCACCAGATCTCCATTTCCCATCCCTTCCTACAATAGTTTTCCTATTCTTTAACCTTCTGGGATTATGGACCCAGGTCATTGTAGGATGCAGAAGGTGGAAGGATGCAGAAGGAATCTGTAATTACTTCCCGGCTGAACATGGGTGTTGATAGGTCAATTCATATTCCCAGCCTGCCTCTCTCTTTCCTTAGTAGGGTAGGGTTCTGGGGAATCAGGGCTCCAGAACACATTGGTGGTGTTGTCTGGTCAGTTATCTTGCTAGCATCTGGAACCTGGTAGCTGAAAAGAGAGTTAACATACAAAGCCAAATAAGTCGTTGAACAACCATGAACCTAACGGCTGGAGGAGTGCAGATGAAGAGATGGGGGGTGTCTCTGTTTTGTAGATAGCTAGTAGGCATATTTTAGTTATATTCCAAGGGACCTGTGGCTACACTAGTGTTTTTTTTCCTTTTTATCCTGAGCCTGAAATCTGATATGCAGGTGGATCCAAGTTATTGTCTGGGGAGATGATGTCATGGCTGGAAAAAGGACCAGAAAGCTGGATCAGGGAAGAGAGTAGCTACCTAATATGGGAAAGGGGTGTAAATATTGTTGATTGTAAACCCCATTGCCGGGATAGCCTGAGGGTGCTTCTTCCTGAGCAAGTGCTCTCTGGGTTGGAGAGAACTCAACTGGAGCCCACCGAGGCTGCTGTGGGAGAGGGATCAGGAACTCATGCTGCACTAACGTCACAGGAGATAAACTCTGGAACTCTCAGAGTCGGAAAGCAATTCCAAGTGATTTTACTCAGAAAAGCAGCTTGTATAAATACTAGCCAAGTAGGGTGGAAACAGGGTGTGACGTCGAGAGGGTAGAGCGAAAAAAGAGATTGGTGAAAACTAAGGGTGTGACAAGGAGAGGGGGTGGAGCAGGCAAGAATTCTACCACTGAACCACTAATGCCCTGGAGGGAGGGTGGTGCTTGTCAACAGTGGTTTATGTAAATAGACCTCAGCTTTGAGTGGGATCAAACCAATGCCATGCAGGCATGCCGGTACTTAGTTAAGCAGGATTAGAGACAGAAGCTTTAAGCCAGGGGAGCTGGCATACTACCCAACACCCCATCAATTTGATGTGGTCTGGGGCCCATATTCACCTTAGGAGCCTATGTGACCTCTGCACCCCTTTAGAACTGAGTTCATATTCTGTGGTCATGAGTAGGAATGTTTCAAGCTGCCCAAATATCAGGACCCATCTTCCTCAGGTATAGCATAGAGTATGTTGTCCATCCTCCCTTCAAAGGATGGAACATTCTCTACAGTTGTTGAGGGCAAGGTCCTATGGGGGACCAACAAGGGGGTCTATTTTGTTGTTCCTGATAGAGATGACCAGTAACAATGGAAAGAGGGATTTATTCAAGGTCTAGGCCCATCATGTTTGTTTGGGAATCTCAGGACCCCGAATATGGTCCCAGCTGATGCAGTGGCCTGATAGTGACTAAAGAGTCATCATTAAAGTAAGCCAGTCTCTTGCCCTTATTCAGCTTTTGCAGTCCTTGCTTTGATAAGGATAGCTTGGAGTGAGTGAGGGAAGTATAAAAGGAAATAGGTGAGGAGGGTATCTAAGTCTAAATAGACACTATTTCATTATGAACTTCATACTGAGTCACTGTGGACTATTTTGATTTCAGGTATATATTTTGCCCTAATTTATGGATACATGTGAACATATGGCCTATCTCATGGGAACTGGTCTATATCTAGGTTTTGGGAATTTTGTTAGGAAGTGAACTATCTGGAATGGAATTAGAGAATCCTATGAAAGAAAGGTCTCACTGGAGTAATGAGACTGAAGGGTTGACATTCCATGCCTGAGATCTCTGGACACAGTCTGAAGTGAAGCATACTGAGGTGGTATTCGTTGTGTTGATTACTTTGGGATCAGCAGATGTGATATCATTTGGTATGAATTGTGAGAAGCTTGCAGGAAATTGAGCCCCACCCTAGAGGTTCCAGGACTGGGGAAATATAGTCTCTGTAGAGGAAGTTGCAGGTTCCTGCTGTCTTAGGGCTTAAGAAGGTAAAAGATAGTTATTGCTATAATCACATTATTTGGCAATTGAGTTAACTTTGAAAAATCCCTTTGTTAGGATTTGCTGTATCATACACAACATCACCATAATTTATGTTCTTTGATATTATGTTATTTGTATATAGCTGTGCCACTAGATGCTTCTGTTCTCCCTGGTCTAAACCTTTAAGAGAGTCAACATATCAAAGACTCAGCCTATGGTCTTTAAATTAAAAAGTTTGAGACATTCAATCAACTTTTCTGCTCTCAAGTTAATTAAATAGTGATTTATATGACTGAAAATTAGTAGGAGTGTACATAAACACCATTCCTACCATCAAAAGACTGTGTCCCACCCCATTCCCCACCCCCACCCCGTGAAGCTGAACATCCACCCTCAACCCAGGGTTTTTACTTTGGTACCCTACTCCAAATTTAGTCAAATCTTGCTTTTAGTTTCCTTTTCTGTTCTTCTTACTCAACTTCTGTTTATGAATGGGAACATCCCATACTTGTCTTTATCTTTCTGACTTAGCTCACTTAACATAATTCCTTCTAGCTCTATCTAACATCTAAGTTAGAGAAAGTGGGTTCATTGTTCTTAATAGCTGTTTAGTATTCCATTATATATATCCTGCAGCTTTCTCAGCCACTCATCTGTTGTTGGGCACCTGGATTGCTTCCAGGTTTTAGTTATTACAAATTGTGCTGCTATGAACTTAGGCATACACATATCTTTTTGGGTGGGTGTTATGGAGTCCTTGGGGTATATCCCTAGGGTAGGAATTACTGGGTCATTTGGAAGGTCCATGTCTAGCCTAGTGAGAGTCCTCTAGACTGCTCTCCACAGAGTTTGGGCCAATTTACATCCCCACCAGCAGTGCAGAAGGGTTCCTTTGTCCCTACAGCCTCTCTAGCCTCTCCAGCATTTGTTAAAAACAAAAAACAACAGACCTCTATTTTTATGGATCCTGTTGCTAAGCTTGTTCCCCCCTATCTGCTCCTGCCCCTCACCATTTGCCTGTCTCCTTTCTTTTCATCCTTCAAGAACAATGTCCCTTGCAGGCCAGATGACTGTTCCTATCCCATGTTTTCATAGCTTGCTATGCTTTTCCTCTTTGGTATATGCTATCTTGTACATTTTGATTGCAGTTGTTTGATGTTGACTATCTTTCTCCTCTTCTCCTCCTTCTATCTTCTTATAAGGTCCTTGAAGACAGAGGCTGCTCTTCTCTTGTTGGCCACTGGACTCTGCAGGATTCAGGACATATGTGCAGAGGTGTTGAGCTCTCTGGGTTTCCTAAGGTCCCCCCACTCTGTGCTACTGACCAGAGAACTTCTGAATGCGAAATGAATTCCTCAGACCTTAGCCAGATGTCACTGAAAAATTATTAATGAGTTAATATTGATTTGCAGAACTACATGTCAACAGGGGTATAATTCCACACCATTCCCACCACCAGAGTTCTGAATTCCAAATCCTTCCATTTCAAGCCACCACAGTTCTCCTAAGGTTGCAGACATCACTTAACTATCTTCTCTACCACTATCTGTCTACATTTGTACATAATTCCTCTCCTTCTCTTCCAGGTCCAGTTCTCTCTTTCCCTCCAAGTCATTGATGACTCTACTTCTCCCTTATTTCTCCTCTCTCTCTGGGTCTTGATGAAGCCAGCGTTGAGAGCCCTCTTATTCTCTTACTCCTATCACTTTTCCCCAACTGGGATTATGGATGAGAGTTTTGGGTGTGCAGAAGGTAGGAGTTCTGGCTTTTGTAATTGCTTTTCCACTAAACATGGGCATTGGCAGTTTTTATCTTTCCCTAGTGGGTTAGAGCTCTGGAGAGGCATACTGGTGAAATCATCTGCCCAGAGAGGTCAGAGTGAATGATGGTAGCATCTGTGACTTGGTGTCTGCAAGGTGGCTGGACATAAAGGGAAATAAAATAGTTAATGAATAGGAACCAAAAAATAAGAACAGAGCAGATGAGATTAGGGATTTTAGGGTGGAAGATATCTCAGAAGTCCATTTTAGGCGTGTTTCTAGGGGTCCGTGACTATGATAGTTTTTGCTTCAGTTTGATAGCTAGCATGGAGTTGGATAGAAATATTGTCTGAGAAACAGTGTCAGAGTAGAGAAAAGGGCTAGAAAGTTGGATTGGGGAAGAGAGTAGTTCCCATTCTAGAAAAAATTCTGTGGAGCCAGTTGTCATCTTTAGATCAGCTTTATGTCTAGTCATATCACAGAAGAAACTATTTCAACTCATAAACTGGCAAAGTTATAGAGAAATTCAGTGGGAGAGAATAAATATGAATCTCCATGAAGTCGTTTTATGGACTACTTTATAGATTGTAATCACCCGTTTAGAGTTTGCAGATTATTAATTTTGATTGTGGAGAACCAAGACTCGTGGGGGCAGAATTTACAAGGCTGTGGTATCAGGTATATGGATCTAGGCCTGTGACTCCTGAAAGGTCTCAGAAAGAGGATGATAAATAGTCTTTGAGTGGTTGAGATTTAGGACCTCTTCTTTTAGCTCTTCTTCTGAACCTGATAGTTAAAATATTTTTTAAAAATTTCTCACTATTTTATTATGTTAATTTTACTCTGATCTTCAGGCCCTTTTTTCCTATAAGCTAACTGGCCAGGTGTCATTTTCCTTAAGCAATTGGAAAGAGCTCCTGTTATAGAGTTTGTGGAGGCTTGCAGAGGGACTCTGGGTGGAATAAAGCTCTCTGTAATCTGGTTCTACCTCTTCCTTTGTGATCTTTAGCCAGTTTTTGTTGGTGGTGATAATATTTGACACTCCCTTTAGCCCTCTGTAAGTCCTAACTATTATCCCTAACCTCAAAAAAGAGATATAATGGAAGAAAAACTCATTTCTGAAACAAATGATTGGTAATAAAATGATTCTGGTGACTGCTGTTCTAAAATAAACCTAGTACATGGGGCTGGTGAGTGGCATACCTGATTGAATACACATTCCACTATGCACAGGGACCCAGGTTCAAGCCCTTGGTCCCCACCTGCAGGGGGAAGCTTCATAGATGGTGAATCAGTGGTGGAAAGGTCTCTCTCTCTATCTCCCCTTTATCTCTCAATTTCTCTCTATATATAAGAATTTAATTAATTAATAAAAATAATTAAGCCCTGTGCTATGGGAATAGAGTAAAACATATAAATAGGGTCATTTGTTTCTTTATTTTACTTTGCTATTTTTTAAAACCCCCACTGAGTCCTCTGCCATCATGTTCCAGGACTTGAACCCCCTCATTCCAAAGTCTTTTACTTTTAGTGCAATACACCAACTCCAGTCCAAGTTCTGCTTAGCGTTTTCTCTTCTGATCTTATTTTTCAACTTTTGCCAGTGAGTGAGGTCATCCCATATTCATCCTTCTGTTTTTTTTTAAAAAAAACTTTTATTTATAAAAAGGAAACACTGGGGAGTGGGGCTGTAGCGCAGCGGGTTAAGCGCAGGTGGCGCAAAGCATAAGGACCGGCATAAGGATCCCGGTTCGAGCCCCGGCTCCCCACCTGCAGGGGAGTTGCTTCACAGGCGGTGAAGCAGGTCTGCAGGTGGCTATCTTTCTCTCCTCCTCTCTGTCTTCCCCTCCTCTCTCCATTTCTCTCTGTCCTATCCAACAACAACAACAATAATAACTATAACAATAAAACAACAAGGGCAACAAAAGGGAATAAATAAATAACATAAATATTTAAAAAAAAAAAGGAAACACTGACAAAAACCATAGGATAAGAGGGATACAACTCCACACAATTCTTACTACCAGAACTCTGTATCCCATCCACTCCCCGATAGATTTCCTGTTCTTTAACCTTCTGGGAGTGTGAAACCAGGGTCATTATGGGTTGTAGAAGGTGGAAGGTCTGGCTTCTATAATTGTTTCCCTGCTGAACATGGACGTTGGCAGGTCAATCCATACTCCCAGTCTGTCTGTCTCTTTCCCTAGTGAGGTGGAGTTCTAGGGAAGCGGGGCTCCAGGACACATCTGTTTCTAACTTATCTCCCTTAACATGCCACAGCCATACTAGCAGCACACATTAGGAAACAGAATAAAGCTCAAATAAACAACCTGATTGTACACCTAAAGATTTAGAAGAAGAAGAATAAAGGAACCTTAGAGCAACCAGAAGGACTGAAATAACTAAAGTTAGGGTAGAAATAAATAACACTGAAACTGAGAAAACCATACAAAAGATCAACGAAAGTAAATATTGGTTATTCAATAGAGTAAACAAAATCAACAAACCTTTAGCCAGACTCACAAAACAAAAAAGGAGAAGACCCAAATAAATCGGATTGTAAATGAAAGAGGAGGTATCACAGCGGACACCAACCATATCATCGTAGCTTCTATGAACAACTGTATGCCACCAAGCTAGATAACTGGGAAGAAATGGATGAGTTCCTAGAGACCTACAAACTTCCAAAATTAAATAAAGAGGAACTAAAAAATATGAATAGGTCAATCACAGTCAAAGAAATTGAAACATTTATTATAAACCTTCCCAAGAATAAAAGTCCTGGACCGAATGGTTTTACAAATGAATTCAACAAAACCTTCAAGGAAGAGTTAAGACCTCTACTTTTAAAACTCTTCCAAAAGATTGAAGACACAGGGTCCTTTGTTTCTAAATCTGTCCCTGTCATAATAGGTGACCTGGAGCAAATTAGTTAGCTTTGAGCCCCTCCCACACCCAGACCTCAGATTCTACATTAGTGAAATGCAAGGTTTGGCTCAAAGGATCTTGAAGGTGGTGCCTAAGTGTGGTCTGTGGACCAGCATCTTCTTGAGGACTTGTGAGTAATGCATGGTCTCAGGCTTCATCCCAGTTCCTGTATTCAGAAACCCAGGCACTGGGACCCAGCTATCTACATTTTTACAAGTTCTCCAGCTGGTTGATGAGCACCGTGAAATGTGGAAATGTGACTCTATGATGACTTTTGGCTTCAAAAGTCATGCTAGATATTGACTCTACAAGCAGCAGTCAGACCAGAAGCTTCTGCCCTGGGATTCTGGAGCACAGTGGTCTTTGGCGGGAGAGGAGCAAAGTGGAATAGGAAAAGGATGCAGGATCCTGATATAGGAATCAAGGCCCAATTGGACTTGAACCCAGACATCCTAATGCAGTGTCTGAATGGATAGTTAGTTACTACATGGTTCTCTCTCAGTGGCGTTGCCCCCAAGTCTTCCTTGCTTGATGACTTTAACCATGTTATTCAAATGCAATGGAGCTGTGCTCCTCCTCAGAGATATGGGGAAAGCACTTACATCTATATTACAGGGTTGTTGTGGGTGTGATATGACTTAGATGGGAAAAGAAAATATGTGTATACCATTACATAATGCTGTGTTAGCTGCTCATTTTGTATTAGTGATCCTCTCTTCTTCATCCTTATCATTATGGTTCCAATGAAATGATGATGACATAGGCCTTTACATGAACTGAAAGGTAAGGAACTAGAACCCAAGCTTCATAATTTGCTCTGACTTTGGACAAGCTATTTAAGCTTAGAGAACCAAAAATTTCCTCAGTTCTAAAATAGATTTTTCCCCTGCTGGTATTTATGGAGTATCTAACAAGTGTTGATATGGGGCCAGGCTTTGAGACTGCAGTATGAAAAAGGCAGCTCCTTCACTTTGCCCACCCCCTCTGTCCTCTGGGATCCTTATGGAACTTGATGAGGAAGCCTATTGTGGTTGTCAATCATCATAATTTTGCCAGCACAAACACAAAGTATGTTGCACAGTTAAATGGTATTGTCTGTTCAAGTGATGGAGATTTATCCCCAGGAGTCAGGCTCTGGGAGGGGAGAGGAGAGGAGAGGAGAGGAGAGGAGAGGAGAGGAGAGGAGAGGAGAGGAGAGGAGAGGAGAGGAGAGGAGAGGAGAGGAGAGGAGGCCTTGCCTCAACAGCACAAGCTAACCATGTTTTTGCCAGCTATTGACTATTATGCCCTCTGACTAGAGTATTTTGTTTCATTGTTTGGGGAAATCCTCAGAGGTATCTCTTAGAAAGTCAATACAGAGCGTGTTGGAAGCTCATCAAGTAGAATGTACATGGGGTCACACAGGAGGCTCTGGATCCAAATCCTGGCACTACATGGGAGCACCATGGAGAATAGCAGGGGACACTTCATAGATAGTGAGGTGGTGATGTACTGTCAGTTTTCTATGTGCATCTCTCTCCCTCTCTTTTCTCACGTACTGTCTGAAATAGTGAATGAAAAATTGACATGGGGATGTCACATGGTGGTATTATGCATGTGTGAGACCCTGGATTCAGAGGCCTTTAGTTCATATTAAAAAAAAATAACTTGATGCATAGAAGAGCCAAAGTACTCCATCTTGATTTCTGCCATAGCCAGTTCAGAAATCTTTATTCTTTACATGCACCTGTACTGTCTTGGAGGTTTCTTTGGAGCCTCAGTTAGGCACATCAATACGCTAGGTACATTTAGAATCTTTGCTTCATCTAGAAAATTGGGACTGTGGAGAGTAAAGGTGGTGTTAGGTGAAATTACTCTTGAAAAGTTTCTGTAAATAGTTACTTTGGAAATTAACACTTGGTCTTGCTCTTATCCTGACAATATATAGACAAGATCTGCCTATGGCTTAACTCTCCAGGCAATAAGAAGTGGAAGCCAGTGGCGTTTTTTCTCTAATGTTGTAGTTGAGTTGCAGCAATTCTACCACTTTCTGGGGTACTCAAGAATCCAACTTTTGGGGCCCTATTCGGGGAGTCCTGAGATTGCCAAACAGACATGATGGCCCTAGACCTCGAATAAATCCCTCTCTCCATTGTTACCAGTCATTTCTATCAGGAACAACAAATAGACCCCTTTGTGGGCCCCCCATAGGACATTGCCCTCAACTTGGATCAGCAACAGTAGAGAATGTTCCATCCCCCGAAGGGAGGATGAACAACAAACTCTATGCTACACCTGAGGAAGATGGGTCGATATTGGGGCAGCTTGGAATGTTCCTACTCATGACCACAGAATGTGAGCTCAGATCTACAAGTATGCAGAGGTCACATAGGTTCCTAAGCTGAATATGGACGCCAGACCACATCAAATCGATGGTGTTTATAGTCAATAATATTTATATCCCTTTCCCACATTAGGGAGTACTCTCTTCCCTGATCCAGCTTTCTGGTCCTTTTTCCAGCCATGACATCATATCCCCAGACAATAACTTGGTTCTACCTGCATATCAGATTTCAGGCTCAGGGGAAAAAAAAAACTAGTATAGCCATGGACCCTTTGGAATATAGCTAAAATATGCTACTAGCTATCTGCAAAATGGAGGACTCCCCCAACTCTTTATCTGTACTATTCCAGCCTTTAGGTTCATGGTTGTTCAAAAATTTGTTTGGCTTTGTATAGTAACTCTCTTTTCAGCCACCAGGTTCCAGATGCTAGCATGATGCCAACCAGACTTCTCTGGACAGACAACCCCACCAATGTGTCCTGGAGTTCCGATTCCCCAGAGCCCCACCCCACTAGGGAAAGAGAGATGCAGGCTGGGAGTATGAATTGACCTGTCAATGCCCATGTTCAGTGGGGAAGCAATCACAGAAGCCAGACTTTCCACCTTCTGCATCCCACAATGACCTTGAGTCCACCAGAAGGTTAAAGAATAGGAAAGCTATCAAGGGAGGGGGTAGGATACTGAGTTCTGGTGGTAGGAATTGTGTGGAGTTGTATCCTTCTATCCTGTGGTTTTGTCAATGTTTCCTTTTTATAAATAAAAGGAAAAAAATGCTCAAAGCCGTATCTAACATGAAAAAAAAAGTCCAGTTTCTTTATATTTTCTCTTTCTCAACATCTTCAGAGGACAATTATTTTCCCCTTTTCCCTTGAGCGATTATTGGTTTACATTCTACAGTAAAATACAGTAGTTTGTACATGTATACCATTTCTAAGTTTTAATTTAATCCACTCTGGGTCCTTCTCTACTTTTATATTCCGGGTCCTAAACCCTATCTCCCCCCCCCCACCCCCACCCAGAGTCTTCTACTTTGGTGCAATACACCAACTCCAGTCCAAGATCTGGTTTGTGTTTTCCCTTCTGTTCTTAATTTTCAGCTTCTGTGTATGAGTGGAATCATCCCGTTTCATCCTTCTCTTTCTGGCTTATCTCACTCAACATGATTTCTTCAAGCTCCATCCAAGATGAGGTGAAGAAGGTGAATTCACCATTTTTTAATAGCTGAGTAGTATTCCACTGAGTGTATAGACCACAACTTACTCTGCCATTCATCTGTTGTTGGATACCTGGGTTGCTTCCAGGTTTTGGCTATTATAAATTGTGCTGCTATGAACATAGATATATACAAAATATTTTTTTTATTTATTTAAAAAATGAGACATTAACCAAACCATAGGATAAGAGGGGCACAACTCCACACAGTTCCCACCACCAGATCTCCGTATCCCCTCCCCTCCCCTGATAGCTTTCCTATTCGTTATCCCTCTGGGAGTATGGACCCAAGGTCATTGAGGGATGCAGAAAGTGGAAGGTCTGGCTTCTGTAATTGCTTCCCCGATGAACATGGGCATTGACTGGTCGATTCATACTCCCAGCCTGCCTCTCTCTCTTTCCCTAGTTGGGTAGGGTTCTGTGGAAGTGGAGCTCCAGGACACATTGGTGGGGTCCTCTGTCCAGAGAAGTCTGGTGTATTTGGTTTCTTAGGATATATCCCCAGGAGAGGAATTGCAGGGTCAAAGGGTAGACCCTCTTCTAGCTTTCTGAGAGTTCTCCAGACTGTTCTCCACAGGGGTTGGAGCAATTTACATTCCCATCAGCAGTGTAGAGTGTTCCTTTGTCCCCACAACTTCTCCAGCATTTGTTGTTGCTACCATTATTGATGTGTGACATTCTTACAGGAGTGAAATGTATCTCATTGTATTTATTTGCATTTCTCTGACAATGATTTGGAGCATTTTTTCATGTCTGATGGCCTTTTGTGTCTCTTTTTTGGTGAATATTCTGTTCATGCACTCTCCCTATTTTTGTATGGGGTCATTTGTTTTCTTGTTGCTGAGTTTGGTAAGCTTTTTATATACTTTGGTTATTAGCCTCTTGTTTGATATATGACATGTAAAGATATTCCCCCAGCCTATAAGGGGCCTCTTTGTTTGAGTGGTGTTTTCTTCTGTTGTGCAGAAGCTTTTTAATTTGATTTAGTCCCATTGGTGTGTTTTTGTTTTGGTCTTCCTTCCAATTGGATTCCTATCATTGAAGATGCCTGTAAAATTTAGAAAAGAGTTCTGCCAACATTTTTCTCTAAGTATTTGATAGTTTCTGATCTAACATCCAAGACCTTGATCCATTTGGGATTTAATTTTGTGTCTGGTGAGATGCAGTGATTCAATTTCATTCTTCTTCATGTTTCAACCCAATTTTTCCAACATCATTTGTTGAAGAGATTCTCCTTTCCCCATTTAGTTGTCTGGGCACCTTTGTCAAAGATTAGATGTCCATAGGTGTGGGAGCTTACTTCTAGGTGCTCAATTCTATTCCACTGGTCAGTGTGTCTGTTTTTGTTCCAGTACTGGACAGTTTTGATTAAAGTGACCCTATAATACAATTTGAGATCTGGAATGTGATGCCAAGGAGAGAATATTGAGAGCATGGGGAAAGTGGGACTTCATGGAAGACAAGGAATGAGAGGATAGACAGTTACATGGGTAGCCTTTTCAAGAGACAAAAGATCCAGGCAGATATAGTTGGTTAATCCACAACCACTGAATTTTAGTAGGTTGCTCAGCTCACAAACCTAAGAGTGTAAGAATTGTTATCTTATGACTGAGAGATAGCTCAGTTGATAGAGTGCACCTGTCACTCAGTTTGAAATCCCAATATCACATGGGAACACCATAGACAACAGTAGAAGGAGCTTCTCTCATGCAGATGTGATTGCTCTCATGTAGTTGTCTGGGACTTCTCAAGATTTGGGGGTTTGACATAGCAGCTGGCGTGATGTTTATATAAAATAACCAGGCAGGACTATCTTGTAAAATGCATCATGGATTTTCATACAACTCAATATTTCCATCTCAAAGACAGGAGAAACTGAGATCAGAGGCATTAGATAATTTGCCAAAGGCTACACAGTTATTAGTTTGCAAAATGGGGATTTGAACTCAGCAAAACAGCATTACTTTTTTCTTAATTAAAAAAATTATTTATAAAAAGGAAACACTGACAAAAAACATAAGATAAGAGGGGTACAAATCCAGACAATTCCTATCACCAGAACTCTGTATCCCACCCCCTCTGCTGATAGCTTTCCTATTCTTTATCCCTCTGGGAATATGGACCCAGGATCATTATGGGGTGCAGGAGGTAGAAGGTCTGGCTTCTGTAATTGCTTCCCTACTGAACATAGGCGTTGGCAGGTCAATCCATACTCCCAGCCTGTCTCTCTCTTTCCCTAATTGGGTGGGGTTCTAGAGAAGTGGGGCTCCAGGCCACATTGGAAGCACGTTGAGACTCTACTGTCAGATGGGTGGAGAACATTAAGCTGTTGTGAGTTGCTCCCATTTCCATGATTTAAAAGCATCCTGGATGCATAGTGCAGCTTTTGTACCGGATTGCTAATTTCTTAGATAATTAAACATTTAGTGCCCAGATAGTTTCAAAGTTTTAAATGCTGAAAACACGTGGAAATTTTGCTCACCCACTCTAGGGGCTCAAATAAAGTGTATTTGAAGCCATCTCATGCTAATTCTCCAGTGTAGGGTAGCATCTTTGTGGTTGGTGAAATGAGTAATGTTTATAATTTGCTAGAGTGTTTTTTCCAATAGTAGTAGATAGAGGGGAAACCAGGGTCTGCAATAAAAAGAGAAATTGTTAGCGTGGATGCAAGAGGAAAAAGAAGAGGTAAAAATCCCTAAGAGGTGGATTGGATTTACCTGAGTTGTTAGAAGAAATTTGCTTCTGCTGATTTCCTTGTCACTCACCATTTCTTATTGAATAAAGCCAACATAACAACTATCTTGTAGAAACAGGCTACGGGTGTGGATCAACCTGCCAATGTCCATGTGCAGTGGAGAAGCAATTACAGAGCCTTCTGCATCCCATACAGAATTTTGGTCCAAACTCCCAGAGTGGTAAAGAATAGGGAAGCTTCCAGTGTAGGGGATGGTACTTGAAACTCTGGTGGTGTGAACTGTATGCCCTGTTATCTTACAATCTTGTTAATCAATATTAAATCACTAATAAAATTTAAGAAACACTATCTTGCATCCTCAGCTTGCGTGGTCTAGAGAATGAAATCATTTGTAAGTCAGAAGATTTTATAACAATTAAAACAAGTTAACAGCCATGTGTCTGAACCTAACTGGCTAGGAAAAAGGGAACATTTACATTTCCCTATGAAATTTACCTGAATGATCTTATCCTCTTCTCAAAACAAGAAAGCTTCTATCTGAGGAAGAACCTCTTCCTTTTTTTTTTTTTTTTTTTTTGCTTCTAGGGTTATCGCTGGGGCTAGGTGCTGGTGCTACAAATCCACTGTTTCTGGAGGCTGTTTTTTGTTGTATGTGTTTTTTTTTCCATTTTTTATTGGATAGTACAGAGAGAAATTGAGAGGGGGAGGGAAGAGTGAGAGAGACACCTGCAGACCTGCTTCACCATTTGTGAAATGCCCTCCCTGCGGGTGGGGGGAAGGAGGGGGAAGGCTTGAACCAGGATCCTTATGCAGGTCCTTTTGCTTCATACTAGGTGCGCTTAACGCGGTACACCACTGCCCAGCCCTCACCTTTTCCTTTTTTTATAGAGCCCTGTTAAGTTAGCGAAGGTGTTGATTCTTCTGGATTTAAAGTGGCTGCCCCTTCATAAAGTGCCACCTCCTCAGTCACTGACTGTGGGATCTTTGATGATGTAAGTTCAGAACATGAGTCTCCACTTTGTGTGGGAGTCTGGTCCAACAATCACTGTAGAAATGCAAGAGGGGGACTGTCAGGCCAGGGACTACAGAAACTACAGAAACCACCAGGCTCTGAACTCCTATTGTGTGAGTTTTTTCTTCAAGCTTTTTTTTTTTAATTTTTTAATTTTTAATTTTTATTTATTCCCTTTTGTTGCCCTTGTTGTTTTATTGTTGTAGTTATTATTGTTGTTGTCATTGTTGGATAGGACAGAGAGAAATGGAGAGAGGAGGGGAAGACAGAGAGGAGGAGAGAAAGACAGACACCTGCAGAACTGCTTCACCGCCTGTGAAGCGACTCCCCTGCAGGTGGGGAGCCGGGGTAAACCAGGATCCTTATGCCGGTCCTTGTGCTTTGCGCCACCTGCGCTTAGCCTGCTGCACTACAGCCCGACTCCCTAAGCTTTTTTTTTTTTTTTTTTTTGACTCCAGGGTTATCGCTGGGGCTCAGTGCTGGCACTATAAATCCACTGCTCCTGGCAGCCATTTTTCCATTTTATTGGGTAGTACAGAGAGAAATTGAGAGAAGAGAGAGAGAGATAGGACGAAGGAGAGTGACACCTGCAGATTGAACCCAGATCCTTGTGCTTCATGCTATGTGTGCTTAACCAGGTGCACCACCTCCTGGCCTCCTTTCTTCAAGCTTCTTTATGTGAAGGCAGCAAAACTCATAGCAGCTTCATTCCAGAGCAAGCTGGGTAGTGGAAAGTACAAAAACGACTTAAAGCTGTTTCCAATATTTGATGAGTTACACTGACTTCTCAGAAAGTGTTCATTTGGATCCAAAATTTGAAATAACACTCTGTGACTCACAGAAGGAGAGTTAAAGGGTTAGACAGTTCTAGCAGTGGTCCAGATGGGAAATCCAGACATCTCTCTGGTAAGTGAGGTCCGTTTTGCTACTCATTTGAGCTGTCAAAACAGCAACCTTCTCAGGACCTTTGCTCCAAGCTTTGATATATTGCTCCTTAGGATGACTCTCAGATGGGAGGAAAATATTCCTTTAATTCATGCAGAATGTATCTGACATTAGAATGATGACTGTTTAAAGGAGGGACATGAGTGATGGTGCTAAGTCTAGAGTGAGGAAATATTGGAAGGTGTAGTCTATTTCCATCTCTATCACCCTTCCAAAGTGACTTCATTTCAGATAGTCTCTTGTCTCTGGAAATGCATGTTAAGAAAATCTTCAAGCTTTCCTGTACAATGGAAAATGAGTAAAGTAGCAACAAAGTTGGTTGTTCCAAAGACTGACTTATTGTTCCTAAAACAGGGAGGTATGTATAATTCGCTTGAGAGTAGACCCTTCCGTGCCCAGAGGGTGGGTGTCCAGGACCATCTTTTCCCTTGTCCTGGTTGTCAACAATGAAGATCTCCAGAAGGCCCTCCTTTCTTCTTGTCCCAAACCCAGTCAGAAACTTCTGACTGTATTTGGTGGCCATTACTCCACTGGACACTGGAGAAAACACTACAAGGGATCTGGATGCTGGCACACCTCGTTAAGTGCATATAGTAGTAAGCACAAGGACAAGCTCAAGTATTCAGGTTCAAGCCCCTGGTTCTTCACCTCCAGGGAGAAAGCTTCACAAGTGGTGAAGCAGGTCTGTAGGGTCTCTTTTTCTCTCTCCCTCTCCATCTCCTCTATCCTCTCAATTGCTTTCTGTCTTAGTCAATAAAATGAAAATTCTCTCTGTCTTTGCCAATAAAATGGGAAAAAATGGCCACCAGGAACAGCGGATTCATGGTGCCAGCACCCCGACCCTAGTGATAGCCCTGGAGGGAGGAGAGAGAGAGAGAGAGAGAGAGAGAGAGAGAGAGAACGTACCACAGTATGCTAAGACTTCTTCCTCTATAGACTTGTTGGCCCTCAAGCAGAGAACTTTAAATGATGATGTCTTTGAGAGGTCACCTGATATGGTAAGGTCTAAGCCAGTGTATGTGAATCATCCAAGAATTTTTTTTTTCCAGTTAGAATGCCCCACACCCACACATATGCTGTACACATAGTAGGCCTGCAATGGAGCCTAAACACATTCATTTAAAGTAAATGTCTAAGTTACCTCATTCGTAAACCCTTCCTTCAATGCCCAAAAGGATTTGTGGCCATTGAGTTCTCCTTATTGATATGTTTTCTCTGACTCTATAGAGCACAGGAAGTTATAATTATTGCAGAATTCTTATAATGCAATTCAGGGAGATGGTTTGAATATGGATGTGGTTGCCAGTTTATTATTTATATAAATTTTATTAGTGATTTAATATTGGTTTACAAGATTGTAAGATAACAGGAAACTGTCTTGTGAGGAAATGACAAGCTGAAAAAGCCTTTAAGATGGATACCAATTGCTACCCTTAGAGATAACTCCGTTTGGTGTTGCCACTTGGGACTTCAGGGTACGCTCAGTTGGGGGATGATTACTGCACATATCTCTTCATATGGGTCTTTTTCTTGGAATCCAAGCAGGAGAAATTATCCAGGGAATGAAATGTGTCTTTTTTTCTCCATGCCCTTCATGCTTATGTCTTGAAAGAAAGATACTGAGGAATGTGAGAGCAGGTAGGTCAAACCTGGCTGAAGAAGGAATTGTGTTTTGTTTTATTTCCTCCCCTTCCTTTCCTAGGTAAAGACTAGTTCCTTTATACCATCTGTTGTAGAACACAGCCAAATTAATTATGTGTGTCTTTAGAGCCTCACTAGCCTTTCTACCTGATGTGTATAGTGCCTTACAGTTTACAAAATGGGTTCACAAACTGATGTCCTTCGACTTA
The DNA here is from genome assembly GCF_950295315.1 of Erinaceus europaeus. NCBI lineage: Eukaryota > Metazoa > Chordata > Mammalia > Eulipotyphla > Erinaceidae > Erinaceus > Erinaceus europaeus. Next base: position 27,623,737 of record NC_080162.1, read on the forward strand.
ATAAGGTGATGATTCAGTGGGTTATAAATCACTGGAAGAAGTACTATGCACCACTAGTGACAACCACAGAGTTAGGGCAATGCTGTCACTTACATGAAAGAAAATGATAATGGGTGGAGGAGACAACATAATGGTTACGCAAATAGGCCCTCATGCCTGAGGCTTAAGTTCTCAAGTTCAATCCCCATGTCACAATAAGCCAAAGGTGAGCAGTGCTCAAGTAAAATAAATAAATAAAATAACTCTTTATGTTCACCAGCAGAAAAGGAATGTAGTTGTAAAGTTTCTATTGAGTTTCTTGCTAGTACATCTGTAGTTTTTAAATTATCCCATGCTTATGGTATCCATGAATTTTGGTGACAATATACAGTAGATATAATGTGGATTGAGACAATTCTCTCTCTCCTTTTTTTTTTTTAAGTTGCCACCAGGGTTGTCACTGGAGCTCTGTGCCTGCACTACAAATATACTACCCCCAAGGGGGCCTTTCTTTCTTTCTTTCTTTTTTCCTTCCTTCCTTCCTTCCTTCCTTCCTTCCTTCCTTCCTTCCTTCCTTCCTTCTTTCCTTCCATTCATTCATTCTTTATTTTTTCTATTTTATTTGCTAGGGCAGAGAAAAATTGAGAGGGGTGGGGAAGGTAGAGAGGGAGAGAGAAAGATAGATACCTACAGACCTGCTTCATTTCTAGTGAAGCAACTCTCCTGTAGGTGGGGAGCAGGGGGGCTTGAACTCATGTTCTTGTGCGTGGTAATGTATGTGCTCAATTGGGTGTGGCACCACTCAGGCTAAGACAATTCATTTCAGCCTGTATTGAATAATGTTGGAAATGATAGGGCCACCTGCTTTGGTTTCCTTCTTGGGATGTGGAACAATGGGTTTCTGTCTTGGGAAAGAGGACTATGATTATGAACCTCACTTCTCAGTTTCATTTGAATCCAGACAAAGTTTGTGTGTGTGTGTGTGTGTGTGTGTGTGTGTGTGTGTGTGTGTGTGTGTGTGTGTGTGTGTGTGTCTGTCTCCTATGGGGCCTCAGTCTTCATAGTTGGGAATGAGCCTAACGTTAGAAGGAGTGGGGTTAGTCTTCATCCTCCTTGTATGTCTTCAAGTCAGTCACGTGAGTGGCAATGAGAAGTTCAGAGTCACCGTGAACTTCTCCAAAGCACCAAGAAGACTTTTGCTTCATTCCATATCAATCCCTTGGACACCTCTCAGATTTGTTTTTATCTTGGGAGTTTCACTACTCAGGGTTGACTTTTTCTTCAGATAGAGAGAGAGGGGTAGATAGGCAGAGAGACAGGAGGAAGAAACTACAGAATTGAAGTCTCCTTCAGTATGGTTGAGAACAAGGTTTGAACTTTGGTCATTCACATAGCAAAATAGTACACTAAGTGAATTATTTTGCCAGCCTCTCTCTTAGATTTTTATAACCTTCACTAAACAGGTTGATAAGTAGGATCATGTTACCTGTCTGACAAATAGGATGACACATGGTAGGTGGAGGTGCTAATGATAAGAGAGGGTCATTTAGGCCACATGGATGCTTAGTTCACCTCAGTGTGGGACTGAAGATAGTTGCTCTGTCATGCAAAAGGGATGTTTGCAAATCCTCATACTAATGTAATTGACAATGTTATTGCCTTGTCTTATAGAAGGTTCACTTAGGAGCCACCATTTGGGGGTACCCTGTCTGACTGTCTTCTTTCTGACACATGAATTAGACCATTTTAAATATATACTCCTGAAAAAAATATATATATATATATTCCTGAGTAAACTTAGCATGAAAAGTGAAAGACTTGTACATTGATAATTGTGAGTTACTATTCAAGGAAATAGAAAAAAAATACAGAGGAATGGATGGATATCCCATATTTACAGATCAAAAGAATTGCCATCATCAAAATGACTATTTTGCCCAGAGTTATATACAGATTAAATGTAATCTTTACAAAAGTTCCACCAATTTCTTTAAGAGAATAGAATAAAAGCTTCAGAAATTTATCTGGAACTGAAAAATACCTACAATCACCTAAGTAGTCTTGAAAAAGACAAAAGAACAAGCCTGGAGACATCACATCATACTTCTAGATTTCAAACTATATGATAAGGTTATTGTAATCAAAACTGATTAGTATTAGGACAAAAATAGGCACAATGGCCAGTGGAATAGAACTGAGAGCCTAAAATGAGCCCTCATTCCTATAGACATCTAATTTTTGAGAAGGAGGCTCAAAATATTCAATAGAGAAAGAAGAATATTCAATAAGTGGTATTGGGAAAATTGTTTGAAATATGCAGAAAAATGAAACTGAAACTCTTTATTATACCACACACAAAAGGAGATTCCAGGGGCCAGGTGGTGGTGCACCTGGTTGAGTGCACATGTTACAGTGTGCAAGAAGTCAGTTTCCCCACTTGTAGGGGAAATTTTTTGATTGGTGAAGCAGTACTGCAGGTGTCTGTCTGTTTCTCTCCCTCTGTATAACCTCCTTTTTCTAACTCTCAATTTCTAACTCTCTATTCAATAAATAAATAATTATTTATTAATTAAAAAGTAAACACAACAAAAACAAAACAAAAGTAAAGTCCAGTGGATCGAAGATTTGGGTGTTAAACCAGAAACAACCCAATATTTGGAAAAAAACATTGGCAGAACTCTTTTAGATCTAAGTTTTAAAGGCATCTTCAGTGACTCAAATCCATTCAAGGAAGACAAACCAATGGGACTACAACAAACTGAAAAGCTTCTGCACAGCAAAGAAAACTACTCCCCAAATATGGAAACTCCTGAAGAAATGGGAATATATTTTAAGCAAGCAAACACCACCCAAAGGGATCTGTGTATATCTATATTCATAGCCACACAATTTGTAGAGTAGCTCAAGTTTGGAAGGATCCTAGGTGTCCAGTACAAAAACCAATGAGTGCCTAAGAAAGTTATGGTATATATACACAATGGAATACCACTCAACTATTAAGAGTGACGAAGTCACTTTCTTCACTTGAAGTTGGATGAAGCTTGAAGGAATCATGTTAAGCGAGATAAGGCAAGAAAGGATGAATGTGGATGATCTCACTCATGGGCAAAATGTAAGAAACAAGGACAAAAAGGAGAAAGATAAAGTAAAAGTTGGACTGGTTTAGTGTATTGCACCAAAGCAAAGGACTTTGGGAAAGGACGGAGGAAAGATTGTTAGCAGGGGGACTTTCAGGTCCTGGCACATGACAATAGACCTAATTTGGGGGGTAAGCATGTTTTGTAGACACATATCTTGATGAGATGAAAATTTGTACCAGTGTGCCAACAACTATATTGTAAACAATTAACTTCCCAATAAAAAAGGAGAAAAATATATATTCCTATATTAGTCTCTGACTGCTGCTATAACAAATGACCACAAACCTAGTGACTTAAAGCAGCACAACAAATGTATCTTTCTATTTTGAATGCTGAGAAGCTTAAAATCAATTTTACTGAGTTAAAGTCAAGGTGTTAACATAATTAGAAGCTCTCAGGGAGAATTTCATTCTTGCTTTTTTCAGCTTTAGTGGCTTACTTCATTTCTGAAATCTTGGTCCCTTTCTCATATCATTCTGACTTCTGCTTCTGTTTTCACATCTTCTCTGACTCTACTTCCTGTCTCCCTCTTATAAGGACCTCATAATTGATCATCCTTAGGACCCAGGTAGATAATCCAGGATAATTTTCCCATCTCAAGATCCTTAACTTTGGCATATAAGCAAAGTCAGTTTTGCTATTTAAGGTGACACGATAGGTTCTGGGTCTTAAGACACAGGTCTCTTTAGGGCGTCACTATTCTGTCTACCATCAATGAAAGAGGAGAGAATATGGAAAACATCAGAGAAAACCCAGCACGATTTCTCTTGTCTGAAAGAGAAGAGGAAGTAGTAATAGGTGTAGGGGTGAACTAAAAAGTAAAGACAGGGCCAATGAAATAAATGGTGAAAATATATAAACATGTAGATAGATAGTTATAGAAGTAGTCCATATTGGTGACCTTGGGAGAACTACTGCAGTTTCCAGTGAAGGGAATGGGACACAGAATTCTAATGGTGGGAACTGTATGAAATTATACTCTCAGTACCTTACAATTTTTTAATCAATATTTAATCACTAATAATAAGCTCCTCATGGGGCGCGAGCACTTCCACACTATGATCATCATCTCTGGCATTATGCTATTCCACTGCAGAATACTGTGCCCCAGTATGGTTCCGTAGCCCCCATGTCCACTTGGTCGACTCCAAATTATATTCCTCCATGAGGATAATTTCTGGAACCATCCGTTCCACCCCGGTTCCATGGCTGCCAGTTCTTAGCAACATCGCCCCACCAGATATTCGTCGGGATGCGGCATCATCTAAGTTCATTTCCCACGTCTACGCTCGACCGGACCTGCCAATATACGCGGATATCTTCACCCACCCTGTCCAACGCTTGACGTCTCGTCACCCAATCTGGTCCCCTACGCCTACACTGAACTTCTCTGTTCCAGTCTCTTGGAAACAGAGCTGGCAGTCAGCTGAGGTAAAGAACAAACACCTCATCACAGACCCCTGCAAGCGTCAACCCAGCTTTGACCTAGCACGTTATGATCGGGCCCTCCTCAATCGCTATCGAACAGGCCATGGCCGGTGTGCCGCTATGTTCCATCGCTGGGGAGCCAGAGACGACCCGAACTGCCCCTGCGGCTACAGACAATGACCCACATAGTCAACGACTGCCACCTCTCCAGATTCAAAGGAGGTCTCGAAACTTTATATCAGGCTCAACCTGACGCTGTTGACTGGCTACGGAAGAAGGGCAAACGCTGGAAGAAGAAGAATTCTGTCTACCACAGATTCCAATCAGGATTTCCTTCTCTAGTGCTCTAAAATCTGAGAGAAAGCATTAAATTTGTTTTATCCGAAATAACCTTTTAATACACAAAATATATACTTGCAGAAAGAAAGAAATGAAGAGAGGGGAAAAATACAAATGTATACATCTGAATATATTTCATCAACCCTAGTTTCTAATGTTCTGTACACCTGCTCAGAAGAGATGAGTGTGGCCATTAACATCTTCTAGTGTATTCTTTCAGTAAAGATACACCCATACAACAGCAATCCACGAACATACAAACATGAGACTACATGTGTATTTATCCTTTTTAAAACAAATGATGGCTCATATACACACTAATATATTTTCTAGTGATCTGTTCACAACAGGAATTTTATTCCTTGGTTTCATTTATAAGTGGAACTTAAGAAGAAAGAACAGTTGGGGAAAACAAAGAAATTTGGACTAGGCGTGGTGTATTGCACCAAAGCAAAGAACTCTGGAGGAGGAGGGAAGAGAATAGGATGAAGGGACACTGGAATCCTCTTGTGACTCCTAAGCACTAATCAAAGGGAGATGAGAGCTTGTGTCTGTATGTTAAAGACTATACTGTAAACCGTTAAGCTCCCGATTAAGAAAAAGAAAGTTTTATTACTACCCTTTGAATCAGTTACTTAGGTTTTCATTGTGTTGATATGTCAGAATATACATGTTACCAGTCCCTTATTCAGAGACCTTAGTGTTGTTTCTAATCTTTTGTTGTAGCAAACAATGGAACAGCTAGCTCCTTCTTATATTTACATTTGCATACATGTGCCAGAATGCCTTTGGGATATACACCTATGAGACACATTGTTGAGTTCTAGGTTATGTGTACCTTAAATTTTCTTAGTTATTTACACATTGCCTTCAAGAGGAATATTTTGTCTTGCAATTGGAAACTGTGGCAAGTGGTTATGGCCAGTCCCATGCTCAGCAGGGCTCTGCTCTCTTACTCACTGTCTTTGGGGGTCCAGATGGTGGTGCACCTGGTTGACCACACATATTACAATGTGCAAGGACCTGCAGAGGGAAAGCTTTGTAAGTACTGAATCAGTGTTGCAGGCGTATCTCTTGTCTCTCTCCCTCTCTATCACTTCCTTCCCTTTTGTTTTTTGGTTGTCTCTATCCAGTAAATAAATTTTTTTAAAAAATTAAGAGTGTCTTTGGGTCAGCCCATCATTGTCCATATCCACTCTCACTATGAGGGGGTTAAATCTTCTGGTTTACTTCCCAACAATGATAATACCTTTTACAACCAAATTGCTACCAGGATAGGCATGTTTATTCAAGATCTTTATACAGCATCATATTCCAAGATACTGTGTCAAAGGCTGACAACATGACATTATGTATCCTTTAAGGAACATTGATTTCTTTTGTCTTTCCATGTGGCCAGAGCCAGAAATTGTAGATATTTTTGAACTGACTACCTTGGTGGTAAGGCTGCTCTGGGAGGAACAGACTCAAAATACACACTGACTGCATGTCCGTGCCCATGATTGCAGCCTGGCTGGCTGGGGCCAGAGTGCTTGGATGTGACAAAGCTATTGCTTGTGAAAGAGATTTGATGCTTCATTAGAGAAAAATTGTGTACAGAAACCCGTCAGAGATTTCTTAATGGCATTCTGATTAAAGGAGCAAACAACCTAAATGCCAGATTAGCAGCATTTTGGGGAAGAATGTGTGATGGGAACTGTGTTTCTATTTTCTCCTTTCCCGCAGCCTTGCTTGTCAGCATTCATTTGTCACTGTGAATAAATGAGAAAGGGTCTGGTCTGGCTGGTGTACATATAGACACTTGCAAACCTCTAGTAGTTCCAAGGGCACAGGCGAAAGGTACTGAGCCCCAGCATCCTGAAATAAAATTCTAGACAGTCTACTGGCTCAAATGGAACACAAGATTATAATGGTTTTTCTACCAGGAACCTTCCAGAATGGTTGAGGAGGGAACCATCAGGGCCTTTGAGTTATGGAGCTGCCATGCACATAAGTGGTTACCTCTTTTTTTCTATTGGCCTTAGATTGTGATGAAACTTTTATCAAGAGTGCCTCTGAGGGACTAGACAGTGGTGCAGCTGCCTGAGTGTACACTTTGCCATGCTCAAGGACTCGTGTTTGAGCCCCTTGACCCACATGCAGGGGGTTGGAACTTCTTGAGAAGTGAAGTAATTACTGCAGGTGTCTCTCTATCTCTTTCCCTTTCTATTTCCTCCTCCCCTCTCCATTTCTTTCTATCCTATCAAATAAAAATAGAAAAAATGAAAAGAAAAAAACCTGGTGAAAAAATGGCCACTTGCACCCATGGATTTATAGTGCCAGAACTGAGCCCCAGTAATAAGAAAGAAAGGGAGAGAGGTAGAGATAGAGATAGAGATAGATAGGGACAGAGAGAGAGAGAGAGAGAGGATCTGTGATTGGATTTCTGTTCTTTTTGTTCCTTTTGTGCATGTCAAATAGGGAATGCTTATTTTCTCTTAGACTTTTAAGATAGGCTTATGTATCTGGCCAGGGAAACAATTTGGGGAAAGGAATTAAGCATCTCTCTAAGGGCAATAAATAAGGAAACCATCTTATTATTGGCCAAATGGAATATAAATTCAATTAATTTTAAGTTCTTTTTAAGAAATATTTATTTATTTATTCCCTTTTGTTGCCCTTATTGTTTTCTTGTTGTAGTTATTATTGTTGTTATTGATGTCAATGTTGTTGGATAGGACAGAGAGAAATGGAGAGAGGAGGGTAGGATACAGAAGGGGAGTGAAAGATAGACACCTGCAGATCTGCTTCACTGCCTGTAAAGTGACTCCCCTGCAGGTGGGGAGCCAGGGGTTAGAACCAGGATCCTTACATGGGTCCTTGCGCTTCATGCCACTTGCGCTTAACCCACTGCACTACTGCCTGACTCCCTAATCTTAAGTTCTAACTTTCATCCCGCTAAGTACTGACACCACCAGTCCTTGATTGCATTTCCACTTACAGCACATACTGTGTAAACGCATCACACTGGCTTGCATGTGGTTCTTCACAAAAATCTTGCTTGATGCCTTTCTGTGCTGTTTCTTCTGTTTGGTGTCCACTTCTTTTGACCTTTCATAGTTAGGATGTCATTGCATCCTCGGATTCTGATGGAGATGGCCCCAAATACTCTGATGTAATGCCCTGCTTTAACTTCTGCCACTCTGCTAGTAATCTTGCTCATAATCCTTAACATGACCAAGATAAAAATGTATCTGGTACGGAGTTCTGGTGGTGGGAACTGTGTCGAGTTATACCTCTCTTATTCTATGGTTTTGTCAGTGTTTCCATTTTATAAATAAATATTTTTTAAAAAAAATGTATCTGGTTTTTGGATTATTAATTTACCCATTGGGTTTCTGCTCTCTCAAAGAAGTCAGGGATCTGATTAATTTTTTTTTGTTGTTGCCTATTAAGAAAATAGGGTAGGAATAAGCATGGTAGCTCACCTGGGAAGACTCTTGTTCTGCTATGCACAGATGTCAACCCCCCAGTCCTCATGAGGGTGGGCCAAGAGAGAGAATTGAATGTGGGGAACCAGCTTACCAAATTTAGGGAGAGCCAGAGACTAGAAAGTTACATAGGGGAGCCCAAACGTTAAGAAAAAAGTAACCTGGGCCTAAGGACAAAGAGGAGGAGTGTTGTAGAGGAGATCTCATGGCTGCTATGTGTGGCACTTGGACAGGTAAAAAGAGAGAGGGACAGTCCACTTCCTCCAGCTTTTCTTTGTTTTGCCCTTGAGGTTCTGCTCAGTGCTTCCATAGCCTGAACCCTGAACTGAGACAGTTGGTAAGGGTGCTGCCAGGGAAACATGGTCTGTGGAATCCTATCTTCCTGGTCAAGAACAGAACAGGAGTATGGTGGAGAAGAGATCTGAGAACTATCAGATACTGGGCACCTGGCTCCACACCCAGTATGTCTGGTTCTTGGGCTCATGAGAGGTCTCACTAAGAGTTGATGAGCAGATGGATGGATGGATGGATGGATGGATGGATGGATGGATGGATGGATGGAATGCTCCTCACCACAGAGTCACTTCTGTGCTCCATCAAAATGCCAGTGCTGGAGAGGGAGGATTTCTGAGGCCAGGGCTCTCCAGTCACTCCCTATGCCTCTGACAGGTTCTGAGCCTGGTGTGTTTTTTCTCTCTGTTGCTCTAGCCCAGGGGAGGGAGAAAGAATCTTATTTCTGGAAATAGTCTTTCATGAGCTTTTTAGTATGAACCTGCTGACACTTTTATATGTGCAGGGTTATGTTACTTGATGAATCCCTTTGAAGACAATTTTAAACTTTTATTTCTTTGTTCAGTTTTAAAACTGGTAACTTTTGGGACCCTTCCCAGACCTACCTTGGATTTATTCATGGCTTCTGGTGTTAAGGTACTGAAGCTGAGTTTCCCATTCCTTGTGATCTTTACTGAGAAGTGATGAAACTTACTGATCTGTATGGAAGGTGTAGTTGAGAACAACCCTGGGAGGAACTTGAAATAATAAAATAAACAACCCTTGTAAGGCAACAGCACATATAAGATACTTGATAATGTTGCTTTCTTTCCATTCCTTTCCTCCAGTTACCAGGAGGCCATCAAAGCTATCTTACCCCAGACACCGCCAGTGGGCATTCCCAGCCTCTGTGCTGACTGCCATGTTTCCTCCTGCTGCTTATCATTCATGGAAAAATTGTGGGTTGGAGCAAAGGTGGTAGTTGGCTTCTTCTTCTAGCGTTTGCCCTTCTTCCGTAGCCAGTTGACAGCATCAGGTTGAGCCTGATGTAAAGTTTCGAGACCCCCTTTGAATCTGGAGAGGTGGCAGTCGTTGACTATGTGGGTCATAGTCTGTCTGTAGCCGCAGGGGCAGTTCGGGTCGTCTCTGGCTCCCCAGCGGTGGAACATAGCGGTGCACCGGCCATGGCCTGTTCGATAGCGATTGAGGTAGTTGGCTATATTAATATATCTCTTCATTCTGACATTTTGCCCTGCTAAAGGTGTAACTGTAGAATTTCCATGAATTTTTCTTTAAGGGCTTTCTGTATTTTAAAAAAATGTAGTCTGCTTAAACTGATTTATGTTGATAATTTATGGAGTATTTTTTTTCTCTTTCTTTTTGCTGTGGTGGTGCATTTGTTAGCCTTGTCCCTGGAGTTTTGCACAAGGGCTGACTTTTGAGCTGCAAGTTTTACTATTTAAATGTTAGGGCTGACTGGTGCATTATCAAAACTCTGCAAATGGGCTTTACTACAGGAAGCTTCAGCAGGTTAGAATCTAGGAACTTTTATTTAAACCTCAAATGTAACAATGACATCACCTATAATTAAGGCATTTCTGGAAGTTGCTTCAGTTGGATTGCAGAAACAAAAGTAACAGCCCATGGGGACTGGTGCTAAATCCTGGGGAAAGAAATGCATAGGAAGCTGTAGTTTCCTATGTGGTGTCGGGTGTTATCTGTGTGTCTTCTTTTAGGAATTTCTGTCTGCATCACTAATACTTTGGCAGGTGAAGGGTGCCTCTTACACAGCGCTGCCTTGTCTGGTGAGCATCCTACATATTAAATTTCTTGGTCTTCTTCCTACTGCCATCCTACTCAGCCTCACAAGAAACACTGACAAAAAATATGCTGCAGTTTTCATAACAGTTAACCTCTCCCCTATCAATCCACAGAGCTGGGCTTAGTTGAGCTTATGGTGACACATAATTTTCCTTGCTTTGAAAAGGAGTGGCTAAGTCTTTTTGTCCCCTGCTCTTTAAATGCAGTCATTGTGCTTTCCTTTTAGAGAGGTACCAGTCAGGTTTATTGGAAGGTAAACTTTCCCACAAGAGCAGAATTTTATCAGGTTTCATTCATAACCTTAGTACTTTCAATATGAGAGAATAGACTTGTCCTGCGTTGAGTGTGAAAGAAAACAGCTAACTTCCAGTTAGAGATCTGGGTTCTTAAATAATTGTGATGAAATTTAAATGGCCAAAGAAACACTCCCTGCCCCAGGTCTACTTAACTAAACAAGGGGAAATTGAAGTTATGAAGAGAGTTGCCATAAGGCTTTTAGGCTACTGCTCAGCAGGAGTCAAGCCCAGTATGACTTCTTTCTCCAAAATCTATCACTCCTTTCTATCCTTCATATATTTTTAAAAGCCACTGTTATTCCTTTTTATATTTACTGCAACTATATCTGTTTAGCTTGTATTTATCAGTGATTTCTCAATATATTCAAATTTAGGAAAAGTCTTCTTCTGGGGAAAAACATTTTAAAAACATTCTTATTTTGAAAATTATTCACAGATAATGTATTTTTTCTTTTTGTGTCCAGTTCTATTATTTTTTGCACATACCATCACTATCAGGAGACAGAGCTGTCTTTCTCTCATTTTCTGTGGAGCCAGAGCCTGTTGCATATGCACCAATCCCAGACTTTTTCATTCAGATACAGAGACAGACAAAAAGAGTGAGAGGCATGCCAGTACCAGAGCTTCCATGTGTTAGGTTATTTCTCTCTGGTGCTTGGGTTCAAATCTGAAACCCTTGCATGGCAAGACACAGTCTTAGCCAGTGAATTATCTCTCTGATGCCCAGAGCTATTCTGTTATACCATAAAGCTCCTGCCTCAACCTCATACTCTTGACAAACAGTGGTCTCTTGTTATCTCTCTTTGCAAAGAACAGAAACTATACTACGTGATCTGTCTTCTCTTATGGGTCTTTTTAAGTAAAGCAGATACTCATGCTTTGGGGCCACTGATATCATTTCATTATTTGTTCCTTTTGTACAAATTTAGACTAATTTTGAAGGTTCCTTAAAAGAGAAATAACTCAGGAAGTGAAAAGGTCTCAAGAACAGATTTGAGAGATCATTTCTGTCCTAGATACTGACACCTAGTGGGCCCTTTGTTACTGCTGTCAGGTTCTGTGACATGAATGTTGGTATAGGTTGTCTGCCTGGAGAGAGGCCGGCTGGAATTCCAGATGCCTGCTGATAATTAGAATATTATCCATTTAGCCAAGTGTGCTGGAGCCACAGGGTCCTCTCTAACAGTGACCTCACAATGTTGTGGCTGCAGGAATCACATTAAGGCCCTCAGGAGCTCTGGGCCTCAGGGGCTGGGCTCTGCTAGCAGAATAGGGCTATCTGCATGGGGCTGAGACTGCTTGGTTCTAGGTGGAATGGGAGCTGCTCCAGTGTGGTTGTCTGCCAGGGAGGTAATTGGGGGGATTAGTTTGGTGATCTTGATCTGACAGCCAATAGAAGACTTCCCAGGAACTGGAAGAGATAAGTTTGTCAAGATGCTCCCGCATGTTTTAGTCCCAGGATTGTCACTGCCACTAGGCAGGACCACATTCCTTCCCAAAGGGGAGTGAATAAATTGCAGCAATCTTTGTCAAGGTACCAAAGAGCTGTTGGCCTCATGACTGAAACTACTGAACCCCACCATGCCATCTGGGCAGAGGATGTCAGTGGGCATTTCTTCTAGTTTAACTTGTATCTCTTTTGAGATACAAGTGTCAGGTTGTACTGTCTAATTCCATCTTCTGGTCTCTTTATAAAAAAGAGCTGTGAATTAGACTAGTCGTGAGTGTCTCATATTTCCTCGAGTTCATGAGCTGTCAATAATTGATAGTTGCCTTTAACTTTTACTGAGAGGCGTTATTGTGGATCAGACTCTGAAATCAGAGCACAGGAGTTCCAAGTTCTATCTTGGCCACTGGCTGACTGTTTAAATCTTGGACAAGCTACCTTTCTGAGCTTTGATTTCCCACTTGCAAGATGGGGGTGACAGCAGTATCTCCTTCATAGCATCGTTGTTGAGATTAATTTAGCTAACATATAAAAAAAAAAAAACCCTAACAGATGTCGGTCTTTCATTATAAGTTAAATTTGAAGACTCATCCACTAGTGAGTTGCTATACTCAGGGTGAGAACTGCTGATGACTCTGATGGTTTAATTTTACAGACAGGAACACTGAGATCTAGGAAAGTTTAGTGATATGCCCAGTGGCAGAACCAGGGATAGAACTCTGGTGGTGGGTGTGGTATATTTATTGCTTCTTAATTCCATTCTTCTCACTGCAAAGCAGAAAACTGACAATCTGTATGAACTGTTTACTATAAGCCACTTTGTTAGCTGAAAAATCTATATTAATTTAGACTTACATGTCTTGTCAAGACCATACTAAATATTTTTTTTCTTTTTTGTCAAAACCATACTTATTTATTTTAAAACTGACAGCCTAAGTCACTAGTGCAAGATGTCACTTACTTCAGGAGAGTTTTAGTGTTAAGCATATTTTTATAGTGCATCTCTATCTGCACATTAACCACCTTATATGGTACATAGAGTGAACTGGGAATGTTTGCTTAGCAAGAACTTTTTGTTCACTTCTAAGGAGAGATAAGAGTTTATTGCCACTTGATCCCTTTGGTCAGCCCATCTGGGTCAGCTTGTTTCTTTCTGATGTTCACTCTCCATCAGATTGTTCCAGTGGCTAACAGTCCAGTTTAGTGATGACAAGTTTGTTAATCGTGGGACTCAAGATAACTCAGTGTTAACTCCCTTTGCTCTGAGAGCTTGCTGCTTGCCTGTTGAGTGATCTAGGGACTTGTCAGCCCTTTGAGCTGACAAGTGAGTTGCTGGGAGCAGGAAAACACTCTGTGTGCTTTCAGTCTGCACTTGGTCCCTATTGGGCACTCAGCCTGCCAGTAGCCTATCCCTAATCCAGGAAACTTCTCTCTCTTCACAGATAATGCTGATTCCCATCTGAAAAACAAATGCCTTGATTTAGAAATACATTTTCTTAAATTGTCAGAAAGGGTTTAGGGTTTTTACTTTTGCTCTGCTTGTGAATTAAATAAGTCCCATTGACCATAGAAAAGATCTGTCATCAAATTTAGAATTCCAAATTGAATTTCTTGTCACTGATTGAGTTTCTGGACTAGGTAACACGTTCTAACATTGTTAAGTGGATGTGACAGTGAGAGAGAGAGAGGAGGGGGGGAGTGGAGGGAGGAGGGAGCATAGGAATAAATAATTTGGAATATCTCTGTGCAGGAAAGAATATCATCTGTGCTTGTGTGAGGATTATTCATGTGCCTCTTGAGTTATCTGTGTAGTTTGCTTCCTTGAGTGTGAGGAAGCAGAAGCTGCTTGTATACACAGGAAAGGGATTCCCTTTACACATATGTCCTTCCTTTCCATTCATCTTATTAGAGTAGTGCAAACCCTGAAGCGTAAATTAACTGGGTCTGTGACTGAATGAATTCAGATTGCTGAGCAGGGATGATTCAGGAAACTGTCCTTGATTCCCCTGTTGTTTATGGCATGCAGACGCCTTTTCTAAGTGAATGTGGCATTTGTATTGGATGAAGGCCATAGCTCAGTATGAAACATGATTACATGTCTACTCTAATCTGCAACAGGCAATGTCTTCCACTTAGGGTGTTTCAAAGGACGTGTGTAATGGTGGACTTAAAGTATTTGGGTCAAAGATATTTAGAGACAGAGATGGAAGGTCTAATCTATCAGTTTAGAAGTCTAACCTCTGCAGAGTTGAAAGTCTGAGGGCATGAAGTTTAAGTACCCCCCATATATCGGCATATGTATACCTTCCCTAACTGATAAACTAGCAATATAGCTGCTTGCCAAGGATATTCACAGGTTTGTGAATTTCATGATATTTAATGTCTCACTCTGGGATTTCAGAGTTGAATGGGCTGGAATTAACTAGGAGTCTTCTTTCCAGGGGAATATTGTTAGTATCCTTCCTATCATGGAGTAGTTTGTTTATCTATAAAATCGCATAAACCACAATGGAAATCACTTGAGAGGGCCTTGTGAGAAAAGAGCTTTACCAGAATTTTAGTTGATGGACCGACCCAGTATTAGAAAGGAGACTCATGGAGTGAGAGGGTTGTGTTTTTTTCATCTCTGGGGATTCATTGCTCTGGATTGATACATATGTATATGTGTGTATATCTATATCTGTATATCTATATATATATGTGTGTGTGTATTTTAGACAATCACTGAAGCACTCAAGGTCTGTGTTATTCCTACACCTTTGTTTAAAAGATGGATGCTGGAACTTAATGGTGGTGACAGACTTTTCCAAGGATACCATGTTGGCAAGGGGTACAAGCAATATTTGAACCCAGGTAACATGACTCTGTAGCTTGGTGCCTCACATTTATGCCACATCCCATTCCATACCTAATAATAGCCTTCGACAATTGGCCACAAAGATAGTGTAAGAGAACTCTTTTTGTCATCCCAGTTTAGTATCTGTTGGAATAGAGTTTATAGTAAGACAGAAAAACCATTAAAAAGCAAAAGAGAGTGTAGCAAGAAAACAGCAACCTATCCAGTCACTATTCATTTGCAATTTTCATGGACATCTTAATTTCTGCTTTCATCTAACTGCGTTCTGTTTCCCTTAAGAAGATGGCTATTAAAGATACTGGTAGCAGGGCTGAGTGGTGGCACACATGGTTGAGTGCACACGTTACAGTGCATAAAGACCTGGTTTCAAGCTCCTGGCCCCACCTGCAGGGGGAAGAGTTTGCAAGTGGTGAAGCAGTGTTGCAGGTGACTCTATGGCTCTTTTCCTTTCTTTTTTAAAATCTTTATTTATTTATTATTGGATAGAGACAGAGATAAATTGAGGGGAAGGGGAGGTAAAACTGGAGAGAGACAGAGAGACACCTGCAGCCCTGCTTCACCACTCATGAAGCTTTCCCCCTGCAGGTGGGGACCAGGGGCTTAAACCTGGGTCCTTGTGCACTGTAGTGTATGCACTTAACCAGGTGCGTCACCACCTGGCCCCCTCTTTTCCTTTCTTTCACCCCCTTCCTTCTCGATTTCTGGCTGTCTCTATCCAATAAATAAATAAAGATAAGAAAAAATTCAAAAAGATATTACTAGCTAACTAGCAAGCTTGGAATTCTAACTTTATTTTTTAACATCCTGGATGGCTGAGGTCTTTGGATTTGGAAAGCTAATGGAGGGATTCCTTTGTAACTAGACTTGGAGTCTAACAGTAATATTTTTACATAGTTAGAACAACAATTATAGGGTAATATATACTACTTATACACAATGTTCAGCTCAGCTGAATGTATTTACTCCTTTTTATAAGTTTCATTTTTGTAAATTTTAAGACCACCAAGAAAGTTGCTTCATTTTATTAAACCTCCAAGAATATAATTAACTCATTTTACAAAATTGTTGAGAAACTCATGATAAGTGAGATCACTTAAGACCATTTCATAAGAAAACAGGAAAAGGCATTTTGTTAGTCAGCCTTATTCTTTGATATTATAAGAAGTAAATGAATATTTATAACCATTTATTATAATCTTATATTGAGAATTCTTTAAAAGGTAGTTTTGTATATTTACAGAAAATAACACTAATATTTAGTTCAGTGTTTTTCACCTTAATTGAATTTCCTTTGAAAGATGTCTAGCAGTCTCTGCCATGTTAGTTAAAGAAGCAATTGAGTTAATTCTTCTGTTATTTTAACATTTAATATGTCTGTAACATAGCCTAACTCATTTTAATAAATAGTAATAGTAATAATAATAATAAACATCTAATCAGTGGTCCCTCTCAGTCTCTAGTCTATTACATTTCACTTTTTTTTCCCAAGAACTTTATGGGATTTTGTTCAGGTACTTCAGTTATAGTTGCTTATTGTGAGGGTATCTTCCCAGCAAAGGGCTTTACAATGTAGTTAGTCGCCACCCCTGTATCCTAATCATTTCCTACAACCCAATCATTTCTCCTGAAGACTTAAGAATTGTCCTCTTCATCACATACCTTTCCTTTAGTTCACTTCTCTACTCAACATGTTGGAGCTTTAGTCATGTTGACTTTGCCTAAATCCCCAATGGACCATGTTTTTTTTTTTTTTTTTTTTCTTCTCATTATCAGGCTTTGCACATGCTGTCCCATCTGTCTGGAAAATTCTTCCTTCTCTCTTCTCATGCAGCACATGTTTCTTTCACCCCAGAAAGCAATTATTTCAGATGTCAACTCAAGCCCTCCTTTCTTTCTTTCTTTCTTTCTTTCTTTCTTTCTTTCTTTCTTTCTTTCTTTCTTTCTTTCTTTCGTATTTTATTATTTTATTTTTTATTTATAAAAAGGAAGCATTGACAAAGCCATAGGATAAAAGGAGTACAACTCCACACAATTCCCACCACCAGAACTTCGTATCCCATTCCCTCCCCTGATAGCTTTCCTGTTCTTTAACCCTCTGGGAGTATGGACCCAAGGTCATTGTGGGATGCAGAAGGTGGAAGGTCTGGCTTCTGTAATTGCTTCCCCACTGAACATGGGCATTGATAGGTCAATCCATACTCCCAGCCTTCCTCTCTCTTTCCTTAGTGGGGCAGGGTTCTGGGGAATCGGAGCTCCACATTGGTGGGGTTGCCTGTCCAGGGAAGTCTGGTTGGCATCATACTAGCATCTGGAACCTCCTTTCTTATGAAGCTTCCCTCCACCCTCTTAGCAGCTATCCTAGAATTGTGTTCTTTTCTTTCATGTTCATAACTTAGGGTAGGTTCATTCCTTCATTAGGGTTGACTATCAGATAGATGGATATCTATCTCCTTTGAATAATCAAATAAAAGTAAATAATTGCTTAATTCTTATTTGTTAAAATAACTAGATTATTGTTATATTAGCTGAGAGCAGCCCCTGTCTAGTTTTTGCTACAGTTATATACCCTGCATCTAACTCGACTGCCCAATGCATAAAGAGCACTCAGCTATTGATAGGAGTATACACCAACCTCTACATCTGTAGCTTTACCCTCAATGCCAAGTTAGTTGAAGAACTAATTGACTTGGTACTTCTCTAACTGTAATATTAATATTTAATATGTCTTTGCCATAGCCTGGCTCATTTTAAGAAATATTCCTTGAATTCTTGCTGATATGACTGTCACATGACCATTACATGAAGGAATTAGAGAATTTCTAGCATTTTCTGGAATTTACCAACAACTACTGGATGAGGAGATTATTCACCTGTACATCTGTACACTTGTGTGTCACTCTTGATGGGACTGTGAGCCTGTCTCAGATTGACTGTGGGGCTACTAGAATTCTTTTCTCAGGTGGAAGAACTATTAGCCTAGAGCTGAAACCCTCCCTTTTTCATCTTTCTGAGGTGGCAGGAGTTTATGTAAATTTTATCTAGATAGCTCAGGGGTTGACAGAAGAGGAAATATCAAATCTTATTCTAATTGTTGATTAAGAAGAGAGATGGCAGGCAAAAAGGTAAAATAGAGGGACCAGACAGCCTACTAGGTGCGGCATGTGCCTTACTTTTTATGTGAAGTGCCTAGGTTTGAACCCCGACACCACATGGAAGTTGTCATAGGGCACTCCAGGGAGCTTCTGTGTTTCCATGTCTCTCCTCCCTCTGTATCTCTTTCTTTCCATTTCTCACTATCTGAATGAAAATTTTGGCTCAGGAGCAGTGAAATCATGCCTGGGTGAGGCCCTTGCTTGGCATAAGTAAAGGGAGGAGAGAGGAAGGACAGACAGAAGAAAGGAAGAAAGAGAAGAAAATTGACATCTACTTATTATTTACTGTTGTAGGCACTGTGCTAGGACATACACATATTGTCTCCTATAATCTGTTAATTATCATGGATTAGAAAATTGTAGAGACAAAGCTGGTATTTAACCTAGACTTGTTGACACTTAAGGCTATACCTCACAACCCCACCCTTATAACTCCAAAAGTAGATAAGCCCATTCTGCCAGAACTAGGTATGTATTCAACTTTGGGGACATGAGCTCTGTGGTACTTGTGTTTCCTACAGGCCATCTTTTGGGTTGTTGGAAAAGTCATGGTCCATTTTTTGCACACACACACACACACAAAAAAAAAAAAACAGAAGAAATTCATCATGACTTTTCTGACAATCCAGTAGCTCTTTATTATTGTGAGTGGGAGGCAGGAAGAACTATACAGGCAGAATGGATGAAAAATGTTTCCATACAAGAGGCAACCTGTTTTCTTTTGATTCCCTGGACATCATCTACTCAACATTGACCCCCATATTGTATGAGTTTAACTTGGTTGAAACACACACACACACACACACACACACACACACACACACACACACACACACACACACACACGGGGTGTTGCATAAGGGTTAAAGATCAGGAAAGGCTTCTCAGTATTGTAATTGCCTCGAGATCTGAGAAGAATATGAGTCCACTGTGAAAGAGGGGTAATGAAGCTGAATTGAAGAGGTTTTCCAAAGTGAGGCCATTCACAAAAGTCTGGTTGGGGAAACAGAGAGAGGAGGGTCTGAGTAACTAAGGAGAGAACCAAGGTGGTGGAGCTTGTAGAGGGCAAAGAAGCCTAATGTAGATGCCAGACCATGATGGTGTTAAATCTGCACGGACTTTTATTTTCCTGCATATAAGTAATAAGAACTAAAGGTGGAAGGACAGTTGGGAAAATTTGGAGAGAAATAATGGTTGTTGAAAGTAAGAGTTTCTAAGTGTGTAAGATGGTGGCATCATAAGTTGGTGATGAGAGTTCAGAGAATACAGCCATTGTTGATCTATAGTCTATTGAGTTCTACTCTTCTAACATGGTTTTATTATCATTGTCTTATAACATCTAGGCATAAATCTTGGGAGAATCTCATCAGTCTCCATTACCAATCCCCATCCCCAATCCTAGACAACCACCAATCTAGTTTCTTTCTTTTCTTCTTCTTCTTCTTCCTCTTTTTCTTCCTCTTCTCCTCCTCCTCCTCCTCCTCCTCCTCCTCCTCCTCCTCCTCCTCCTCCTCCTCCTCCTCCTCCTCCTTCTTCTTCTTCTTCTTCTTCTTCTTCTTCTTCTTCTTCTTCTTTTTTTTTTACCTCCAGGTTTATCGATGGGGTTTGATGCCTACACTATGAATCCTTTGCTCCTGACAGCTATTTTTCCCATTTTGTATTGTGTAGTATAGAGAGAATTTGAGAGAGAAGGGGATATGTATATGTATATGTATGTGTATGTGTATCTGTATATATATATATGGAGAGAGAGAGAGAGAGAGAGAGAGGACTGCAGACTTGCTTTACTGCTTGTGAAGCGACCCCCCTGCAGGTGGGGTGCTGGAGGTTTGAACCGGGATCCTTGAGCAGATCCTTGTGCTTTATAGTATGTGTGCTTAACCCAGTGAGCTACCACCCGCCCCCTTTTCCTCCCCCCTTCTCTCTCTCTCTCTCTCTCTCTCTCTCTTTCCCTCTCCCTCTTCCTTCTTTCCTTACTCCCTCTCCTCTCCTTCCCTTTCTCTCTCTCTATCTCTCTCCCTCTCTCCCTTCCTTCTACCAGAGCACTGCACAGCTTTGGCTTCTTGTGGCTCAGGGGGTTGATCCTGGGACTTTGGAGGCTCAGGTGTGAGAGTCTTTGCATACTTATTATGCTGTCCCCCACCCCCCGAAACATACAATAATCTTTTGACCTATTTCACGTAGCATGATTTCAAAGTTTATTCATATTATAGCATGTATGAGAATGTCATTCACTCTTTGTGCTACTCGTGTTCTTAACATCTTAAGAAAGGGATTCATTTATGGGGCAGTCATCACTTCCTCTGTGGTTTTGGAGCAGGTCACCAGAAAATTAATGACTATCTTCAGTCTTGTTGGACTTCAGTGGCTTAATTCAGGTCAACCTAGATGCAGCCCTCTTGATTTCTTTCTTGTTTTGCTCAGCAACAACTACCATCTATCTTTGCATTCCTGTTATGATTCTGAGTGTTGCTCCATGGTCGTACAGTTGTGTGGGCTGAGTACTGTACAAAGGTGTAGAGCTGAAAACACCAGAATGGTTCAGATACAAGCTCTATCCACTTTTCCAATGATAATCTGAGAATAGGGATATGTCTATTTGGCAGAGATGATGTCTTTTTCTAACTCCTGTAAAGCTTTGTCAGAGATTCTGGCAGTTCTTTGGATGGCATGCTGCCCCTGACTTTGGCACTTGTCAGAGATGAAGCTTTAGGCCTAGATAGCTTGTTTTATATTTGAGTTAACAACATTTAGGTAGTAACAAGATGGTGAATAAAATTACAGATATTTTTTAATTTATGGCTTTGTTCCCATAACAAAAACATCTGCTGTGTGCTCAGAGATCCACAGCTCTACCCCTAAGCAAGGGGAATTTTCAACCACTCTGTTTTCTCCATCCGCTCCCTTCTGCATTCTAACATCTCTTGCTGTTCCCATCTGTGTTTCCAACTTTGGGGAAGAGCATTTTTGAAGTTGAGTTTGTGCTAAAAAATCATTTTTACCAGAAGGATAAAATAATAACTGTCAGATATCAAAATGGGTATATATTAAATATTAAATATTTTATTCAACTTCTTAATCAATGATGGAACTAGGCAGACATTATAACTGATTGTAAAAAAAAAAAAAAAAAACAGACACATTTATAGATCAGGGATGTTAGGATGAATGAGCAAATAGAGACAGAACAAATTTTTTTCCATAGGGAAGAGAGAAGTCAATTGAACCTCTCTTGAATAAGACAGAATTTACATATCTATAGACAAGAACTATTTGTCTTGCTATCATTCATCTACACTTTGCAGAATTGTATAATAACATCCATACAATCAGAGTCAAAGAGCCCAAAGGGCATTCTCTTGACTTTGACAACTCATGTTTTCCTGTGGAACCACACACTTTTCCACCCAATGTTTATTTGTGATGTCTCTATCACATTGGTGAATGTAGATAAGCTTTTGCTGTTGCAGTTGAGATTTCAAGAAGAGGATAAGATTCCCCTTAGGCTCTGAGTGACCTTTGGTATGTGGTGGTGTCTATTAAAGAATCAGAATCTGGAGGTTCTCCAAGAACTGGTGGCTAGTTAAATAAACAAGAGTGAGATGCAGTGGGGGATCTGGAAATAGGAGAAACCTCTTACACCAGGGATAGGTAATATGGTCTGGATTTTATTCTTCGAACACTGCAAACTTTCTGTGTGGTCTTTGGGCCTTCGATTTATCTCCCTTTGTCTTTGGGGCAGGAAAATACGTATTGTTTCTAAAGCTCATTGAGGTTCCCTGATGAAAGGTACCAGGTAACTATAAAGTGGTGTTCTTAATTTGTTCAGCCTTGCCCTTTTGTATTCTCATTGGGATTTTGGAGACTGGGTAGGTTTGTCTACTGTGGCAGGTGCCACCCTCCCCAACTGGGGATTAAATATTTTCAATGTCTGCTATGGGATTTTTCTATTTACTTTTACAAATGTGATTATGAAGTCTAGTGACTTTTCTTCCAGTGACTTTTCTTCTGGAATGTTTAGATAATGTTTAGAATGTTTAAGTGTCCATAGACAGGTTATCTCAAATGTAGTTGTGTGCCATGTTCCTTTTTATTAATTTTTATTGATTTAATAATTATTGACAGAACTGTAGAGGGGAACAATTCCACATAATTCCCACCACCAGAGTTCCATATCCCATCCCCTGCACTGAAAGATATCTTGTTCTTTATCCCTCTGGAACCTTGGACCTAGGATCATTATGGGGTGCAGAAGGTGGAAGGTCTGGATTCTGTAATTGCTTCCCTGCTGAACATGGGCATTGGCAGATCGATCCATAGTCCCAGCCTGTCTCTCTCTTTCCCTAGTGGAGCAGGGGCTCTGGGGAAGCGGGGCTCCAGGACACATTGGTGGGGTTGTCTGCCCAGGGAAGTCTGGTTGGCATCATGGTAGCATCTGGAACCTGGAGGCTGAAAATAGAGTTAACATCCAAAGCCAAACAAATTGTTGAACAATCATGGACCTAAATATAGGAGAGAGAGAGAAAGAGACAGAGAGACAGAGAGAGACCAAGATGGGATGCACGTGGGTCATTCTCTGAGCTGGGAAAGGGACAAAGGCACTGGAGGCATCACGGGAAAGCTGTCCAGGACCTACAATTAACATGCAGGTGGGCTAAATGTATTGTCTGGGGAGATGGTGTCAAAGTGGGAAATAGGACTAGAAAGCTGGATCAGGGAAGAGAGTAGCTCCCAAATATGGGAAAAGTATATAAATATTTTCCATTTGCATAGTCACTGCTTTGCCTGAGACCCGCCCTGCCTTCAGGGTATTGGTTTAATCCCCACTGGTTAGATGGAATTCTCGCTCTTTTCCTTCTCTCCACCCACTCTCCTACCCATTTCCTTTTCTGGCCGGCCACTTCCGCCTTGGAAGATATAAAGGCAGATTATTTTCTGATCAATAAACACATTGGATTGTGTTCCCGCTCAGCCATGAGTCCCTGGTCATCTCTCTCGCACCTGCGAAGCTAGCCCAGCAAATATTGTTAATTGCTTTTTATTGTAACCAGGGTTTTCACTGGGACTCAGTCCCTGCACAGTGAATACACCAGTCCTATACTTTTATTTTTTTTTTTTAGAGATAGAAATTGACAGGGGAGGGTGAAGATAAAGAGGGAGAGAGAAGGAGAGATACCAGCAACATTGCTTCAATTCTCATGAAGCTCCCCTCCTGCTGGTGGGAGCTGGTGGGTTGAATTCAGGTCCTTGTGCATGATAATGTGTAATCTACCAGGTGTGTAAGTTACCACTTGGTCTTGAGTAT
Organism: Erinaceus europaeus; assembly: GCF_950295315.1. Lineage (NCBI taxonomy): Eukaryota > Metazoa > Chordata > Mammalia > Eulipotyphla > Erinaceidae > Erinaceus > Erinaceus europaeus. The sequence goes on from NC_080162.1 coordinate 27,647,241, forward strand.
AATGTTCTTTTAAAGTTGTTATAGATTCAAATTTTATCTTATCAAATCTTAATGGTATTATTTAGCTTTGATAGGCACAGTTGACCCTGTGCAGCAAGTAATGGAAAGAAAAATGCTGGGGACCCAACCCCAAAACATTGTAGGAATGCTAGATATCTTTGAGTCGAGAATTGATTCCATGCTCATTCTTTGATAACAAATCACTTTTATAGCAATTGCATTTGTATTGCAAGCCAGCATGTCTGTTTCATTAGGTCCTTTTCCTATTTCATTTTTTTCCCCACCAGGATTATTGCTGGGACTTATGGTGGAACTATGAAACCTAAGCTCTCAGTAATAATGTTTTTCCCTGTTTTATTTGGTAGGATAGAGAGAAATAATGGGGGCGGGAGAGGCCTATAGATCTACTTCACTGATGTTTTAGTGTCTCCCCTCCAGGTGGGGTTGGGGGCTTTAACCCAGATCCTTGTGCATGGTAATATGTGCACTGAACCAGGTGTGGGCCACTGCCTGGCCCCGCTGTTCAATTAACTTCACGTCACAAAATGGGCTGGCTATGGGAAGATTAAAAGTAACTGGAAGCCTTTTTTTTTTTTTTCTTTTTATCTGTTGTGTTTCAATGACTCTACTGTACTTCAGTTTTCCTTCTGAATTGAGCTATTTCACAAATAGGTCATGTGATTCTTATGTTTTTCTGTATGAACTACTACTGCTTCACTTGGTGAGTTGCTTAGAATAACCCAGTATTGCTTTGAATAACCCATACTTTTATCTTTACCATCATGACAATTTTACATAAAACTCAAATGAAACTGATTGTGGAGACTGCTTTGTTTTCTTGCTTGTTTTTGTTGTTGTTTGTTTTCTAAACAAATGAAGGGAGAGGAAAGTGGCAGAATTTTAGACTAGCGCAGTATTTGCTGTTTTTCAGGATGCAGCACCAGTTTTCCATTATCCCTTATGCATACAATCCTTTTCTTTGTATGGCAGTTTTTTAAAAAATTTTTTTTATTTATACAAAGGAAATACTCACAAAACCATAGGATAAGAAGGGTACATTTCCACACAATTCCCACTGCCAGAACTCTGTATTCCATCTTCTCCCCTGATAGCTTTCCTAAAGTGAACATCTCTAGCATTCCTTTTTGTCTTGGATAAGTTCTTAGAAATGAAAAAAGAAAAAAAGCTCAGTAGTCCATTTCTGTGGGATAATTGTAGACTTCTCAGGCAACTTTGAAGATCGGTGCCCTCCTAATTAACCCTTAGTGTCTGATCTTTTGAATAGAAGCTAGTGCATTAGGAGGATAGTGTAAGAATCTGATGAAGATATAAGTGCTTTAGACCCAGTCTGGTATAGAGAAGTAAGATTTGCTGATCTATTGAAAATGTAGACCAGTTATATAGATTAATGAACAGAGACCTTTAGTGATTGTAGCCATCCAGAGAATGTGTACCAAGGGATGCTACCTTCTGTTTGGAGTTATTCCTTGCACCTGCAGATGACTGTCTATGGGCAGCTCTTGGGTGCTGGCATACAGACTACATGATCCTTATAGTTAGTATCACTTTCTATGGATGAACAGCTATCATAAATTTTAAAAATGCATCAGCAAGCTGACAGCTCACCCCTTCCTGGAGCCAGCCTCATTTTGAAAAATCTCTTAGGGTGCAGCCTGTACCTTTTGTATTAGTGAACTTTAATTTACTATCACGAACTTGAATCTTAGGTCTTCAGAATGGAGGGCTAGAGGATGCTTCTTACTAACATTGGGCCTGAAGCACAGCCCTACAAACATTGCCAAGGCAAATCTGTAAGACAAAGACAACTTGGCAGGCACATTTCAATAGAACCCAGGAGAATGACAACAGAAGGAATGAAGTTGAAAACAAACACCTCTGGGATCATTGTAGATGTAAGAACCTCAACTCTATAACCTGAAAACCTTGGGCTTCAGTCTCCTCAGCTCTAAAGTGACAATAACAATAATAATACTTAATTATGAAAATATTTTGTGAGGATTAAATGGGTTAGTATAAGCAAAATGTACATATTTGACTCTTACAAGTATCAATATTATGAATTTATCATACACACCATATATTTATTATATTATTATATAGTTATCATATTATTAGTATGCTTCTAAGCCAAGACCATTTATTAGCCTCTTGATACCAAATCCAGTGGATTAGTTCAAGTGAATAATTGGGTCAATCTATATGAAACTTGTATAGACTTCATTTACACTAAAAACATCTTGAATTGTGAACCCAAGGAGCCTGGATGTCCATAGGAAACTTCACATTAGTGAGCCACAGTGTCTTCTTTACAGGCATACAATGTCATCATCTGAGATAAAAAAGAATCCTACACCCAGATGATTATGAAATTTCTACTGGAGCCCACAGGAGCTAGAATTTAAATCAGGTCACAGATTCTCCCAACAGTGTGTATAGTGAGTGCCAGGTGAGCCATTGTTAGTTATCCCATATTTGTCAAATACATACAGTATGCTATGTAGGGCACTCCAAAGTAGTTATTCTCAGCCTGGATCAAGATTCTGAACTGACATATCTAAAGTTAGACCTAGGTATCAATAGGCATCTCCTGTGTAGGTGTGTTCTTTGCACACTCAAAGCACTTGGGAAGGCATACAAAGGATGGCTTCAGTCGGCCTGGTCTTTCATCATTGTAATCACCTAATTAAACAGAAATGCTTAGCAGGCATCCACTTTTTGCATATCTAGTGTGCTCACTCTAAGAAGCACCCCCGCTAACATGTGAGGTTCCTGATACACATGATATCTGTGCTCTGAGGACAGTGTCAATGGACACAGGGGTGACTAGGACAAGCATTGGGACTAGAACTCCACAAACAGGTAGGATTTATGAATGTAGAGAAGAAGGACAAGCACAGTGCACATAGGGCACCACTTGAAGTAAAGAATAGAGGTGGAAGGACTACAGAAAGTGTATTCTATGGTTTTGTTAAGTCTCCTTTCTTAAATTAAAAAAAATAAAGAAAAAAGTGATGACAATGATGCGGACACCCTCTAGCACATTTTCCCACTCTCTCCCAATAGCTGGAGATCTGTTCTGAAAAAAAAAAATCAGTGGCCTTATCAGATTGCTTTTCTCTGATTTCACCAGAAGACCCTCTAGAGGAGAGGTGTAAGGCATCATAATCTCACCTTTTAGTTAGAAGTGGAAGGGTGGGGATTACATAAATGAGTTGGGTCTTGGTGAGTTCTAGGTTTCCCCCTCCCATTCTCTTTTTCTTGGTGACAGTGGGTTATATTCCTCTCATCTCCCTCTTATCCTTCTATTAAGTGATGATGGCAGGTCATAAACGAGAACTTCCTGCAGAAAAGAGTGATGCCCACTAGTTTATGTTGATTTAGTAAATAGTGTGTTGTGAATAGCTTGGCCAGGTGTACCTTCTCTAGGGGAGCAGCCACACAGGCCTATGTTAAGTTGAAGGAAAATCTTTTGGGTTTTTCCCTTTTTTCTTTGTCACCCAGCCTCCAATTTTGCTTCTGCCACTAACTTACTCTTTTAAGTATTAGACAGTCAGTTCCCTACAAGGTGTCAGTTTTCTCCCCTCAAATACAAACCCAATACTAGATGATCCTGACAATTTATCAGAATAACATTTAATGGTCTTTCTCCCTCCCTTCCTTCCTTCTTCTTCCTTTCCTTTCCTTTCCTTTCCTTTCCTTTCCTTTCCTTTCCTTTCCTTTCCTTTCCTTTCCTTTCCTTCCCTTCCCTTCCCCCTTCCCCCTTCCCCCTTCCCCCTTCCCCCTTCCCCCTTCCCCCTTCCCCCTTCCCCCTTCCCCCTTCCCCCTTCCCCCTTCCCCCTTCCCCCTTCCCCCTTCCCCCTTCCCCCTTCCCCCTTCCCCCTTCCCCCTTCCCCCTTCCCCCTTCCCCCTTCCCTTTCCTTCCTTCCTTCCTTCCTTCCTTCCTTCCTTCCTTCCTTCCTTCCTTCCTTCCTTCCTTCCCTCCCTCCCTCCCTCCCTCCCTCCCTCCCTCTCTCTCTCTCTCTCTCTCTCTCTCTTTCTTTCTTTCTTTCTTTCTGTCTTTCTGTCTTTCTGTCTTTCTGTCTTTCTGTCTTTCTTCTACCTTTGGTTTTAAAAAGGCTTCTTTTGGGGCCAGGCAGTGGAACCACTGGTTAAGGGCACACATTACAGTGTGCAAAGACCAGGGTTCAAGCCACTGCAGTGGGAAAGTTTCATGAATGATGAAGCAGGGCTGCTGTCTCTCTATCTCTTTCCCTCTCTATCTCTGCTTCCCCTTTCAATCTCTCTCTTTCTTTACCTGATTAGAAAGAAAGGAAGGAAGGAAGGGAGGAAGGAAGGAAGGAAGGAAGGAGATTTTGTAAAAGGATTCTTTCATAGTATAATGTGTGAGGTATACCTCTGCAAGGGCCTAGAACTTTCTGCTAGATTTGAGTTAGACAAAGGTCAAGAAGGAAAGTCCAAGCCCAAGGCCATTCTTTCACGACTATTAAATGGGTAAATTTTTTATGCGGTCCAAGCCTTCCAAATAGGAAAGAAATACCTTCTATGCTGTTGATCATTCCTGAAAGACATTTGCAGGTGATACGCCTTTCTATATGCAAGTTGGCTATTGGCAAAGTTTTGCAGTGAAGACATATGATTGTTCCCTGGGTGTGAACTACAGAGAAAGCACTAAACTTAAGTGCTCTAAATCTTCCAACTAGCAGAAAACAAGCTCCTGGAATGAAGGACACTGTGGCATGCTGGCCCCCACCCCACCTCCATCTTCATCAATTTCCCCTTTCAGTTTTTCTTCTGCAAAACTCACCAGGAGATTACTTCTGTGACATGAGATTCATCATCTAGTAGTATGCAAATCCAGTGTCATCTGGCAAACAAACCTAACTTAATTTCCTCTGACAATCAAGAATTATTAGTCACTTACATATTCTCCAAAACCTATGCACCTGACTCTCTTTTGTTCTCTGGAATAGCAAATGGAGCTAGGATTAACCATGCAAGGTTTTGACATTCAGTGCATATGTGCTTGGGTGTTTGGCTTGTGGGCTGCCTTTGTTGGAATGAAATAATGGGCTTTCCTCTCGACATGGATCAACAACTCTGCTAGTGTCTGTGCTTTATTGGGCAGTAAATTAATGCACAGCACTGCCAAAGAAACAGATAAATAGATAGGGCAGCAAACACAATTTTAACAAGGAAAATAACTGTTTTTCAGTATCATCATTTAAAAGATTATCTCAGTTATGATATATATTCCTGGTGATTGGGGATGGGAAAGGTATTCTGATTAAGCACATCTCTGAGAGGAACTGTGTAGGCATCCTTATTGCCTCTAAGAGTGGCTTATAACCTGGGCACGTGTGCTACAAATTCTGCCTGGGCTCTAAATCTATAATTAGCTCATGGGTCACAGCTGGCATTACCTGCAGGCTATAATCAGAATAGTCACACTTGAAGGAGTTAGCAGAAATCTTTTATAATTTTTCATGGTCATTAACTGCATCCCACAGTTAATAATGGTGAGAGAAAAAGAGAAAGGAAAAGATGGACCCACTTCTAAGATATAGTTCCTTGTTTGTAGCACAAATCTCATAAAGTTCAGAAAAATTCCAGATACCATCAAATAAGAACATCTTCAAGACATAGAAGAAAGCCTACAGAAAATAGATAAATAAATCACTTCCTTTCCTGTATGTGCGCATAAAAATCACATGTGTCTGTTCTCTCATAGCTAATTTCTAGACAGGATCTCTCCACTACAATATCAGTTATATATGGGGTCTTTATCACTTGTCTTTCTGCTATATCCCCTGAGTCAGGAATGTTGTCCAACATGTAATAGGAAATCAATAAAATGTGTGAATAAATTAAATTATAAGTGAATTGTTTTCCTCCCTCTGCTTTCTATACATCTTCCATTACAGATTGACACTGTCCCCAGCATCTCCCCTGACCACTCTCATCTGAATAATCACTCTCTGCTTTGCTAACCTGATTTTATTTGTTACTCTTCTTCTTCTATTTTTTTTTTTATGAAAAATTGAATCCTTGCCTTGGACCATCTTTTCTGTTGTCTCAGTTTGGCATTAAAATGTTATAGTATTGATCTTTTGATATTTTTCATACCTATTTCACAATTTTTTTCAGGCTGCAATAAAAGTTTTATCTGTGTTTTTGTAGGAATAGCTGAGTTACATAAGTGTGAATTCAGTTCATCATATAAGTATGATAGCTTGTCATGATAGACCCTTCAGTGTAATAATTATGTCAGAAAATAATTTACACTTTATGAGATTATTTTTTTCTTTTCAAATGATTGATATGTTTGCTTAATTGTTTTAAAACATAACTTTCTATAGAATTTGAATTAATATTTCAATTTCAATTTATATATCTAAATTTCAGTCGTTAGATGTAACCAATTTAATTTTAGTTTTAGAAAGATAAAAAGAAGAATGGAAAGGAGATAGGAGGAAAGACGATAAAAAAGAAAACATGGAAGCATTTTCACGTTCATAATTTAAATTTTAAGAGCTTATTTACAGCTCTTTCTCAGAAAATATTTATTAAAAAGTAAATGCCATAGGATTTGAAATTGGGGAAGAGGGGAGACAAATTTATATTCATTCTGCCCAAAGAAATGTGTCCTGGTGATTTTAAATAAAGAGAACTTTTCAAGCATTTTCATTTCTTGTTCTTAAAACGTTTCCTTGTATCTCTTCTTGGTAGGGGGTTTAGAAGAAATGACATCTTTTTGCCAAGGAATTACTTTACTGGAGCAAATCATTAACAATAGAAATGTGTTTACTAAGATAAGCACTATTTTAAATGTAGTGTGCTCTACCCCTGGCAGAGAATCTTACAGATGACTCAAAGCTTTTTTGAAACATTGCCATATAATTAAGGAAAGCCAATTTAACGATCTAACATTTACTATTATTCTTTACAGTTTTACTCTTGAACTGGAAAATAGTTTTAAAAATAGCTTCATGTAATTGGGGTGAGAAATAATATACACACATATAGGTGTGTACATATATTTACTTAATTTTATAAATTATTATTTGTAGAAAAAGTCAAGTATTTCTGACCAAAGAAATTAACTTAGGGACTGAATATGCTGTATTTTTCTTATTCATTCATCAACAGGTGTTCATTGAGACTATTTCCTATGCTGGGCATTAAGAGAGTAACTGGAATACTTTAACATTCAGGACACAGACTCAAAGGACTTGCACTCTATTTAGGGAGATAAACTGTACACACAAAAATGGCTAACCGTATATAGCAAGTAGTATGTATAGGGGTATCCTCAAATTGTGGAAAACAACATGTGCTTTGTAATATCAAGTATAAAGAAGTATAAAGAAGCAGGAAAGTCTACATCAAAGACAGCATTCATTCATCCAGCTGTTCGATATAAAGTACTCAATGTGGTCCACATACTGATCTGAGTGTTTGGGGATAGAGCAAGGACAAAACAGGCTGGATCTCTGTCCATGAGCCTCTAGTTTATTAAGATGAGACAAGCAACAAACAAGTAAAGAAGTAGATAGAACAGTTTCAGACCATGACACATCAGTGAAGGAAATGAAACCTTGTGATGAGACAAGCAGGTGCTCTGTGCACCTGGGATATGCACACTTACTGTGCACGGCACAGCTTTAGAAATTATAAGAAAGACTTCTATGAGGAACTACCCGAGCTCAGCTTGGAATAAGGACAGAGACCCTGCAGAGGGTGGTAAGTTGTTTTGTCTTGGTGGACCAGAAAGATATGGTATAGAGGATGGTGAAAGCACAGACTGTCTGCAACATTTTTAGACTATCTGAGCCCTTTCTCAAACTCCCACTGCACTGCCAGTGCATGGGATCATAGTACTCTGTGTGAAATAGAATCCCACATAGCTAACACAGTTCTCACAAACTCCAAGAAAGTTGGGCTACTTTTTTTTGTGTGCATGAGTTCATTTGTTTTAGTTGATCTGTGTTCCACATATGAGTGCAGCTTTCTTCTAGTTGTCTTTTGCTTCTGTTTCACTTAACATAATCACCTCCATCTTCATCTGTTTTGTTCTAAATGATACAATCTCATCTTTTGTAAATTGCAGAGTAGTTTTCCACTGGATATGTATCTTACACCTTCTTTCTTCAGTCATCTGCCAGTGGGAATTTAGGTTGCTTCCATATTTTAGCTATCATGAATAGCAGAGCTTTGAATATAGGGATATATATATATCTTCATATTCTTTCAGTATCTGCCCCAAAATGGTATTGCTGCATTATAAAATATTTACATTTTTACTTGAAATACAAATATTTTGATTTATTGGGTTGAATGTCAAATGCTTAGACATGAATTTCACATGTTTCTTTTTATAATGTGGCTATAAGAAAATTAAAGACTAAACTGAAAAAGTAAAGAAGACTCAAATCCTATTGTTATTGAACATAACTGGCTTAAAGCTGACCTTCATGCCACTGGGAAAGATGCTTGTAAAAAGAGGGATTACAGGAACAGGCAGTAGTGCAGCAAGTTAAGCACACACACCGCAAAGCGCAAGGACCAGAGTAAGGATCCTGGTTTGATGAGCCCCCATGTCCCCACCTGTGTGTGTGTGTGTGGGGGGGGGTTTGCTTCACAAGCAGTGAAGCAGGTCTGCAGATGTCTATCTTTCTCTCTCCCTATCTGTCTTCCCCTTCTCTCTCTATTTTCTCTCTGTTCTATCCATCATCAACAACAGTAACAACAAAAACTATAACAACAGTGACAAGGGCAACAAAAATGGGGGGACAGTGGCCTCCAGGAGCAGTGGATTCATGGTGCAGGCACTGAGCCCCAGCAATAACTATGGAGGCAAAATAATAATAATAATAATAAATAAAAATTAAAAAAACAGGGATTACAAGGACTGAGTGGTGGCACGTCCAGTTAAGCAAACATATCATACTCAAGAATCTGGGTTTGAGCCCCCGCTCGCTCCCCACCTGCAGGGAGGTCACTTCACAAGTGATGAAGCAGGTCTGCAGGTGTCTTTCTTCCTCCCTTTCTAGCTCCCCTTTTGCTCTCAGTTTCTCTCTGTCCTGTAAAATAAGAAGAAAATAAAAAGAAAAACTGGCAGCCAGAATCTATGGATTTGTAGTGGCAAATACATAAATAAATAAATAAGGATTATATATTTCTCCCCACCCGGACTTTCATTGATCATTGGTGACTGCAAATTGACTCCAGCTTTTCTGGTGACCATTTCTCCCTTTATTTCCTTTCTTTCTTTCTTTCTTTTTTTTTTTTTTAATTTTTTATTTAAGAAAGGATTAGTGAACAAAAGCATAAGGTAGGAGGGGTACAACTCCACACAATTCCCACCACCCAATCCCCATAACCCACCCTCTCCCATGATAGCCTTCCCATTCTCTAGCCCTCTGGGAGCATGGACCCAGGGTCGTTGAGGGTTGCAGAAGGTAGAGGGTCTGGCTTCTGTAATTGCTTCCCCGCTGAACATGGGCGTTGACTGGTCGGTCCATACTCCCAGTCTGCCTCTCTCTTTCCCTAGTAAGGTGTGTCTCTGGGGAAGCTGAGCTCCAGGACACATTGGTGGGGTCTTCAATCCAGGGAAGCCTAGCCAGCATCCTGGTGGCATCTGGAACCTGGTGATTGAAAAGAGAGTTAACATACAAAGCCAAACAATTTGTTGAGCAATCATGGATCCCAAGTTTGGAATAGTGGAGAGGAAGTGTTAGGGAGGTACTCACTGCAAACTCTAGTGTAATCCTGCTTTCAGGTATATATTTTGCAGTAGTTTATGGATACGTGTGCACATACGCTCTCTCTCACAGAAATTGGTGTATGTCTAGGTTATGGGACTTTGTTAGAAAGTGAACTACCTGAGATGAAATTAGAGTGTACTATAAAAGGAAAGGTCTCACCCGAGTAATGAAGCTGAAGGGTTGTCATTCCACACGTGAAGTCTCTGGATACACTCTGAGGTGAAGCATGTCTCAAAGGTTCTCAAAAGACAAACTGAATCTTTTTAATAGATAGGCTACGTATTTGATATGTGGACTCTCTCAAAAGCCTAGACCAAGTAGATTAGAAGCTTCCAATAGCACAGCTATATACAAGATACTGGGTACTGTACAGCAAACCATAACAAAGGGACTTTTCAAAGTTAACCCAATTAACAAATAATGTGATGATAATATTAACTATTGATTGTCTTTTTGAACCCTAAGACAGCAGGAACCTCACATCTTCACTATAAAGCCCCTACTTCCCCCAGTCCTGGCACCCTTGGATAGGGCTCACTTTCCCGTATGCATCTCCCAATCCATACCAAATAATATTGCATCCGCCGATCACAACCTAACCAAAGCAACGATTGCTATTTCCTTTCTTTCTAAGAGAGAGAAACAGAAAGGGATGGAGTTTGGCAGTGGCATACCCATTTGAGCACACATATTACCAGGTACAGGGAACTAGGTTCAAGTACTTGTTCCATACTTGAAGGCATAGGGAGCTTTATGAGTGGTGAAGCAATACTGCAGGCTCCTATCTATCTGTCTGTCTGTCTGTCTATCTAGCTCTTCCTCTCATCTCAATATCTCTTTGCCTCTGTCCAATAGATAAGAAAGAAAGAAGAAGGAAAGAGACAAGAAGAGAGAAAGAAAGGAAGAAATAAAGAATGAATGAAAGAAAAAAAGAGAAAGAAAGAGAGAAAGAGAAATGGAGGGAGAGGGAGAAGGTAGGGAAGGAGATACCTATAGCACTGTTTCACCTTGTGAAGCTTCCCTCCATTCCACAGGTGGAGATCAGGGATATGAATCCAGGTCCTCACACATTAGTAATGTGTACTATACTGGATGCACAACCACCCAACCCTGGAAATGCCTATTTTATTTTTCTTGTAGCATTGCACCATTATTCTAAAGAAAAGTTACCCCTGTTCTCCCTGTGCTGTTGTTACTTAGGTTTTCAGATGGAGGACCTTGAGATAGAGTTTTCAGATACTTATGTTTTGCACATGACCTCTATTTTGATGAAAAGTAAGTGAATATGGTGCACTGGGTAGAACAATGGAATTGAAGTATGAGGCCCCAAGCTTCATCCTCAGCCCTGTATATGCCAGAATGATGCTCTAGTTCTTTTGTGTTCTCTCTCTCCTTCTTACCAACACACACACACACACACACACACACACACACGCACGCACGCACGCACGCGCACGTGTGCATGGGTATACAGAATTTTGGTGGTGGGTGTGGTGTGGGACTATACATTGTAATTTACAACCCTGTAACATACTATTAATAACAACTTAAAAATTATATAAAGAAGGACCTGAATAAATGCAAGCTTCATAGAGAATGCAGGGTTGTCATGTTGGCAGAGTGGATAACTACCTAGTTCTCCAATGTCCTGTGCTGTTATTGACTGGGATACTCCATGTGTGTCTGTTGTCTAGAAGCCTAGTGTTGTTGCTGTGCTGATCATGTTTGGATAATCTATCTCTTGCTTAAAGCAGAATATTGGGGCCAGGTGGTGAAGCACCTGGATGAGTGCACATGTTACAATGCAGTAGAGCATGGGTTCAAGCCTGCAGGGGGAAAGCTTCCAGAGTGGTAAAGCTTTAGGTGTCTCTCTTTCTCTGTCCCTTTCTGTCAACCCCTTCCCTCTCCATTTCTAGCTGTCTTTATCCAATAAAAAAAATAATATAGACTACTGAAGTTCCCTTGTATTTGTATTATGACACAATATAAAGAACCTGTGTTAGGATGTATTAGGAATTTCTGAGAGTGTCATAAATTGGATGATGGTATTATTTGTCTTTTACACAGAACACCTTTAAGACTGAAAAAAGTGCTTTTAAAATTACTCCTGATACCTGGTAAAATGGGAAGTGTAGTTACCAAAAGCATAAGGCTTACAACAGTTTCTACTATTATGAAGCTTCCAATATTGGCTTATTAAAGTGGCATAAAAAGCTGATAGAAAAAATGAGTTTCTTCTGTAGTGTTCCTGATGGATAAGCACCTTAGGAATAGATCACAGACTCACTACAGACTATTGTGCATTTTTTATTTCAGGTATATATTTTGCCCTAATTTATGAATGCATGTGAACATATGCTTTATCTTATGGAACTTGGTCTTTATCTAGGTTTTGGGAGTTTGTTAGGAAATGAACCACCTGGAATGGAATTAGAGAATACTATGAAAGGAAAGGTCTCACCTGAGTAATGAAGGTGAAAGGTTGACATTCCATACCTGACGTCTATGGACACAGTCTGAAGTGAAGCATGCTGAAGTGGTACTCATTGCGTTGATAAGGTTGGGATCAGCCAATGCAGTATCATTTGGTATGAATTGAGAGAAGCATGCAGGAAAGTTAGCCTCATCCTAGAGGTTCCAGGACTGGAGGAAATATAGGCTCTATAGAGGAAGCAGGAGGTTCCTGCTGTCTTAGGGTTTAAGAAGACAATAGATAAGTTAACTTTGAAATATCCCTTTCTTAGGATTTGCTGTATCATACACAACACCACCATAATTTATGTCCTTTGACATTATTTGTATATAGCTGTGCCATTGGTTGCTTCTGTTCTCCCTGGTCTAAGCTTTTAAGAGAGTCAACATATCAAAGACTCAACCTATGTATTAAAAAGACTCAGTCTGTGATTTAAAAAGTTTGAGACATTCAATCAATTTCCCCTCTCGTATTAATTAGTGATTTATATGACTACAAATTGATATGAGTGTATATAATCATCATTCTCACCACCAAAAGACTGTGTTCCATCCCCTCCCTCCCCCAGGAAGCTGAACATCCACCCTCACCCTCAACCCAGAGTTTTTACTTTGGTGCCCTACTCCAAATTCAGTCAAATCCTGCTTTGAGTTTCCCTTTCTGTTATTCTTTCTCAACTTCTGTTGATGAGTGGGATCATCCCATACTTAAAGGTAGCCTCGTCTTATCAGATACCCGGGCTCACAAAGCACCCTGCATTTTTCTGCCTCCAGGCTCCTGGTATTCCTTAAAACATTAAGCCAGCTCCCCCTGTTCCACCCTGCATTCTTTGATACTTTGTCCCACCCTTTTATTATCTACATATCAATCTTCTGGTTTGTCTTACAAATGACTTAAGGTCTCCTTCCTAATTCCCCACAGGCTATTATTAGTCCTACCAACTATACCCCTAGCAACAGTTGCTAAAGAATTCCCTACTTTTTCACCTTTCTCCACTTCTTTCCTAACTATGTATGGTATTGTCAAGCCACTTCTGTTTCCAACTAGTCTCTTCCCTTTTCCGGCCTGGGGAAGTGCACTGCAGATGGGGAGACTGACACTGGCCATTGAGGTCTGTGCCACCTGGCTTAACTAGGTGTGCTACCACCCGACTCTGGGACACTCAGATGAATAAAGATTTGAATGGCCTCTCCACCACAAGCTTGGTTCCTGGGTCATTTCTCTCTCACGTCGCTAGCCTGCCATGAAGTAGATTCTAGTAAACTTTTTCCCTTTGGAAGACTTTGAAGTTTATAACTATTTTGTGGAAATTTTGCCTAGTAGTACACACTGAAAATAACTAATTTAAAATATTGTATGCCTCTGTTTAAAGATTCCAGAGAAAAATATTTCAGACTTTGATATTTTTAAACTGATGAGTCTCAAAATATGCTTCCAGAATCAGCAGCTTCAACACCCCCAAACTTGTTAGATATGCAGCTCCTTAATCCCCAGCCCTGACATACTGAATTAGAATCTCCTGGATGGGGATCTGCTCTTTGGGCTTTAGCAGGTCATATGGATAATTTTATACACCCTCGAGTTGGAGAACTTTTGGTTGGGTAGGGCATAAGACTTTGGATGCTCAGAGTCTCATCTCCGTGCATTTGTCATTCTGCTTTCATATCAAGAGTAGAAATGAATTAGTGTAATTTCTATGAAGGAGGAGCATTCTTCTCCAACTCTGTCTCCTGCTAGGTCAACTCTGAGCACGTAGTGAGCACTCAACAACTGTATGCAGTGAGTGATTGAATGGGTGAGTAACTGTGGAACAAAGTAGGGGAGTTCATAAGAATGAATTTTTGTTTATAAATAACTTTTAATGGGTTATATGGGAAGGAAATTTGAAGAGATGGCAAGACTTGGGATGTGCGAAATGAGCAGGCATATCCATGTTAAGAGAGCCCCCAAGTCCCAGGAAGATGATGGTTCTCTCCCACCTAGCTATAAAAGAAAAAAGAATCCTTAGTAAAACCCATATATAAGGCTTAAGGATTTATACTTCAATTCCTTTTTATCAGTGATTTAATAGTGATTATCAAGATTTCAAGATAACAAGGTCACAATTTCATACAGTTCCTATCACCAAAGTTATATGTCCCATCCCCTCTATTGGAAACTTCCCTATTCTTTATTTCTCCACTTCAGTTTCATGTTAGTCCTTGATTACTCTGTCAACATTCTGGGAGTTAGCTCATGTCCTTTGCTAGAACACACACCTTAATATGCCTGAAGCAATAGGTTTGCTCCTCCAGCATTACCTGGGAGCACCATGCATGACATTAGGGGAGGGATAGTGAATGGTAGATGTCGGGCTGCGCTGCGGAGGAGAGAGAGGAGTTCTGAGTGGAGAGGGAACATAAATCTTTATTCACGTGGGCACCTCAGAGTTGGGTGAGAGCCCAGTGGTTCGGGCCACGTGGAGCTAGCAAAATGGCCATCTCCCGCTATGCACAGCAACCCTTCTGGTTACCGAGGTGAAAAGGGGCAAAGAGAGAGAGGGGCAGAAGCAGAAGGGATTTTATGGGAGAAATTCCAGAAGTGACAAGTTGGGACAGGATTGGCTAGGAAAAAAGGCACTCTGGGAATAGGGTTTCTCTCAGGAATCGACAATACCCTGAGGGGACAACATGGTGGATGTGACCACATCTGCACAATTTCCCAACAGGTAGAGCTGTGCTATGATGTCTTTCCTTCTCTCTCCTAATCTGTCTCTCTCTGTTTGAAATTAAAAGGAAAAAATGTCTGCTGAGAACATTGGAATCATGCAGGTGTGAAGACCCTTCCACATTTCTGCCACTCCCTCACCCACCCCACTGCATGTTGTTATGCTTGCTAATTATGTGATTGGTCTGCCTGTCAGAGATGCTGACACATGAGGCCAACATGAAAATCAGGCACATATTCTTCCTTGTATTCAAATGGTCTTAAAAAGACAAATGTACTCCAGACACAGTTCATGTTTATGTGTTTCCGAAGTCAGTGTCAAGCTCAGAGAAACAAATATTTGTCATTTTGACCATACTCACAACTGCTCCCTAGTTTTAACATGTAAAGCTGGTGGTTTTCTGGCTGTCTTCAGTAAGCCAGAGAGAAGTCCACTTATCCTATAAGGTGTTGTTAACATCTCATCCTCGCTTGAACAACAGGAAGATTGATGAATCGCTCCAGGAGATGGGGTGACAGTGGGGGTATGGCACAACCCCTGTAAATTGTAGCACTGCAGAGGCAGATGACTTACATCTACTCCATTCTCTTCTAGATAAATGATTATATATTTTAATTTAATTTTATTTTAATGATTCATGTACCCTATTATCATAAGATAATCATAAGATAATAAGGGTACAGTTCACAGCACTCTCACTACCAAAGTTCTGTACCTCCCTGCCCCCCCCCCCCAAAAAAAAGAAGAACAAGATAAAGGGCACAACTATTTCCTTCCTTCCTCCCTTCCTACTTACTTACCTACCTCCCTACTGTGGTACAAGGCACATTCTTAAAAATCCTGATCATATCTGAAATTTTAACTACAGATTTTTTATCTTACCTTATTTTATTTTATTTTGGATAGAGAAAGAGAAATTGAGAGGGAAGGAGGAGATAGGGAGAGAGACTTGTATTACTGTTCCATTGCTTGTGAAGTCCCCTACTCCCCACAGGTGGGTACTAGGGGCATGAACTTGGGTCCTTGCATCATTGTTCACTCCCTTTAACTACAGTGTTATAATGTTAAATTAGGTTCTGTCTCTAGTCAGAATTTCTGTTTCCTAGAAGATCCATAGCCCATTCACTGTATGCCATTCACTGTATGCCATTCACTGTATGTGCTAGTACTGACTGGTACTGACTAGATGAGGTTAGACAAAGGAGGGGACAGTAGAGACTCATGTAAGTTCTCTACAGCTAAGGGGGGATAGATTCTGAAAATGGAAGGAGGCATTCCAGGAGTAAACTCTAACCTTTTAGAGAGGCAAGAGTCACTTCTGTGTAATATAAGTTTCTTAGAGATTAGCAGCAAAGGTGGGCGTGAGGAATAACATCATTGCAAGACTGGCCAGCTCCTTATGGGGCACGAGCGCTTCCACACTACGATCATCATCTCTGGCATTATGCTATTCCACTGCAGAATACTGTGCCCCAGTATGGTTCCGTAGCCCCCATGTCCACTTGGTTGATTCCAAATTATATTCCTCCATGAGGATAATTTCTGGAACCATCTGTTCCACCCGGGTTCCATGGCTGCCAGTTCTTAGCAACATCGCCCCGCCAGATATTTGTCGGGATGCGGCATCATCTAAGTTCATTTCCCACGTCTACGCTTGACCGGACCTGCCAATATACGCGGATATCTTCGCCCACCCTGTCCAACGCTTGATGTCTCGTCATCCAATCTGGTCCCCTATGCCTACACTGAACTTCTCTGTTCCAGTCTCTTGGAAACAGAGTTGGCAGTCAGCTGAGGTAAAGAACAAACACCTCATCACAGACCCCTGCAAGCATCAACCCGGCTTTGACCTAGCACGTTATGATTGGGCCCTCCTCAATCGCTGTCGAACAGGCCATGGCCGGTGCGCCGCTATGTTCCACTGCTGGGGAGCCAGAGTCGACCCGAACTGCCCCTGCGGCTACAGACAGACTATGACCCACATAGTCAACGACTGCCACCTCTCCAGATTCAAAGGAGGTCTCGAAACTTTACATCAGGCTCAACCTGACGCTGTTGACTGGCTACGGAAGAAGGGCAAACGCTAGAAAAAGAAGAAGAAGAAGAAGAAGAAGAAGAAGAAGAAGAAGAAGAAGAAGAAGAAGAAGAAGAAGAAGAAGAGGAAGAGGAAGAGGAAGAGGAAGAGGAAGAGGAAGAGGAAGAGGAAGAGGAAGAAGAAGAGATTATCACTGTCATTGAAAGGAGAGATATTAGCATCCCTCTGAGACAGTGATTATGCTTGAGTTTTGAAATGTAAATATACTGCTGAATTCTGCTTGGATGTTCTTAAAATTTTTCTTTGCAATTTTTATTGTGGTAAACTATACATAAGATTTACCATTTCATCCATTTATAAGTATATGGTTCAGTGGCTTAAATATATTCACAGTGCTGTATAACAATCACCAACCCAGGTCTTTATCATTAACTTAAACTCATGTATTAAATATCTCCCCATCCCCACTCACAGGTTCTGAAAACCACCATCTATTTCCTTTCTCTATAAATATGACTGTTCTATAGATAGAATCTTGCAATATTTATCTTTTTATGGCTGACATTTTTCACTTAGCATAATGTCCTTGGGGGTCATTCATGTTGCAGCATGTTTTAGAAGTTCCTTATTTTTGGGAGTTGGGCGGTAGCGCAGCAGGTTAAGCACACGTGGTGCAAAGTGCAAGGACTGGAGTAAGGATCCCGGTTTGAGCGCCCGGCTCTCCACTTGCAGGGGAGTCACTTCACAAGTGGTGAAGCAGGTCTGCAGGTGTTTGTCTTTCTCTCCCCCTCTCTGTCTTCCCCTCCTCTCTCCATTTCTCTCTGTCCTATCCAACAACAATAACATCAATAATAACTACAACAATAAAACAACAAGGGCAACAAAAAAGGAAATACATATAAAAAATTAAAAAAGAAGTTTTTTATCTTTAAGACTGAATAAAATTCTGTTTATGTATATACCACAATTTATCTATCCATTCTTCTCTCCATGGATACTTGTATTGCTTTTGTAACCTTTTGCTGTTGTGAATAAAATTGCAAAGAATTTGTGGGTAAATGTATCTGAGTCCTTCCTTTCAACTTTTTTTTTTTTTTTTTTTGCATTTAAGATGCTGTCTGGTAAGATTTGAGAAGTAAGGAAAAGATGGCTATAAATTAAGTCTTTGGTGACATTAAGTAGGAACTAGTGGCCTGACTTTGCTACCAAAATTTTCTCACCTTTTAAACCTAATTAAATTAAAAACTCAGTTGGCCAAATCCATATGTACTTAAGCCAGACTATTTCTCAAAAAGCTCATTAGCTGCAAACCTGTAAACTTCACCAAGAGATGGAAATTTTTTCTCCCTGCATTTTTCAATAACTAGACAGGAAAGGTCTTTCAAACTTTAGACCCTGAATGAAAGATTTTTATCTTGCTTGCTTATTGGTTTCAATACCATTGGTAATGACTTTGCAAAACTCAACCTTTTAAGTTTTATGGTATAATGATGTAACATTTCAGTGTTTTTGAGCCTTATATCTCCAAATGGATACAGTATTTAGGGGAAATTTTATGTCTTACTGCTACAACTGTTTTCTAACATTTTAATTTTGTATTACAATTATAATAAATTGAGGCTTTTCAATGAAATGCATTTAATTCTTTTGTACTATAAGTTGTGAACAAGGAAATGAGCACAAAATTGAGGATGTAGGATTGATAAAACACCTGTGACAACTGGGGATCACGAACCTATAAAAGTTTACACAACTTGTGCCCTAATGTAATGCCATCCTAGGGCCTCTGCAGAGAAAAAGGTTAGGCAACTGGTTATTATTTATGTCCCAGATTTTTCCCTGGGACTTATTTTAAAAGATTACAAACAATTGAGATCACCTCTTTCTATCTATACTAGTCTAATTTCTCCCTGTCCTGTCCAAAAAGCCCACTATTATACTTAATTTGCCTATATACCAGCAGATGCATGATTTATAAGAAACTTTTTATTTTTTTATGTTTGTAGCTTATCCTAAGGCGGAGCCCTATTGTTTTCCAGCGCTTTACTTTTGATAGTTGTTTTCAACTCAGTTCATTAAAAATGGACTAGGACACAATTCTGAAAGCATAGACAATTAATGTTGATAGAAATCCTCACAGTGTATATATACATATTCATCTATTATTGCATATTTATATTTACATATGATATATATAGATATTTAGATTTCTTTTATTTATTTATTTATTTATTTTTATTTAAGAAAGGATTAATTAACAAAACCATAGGGTAGAAGGGGTACAATTCCACACAATTCCCACCAACCAATCTCCATATCCCACCCCCTCCCCTGATAGCTTTCCCATTCTCTATCCCTCTGGGAGCATGGACCCAGGGTCATTGTGGGTTGCAGAAGGTAGAAGGTCTGGCTTCTGTAATTGCTTCCCCGCTGTACATGGGCGTTGACTGGTCGGTCCATACTCCCAGTCTGCCTCTCTCTTTCCCTAGTAGGGTGTGTCTCTGGGGAAGCGGAGCTCCAGGACACATTAGTGGGGTCTTCAGTCTAGGGAAGCCTGGCTGGCATCCTGATGACATCTGGAACCTGGTGACTGAAAAGAGTTAACATACGAAGCCAAACAAATTGTTGAGCAATCATGGACCCAAAGCTTGGAATAGTGGAGAGGAAGTGTTGGGGGTACTCACTGCAAACTCTAGTGTACTTCTGCTTTCAGGTATATATTTTGCAGTAGTTTACGGATACATGTGAACACATGCTCTCTCTCACAGAAACTGGTGTAATTCTAGGTTTTGGGACTTTGTTAGAAAGTGAACCACCTGAGATGGAATTAGAGTATACTATGAAAGGAAGGGTCTCACCCAAGTAATGAAGCTGAAGGGTTGTCATTCCACACGTGATGTCTCTGGGCACAGTCTGAAGTGAAGCATGTTGAGGTGGCAATCGTTGTGTTGGTTAGGTTGTGATCGGCAGATGCAATATTATTTGATATGGATTGTTGGGGGATTGATGGTTTACAGTTGACAGTAAAAATACAATAGTTTGTATAACAGTTCAACCCCCACTAGGTCCTCTTCTGCCATCATGTTCCAGAACCTGAACCCTCCCACCCCACCCAGAGTCTTCTACTTTGATGCAACACACCAAATCCAGTCAAGTTCTGCTTAGTGTTTATTTTGTATATCATCTCTTTAGAACATGTAATTTACTTTATTCTCATGGATTTCTAGTTCTAATCCCAATCAAAATTCCTGGGGCCAGGTGTTGCCACATCTGGTTAAGCATACACGTTACAGTGTTCAAGGACCCAGGTTCAAATCCCCAGTTCTCAGCCGTAGTGTGCAGGCTGTGCAGGCTTTGCAAGGGGCGCAGCTGGGCTGCAGGTATCTGTCTCTTTCTCTCTTTATGTCCTCTACCCTCTCAATTTCTCTGTCTCTATCCAATAATAAATAGATACGAATATTTTAAAATAAAATAAATTCCTGACTTTTTCATATAATACCCCCATGCCTGACATTGTAAATAAACCATTTTTCCTAGTGATATGGTTTTTCTCATTCCTATGGAGGTAGCTTGTTTCTTACCTTTTCCTTTTTTTTTTTTTTTTTTTGGACCTAATAATGATGAACAAGACTGTAGAATAAGAGGGGTATAGTATCACACAATTCCCACCTCCAGATTTCCATATCCCATCCCTTCCATTGGGAGCTTTCCTATTCTTTATCCCTCTGGGACCATGGACCCAAGATCATGTTTCTTTAAGTGCAGTAACAATGAATGTTCTGGCCCTTCATGGTCCTATTTATGCTTCTTCAAAACCTTTTTAACTGAGGGTCCTTCCAGCCACCTGAATCCTTACTTTTTACTTTTCATGATACTGTCCTCCACCATATCCAGGCCCCTTCACTCTTTAGTGATGACTTCTATCCTTGAGTTAATTGTGCTATCTGAGACTCAAAATGACAAAATATGAGTGTCCTTGCAGTATTTCTCTTTGCTCTCAATTGTTCTGAAAGCCATTACCTTCAAGCCTATGCACCTGGTTCACCTCAGTAGCCCTTGTGCACCCTGGGCCCTTTGCCTCCTTAACTCTGATGTTTCTTTATCCCACTCCACTCCAGCCTTCTTGGTGCCCCATGTGTCCTGCAATCCCATGGAACTGTGCCTCTCTTCTCTCACACAAAGGTTGGAGTCCCTGGCATTCCAGATCTCTTTTGCCTTCCTCATTCTAAGTTTTCAAACATTTCCTTGTCTTTTGTCCAAATGCTCTTTTATCTAACAAATATTGATCAAGCCAATTTGCTGACTTCTGGGAATTTAGCAATGAGTTAAAGTAGACATGCACTCTGTTTTTTGTAGAACTTTTAGTTTAGTAGTGGAGAGAGAATTAATCAAATGATTGCATTAAAAAATCTAAAAAATGGGAGTCGGGCGGTAGCGTAGGTGGCGCAAAATGCAAGGACTGGCCTAAGGATCCCAGTTCAAGCCTCTGGCTCCCCACCTGCAGGGGAGTGACTTCACAAGCGGTGAAGCAGTTCTGCAGGTGTCTATGTTTCTCTCATCCTCTCTGTCTCCCCTCTCCTTTCTATTTCTCTCTGTCCTATCCAACAACAATGACGTCAACAACAATAACTACAACAATAAAATAACAAGAGCAACAAAAGGGAATAAATATTTTTAAAAAATCTTAAAAATGCTGCTGTTTTAAGTGCTACAAAGAATAGTCTTTCAGTGAGCAGGTGGTGACACACCTGGTTAAGTGCAAACATTACAGTGCACAAGGACCCTGGTCCCAACCTGCAGGGAGAAAGCTTCACAAATGGTGAAGCAGGGCTGTAGGTGTCTCCCTGTCTCCTTCCCTCTTATTCTCCCTCTCCTCTCTCAGTTTCTCTCTGTCTCTATCCAATAATAAAGAAAGAAAGAAAGAAAGAAAGAAAGGAAGGAAGAAAGGAAGAAAGAAAGAAAGAAAGAAAGAAAGAAAGAAAGAAAGAAAGAAAGAAAGAAAGAAAGAAAAAGAATAAACTCTCCTTAAGGGGACCTTTTCTTAAATCTGCGGCCAGGGCAGTGTCAATAGAGCTGAGATCTGAAGGATGAGTAGTCAATGAAGGGAGACAAGTTTTCCATCATGAAGGAAGTGTTTGTGCAAAAGCCCTGTGGTAGTGGGGAGGACGCAAATACGGTGAATAAGATCTCATACTTGTTCTAACTGAAGTGGGGTCTAGAAAGAGTGTTAAAGCCAGATAGGAAGGGAAAGACCAGAGATTTCAAAGTCCTATAAAACTGTGCCAGTGTTTGTTTTTCCTTCATACCAAAAGTTATGGAAGTCATTTGAATCAATTTAAGGGAAAAGCCTCTCCGGTTTATATAATGGGTCTTAAAACTAGTCCATTTAATGTGACTGTGGCTTTATACTATTGCATTCTAGTACTGCCATGCTTAAATGCTCATGAAACCAGGTGTTTTTACTGGACTTCTTCACATTTAAATAAAACACATTTTTTCCTCTGGAAGACCCATGTGTTTTGTTCTAATGATATGGTTCTAAATGCCAACTACTGAAAGCAATTTATTTCAGTTTTGTGTACTTTGATATTTACCTGTTTGGAGACTTGGCTTTCACTGAATCCATTTACAGCATCTTCTGTGTAAGCATTTCCATGGAATGCACCAGAATGTTAGGTAGGATACTAATGGTGCCTTTAGCTGTTTAAATGGCACTGTCAAAATATTGGTTTTATACTTTAGCAAATCTTTTGCAATTTATGATAACAAGAGTACCTTTTTAATAGCAAGATTATATCTTTTCTTGGGAACCACTGATGGTGTAGGAATGGAAAAAAGCAAAACATACTTGCCAAACTGAAGGAAAAAAAGCACCCTTCTATTAATAAAAAAATTTAGACTCAAGAGTATGAACTTAGGAGGTAAAACTTATAGAAACATGGAGGGAGGAGGAGAGGGGATTGAACCAGACCACCATTCAGGTCCATGTACTGATGGTAGAACTGTGACATGGACCCAGTGGGAGAGTCAGTCTGCACTCCCACCCCTAAGTTGTCTTGGCTTTTTGCTTTTGAGGGATGGGCCTGTGGAATGAATAATTGTGCTATTGGAGACTCAAAATGATAAAATCTGAGTGTCCATGCAGTATTTCTGCTGGTGATCTTATGGGTAAAGCAGGCCTCTCTGGCTGAGATGAGTTACACACATTTATTGCTGTCATGTTGAGTTGTAACTATGAGAAATGGCATACAAATGAAAGTTGACATAGAAAATTCTTGCCCTTTCAAGCCAGAAGGTTTTTTAGCTCTCTCTTGGTATTCTATGACCTATGCAAATCCCCAGCTGATAATTACCTATCACATAGGTCGAGCAACTAGTCCAGAGATATTAAGTGATACTCTTAAGCATATTTCTTGCTGGGGAGAGTTAAGACTCAAACCCAGGCCTTCTGCCTGAAGCCCTCAGCGATCCTTGCCACAGTCATGCTGAGGACCTGCCATCTGTCCTACCCTCCCCTGAAACAGCAAGTGAAACTAGAGTAGTAAGAACTCTCTTTTCCTCCTTCTGCTTTTTCCCACTCAGTCCTTTTCCACTCTGGGAGTTTACAATGGAAGTAGAGTTACTTCTTTGCCCTCTCCCTTCTTCAGGATCCCAGATGTCTTTACTTATATATGTAACACTTCCTAAATTCACAAGGGCCTCTTGAGTAATTTAAACTTCTAGATTCCATGTTTGTTGAGGGCAAAGATCTGACACAGCTACTCTAGCTTTCCATTTTCTTCCCCTCTCAATAGGAATCCTGGCCCTTGTGCATAGGAAAGAGTTCAATAAATGTATGTCAGAGTTGTTAAAGTCACCAGAGCAAACATTGTAATTTGGATGTTCAAATGTTTTTTTTTTTCCTTCTAAACAAAACTTCCCCATATTGTTTTGCCTTAGGAGTCCTTGTGTTTACTTTTTATGCAGTGAGTTTTATTGTTTGAAAATCATACCTAAATTTTTAAAAAGCCATGAGCCTTAGGGATTACACATAGGAAAAAAAAAAAAAAAAGTCTGATCTAAGGACTTGCTTCTGCCAGTAGCTCAGTGAGCCCTGGTCAAACATACAGAATCATTAATTAGGGTCATTTGTTGTGCTGTGGGCTGAGAAGAATGTGTAAAACCTGCTCAGGAGAGAATTAATTCATCCTTCTCTGTACTTTTTTAGAGTACTCCTTAGCACAATTCTCAACGCCTGCAGGCCTCATACATATGTTCTAATGGGCTAATTGTTAAGACGACATTTGTAAATTAATCTCTGACTTAAGCTAAGTGGTTTCCCCTAATGACTTTAACTCTGTGACTCCCATTCTTGGCCACACATCAGATTCACAGGCAGAGATTGTTAAAAAGAGAGATGTACAACTTCGGTCTCCCAATTTCCCTTACTCATGATGCTCTGCTTCCAGAGTAGGACAGAGCATATCTATTTTCTAAGTGGTGGGGCTCTGGTGGTAACCACTTTTGTGAACATCTACTCCAAACCCATGTTGAAAGGTCTATGTAGCTACACATACTAATAACTGATTGAAAGCACTTGACATTGAACCCAATAATTCAAATTCAAACATGAAGAACAGGCAGCATCTCTAAAGAACAACCTCTGTATTCATACCACTGAATTTGATTTTTTTTCCTTGAAGCGCTCCAGTGACAAGAGGGAATACTATTCTGTGGTTTAGAATGCTGTTTTCCATTTGTATGAGTTCTCCTAGACACATGAGAGGTCTTCAGGGCCTGCTGGAATTTCCATCGTGAAGATGGCTGGATTTCCTCTCTCACTCTCCACTTACCATCAGATTTCAGGCATTAGATATAGACACAGATATCTAAAAAAAAATAAGATATACTTCTTTGCTGACTTTGTCACAAGAGTTATCACTGAGGTCCAGTGCCTGCACAGCTCCACTGTTCCCAGCAGCCATTTCCCCCTTTTTCTTTCTATTTTGACAAAGGGTAAGAGACAGAGAGAAACAGAGATGGATAGAGACAGAGAAAAGGAGAGACATTGCTCTACTTTGCATGAAACATCCCCCCTGCACTTGGGGCCTGGGATGTGAATCTGGAATCCTGATTACTGGGTGAACCACTCCGTGGATCTGAT
Organism: Erinaceus europaeus; assembly: GCF_950295315.1. Taxonomy (NCBI): domain Eukaryota; kingdom Metazoa; phylum Chordata; class Mammalia; order Eulipotyphla; family Erinaceidae; genus Erinaceus; species Erinaceus europaeus. Next base: position 27,672,384 of record NC_080162.1, read on the forward strand.
TTAATTTTATAAATAACATTTTATATTTTGAGGAATCTTTATATTATTATCAATAATATTTATTAGCATGTCGCTTACCTCTGGTATGTGGTGTTGCTTGGAATCAGACTTGGGGACTCACACAGGCAATTCCAATACAGACATTATTATATATACTGTGTGTGCATGTGTGTCTCTGGGTCTCTCAGAGAGTCTCTATCCCTGGCATTCTTCTTTGCAAGCACCTGTTGTGTTTGATCTTACAGTTTTGAAAATAGATGACTCATGAGCATCATTGTTCCAATGACATTTATTAAGTCACTTTTGTTTTTAGTAATCTGGCACTTTGTAAATATCACTTGGTACCTAATATCACCACACAGCATATGGATGTTTCAGTAAACTTAAGAATATTGCAATTAGCACCATGCAAGGTAGCCAAGGTGATTTGGTGAGCAAAACTGAAAAAATTAAAGATTGGGCAGGCACTAGAGAAAATTAACAGATTTGCCTTTACAGGATATGCTCAAATTGCCCCATGTAACAGACTATGTTCATAAACTCTATGAACTCACGTTCTTCATGGCTAGGAACATACCCGGCTGCACTAATTTCAGGACCCATCTTCCTCAGGTAGTAGGTAGAGCATGTTGTCCAACCTTCCTTTGGAGAATGGAACATTCCCAACCATTATTGATCCACATTGAGGGCAAGGTCCTATAGGGGCCCACAAAGGGGTCCATTATGTTATTCCTGATGGAGATGACCAGTGACAGTAGTGAGAGGGATCTTTTAGAGGTCTAGTCCCATCATGTCTGTGTGAGAATCCCAGGACTCCCCAACTAGGGCCCCAGCTGATAGGGTGGCCTGATAGTGACTAAAGAGTTATCTTTAAAGTATTCCAGTCTCTTGTCCTTATTCAGTTTTTGTAGTCCTTACTTTGTCTGACAAGGTTAGCTTTGTAGTGATTGAAGGACGTGTAAAAGGAGGTAGGTGAGGAGGGTATCTAGGTCTAAGTATAAACTGTTTCATTAGGTTCTTTAAGGTGTCTTTTTAGGTCTTTCTGCTTGCTTGCTTCATTTACTGGCTCACTGCAAATTATTGTGAACTTTTGCTTTAAGGTATATGTTCTCCCCTAACTTGTGGGTACATGTATATATACCCTATCTCATGGACCCTGGTCTATATCACTCCCCATCACAGAGGCTGAATGAAGGCAGCTGGGACAAATCAGTCCCCCTAACTTTGTCTGATCACCCCATTGCCAGGAATTCATGGCTGTTGTGGAAGAGTTAAGATTTTGCATTCATTTCAGAATGATGTAAATATCATTTGCTAGAATTTTTTTTGTTTCTTTCCGTTTTCTCTCCTTCCGTCCCTCTCATATTCTCCCCAGTATTTAGCGTGTGCGTGTGCGTGTGCGTGTGTGTGTGTGCATGCTTTCACAGCCTGCCTTGATAGAGTTAAGCATTCAAAGACACACGTACACAGAGAGCCAAATTGACAAGGATTAGTCTTGGCTCAGCTGTTTATGAATGAAAAGTTCCTTCCCCTCTGGCCACACCCAATCTCTTTGCAGCATTTTGAGAATGAGGTCAGGTCCAGGATCTAACTGCTTATGTCTCAGAAATAGCAGCACAAATCAAAATTAATCTTAAGCCATTTGATTTGCTGCTTCATTCAGATAATAGAGAGAAAACATAATCCTGCTTATGGCTTTAATGTATAACTTGACAATGAATGAATTAATGTAGCAATGAGGCAATGAGTAAATGAGTGAAAGGGGAGAGACTGAGGTGATCTTTCCAGGGGGAATTAGCACTGGGTATATGGTAGTTGCTGGCAGATTGCAGCAATTTCTTCGGATTTAGGGGAACATGTTTTAGTTTTTGAAACACAACGAAATAATAAAATGAGGCCACTGATGCATTTTTAACATTCCCTTTAATAAGGAGAATGTATTAAGTGTTTTGAAGCCAGGTGTTTTGCCTGTCATTTATTTCTCTTGTAACTCCACCATCCCTCCAAGTATCAATGTTTTAAATGAGTCTTTTCAATTATTGCCTTTATCAGATTCCATTCTCTCATCTACTTTGGCATACTCAACACAGATATGTGTTCTGATTTCACCACACCACCCCCACATACCTTGACCATACCTAGAATTCCTGGGGCCATGCGGTGGCACATCTGACTTAGCACACCTGTTATAATGCACAAGGACCCAGGTTCAAGCCCCTGGTTTCCACCAGCAGGGAGAAAGCTTCGCAAGTGGTGAAGCAGTGTTGCAGGTGCTTCTCTGTCTCTTTCTTCTCTGTCTCCCCCTTCCTCTCAGTTTCTGACTATCTATATCCAATAAATAAATAAATAAATAAATAAATAAATATAATTTAAGAATTCATATAAGTAGAATTTCTCCTTACCTACCAACCAATGCCAAAAGATATCAATATGTCATATATCAAACACCATTCAACCTGAGGTCCCTTCATATTAATGTGTCTAAAAGGCTTGTGCTAATCCCTACCATTGTGTGTTGGTGGTGCTTAATTTTTTCCCCAAGCTTAATCATTTGCTCTCAGTGTCATTTAAAACTTTGAACAATTTTTAGGTGCATTACTAGCCTTGTCTATAAACGATTACATAAGGGAGTTGGGCGGCAGTGCAGTGGGTTAGGCACACGTGGCGCAAAGCGCAAGGACCAAGGATCCCGGTTCGAGCCCCATCTCCCCACCTGCAGGGGAGTCACTACACAGACAGTGAAGCAGGACTGCGGGTGTCTATCTTTCTCTCCCCCTTTCTGTCTTCCATTCCTCTCTCCATTTCTCTCTGTTCTGTCCAACAACATCAACAACAATAATAACTACAACAATAAAACAAAGGCAACAAAAGTGAATAAATAAATAAATATTAAAAAAAGATTAGATAAACAGATCTGGATATTGATTCTGTCAGCTAATGCTGACAGAAGTGTCAGCATTAGCCTAATATGCTACATACGCATTTGATGGACTTCAGTATGACAGGCATTCTTTAAAGAAAATGCCAAAACTGTCTTTTGTGTCAGTGGTAATTAGTTTTGAGTGAAAAATATAAAGATAAATATGAATTGTCACATAACTGGCCTAGATTGTATTACTTATATCTAATCTGTTTTATAACATTTGAGAAGTGTTATAACCCTCTACATACATATATACCTACATTTAGTGTGTGTGTGATGTATATTTATATATGCACAAACATGCACATGTACATATGATTATGTAGGGTTGGGGTAAATACAAAGATGAGACATCTCACTGGGATAATACAAATATTCTGTAACTAATTTATGGTGATGGTTGTACAACTTGGCAAATTTACTCAAAGACATTGGTTAAATCAAGTCATTAATGGCCCAAAAGGTGGTACAGTGGATAAGGTCTTGAAATATTTTTCAAACTGTGCCATTAAAATGGGTGAATTTTAAGTCTGAAAATTATACCTCAATAAAGCTGCTAAAATTGCTATTTCTGTGTTTGAGTTCCTTTGGGACCTCAGTTAACAGAGAATCTGACAAGTTGTATGATTGCAAATTTCCTTCCTGCTCTTTTCCCACTGAAGTATATTGACTTTAGTTGTAGAAAAGATGGTATCTTGCAAAAAACAGACCCAGATAAAACTCCAATGCCACTGACTACAGAAATCTGCCCTGACCCCTGTTGGCCAGCAGTGAGGTTGCTTCCCACTGCATGGAATGCAGCCAACATTAGAGTAATATGCCTGGTAGCAAGGGGTTGAGATGTCCAAGCATTTCCTTAAAAACAATTGATGGTTTTTTCAGCTGCTGCTGCTGCTGCTGCTGCATGTGAACAAGAACAAGTGAAAAACTCATGGTTCCTCTCAAAGTGATGGCATTTTTCTCTTCTTTCACAGGTGGTCTTAGTCTTTGCTCTCAGCATTGGTGCACTTGTAATATACTTCATAGATTCTTCAAAGTGAGTATTCAAATACATTGTCTTGCCTTTTTTTTTTTTTTTGAAATGACCATGAACTTTTACCTTCACTTTGACACTTTGATAAACTTTGACAACCTTTCTAAAAACCTTCTGCATGCAGAGGACTCTTAGAGTTGCAGGGCTATCCTGTGCTTATTTACTCAATAAGATAGCAAACTGTTAAAGGGAGAAATACTTTGACTCTGTGGGTCTAGGAGAGAGGACTCTCTGAGGTCAAGTCTTCCCCCCCCACTGGGTTTTATTAATTATTGAATAACTGTTTCCTGACGAAGTATTTACACTGAATGTGATCAAGAGGTTAAGAGGGTTTTGAGGTGAGCCTGCAACCTCTGAGTAGGTTACAATGTATATAACTTATGAAGGTTCTGAGCCACTCTTCTATGGTTATAGGGGCCTCTTCTCCTCCTAAGGGTTTCAAATGTTTTAGTCTTACTGGAGGTTAGATTTAAAAAAATGATGCTATTCTTTATACCTGCCATTCAAATATTGAGCTATACAAGTACAAGCTTGCTGGTACTTACTGTGCAGGTAAGGAGATGAGCTGGAGGCACTCGTGATGACTCCCAGAGGTCACAGCCCATGGACATCTGGGAATTTAAACAGTAAACCATTCATGCAGATTCCCTGGGCACCAACTGAGTGCTCTGGCACTTGAGGGTGAGCCTTGGGTGACAGATGGTATGAGAGGATAGTATATATCATACAAAGTCTTCCCCGGTAACTGTAGATGTCACCCAGGGGGAATTCCTCTGCTTCAGCTAGTCTATTATAAGCTTGAAGTTGACAGCATCATGGAGAACTGGGACTGAAAACCAACTGAACTCACCTTTCTATGGGTCAAGAACTTGACAACTGGATTGTGACCTTGAGCGTTTTTTCCCCTGCAATGTCTGCTATGCTAACGTGTATCTAACTTCTTAAGTTGTAGACCTGTTGTGATTGGTTACTTGAGCTTGATCCCAGGAAACCTGTTTGGTGTTCTCTTGGCTCAGGGCCTGGTATGGCTGAATTCTGTCTTAGCACTTTTTTATGTGACTCAGGATGGTGGTAATTTCATGCACACCTAAACTCAGAATTTATCAAAGTCGTCTGGTCCTCTGCCAATGTACTTTGTATATTTGAGTGCTGCAGCCAAATTTTCATGCCAGGGGAAATAAAGAAAACTCCTCTAATCACCTATGTCTGGAATCAGACACATCAGAGAACTCCAAATCTGTCACCTATTCTCATGCATCCAGCTGGGCTTCCCTGGCCCACCTCAGGTGAATGGCTCTTTCAAAATCTTCCAGGAGAAGAAATTTCCATATCCGACATCAATTTTTCCTGACCAGAAAAGAGAAGAGCTTTTCAAGTCTGGAAAACTCCAATTGATATGTCATCAAAAGAGGAGATATTTTAAAATATCTCCTCTTAATAATTCTTCATTTGAATTGAACAAAAGATCTTCTAAAGCTTCAGGTTTTATATCTTCATTCTCTCCTTAGGAATGAAGAGTGTTCTCATGTCATGAGGTATGTACCTGGCAGACTTCTTTGCTGAGGCTCAGGAAATAGGTCAGAGCTTACCTTATACCCCAGATAGAGAAACCTTTGCGTGGAGGTGTGGTGACCTTTTAGATGGAGAGATGCCTGCCTTCATTACCTGACCTTTCCCTGTTTGCTCCTCTATATTTCTCAGAAATAAAAGGCTCTTGTTATATGGATTTGAATTGTGTCCTTCTTTACAATGTCTACTACAAAGTTCTCTCATTCTGTAGATCCCATTGTTACCTGTTCCAGGTGAGATGATGAAACTCCTCAAGACCAGATCCTCTTTTCTGGATGCCTTCACCATGTCAGTGTCCTTTGGACTTCGTTATGGCCTTGGGGAAGCTGGCACTGGGTATCCTCTCTAGGTTCTCTCAGTGGCTTGCAAATAGTTGATTCCAGGGATGGGTCTTCAGTTCCATTCTGAGATTCCATGTGCAAAAATGTTGATAATCTTGAAAAAGGACCATTCTTATTCTCCCTAGCATCACCCTAGCCTTGGTCTTTCTTCTCTGTCACCCAGTGTTGTGGCTCAGCATACTTAGCCCTCATTTATTAAAAGATAAAACAAAAAAAAGTGTGTTTATTGATGTAAGACTTTTTACTTTTTTTTACCTGCTTTACTTTGGTTCTGAGACCATACCCCATGCTTCTGTCCCATGGATATCTTGATCAGTTTAGTTAATACCAAGGAGCCTTCCATGGGGTAAGCCACAAAAGAATGTTCAGTTTAAATAAGGGGAAAGTTTAAAGTAGAGTATGTAAGAAGTATCTTATGATAATTAAAGTCTCAGAAATAAAATAATAAAGCCCACAGGATGTATTATAAATAAGCATAGTGGATAAGATTTAAAGTTCTGTTTACACACAAGATGCAAAGGAGCACAGGTAAGGAAGCAGAAGATAATTTCTTTAAAATCCAAAGTCTTTTTAGCATATCTTACTTAGCAGGAGATTTCTTCAAGCTCCATCCAGAATGAGGGGAAGGAGCTAACTTCATCATTCTTAACAACTGAATAATATTCCATTGTGTAAAATGGTAAATGGGAAAAAAATGTCCATCCTCCTCATTCAGAACTATCACCAGTTTTCATTGTTTGATCTCCTGGGCATCTCGGAAAGAGAGTTTTTAAATATTTTCCTTAGAAGTCATATCAAAACCATCACCCTGATTTAATAAAGGGGGGAGGGTGCTTAGTCCTCCTCTGATAAAATTTGACAGGTATTTAACCTTTTGAGTAAAAAAAAAAATCAAAAGACCACTTATAAGCATCCATTTTCATGAACTTAATTGGAAAGATGCTATTCATGAAAATGCTTATCCCAAGCAAAATTTATTCAGAAATATCCCTCCCCCCCACAAAATTATAGAAATGTCTTAACAGCAGAAGTAAGAAGTAAGACCTTCTGCACCCAGAACTTTGAGATGTTTGAGGGATGCAGGTTAACATATGAACAGGTACTGGTATCTTATGATCAAGAGGCAACAGTGTCTTGAGTACTGTTGCCCCTGGTTAAGTGCACATGTTACCATGCACAATGACCCGGGGGTTGGGCCCCCACTACACACCTTCAGGGAGGAAGCTTCATGAGTAGTGAAGCAAGTACTACAAGTATCTCTCTACCTCCCTCGTTTTCTCCTCTCCCCTTTCTATTTCTCTCTGTCCTAACAAATAAAGAAAAAAGGCTGCTGGGAACAGTGAATTCATCATGCAGACACTGAGCCCCAGTGATAACCCTGATGGCAATGTAAAAAAAAGAAAATAGATAAGCCATTCCCAAAGATGTAGTCTCTTACACTTGCCTGGTCTATTATTGTGTCATGGTAGATCACAGAGAATTTTCTTTTACTTTATTCTGTTCAAGGGTTTGGGACATTTTTTTTTTTAACCTCCATTTTTTTTTTTTTTTTTTTTTTTACCATGCATGAGGACTCAGGTTCAAGCCTTGGCCACCACATGGGAACACCTGCATGGGGATACTCCACAAACAGTGCAGAGATGCTATGGTGTTTCTCTTATTCTCTCTGACTCTGTCTCTCCCACCTTATCTCTCACCCTGAAGGTGCCCAGCCCACTTTAAAACACACTGTTCTCAAAGAGTATTGGAAGTTTATCAAAATGGAAGGTCTATTACAGTGCAGGTTTATTTAGATACAGAAAACCATGAGACAAAATAAGCAATGAGGGAAAGATTGGCTAGCCATATAGTGTGGGCCACAGGCCTTAAGCATCGTTTACCAGCCTTCAGCTAGACAGTGCAGGTCACTGGTCCAGGGAAAAAGATCAACTGAAATGGTAGCAGTAGAAGGGAGGTGAGGAGAGCTGGAAGGGGAAGCTTATAAAAGACCAGCTTCTTTCCCTATTAGGGTGGTTCTCCCACCCTAATAGGGAAAGAGAGAGGCAGACTGGGAGTATGGACTGACCAGTCAACGCCCATGTTCAGCGGGGAAGCAATTACAGAAGCCAGACCTTCCACCTTCTGCAACCCACAATGACCCTGGGTCCATGCTCCCAGAGGGATAGAGAATGGGAAAGCTGTCAGGGGAGGGGGTGGGAAATGGAGATTGGGTGGTGGGAATTGTGTGGAGTTATACCCTTTCTACCCTATGGTTTTGTTAATTTATCCTTTCTTAAATAAAAAAAATAATAAAAAAAGACCAGCTTCTGCCAGACACTCCTTTAAGTAACTCCTATACCCACAATCTCTTGTGAGTTTGTGTGCATCTGTCATTTGCTCTTGATGTCAACCATATACTAATTACATATATTTCCCATAATCCATTTTGCTCATCATAATTAAGAGAGATCCTGACAGATCTCAGATCTCCCTCCCTAAGATAGTAGAAGTGATTTTTCTTGTTGCTTTACTATATCATTAACATACAGTGTCATGCTTTGTATATAGTAATGTCAAAATGTATTTTTAATAAAAAATAAAATGAGGAATATGTACTGTCAACTCAGAAGTGCCCTTAGACACCCTGTGGGTGATAATGTCACCACTGCTGGTTTCATGTCTGTCTATTTCCTCCTTCTGACATAGGAACAGTAATGCATCTAACAGATAAGGGGGGGAAAGGCGCAGCAGTGTCAGAGTGAGGGCAGAATTCATGGACTGCATAATGCAGCAGTTTCTGCTGCCTCTGGAATCTTAAGAGCAGGCTGGAAGATGCAGAGGCTGAAGGCCCTGGTATTTGCATTTTTCCAGGAGCATTCTGGGAAAATATGACTCACATATGCGAAGATATTTATTCCTGTAATTCGTGTTTGAACTGCTACCTATCATGCTACAGTTGCATGAATTATGAATATTTAATAATACATATACTGAAAACGAAGGTCAAGTCCTGCTTACTAGTGACTTCATTGCAGGCTCATGTCTCTGAAAGGGAAAATACCTGCTGTGTGTGGAGTAGTGCTGAAAGGTTCTACATTGCTAAAATTTTCCCCTGATGACTTTATCTACTTCAAAATGGATGGCACTCAGTAGGGACTCCTGCTGATATCACCAGTCTTTGCTCTTGGCTTGTGGTATCAGCACTGCTCTCTGGGGAATATGGACTTTTTAGGGCTGGGAAGGACTGGCGGCAGAAGTTTTGGACAACTTATCCAAGGTCTTGAATCTAGAATTGTGATCAGTGTTATCATTTGAAAATGGTCTTTCATATTTTATTTTTGTGTCCTGTGGTTCATTTATTTTATTAGGTTAAATATCTTCAGTATGGTAATATTGAATATTTTCTATGTGTTAATATGGTTTATGGTTATATATGACTAAGAAAAATTATCTTCAAGACTGAAATAGAAATTTCCCATATTATTTTCATAGTCACTTAAAATAAAACTGACACCATTAATTTAATGATAAGATTCACAGCTTTAGCTAAACTATTCAGTTGCCAACTAATTTGCCTGCCCCAGACTTTACCCGTCTGGTCCTCTCATTTCTCAATCTAGAAATTTTCTTTCAGGAACTAGAAAGACAGCTCAGTGTGTAGAGTACTTATTTTTAAAAAATATTCATTAATTTTATTTATTCTCTTTTGTTGCCCTTGTTTTTTTAATTATTGTTGTTATTTATATCACTGTTGTTGGATAGGACAGAGAGAAATGGAGAGAGGAGGGGAAGACAGAGAGGGGGAGAGAAAGATAAACATCTGCAGACCTGTTTCACCGCTTGTGAAGCGACTCCCCTGCAGGTGGGGAGCCGGGGGCTTGAACCAGGATCCTTAAGCCTGTCCTTGAGCTTTGCGCCACCTGCGCTTAACCCACTGTGCTACCACCGGACTCCCAAGGGTACTTATTTTGACATGTGCAATGCCCAGGTTTTAACAGTGCAGTAGTGCCAAGGGAAGCTTTAGTATTATGGTATCTTTCCTTCTTTCTGTCTTTTTCTCTGTATTGCTCTGTATGTTTCTTTCTCTGTCTTTGAATGAAAGAGTTGACCTGGGAAGGGTGAAATTGCACATTTGAGGCTCTGGATCAAATAAATAAGAAAAAGGGAGGAAGGGAGGAAGAGAAAAAAAGAATGAAGGAAATTAAGAAAGAAAGAAAGAAAGCAAGAATAAATGAAAGAGAGAAAGAAAGAAAAAAAAAAGAAAGATTGACATTGTCTTTCAAAAGGGAAAAGAGAGGTCAGTGGTTGGAGCACACTAACACTCATGGAGTATATGGTATGTGCAGGTATAGTGCTAAGTGCTTTAAAATTAATGGCAAGTACACCTTCATGAGACTCTCCTAATAAGCTCATAGAGTAAGTATTTCTGTTTTCACTTGATAAATGACAAGGCCGAGACTGCAGCAAGCCCCAAACCATATAACAAGTAAGTTGTGGAGCTAGTATTTGAATCCAAGTGTCAAGAAGTAAAATTATATACTGTGAAAATGACTAAATGATGAGAGACCACTTAGCTCCCCCTGTCCACTCATATGTTTTCTCTGTTCTTCTGCCTCTCCTTACTTCTACCTTTTGGACCAGGTCTACAAGTCAGTAGTGTGTAGCAGGATTCATTTGTGATCAGATAAGCCCAGTCAAGAAAGCTTTCTTGCCTGGACATGGAACACAGGGAATATATCCATAGGATGTGGTCTGTCTGATGACTATTTGGCCCTTAAGCCATTTCTTCTTAAATTATTATTTTAAAATACAATTTTTCTCTTTCAGTGGAGTGGCAGCACCTTATGATAATTGTCCAGTTAGTAAAGAACAAGGAAAGTTTATAATTTCTCAAGGTCTCCTCCCATTTGGATTCCTTCCAGGTAGAAAGAATATTTGTGGGAGCCAGACAGTGGCACACCAGGTTAAGCATACATAGTACCAAGCTTAAGGGCCCGCACAAGGATCCTAGTTTGAGCCCCTTGCTCCCCACCGGCTGGAGGGCCACTTCACAAGCAGTAAAGCAGGTCTGCAGGTGTCTATCTTTCTCCTTCTCTCTTTTCCCCTCCCCCCTCTCAATTTCTCTCTGTCCTATATAAAAAAATGGCCACAGGAGCAGTGCATTTGTAGTTCAGTCACAGAGTCCCAGCGACAACCCTGGAGGCAAAAATAAATAAATAAAATTTAAAAAATAAATTAAAAAAAAGAAAGCAGCTTTGCTCTTTTACCTGGTTCTCTGTGCTTTATTTGTTTCCCTAGAAGTCAGATTCATCTATCTCTCTAGACAAGTACATCATTTAGTTAATATGATACAGTCTTTCACTGTGTTGCATGTGCCAGATACAATGCCAAGAAATTTAGTCTTTTCAGATAGTTGACTTGATGGAAAACTTTATTCAAAAAATGTTTCTATGTCGGTCTTTGAAATGATGTACAGTATCCAGCCTACTCCTCCAGTGATGATTTTTACTGACAGACTCAACGTCTTTCATATGGTCAGCCCTGTCAAAGACTAAACTGTGAAGACTGAGTAGGGCACCTCCACAGCAGTGTCAAGTACCATAGACTGTCAAGTGCCACGAGTACCATTTCTAGTATCCCTGTTAGCATACCACTTCCTTACAGCATAGACACCTGGACAGCCTAGAGTCTAGAAAAGGAAGCGTGCCACTTAGCCCATGCTTAGCTCTTCTACAGAACCCAGCCTTTCTAGGTAGTGTTCTGAAATATCTACTCCAACTCTCCTCCTTTGTGCCCTTTTTGAGAAGTCATGGCATGTATTTAACCTTTGTCGAAGAAGTCAACACAAATCACTGGTGTGTAAAACATCTCCCTATTATTTTTTTTTCCCTTTTTAAATGCTTCCCCCCAATTTTCTCCATTCCCTCACTGACGTTTTTATTGTGAGGCTTTGGTTTGGAAAATTATGGGGAGGGAAAGTTCAAGGGCAGGATGTTCAGAACAACACTGCACATCTGTGAAGAGAACACAACAGGAGAGCCAGCAGCTGTTGAAAGAATGGAATGTCAGATGGTGGGGGAGCAGAGACCACTGAGGGATGGGGAAGAGGAGATGCCTTTGGGGCAAAGAGGCTGTAAATAACTCCCAATGGGAAGTCCTTTTCCCCTTTTAGAAATTAACCTTTAGTGGGGAGGTTTAGTTCTCTGATACGGGAGCTTCTCTGTCTCAACCATTCTTCCTCATCCAGTTTTCCAGTTAGCTGTTCTTTCAGCAGTTGGGTGTAAGCCTGATGAAGAAGATGGGGACTATGCCAAAAGGACAAGCAGTATTCCTTCTTTCACACTGATGAGTTGTCCTGGCTTCCTTGCTTGTCTGACTCTCAGTGTTTAGGTAAATAGGTACCACATATAGTATCAGTAGCATCTGGAAACATCAAGATGATATGCTTACCATTATCATTTCCTTGGGGAAAATTAGGGACTGTATTAGGAGGGAGTGGGAAGTAAGAGCTAGACCTTCCAGATTTGGTTAGAAAAGATAACTTGGGGGTAGGGCCGTGGCACACAGGGTTAAGCTCACATCATACCAAGCAAAGACCTGCACAAGGATCCCGGTTCAAGCCCTCGGCACCCCACCTACAGGAGGGTTGCTTCACAGGCGGTGAAGCAGCTTTGCAGGTGTCTGTCTTTCTCTCCCCCTTTCAGTATCTTCCCCTCCCTTCTCAATTTCTCTCTGTCCTATCCAATAAAATGGAAAAAATGGCTCCCAGGAGCAGTGGATTCATAATGGAGGCACCGAGCCCCAGCTGTTATAACCCTGGAAGCAAAAAAATTAAAAAAATAAAGTAAAGATAACTTCAGATGCAGTGTTAGAACCTGAAGAGTCCTGGAGCCTGCCTGATACTACACTTTTACACCTTCCTATTGCTCAGCAGTATCTTCTTCCCAGGATGGGAGTTAAATGACTTGCTCAAGGTCACAAGTAAACTGACCAGAAATTGAATCAGAAACTCAAGACCAACATTTTTCTGATGTATCTCTTGGGTTATTTTTGTTAAATAAACAAATGAGCAAAGATAGGATAGCAAGTTTTTTTTTTTTTTTTTTTTTTAATCTTTGCAACCAGGACTATTGCTGGGACTCAGTATCTACATGAGGAGCCCATTGCTTCCGGCTGTCCTTTTTTTTTTTTTTTTTCCAGAGATGTGAAAGCTAGAGAAGTAGGAAGAGCCACATTAAGAGAAAGGCACTAACAACACTACTCCACCTTGCAGGTGGGGAACCAAGGTCTGGAACCTAGGTTCATGTGCATGAGAACAATAAACTTTACCCATTGAGTAGTAAAGCAAATATTCAAGTTTTTATGGTAATTCTGAAGTTTCAGGCTGTCATCATGCAGGCAACTTCAGAGTCATGAAACAGAACAGATGATCTGAGTTGTAAAACCTTAAATCCAGCCAGGTGGGTGTTTGGGATTAGTTAATTCCACTGGCAAAAGATCTTGAATTCCTTTAATTTATGATCCTTCTACTTTTTTCCCTGTACTTGTTTCCAAGGTGAACATAAGGGTTCAGATCTTTTGTGGAAATTTAAAAAGACTGAATAGCCTAGCTTGGCCTGCTTGGAATTTGTTATACATAAAATTTTAGGACATTTTGCCCAAGTGCTCATTTCTTTCTCCTCCAAAACCATGATCCTAGCTATGTTTATGATATCTATTCTGCTCTCTAAATTTAGGGTGAACTATCTGTTTGCTATTTTCACTACTCTCTAGAATTTAGAAAAGCAAATTTTGAATTATTTGACATTTTTCAGAACAAATGCATTCTCAGGGCTAAGGAGATAAGAGAACACAGTTTACATGCCTTGGGTTCTATGCCTCACACTGCCATGTGCCAGAGCTGAGTGGTACTCTAGTCTGTCTCTGTCTGTCTGTCTGTCTGTCTGTCTCTCTCTCTCTCTACTGTCACTCATAAAAATAAATGTATTTAAAAAGGGGGATGGCAAGGTGAAGGCACCGGATCCTCCATGTGCAAGACCCAGGTTTGAGCCCTACTCCTATGTCACTTGTGGGAAGCCTTAGGGCTGTGCTACCTCTCTTGCCCTCTTCCTTCCCTTCCCTTGCCCCTCAAAGGCAAACAATCACCCTCAACTTGGATTGGTGAATTCTTTAATATAAAAAGACAAAACAAACAAAACAGTGCATCCCTCTCAGTACCCTTTTAGCTGCTTACTCGTGTAATTAACATCTTTTATGTCAGAAGAGAGCTGTATGTTCTTCTTATTGTGTGCTACTGGCCCTTTACCTAAAGCCACAGCCGGACATTCATTTGGAGACTTTCCTTGAGAGCAGGGTAGGAACCAATTGGAGGGAAAGGCAAAAGCTGAGAACAGTTTAGTCCATACACTTGAGCAGAATTTGCCTTAACAACCATAGATGTGTTGTGCTGGGGTGTCAACTATTACAGCTTCATCATGTGTTTCATGGACTGTAGCAGCAATGGAAATGTGACCTCTGTCTTTGCTTTTATTCCCCTTGTCTTTCTTGACATCCAAACAAATCATAGCCTGGAGGAGATTCTGTTGCTGATGAGTCATTTGTGGTTTGAAATTAGAAACCTTTACAGCATAGATGCCCTTGGGATATTTTATTTGATGATCGTGTCACTATATAATTTTGGAGACGGCAGTGCATGTGTGGGGTACAATCCCATATCACCGATGAATGTTTGGGAAACAACAACATCGAGGATGGGAGGATTGGCAACCAGCCATATTATAATAACAGACGAGGCTGAGAGCTATGTTCCTGTGCCCTTAATGGTATCAACCAGGAAATAGGTCTCCCTCTCTCTCTCTCTCTCTCTCTCTCTCTCTCTCACCTCCAGGGCTTGCCACTGCTCCTGGCCACCATCTTTTTTTCCCTTATTGTTGTTGGATAGGACAGAGAGAAATTGAGAGAGGAGGGGAAGGCAAAGGGGAAGAGAAAGATAGACAGCTGCTTCACCAATTGTGAATTGACACCCCTCTCTGTAGGTGTGGAGCCAGGGGCTTGAACTGGGATTCTTGAGCTTTGTACTATGTGTGCTTAACCCGATGCACTACTGCCCAGCTCCGGGTCTCTATTAAGTACCAGTTTTATGCAGAAAACTTTTATAGGCACTGGGTGAAAGAGTAGATTTTTAAAAATATATTATATTTATTTGTTGGGTAAGACAGCCAGAAATCAAGAGGGAAGGGGGTGATAGGGAGAGAGACAGAGAGACACCTGCAGCACTGCTTTACCACTTGCAAAGCTTTTCCCCTCCAAATGGGGGCCAGGGGCTCTAACCAGGACCCTTGCACACTGTAATGTGCTCAATCAGGTGCGCCACCACCTGGCCCCCAATTTTTTTTCAGTATATTTTAGCTATAATGTTTTAAAGTAGTCAGTAAGTATAACTATAACTATTAGGAAAAAGAGGCGAAAAGATAAATAAGATATTTCTAGGTAATGACTTATCTCTTACTAATAAAACATTTTATAAATAAGTCTTGGAATCTGAGATGTTGAAAAAAATAACTGGATGTTGGATTTTGAATTGAGTATACAGGAAAAAATATCTCCAGCCAATCTAGGGACCCACATGAGGAAATTTTCACTATGGCTTATACTTGGGCTTCTTGACTTTTATTTTTAGTAGGTGCCACGTCCAGCCAAGCTCTGCCTTGGAATCAGCCATTAAGATTAAGGATTGTGATGTTTCAAGGATGCCATAGCAAAATCAGAAAAGCAGGAGTCAGGCGGTAGTGCAGTGGGTTAAGTGTAGGTGGCACAAAATGCAAGGACTAGCTTAAGGATCCTGGTTCGAGTTCCCGGCTCCCCACCTGCAGGGGAGTCGCTTCACAAGCAGTGAAGCAGGTTTGCAAGTGTCTGTCTTTCTCCCACCCTCTCTGTCTTCCCCTCCTCTCTCCATTTCTCTCTGTCCTATCAAACAATAACAACTACAGTAATAAATAAAAAACTGCAAGGGAAACAAAAGGAATACATAAATAAATATTTCTAAGAAATTAGAATAGCAAACTGTCCCTGGTAATTCTTCTCCAATTGCACATGAAGCAAGCCTGGTTATCTTTATCCAGGCATTTTCAGAAGTGACTGACTAAACTGATCTCTTCTGTTGTTTGGAAACTGAGGTCTGGATGTAATGTGCCTTTTACAGGCCTTGTCTATATATTAATTGCATTCCAAGCACTCAGAAATGTGGTGGGGAGGAAAGCTGAGGCGAAGTGTGGCTGGGTTAGTGACAGGGCAGCCACAATATGCCTATAGGTGTTTGGAGACCAGAATTTTCTTGGGTGCTGTGGTTTGCAAGTTTTGTGTTATGAACATGTTCACATAATTTAAATTTAATCCAGGCTGGATGCATTTATTGCATATTCATTATTATTGGGAAAGTCATGGCATATTTTTCTATGCAAAAAATTTATCATGACTTTTCTGACAACCCAATATATGTATTTTTCTTCTGATCTCTTTTTTTTCGCCATCAGGGCTATTGCTGGGGCTTTGTGCCTGCATGACTCCACCATTCCTGCTAGCCATTTTTTGATAAAAGAGGAGAGATAGAGAGGGAGCGAGAGAAAGAAAGAAGGGGTGATACAAGCAGCACTGCCCTACTGCTTGTGAAGCTTCCACTACATCCCCTGCAGATAGGGACGGCTTTAAATCAGGTCCTCACACATGGTGATGCATGTACTCTATTGAGTGAACCACCACCACCAGCCCTCCTGCTCTCCTCCTCCTCCTCCTCCTCCTCCTCTTCCTCCTCCTCCCTTTTTGCCTCTAGGGTTAACACTGGGGTTAGTGCCAGCACTACAAATGCACTGCTCCTCGTGGCCATTATTCCACTTTTTATTAGATAGGACAAAGAGAAATTGAGAGAGGAGGGGGAGAGAGAAAAAAATGATAAATACCTGGTGTGCTGCTTGTGAAGCTTCTCCCATGTAGGTTGGAACAGGGGCTTGAACCCAGATCCTTACATGAGTTCTTGTGTTTAGTATTATGTGGGCTTAACCAGGTGCACCACTGCCCCCTTCTTTTCTTCTTACATACTCATTTTGTGCATTTTTTTTTTTCAGGGAGACAAGCATGCATTGAAGCAAATCAGGGATAGAAAAATACATATATACAAGTTCTTACTTTAAAGAAATAAAAGTAAGATTGCTTTGTTGTTCCCTAGAAATACAGAGGACCCTTGGCACTGTGTTTGCTCTGCCTGATGGAGTCATTGGCCCTGTTTTCTCCCTTCCTGTCAGCTCCATCCATCTGGAAATTTTCACAGAAACATGCTTTGAGACAGATGTCTTCCACAATACCCCTACCATTGTCATGTAATTGTTTCAGATGAGAAACCAAAAATAAATATCCCATTGCAATCTTTCTTATGGTTTGGCTTTGGCAGCTATTAACTTTAGCAACCCACCATAAAGAAAGGACTTGGGAAAACAGGTCAAATTGTAAAAGAAAACCTAAGAATGCTTTTCTGGTGAGTTTTGGAGAAACATAGGCTTTAATCCTCTTTAATTATTTTTCTGCAGTGGAGCCTTGCTAAGTTAGTACATCTGTCTTACTGAGAGAGCCTCAGTAAAAAATAATATCTCATATACATCTGAGGTTCAAGAAACCAGGTGGGGGCAGACAGAGTGATGAAGGAAGTAGAGCTGGCTAGGAAGGGCATGAGCAGGGAGCTCAGACTTTCCCTGATGTGACCTCCCAGTTCTGAGTTTCCCCAAAGAGAAATGTAGACACTCACAGCCAGCTCTCCTGTTTCAAAGAGAAGAGGGGACTGGGTTTTTATGATGAATCTCTCGTTTTAAAATACTGCCCACAATTCCGAAACTATTAAAGTACTCTTCAGGCCAAACAAAACACCTCTGTAGGCCAGATTTAGTCTTTCAGTCTCTCTTTGAAATTGTCTCACTTTCTGGTCTTGAATTAGCTGTGTTCTCTGTGTGCTGGGAAGTGTTTTTAACTCTTGATCCACTATCTCTCAAAAAAAAAAAAAAAAAACCCTTTCTCTCTCCAAGGCCCTGGGCCCTTGGTTTCTAAGTGCTCCAGCTCATTGCTCATCTCATGCATTGCTACATTGTGCTTTAGTAAGTGCCCACTCTTCTCTAGGCAAATAATGTATGTCACAGCAACAAATCACCTACAATTTACTGTAAATCCCCAAAGCTACATATCACTAACTGAACGTCATTCCTGAAAATAACGCTGTTAGGACCTCATAAACATACACTCTGTTTGTTTAAGAACTGCAGGAACTTTTTAAACATGGTTGCTAGGTCATAAGAGTGTATTTTCCAGGACATAAATGGAAATGAACACAACCTCCTTAAATTGTTGGATTATTTAAAAGAAAAGAAGCCCAAATCTGTCTGTCCCACCAGTGAGTTAACTCCACCAAAACAGAGTTAAGTATACTAAATGTGGAAGTGCTGATCGTTTTGGAGCCTGTCTTCTGACTTACTTGATGATGTGGGCACCTCCTTGAAACTTCATTTAATTTCTAACATGTGCTGATATGAAAGAAAGGGTTAATGTACATACAGATCCTGGTGATAGTTTTCATCAACTTAAAAAATTTTACAATTGAGAGCTACTAGTGTTTATTGATAAAAATGTTATGCTAGGAACCCTTCAAAGATAAAAATAAAAAATACCAGTGGACCTTTCGTCCCAGATATTGGCCTAAGTCTCAGCTGTATCTCTACATCCAGACCTTTAACTTTTTACATGGAAACTTGGCAGTTAATTCTAGGTTAGCTTTAGGCTCTGCTTAACTACAGAGCCTAGAACACAGGCTATTATTTTTAGAGCTGGGAAAAAGACAACTACTCCATTATGACAATACCAATTCGAGGACGACTGCTTCAGTTGGGCTATGTTACTCTCAGGAAGATACTCTGGATAGGACTCTGAGACTTAAATGCTAGATGGCAGAATCTACTACAGGCACTTGTCTTTAGCAGAGATGCTTTGTTTATGATTGTATTCATGCAAGTTCTTCCTTTATTATTTTTTAAAATTTGTCTAGGGATCATTTTGAACCCCAACCCCTTAAAAAGGCAGAAAATGAACCCCCAGCCTGATCTGATATATGCTTGCTCTTGCTGCAGCAACAGTATTGTAGAAAGGTGAAAGAGAGTGCATGCTCTGAGGTCACTCTACCCAGCGCATGCTTTTCCTCCAACATCAAGAGGAAGTGGGCAATGAGTGCGTTAAGGATGTTGCCATCTTCATAATGGCACCGGCAGGAATAATAAGGCAAGGTCTGGAAAGAGCAGCATTAATAATTGAGATGTGCTCCAGGCAGCCATCAGCCTGTCAGTGCCTTCGAGCACAATCTGTTATCAAGTACGTGGTGAGGCTGCGAATAGACACTGAGAAGGCACTTGGTGTCTGTGTGGCTGTGTTCACCATTTACATATGCTTGGAGGAGGCATGCATGAGTAAGAGTTGGTAATTACGGCCAGTGAAATTATAGAAGTCCATGTAGGTAGATTACTATGTAGCAAATACAATGCTGATGGTTCTTCTTTAAAAATATATTTTATTTTAATGTGTGTGTGTGTGAGAGAGAGACAGAGAGAGAGTGACAGAGAGAGAGACAGAGACAGAGAGACAGAGACAGAGACAGAGAGAGTCAGTCCAGAGCACTGCTCAGCTTTGGTTTATGGTGATGTTGGGAATTGAGCCTGGGACCTCAGAGCCTCAGGCATGAAAGTCTTTTTACATAACTATTAGGCTATCTCCTCAGCCCACTAATGATTCTTTCTTTTGTAGGCCAAGTCATATTTTGGAAGTTTGATGAAGGGTATAAAAATTTTGCATGGCAGGGTCTCTAAAGTTTGTGAGCTCCAAAGTAAGAATTTCACTTCTGTTGAGCTGGTTTATCTGCTCCCTTCTTTCATGAAGATCCTGTCACAGATGGGGGCTGCTTTTCACAGGGAGAAGTAAAACAAAGGTTGAATGAGAACTGCCTTCCCTCCTGGCATACAAAACACTTCTAAGCAGAAGTCTCTGCAATTTATTTTCTCTTCTTTTTCTCCCATTTTCCCTACCACAATTGAAATCTTGAAAAGGTAGGTGTTATGCTAATGAATTTAGGGCAGGGAAGGCATATATCTTCTGTCTATTCCCTATGTCCCAGGTAGCACTGAAAGTATTGTTATTATTTTCCAGGGTTCAGCTCTGACTTACGGTGATGCTGTGTGCTGAACCTCAGAGATCAGAGCCTCAGGCATGAAAGTAGTTTGCATAATCGTTATTCTATCTTTCCAGCCCTGTTTTTGCTTCTCATATATTTTGTGGGCTAGCATCTGTTTTTAAAGGATGCAGATAATCTCCAGCCTAAAACATTCCACTGGAGATCCAGGGCTGGGGCACAAGGAGTGGTCAGACAGAAAGGAGCAGCTGCCACACTTCTCTATAACACCATTCCCTCATGCATTGCTCAGAATCATTGGGGACCTCTGTTGGGCTCCTCAGGCCAGTCTTCAGACCAGTTTGACAGCAAACAAGAGTGGTTTCAGAGAAAAGCCTGGCTCCCTTGAATTCCCTGCATTCCTCAGATTTCTTCCTGCTCCCACCTGTCTCCAAGCCAGCCAACTGTGACAGTTTAATTGGTGGAGGAAAGACAGGTTTGTGTGTGTGTGTGTGTGTGTGTGTGTGTGTGTGTGTGTGTGTGTGCGCACATATGCACATGTGTGGAGGGTGGAGTGGGCAGCCAGTGGTGACCGGTCTTCTGGAAGAAGGAGGCTCCCCTGAGATGGGTGAGGAGAACTGTGACAAAAATGTCTGAGAGCCCCATGTACAGACAAAAGGTTACCCACCACTGCTTGATGAGAGTGCTAGCTAAAGAAGAAAGACTTGCAAGCTTACCCCCCCCCCCCTTTAAGCCGCTTGGGCCAGTATATCTGTCCATGTGTGGTGTTGGTGCTCTGTCCACCCAGAGTTTAGAGATTACCTCCCAGAAGCTATGGGCCAAGGGCAGCTTCTCTTTGAACAAAATTAACATCTTTACAGCAGAGTTAGGGAGAGGAAACTAGGCTGGCTAAAGGAGGAGAGTTTCTCTCATAGTTGGATGTGGGTCGTTGAATTCCATGCATGAATAGCAGAGAAGTAGGAAACACAAAGTCTGGGCTTGCAGATCTTCTTATGTCAGTGAGCTCAATATAATCACTACTGAAAACAACCAGACTGACCCACTGGCCTGGCGTCTGTGCACACCCAGGCTGAAGAACTTGTCAAATGAGCTTGTAGCTGTTTGTAGTGAAACTTGGCACAGGAGATAGGAAAGGGTCATCGATGTGGGTGAGCTGCCCTGGGCAAACCCTGTCTTTATTTTGGCCCCATTTGCTGTAATCTTCAGGTGACCAGGGCTCTTGCTGGACCTGTCCCCTTGTAGGTCCGAATGGGTAAACTTCCGGATGTCCTCGTCAAGTATGGTAAGAATATACATTTTACCTACTCCAGTTTAACATTCCTACTTTAAGGATTGATGAGGTGAGAATGAGAAAACACCAAGACTTCAAGCTGAGTATATAATGCAGAGTCAGGACATTGCCAGACCATGCTGTCCTCTTGCCCCTAAACAAATGAAGCAATCTTCATTTATCAGTGGTTTATAACTGTGCAATCAAATTAGCTTGTATTCTAGCTTACTGAAATGGCTAGTCTCTTGTATGAGGCTGAACCCTAATATATTTAGAGATACAAACTGGACCCCAGGGGGGAACATAACAGGCTGTGGATGATGCCCCCTAGCATTGTGCTTGCAAAGTAAAACTTCTAGATTTGCAACCTCTACTATGAGTCTATCTCTTAGCACCTAGGCCTGCAGTTTTGCTAAAGTGTGTGGGGGGTGTCCTTGTCCTGCTCTGTTGCATCATCAAGGTAGTTGAAAGAATATTTTACTGGAAATCTTTGCTGAACTCTATATCCTAGGGCATATTTTCTAACTTCTTAGGATCTCAGCTTTCCTAATTAAACTGTAGGAATAGAATTTCCTCTCTAGAATTTCCATCCTCTCACCCATAAGTACTTCACTGTAGTTAAAAACTGATACTCGAAAGGAAGGTAGACCTGGTTACAGATCATGGTGCAGTCACTTAAAAGCTGTGTGACCTTGGGAAGAAATTAACCTCTCTGAACTTCAGTTTTCAGAACTATAAATATAAGTAATTATAAATTTTGCTACTTAATGCTGACTGCCGGGATAGCCTGAGGGTACTTCTTCCCGAGCTAGTGCTCTCTGGGTTGGAGAGAACTCAACTGGAGCTGATCTAGGCTGCTGTGTGGGAGAGGGATCAGGAACTCGTGCTGCACCAACTTCCGCAGGAGATACACTCTGGAACTCTCGGAGCCGGAAAGCAATTTCCAAGTGTCTTTAATCAGAAGAGCAGCTGTTTTTATACTCTCCAAGTAGGGTGGAAACAGGATGTGATATAGAGAGGGTGGAGAGAAAAGTGACTGGTGAAAATCAGAGTGTGACAAAGAAGGGATCAGTGTGTGACAAGGAGGGGGTGGAGCAGGAGAGAATCCTATCATAGAACCACCAATGCCCTGGAGTTCTTTATGTAAAAGTGATTTATGTAAATAGACCAAAGCTTTGGATCAGTAAAATCCCTATATAGGCATATGGTTAAGCAGAAGCCAGGGGGAGATGGCAACTACCCAACATCTCCCCCTTTCTTTTTAACTTTTTGCCATAGTATCAGGAGTGCGGGGCACTTTGTGAGGCAGGGAGACTGATAAGAGGCACACCTTTTTTGGGGTTCTACTGTCCCTCCTTGCTCAACCTCTCCGTGGAGAGAGAGACTAACAGGATTGACACACCCCTCAGGCTCAAGCCCTTCCAAGCTCAACCATATCCTCACAATTCCCCAACATCTTCGTCTTACTTAATGGCCATATATAACTGGGTCAATGTCTGTAAAAGGCTTCATCTCTGTCAGGGGAATAGCAGTGTAGGGGTGAACGGAAACCTGTTGGGAAGAAAGCAGAATGATAGTGTGTAAGTGTCTTCAAAAATAACTAGCACAAGACAGGGAGGGATAAGTAAGAGTAGCAAGAGACAGAGTGAGCCTGATGGGTGGAGGAGTGGGGGCCTGATAAGCCGAGGGGCTAGAGGGGTGATCTGGCATTGCAAAATCCCGAGTCAGCTGGCGGTAAGTTCTATGAACTGCTACAGTCATTCTTCAAGAAGTCCAGCAGTATAAAAGGAGTGTCCAGCAAGTTCTATAGAAGCATCAGTCCAATGTCAACGGCCAGGAAATAAATGCCACACGTCTATCTTGATGGAGGAGGACGGCCACCGGAACTTTTCTTCTCTGTAGAGAGTGACCTGGAACCGCCAAAACATGATGGGCGAAACAGAAGCAGGAAGAGCAGACACCGATGGTTGAGAGAAAGGCAGTAGGAAAGTCTTGTCCTTCGGAGTCTGTGAATCAGGTTCTCCAGATCGTGTCAGGTCACATCATGGGTTTCTGGGGATGGCTGTAATTGTGGGTGATGTCAGAGGTCAGGGGTCCAAGATGGATTTTTGGGGATTCTATATGAGCAGATGCTTCTTTATGTGAAGGCTTGTCATAGCTGTAGTCAATTACTTATGAAAAAACTTTGTAACAAATTAGAAGTTTACTACAATTGATAACTCAATGATTATAACTGGTTTAGGTATCTTTATAATTTTGTGTAAAGGTCATCTTACGTGACCTCATGTAGCAGTCTTTATATAGCAAAGTTTTCATACCGAGTTTAAGTTACATATATTGATTCTTGACTATTTTTACATTGGGTTTTTAAGCAAACTCAGGTTACTAGAGTTAACACATTTTAGTGACAATTTTTTTTTTTTTTGGTACATTTACAATATCAGATTGATGCCAAATTTGTTGTGGATTAATTTCCACAAGATAGCTTACAGGACATTTTTGGGGGCCCTCCAAAAATGTCCTGTATAGAGAATCTGTATTTTAACTTAGGAGATGATGAATTGTCACATTGAATATTTAGAGTTTTACCTTAAACACTCAGTTACTTAAATGAATTGATTTTACCTCTTCTCGTAAAAATGTAACTTCGAAGTTACAATTTAACTGTTAAGTTAATGTTTACCAAACTTGAAACACGCATATTAAACATATAGTTTATAACACACAGGAGGAGAAAAACTTGTAAATAAGATATATCATTTCAAATGTGAATTTAGAACTACTGTCATAGTTGAACCATCTTTACTCACACAGTTTAAGACTAAACATTTCATATTGGTATCAAGACTTAAAAAAGAAATCAAAAGGGGGAATGAACAATTTTTGGACTGTTTCTGGATGTCTCCAGAAACCATGGCTGCGTCCAGCCGTTTGATATAAAGTCAGTTAACTTTCAGAGTACTCTGAGCACAATGGGTCATACAAAAATTTTGGTCACTCAATTTTTTTTTTTTTTCACTCACTCACTCACTCACTCACTCACTCACTCACAAAACACAACTGGCCAGTCATAGCATAAGACATTCATTCGGGGGGGGGGAGGAAGTTCTGTGAATCAGATTTTTTTTTTATTCTGCCATGCTGTATTATGGATCCTGGGGTGCATCCTGTAACCAGTCCTCTTGCAGCCAGTCTTCTTGCAGTGTTTCTTGTTCTTCAGGGATATCAGCGCCATCATGTGGGTATTGCCGGACATGGCGGGCAGGAACCCAAACAGGCTTGGAGTAATTTTGTGGAAAAATACATGCGAAACCCCTCCCCATAGTCAACAGGGGGTCTGGTCCTTTCCAAATTTTATCAAGTGGGTCTTTCCATTTGACTTTAATAGCTGGGAGGGTGGGTGGTGTTTGCCAATGAAGAATTATAGGAGGTTGGTCGGAGTTTTTGTAAATATTAAAGAGATTTAATGTAGTTAAGGCTCTTGCCAGCTGGATATTAGGGGGGTACATTTCCCCTTTTTCTTTATTTAATTGAGCCTTAAGAGTTTGATAGGGCTGACAACAGCAAATTAAGCACTAAACATAGCCCTTAAGTAAGTGACATTTTCTAAATCTAATGATGGTACAAATGTGGGATTATTTGCAGTATGAATTTAGACATCACTAACTTTGTATCAGTAGTTTTCATTTTATTTATTTCTTTAGCCGCCAGGGTTATTGCTGGGGCTCCAGTGCCAGCTCCTGATGCCATTTTTTTTTAATCTTTCTTTCTCTCAATGTATTCTGTAGAATTCAGAGAGAAATTGAGATGGGAGGAGAAGATAGAGGGAGAAAGAGAATGAGAGACATCTGTAGACCTGCTTTACTGCTTGTAAAGTGTCCATGCTGCAGGTGGGAGTGGGGGCTTAAACCCAGATCCTTGCACAGATCCTGTCACATAGTAGTATGTGTGCTTAACCTGGTCCATCACCATCCAGCCCCAATAGTTTTTCCTTTTATTAAACTTATATTTTAGCTCTTGTTTAGAAACGTAGTGAGGATTTAGTAATCAACTCAATAAATATGTATTGAGTGACTATTATGTGCCTGACACTATTTTAAGTCCTAGTTGTAGTTTCAGGAGACAGTCAATTAGCATGTTGCCAAATAAATAACATCATTTCAGATGATGAGTAATAGGAAGAACATAAAACTTAAAGTGGAGGGGTGGAGGAGATAGCATACTTATTATGCACATGAACTCTCATGCCTGAGGCTCTGAGATCAGAGGTTCAATCCTCAGTACCACTATAAACCATAGTTGAGTAGTGCTCTGGTACCTCTTCCCCCCATACCCACACCCCCCAAAAAAACATAGTGGTAAGAATCATTTTATGATATTTTTTTTGAGGAGTCTTCTTCACAGTGTAGTGAAGGCAATTTGACCCCCTTTCAGAATGTTTATGAATAATACTAAAACAATGGATGGTAAGTAACTCAATTATATTAACAATAACCCTTGAGGAAAAAAAATTACTTAAGAGTTGGAGAAGTATGGTATATTTCTTGCTTCCCAGGTTTAAGTCCTAATACCACACCGGAGTGCCGTGACACTGGATGGACATTTAGTGCTGTGCTATTTTTATTTATTTTTTTTATTTATGTCAGTTTCTTACTCTCTGAATAAAAAAGTTGGCCCAGGAATGGTGAAAGCAAATATGCTCAAGGCCCCGGATCTGAAACAAATCGACAAATTAGCAAATATTCCCCTTAAAAAAAAAAGAGATAAAACGATCCAAAAAAAAAAAAAAAGCTATTCCCAAGGAAAATGAAAATACATGTGCACGTGGGACCAGAAGATTAATCCCTTGGTAAAATGTGCACACTTTGTTATGCACAAGGCCTTGAATTTGAGTGCCTGGCCAGCATGTGGGAGCACCAAGCAAAGGTGAAGATATGCTATGTTTTTTGCTTTTTCTCCTTCTTCTCACAGTTTCTGTCTCCCTTTCCCCTTTCACTTTGTATCTTGGGGAAAAAAATCCACCAGATGTGGTGAAATCATGCAGGCATGAGGCCTCAGTGAGTTCCTGGTGGTAATAAATAAATAAATAATATTTTTAAAAGAAATTAAGTGTCTGTACAAAACTTGAACCCAAAGGTGTATAACTGAATGTTCAAACATCTTTATACTATCAAAAAACGAAAACAGCAATCCCTATCAGTGGACAGCTGGACTAAGAAAATGTGGTATAGCCACTGATGCCACCACAGCATGGATGAATCTTGAAAGCATTAGTGTACGTGACATAGCCAGTTACAAAGGGCCACGTGTTATATGCTCAATTTAAACAAAATGCTCAGAATAAGCAAATAAATCAAGACAGAGAATATATCTGTGATTGACTAGAACTTACATATCCTGGAGGGAGGGAGGAGATGAGAACCAAGGATCATTCTGGCACATGGGATTCCAAGGTTCAAGTTCAGGACCTGATACTCCCAAGTCTAATCCACCAGCCGCTGTGTCACCTCCTGGGCCACAGGACTGGAGACTTATGGCTAAAGGGTTTTTCTTCTGAGTTGATATGATACTGTTTTAAAATTGATTATAGTAGTTAAAACACAAATATAAATATATGAAAAACACTGAATTGTATATATGTTTTCATTTTTAAATGATCTTTATTTATTTGTTGGATAGAGACAGCCAGAAATTGAGAGGAAGTGGGAAATAGAGAGGGCCAGAGATGGAGAGACACCTGCAGCACTGCTTCACCACTTGTGTAGCTTTTCCCTATTGGTGGGGACCGGGAGCTTGAACCCTCATCCTTGCACATTGTAACATGTGCACTCAACCAGGTGAATTATAACTCAATAAACCTGACACCAAAAGAATGTAATTCTGAATATGGTATGGAAAATAGAGTATAAGACACAAAAGTGAAAGTAAGCAGAATATTTAGAAGACAATTTCATTCGTCCTATTTTTTAAAAACCTTTATTTTATTTTAATGAGAGCGAGAGAGATGTAGAGAGAAAGATACAGAGAAGGAGAGACGAAAGCATTCTTCAGCTCTGGCTCGTGGTGTTGCTGGGGATTGAATGAACCTGGGACTTCAGTGCCTCAGTCATGAGAATCTTTTATATAACCATTATGCTGTCTCCACATCATCATTTGTCCTATTTTTGAGGATGCTGTCCTACACTAGAATAAAGGCAATAGCAGTAGGGATTACATGCTGAAGGGATCGCAAGAACATGCTTAGTTGCAAATAAAAAGTCATTCCGGCTAAGTTCTAAGTTGTTGGCATTGCTAGTGTGTATTTTGCGTCTGGAAGTCCTGAGTTCCAGTTACTGTCTAGATGTGCTGAGCATGTAAATGGCTGACTGGAACACTGGAGAGTTAGGTGGCAGTGTGTTAGCATCATCAGTTTCATTGTACTTTCTAACAGGGAAAACACTCATTATGCACAGGGCTATGCATACACACTCACGTATCTTCACACAAATTCTCATGTAACCAAAGTAAAAAAAAAAAAAAGCCACACATTTCAGATAGCCAAACCAAGGGAGGAAGAAACAATGCCTAGCCTCAGAAATAGACCTACCCTATGACCGTGCAATTCTTCTCCTGGGGATATATCTTAAGGAGCGAAACATACCCATCCAAAAAGATTTGTGTATACCTATGTTCATAGTATCTCAATTTGTAATAGCCAAAACCTGGAAGCAACCCAGGTGTCCAACAACAGATGAGTGGCTGAGCAAGTTGTGGTGTATATATACATAATGAAATACTACTCAGCTATTAAAAATAGTGATTTCACCTTCTTCAACCCATCTTGGATGGAGCTTAAAGAAATCATGCTAAGTGAGATAAGTAAGAAACAGAAGGATGAATATGGGATGATCTCACTTATAGACAGCAGTTCAAAAACAAGATCAGAAGGGAAAACACTAGGTAGAACTTGGGCTGGAGTTAGTGTATTGGGGTTGAGGGGAGAAAGTTCAGGTCCTGAAACATGATGGCTGAGGAGGACCTAGTGGGGGTTGTGTTGTTATGTGGAAAACTGGAAAATGTTATGCCATGTACAAACTATTATATTTACTGTTGACTGTAAGCCATTCATTCTTCCAACCATTAATTCTTCAATAAATAAATAAATAAAAGAATGCCTAACCTCATGACTTCTCATATCAATGCTGAATTTCTTCAGTGGAAGCATATCAATGATTACAGTACATGGCAGGGGCTAGGCGGTGGTGCACCTGGTTAAACATACACACTACAGTACATGGCAAAGGACCTGTTCAAAACTGTATGTATCTGGGAAGCCACGTATACATGTTGGGAGTTGAGCAAAAACGTTTGTTACCATGTATCAGGGTCTGGATTCCAGTCTGTGCTCTACATCTGCAGTGGCAGAAGCTTCATAAGCAATGAAGTAGTACTGCAGGTGTCTATCTGCTTGCCTGCCTGCCTGCCTGTCTCTGTCTGCCTGTCTATCTATCTTTCTATGAATCTATTTATTTTTTATATTTATTTATTTATTCCCCTTGTTTTATTGTTGTAGTTATTATTACTGTTGTTGATGTTATTGAATAGGACAGAGAGAAATGGAGAGAGAAGGGGAATACAGAGAGGGGGAAGAGAAAGATAGACACCTGCAGACCTGCTTTACTGCTTGTGAAGCGACCCACCTGCAGGTGAGGAGCCAGGGGCTTAAACCGGGATCCTTACACCGGTCCTTATGCTTTGTGCCACCTGCGCTTAACCCGCTGTGCTACTGCCTAACTCCCTCAAGCTATCTACATCTTCTTTTCTTCTCTAAGTTATCTTTATCCTATCAAATAAAAGAAAGAAGAAAAAAAATGAAAAAAATATTTTGGTGGCACTGAACCCCAGTGATAACCCTGTTGGCAATTCAGGAAGAAAAATAATTTATGTATCTCAACCATGTTCCTCAAGTATAATTTTCCCGAGTCACATGTGTGAATAGTAAGGGAGAGGAAGAAGCCATTTTAGAACCTTAGAGGATCTTGATAAGGACAGAAAAATAGTGGATAATATAAAGATAATTTCTCCAGTCACTTGTTTCCACCTGAAGCCTATACAGAGTAAACTGTCAGTCCAGGCATGTTAAAAAAAAATCTAAGTTATTTAGGGTCCTTCTCTAGAGACAGTATGGCTTCAGTAATGAACGAGTTCTGGAAATTAAAGAAGTAATCAAATTGTTAATTGAGGTTATCCGCTTCACCTCAAGCAGAAACAAATGAAAGAGACTTCCTGAACATATAAATCACTCTGCTGAGAGGAAACCAGGTTTTCCATCCATGATGATGAGTTCTTCACAACTTGGCTTTTATTCATGTAGAGCTAGAAGGCCCTTTTCCCTGGGGTTGAGGTGGAGAAAATCTTCACAGGAACCTTAGCCTTGTCCCAGAGAGACAGGAATTATGATGCACACAGTTAAGATGGAGGAAAATATATTTACATTAATATTTTTAATTTTTTCCTTTTGTTGCCCTTGTTTATTATTATTATTGTTGTTGTTGTTATTGCTATTGTTGTTGGATAGGACAGAGAGAAATTGAGAGAGGAGGGGAAGACAGAGAGGGGGAGAGAAAGATAGACACCTGCAGACCTGCTTCACTGCCTGTGAAATGAACCCCCTGCAGGTGGGGAACCAGGGATCCTTATGATCCTCAAATTGGGATTCTTATGCCGACCCTTGCTCTTACCACCCTAAAGAAGTCAGTTTCTATCTTCCCTGTCCTTGGAAACTACTGATCTCTTTCTTGTCTCTATGGATTTACTTTTCCAGAAATTTCGTATCATACATTGATGACATTTTGTGTTTGACTTCTTTCTCTGAATATTATATTTTCAAGGTTCACTCATGTAACGTGTCAGTACACTATCCTTCTATTTTGTGCTGTCAGATTTCTTTTTCTTTGATAGTACTTCATGCCTGTACAATTTCACCTTTTTAGATAGTTTTTGAGAGCAGAGAGATAAGACATACCCCAACACTGTTCCACCACTTGTGAAGCTTCTGCTTTGCACAGTGCTCTCATGGGGTGACCTGGGACTTGGACACCCATGAAGTGTGGACTGTACTGGGTGAACTATTTTCCTATCCCTGCTATTCCTTTTTATGGCTCTTCTATGAATAATTGCATTTTGTTTATCCTCCAGTTCTTCTCTATTGAATAGTGGAATCCTGGGCTCATCTGATAACTTGATGTTTTTTCTTTTTGAGGGCTTATCAAATAGTTTCCCACAGTATTTCTTTCATATTTAGTACCAATAATGTATGAAAACTGCTATTTGCCTACATTTTGGACAATTCTTACTATGTGAGTTTAGCCTAGTGCACTACCATCTAGCCCCCCTACATTCTGGGCAGTTCTTGGTTTTTTTTTTTTTTTTTTTTTCTTTTCTTTCCATTTTTTAAAAAAAACTTGTAGCCACTACTCCTTGCTTGTTATTTCTGGAGTGAAAGCAAGCAACATAGGGTCCATCTTTGAGTCCCCTCCCTGGTTCATCCCAGGGGATTGTCCCACCTGCAGTGATGGATTTAGGAGAAGCATTTGGGGGCAATGTGGAAAGAACATGGAATTTATTCTCCACAGTTTTGTTCAAATTCTGCCTGTGTAACCTTGGACAGGTATCATTTCTCTCAGTGTAGGTTATTTCATCTATATAGTGGCT
This sequence comes from Erinaceus europaeus, assembly GCF_950295315.1. Taxonomy (NCBI): domain Eukaryota; kingdom Metazoa; phylum Chordata; class Mammalia; order Eulipotyphla; family Erinaceidae; genus Erinaceus; species Erinaceus europaeus. Next base: position 27,703,401 of record NC_080162.1, read on the forward strand.
GTGGTATTGCTGACCTTAACATTGAGGTGAAGATGTGAGAAACTTTCTGTTTCATGCCTGACAGAGAGTAAATATTGAATAAATGCTCTTCATTTCCGTTGATAAATATCCACTAGATAAAGAAATGGATTTTTAAGATACTTATTTTAAACTCCTTTGAATTCCCCTTCACACTTTTAGTGTGAGACATTATAGAATTTTTTTTCATGGTAATGAGTTTCCTGCCAAATCACATTTGATTAAATTAATGCTGAAATTTTAATGCATTCACTCTCTTTGTGTAAGCTGGTTGATGGGGAGTAAGTGATATGATCTACATGGTAAAAAATCAGGACGCTAAACTGGACTCTTATCTTGAGAGGCCTCAGGTGAAATGATTCACGTTTGTTTATTTTCCAAGATGTGTGTGTTTTAGGGTGGACTTGGCGTAGCAGCTGATCTTCATTCATGCCCTTTCTAGGACATAGCCACTTTATTCACTCTAAAAAACAAACAAATAAACAAAATAAAATAAAAAAAACTGAACTGTTGAGCACACATTGCTTCTTTTTTGTTCCCAAAATTCTGAGTCATCACACAGTGCACTGAGGGCCACTCTACACTTGGGTTTTGGTTTCTATGGCACTGACAGTATTCAGCTGGAGCTTAGTGGGGTGGGGAGGGGGCGGTACTGCGTGACTACAGATGGTCCAAATGGGGATTTCTAGTCACTTAGAAGTGTCTGAATAATAGTAGAGAATGAGAAAAGCAGTGAGAGCTTAGACCCAGGTGCTCAGAGCACGAACAATCAAGGAGTTCCTTGGATAACTGGATAATCTTGCTGCCTTTCAATAGATATTCTTTACATGGTTATTAAATATTGATTTTTGTGAAACAGCCAAGCTTTATGGGGGGGAGAGAAAGAATTGAAAAAAAAAGTAATACAGAGGTGTCTCAGAGACCCTGGCTAGCCAATTGAACACTTTAGAGCCCCTCTAGTTAGTCATTTATTTGTTTACTTAATCTTATTAGGTCTTTATGCGTGTACTGGTTTAGTTTTTCATTCTCTCTATTCTAGAGAGAAAGAGTTAAGAGAGAGAAACAGAAAGAGAAAGGGATAACCACAGTACTCTCCCACCATCTACAGAACTTTTCAGGTGGTGCCATGGTCTTCTGATGCAGTGCCAGTGTTCAAGCCCAGGACATTATGCTAGGTAGGACATACATAGACCCTACAGGGTAAACTGTCTCCCAGTGTTGACCCTTGGTTTTTCTAATTTCTTTTTGTAGAACCTTACTACCTAAACATGACCTGTCAGTAAGTGTAGTCAGTAGTCAGTAAGTGCTTTCTATAAATTCTCATTTTTCTACATCTTATTGTTTTTCCAGTGATTTTTTTTTTGGCTAATAGATTGACTCCAAGAAACTCACCTGTTGACCCATATTCTAGTTATCTCTGGCTGAGAGTTTTCAAGATCACTACAAGTAACTGTTTACTTTGTCATAGGCATTGTACTAAGCCCTTTGTAATTAATTCCTGTCTCATCCTTTGTTGGGTAGTTGCCATCTCCCCCTGGCTTCTTCTTATCCATATGCCTATATAGGGATTTACTGATCCAAAGGTTTGGTCTATTTACATAAATCACTTTTACATAAAGCACTCCAGGGCATTGGTGGTTCAGTTATAGGATTCTCGCCTGTTCCGCCCCCTCCTTGTCACACTCTGATTTTCACCAGTCACTTTTCTCTCCACCCTCTCTATATCACATCCTGTTTCCACCCTACTTGGAGAGTATAAAAACAGCTGCTCTTCTGATTAAAGACACTTGGAAATTGCTTTCCGGCTCCGAGAGTTCCAGAGTGTATCTCCTGCGGAAGTTGGTGCAGCACGCGTTCCTGATCCCTCTCCCACACAGCAGCCTAGATCAGCTCCAGTTGAGTTCTCTCCAACCCAGAGAGCACTAGCTCGGGAAGAAGTACCCTCAGGCTATCCCGGCAATCCTTACAACAGATTATTATTATTATCATTACAACAACAAAAACTACTACTACTGCTTCTATTACTACTATTACTACCACTACCACTGCCACTACTACTATTACTACTACTATTTGCCATGAAGGGATTTTTTTAAAAATTTCTTTATTGGGTAATTAATGTTTTGCATTCAACAGTAAATACAATAGTTTGTGCATGCATAACATTTCTCAGTTTTTCCATATAACAATACAACCCCGAGAATTTTTTTTAAATTTATTTAAAAAAGGAGACATTAACAAAACCATTGGATAAGAGGGGTACAACACACAATTCTCACCACCCAATTTCCATATCCCATCCCCTCCCTTGATAGCTTTCCTGGTCTTTATCCCTTTGGGAGTATGGATCCAAGGTCATTGTGGGGTGCAGAAGGTAGAAGGTCTGGCTTCTGTAGTTGCTTCCCTGCTGAACATGGGCATTGACTGGTCGATTCATACTCCCAGCCTGCCTCTCTCTTTCCCTAAAAGGGCGTGGCTCTGGGGAAGTAGAGCTCCAGGACACAATGGTGAGGTCCTCTGTCCAGGGAAGTCTGGTCGGCATCATGCTGGCAACTGGAACCTGGTGGCAGATTTAGTGGATTCCCAGTTGCAAGCTGCTGCCTCTTGGAGCTCACAGCAGCTGTGGTTCCAAAGTTGCTATCTTGGCTCCGCCCTTGCCATGAAGATTTTAATTCAGTTTTATGATTAATTCCTTTGTTCCCAGTGACATTTTTAGATGAACAGTGAAAGGTAGAGCAAGATGGAGAGACACCACACCACTGAATCACCATTCCTGAAGTTCCCCTTTCATGGAGCTTCTACATACTGACTGAGGACCAAACCTCAGTCCTTGCACATAGTAAAGCATATGTTCTGCAGGGCCAATTACCTCCTTACAACAGTGTCTGTAGTAGCTGTTAGTATTATTCCTGTTGTTAATCTGAGGAAACCAAGGCACAGAGTGTGGTCTAATGCCAGTGATAGCTAGGATGTGGGAGAAGGAATATTTGAATCCAGACGATTGACTTTACTCTCTACATTTTCTCTTATCAAGATTTCCATCTCCTTATTATGTCTGCAAAATGAAAGCAGTTTGGGGATAATATACTGACTCTGGTAATTTATTTCAAAAATCAAAATAGTTAAGATCATGAAGTATACATATCCATAATATAAACCCTCCTGAGAACTGGTGGGAACTATCCAGTCTATGCAACTGGTTATTTTTAATTTGGTTCCCTGGAAATATAGCATGCATATTTGTAATCTGCAGTTGTTGATACCTTCCATGTCACTGATACCAAAGCTTTAAAATGACGGAGCTCTGCTGTTCACAGGCAGAAGTCATCTTTCAAAATCTGTGAGCCTCAGAATCCAAGCCTGGGGTTAATTAGACTCTCACTAAGGAAAGTGATTGATCACTTTTACTATTTGTAACAAATAGCAAAAAAGAAAAAAATAGAGAAAGTGAGAGAGATCTATCTAGGAACATATCATTGAAATGTTCTCCTCTTCTGCTATTCTCCACAAACCCCAGATTGCTTGGTATTTTCACTGTTTCCAGGGTGATGATGTCAGTGGAGATGGCACACACAGAGTAATTATCTAATACACTGCAAACCCCATGCTGTGGTTTGTCAAAGAAAATTCTGTCTTAGGCAAAGGGGAGACATATCATATCTTAAAAGAAGAGAAAAAAAAAAAGCTTTCCCTTAATTGCAACCAAAGAAGAATTTGGCCTTTTAAGATGAGGTGGAAGTACAAAAACAAACAAAACAAACAAAAAACAACTTATTTTGTAATGAGAGAGGTAAACATTTGTCTTGAAATACTGAAATTATTCTTTTAGATGTTGGATGATAAATTAAGACCATGAAGAAAGTCTCCATTTAGAAGTTCAGGAGTATTCATCCCTCCTACTTTCCGCTTTGTCTGAAGTTCCTCTTTACGGGGTGAACAGGTTTCCCAGAGCTGATATGATTTATTCCACTTCTCTCCTGAAAGCATCAAGTCCTGGGCTGGGCAAAGGAAAGATAAATGACTCCCAGTGGCCATGTTGTAGATTACTTAGTGCCAGTTGTCAGTTCTTTTCTCCCTGAGAAGGGTTTGAAATGAGATTGTTTTCGACAGACTGTCTATGATAAATGATTTTCCTAGTAAGAAATTGCTTTCAGTGCTAAAACCTCACCAAATCACCCTGACAGATGTTTGTGACTGCATGAGACTTTACCTTTGTTGACTCCTGCTTGGAGTGGTGGGCAACTGGGGTTGTAAGTTAGGATGGTCAAATAGGCTGTTTCCTGGGTGGAGATAAAGAGGGACAGGGGTCTTTGTTTCTTGGCTTTTCATTTCATCAATTCCTGTTGGCTTTTGCTAAAACACACACACACACACACACACACACACACACACACACACACACACACACACACCCCTTTAGCTGGTCCTGAAGATTCAGAATATTCCAGATCCAAGTGAAAAAGTAGCGAGGGTGAAGGGAAGTATATACCAGTTAGTTCTGGCTTGTTAGGTTGCTTTCATGTGGTAGGAGTGAGGCAACTAGTGTCAGTTATAAATAGAGCAGTGCTTTTGCAGGGGCAAAAGCCCTCTAGGCAGTGTTCTCAACCTCTCATCAGTCAATGACTCTTCTTGAAAAATTATAAAAGTACCCCGCTCTCCAAGCTCAAGGACTGGTGTAAGGATCCTGGTTCAAGTCTCAGGCTCCCCACCTGTGAGAAGGTTGCTTCACAAGTCATGAAGCAGGTCTGCACATGTCTGTCTTTCTCTCCTCCTTTTTTTCTTCCCCTCCTCTTTAGACTTCTCTCTGTCCTATCCAACAACAACAACACCAGCAATAACAAAAATAGCAATAAAAGCAACAATAACAATAATGACAACAAGGGCAACAAAAATGGGAAAAAATGACTTCCAGGAGCAGTGGATTTGTAGTGCAGGCAATGAGCCCCAGTGATAACCCTGGAGGCAAAACAAGCTAACCAACAACAACAACAACAACAAAATCTGCTCTCCTTTAATATTATTTAGTATTTCAAAAGGAACAGAAACACATATGTACAATCACAAAGGACTAGTAGAACATGCCTTTTCTAGAATGCCTTCATACCCAAGTTTTCAGGATATCAGGGATATTCGGCATGACAAACTGTTCTTCTTTGTGTCAACATCCATTCTCATTTGTCTGTCATTACCCCCACCTGCCTGGTGAGCCTACTTACAATCAGCTAGTAGATGGGGACGGTTAGCCTGTTATAACACACAGCTTGCATGCCCGAGACCCTATATACTGCAGGGAAGGACTCATGGAGGCAGCCATTACCTGACAGTCAGTAGGCCATAACTCCATATTGGGTTGACATCATTCATTCATCCTCCAAACATTGTGCTGTGTGTTAGATGCAGAGGAAACAGGAAAAAAAGTTTTCTTGCCTTCGAGGGGTATACAACTCCCACAGAATCTGGCAAGTGGTAGTAGTGACAACAACGATAATTCTTTTTATTTCTTTACTGGGGAATTAAGGTTTTACAGTTGACAGTAAATACAGTAGTCTGTACATGCATAACATTTCCCAGTTTTCCACATAACAATACAATCCCCACTAGGTCCTCTGCCATCATGCTCCAGGACCTGAACCAACCACACACCCACCCACCCCAGAGTCTTTTACATTGGTGCAATACACTAACTGCAGTCCAAGTTCTGCTTAATATTTTCTTTTCTGAACTTGTTTTTCAACTTCTGCCTATGAGTGAGATCATCCCACACTCATTCTTATGTTTCTGACTTGTCTCACTTAACATGATTTCTTCAAGCTCCATCCAAGATGGGCTAAAATGGTGAAGTCACCATTTTTAATAGCTGAGTAGTATTTCACTATGTACTTACACACCACAACTTGCTCAGCCATTCATCTGCTGTTGGACACCTGGGTGGCTTCCAGGTTTTGGCTATTACAAACTGTGTTGCTATGAACATGGGCATATACAAATCTTTCTGTGTGGGTGTGTTGGATTCCTTAGGTTGTATCCTCAGGAGAGGAATTGTAGGACCATAGGGTAGGTCTATTTCTAGCCTTCTGAGAGTTCTCCAGACTGCTCTCCTCAGGGGTTGGACCAATTTACATTCCCACCAGCAGTGCAGGAGGGTTCCTTTGAACCTCTCCACCATTTGTTGCTACTACCTTTTCTGATGTATGACATTCTCATAGGAGTGAAGTGGTACCTCATTATTGTCTTTATTTGCATTTTTATGACAATCAATGACTTGGAGCATGTTTTTCATATGTTTGTTGTCCTTTTGCATCTCTTTTATGGTGAATATGCTGTTCATGTCCTTTCCCCAGTTTTGGGTGGGGTCATTTGTTTTCTTGTTGTTGAGTTTGGCAAGCTCTTTATATATTCTGGTCATTAGCCTCTTTTCTGATGTATGGCATGTCGAGATCTTCTCCCATTCTGTGAGGGGGCTTTTTGTTTGGGTAGTGGTTTCTTTTGCTGTACAGAAGCTTTTTAATTTGATATAGTCCCACTGATTTGTTTTTGTTTTAGTCTTCTTTGTAATTGGGTTTGTTTCATTGAAGATGTCTTTAAAATTTAGATGGAAAAGAGTTCTGCCAATATTTTCCTCCAAGTATTTGATAGCTACTGGTCTAACACCCAAGTTCTCAATCCCCTTGCAATTTACTTTTGTATTTGGTGAAATATAGTGGTTCAGCTTCATTCTTCTTCATGTTTCAACCTATTTTTCTCCAATACCATTTGTTGAAGAGACTCCTTTTACCCTATTTAATAGTCTGGGCAACTTTGTCAAAGGTTAGATGTCCATAAGTGTAGGATGATAATTATATATTGAGTGGCTACTATTACTTGTTCTCTAGACATTTCCTTTTTATTAACTAAAGCCAAGTTTTACCAGCATCATCATCCTAATTTTGGAGTTGAGGAGACTGGAGTACAGGGATGCTAAAGAATTCCCCCATAGCCACATAATTAATGAGCTACCATAATATGATCTGAATTCCAAGAATGCCAGCACCAGAGGCTGATGGTCTGATGTGGTACTAAAGTGAAAGTGGACCTAGAGCTGGGTGGACGTAGGGGAAAGGAACAGTCAGCATCTTGGTAGGATAAGGAAATTTGGCCAGCGATGCTTGAGTTGTGTCTTGCTTTTTTCCCAAGGCATCCTGTCTTCAGTGTTGAGGAGAAGTAGCCGTGTCTTCCAGATTTCTAGGTACATCACCTGGTCTTTAAATGTGAGGACTGTTCTGCAACCTTTTATTGTGTGAGGATCTTGGTAAAGAAGGAAAGTTCATTACTGTTCACTCTTTGAATTGAGGGAACAGGAGCTGAACACAAAAAAAGAGGTGTGCTTATCTACATGTTCAGCTCTATCTTCCCAACATAGCTTTGAAAGTGGTGGCTGTGTTGATTTGACAGCCTGTTAGAAACCAACCATTCAGTAATAATACATCTTACCTCCTAATATGAAACTATGAGTCATGAGCTTAGGCCATGCCTTATTGGCTAGGGCAGAAATTGACTAGTTTGGGAGCAGATGCCTCTAAAGCTAATTAGATCAGCTGAACCCCCAGTGTGTCTGGGTCCATGAAATTGACATCCAAGATATATAGAAACTGTAGCAAAAGAAGAGATGAAAACAAAGAATAAGATGCATTAAAATATCATTTTTTGGTGGGGGGGTGTCTGATTTCAGCAGCATGCTTATAACAGATGCATGGCTGGGAAATGATACCAAACCTTTCTGTAGCCACCAGGTTTATGCTGGGAGAGGCATAGTCAGCTTGCTCAAGGATGCCTCAAGTCTGTAATTTCACCAATGTCAGCTAGGTAGATATTCTAAGAAATGGGGACTCCTACACAGTTGCTGTCCTAAATCTCTGGCTCATTGTGCTATTTGGTTCTGCAAGTGAGCCAGCACCACTGAGACTTCCCACCTAACTATTTCTTCCATGACCTGTACCAAAGGGCCTCACCCTCACTTAGACTGTTCTATCTGAGACTAAAGAAGCCCTCTTCTATTAACAGTTTACCCTCCAGCCCTCCCTCTCTGGGCTGTGTGGTGGCTTACCTGATAGAGCACTCTTTACAAGTCTACCCTCTACCCCAAAACTGAAGGAAGAAAGGAGGCATGACTGTTAAAGAGTTAGGAGAAGTGGCAAACACCCACATTTCCACATTTGAGCAAATGGACTTATGGCCTAGTGAGCTTCATTAACCCTGTCAGCCTGTTGGAGCATTTGGCCTGACTCTCCTGTCCTCTGGGTTTCCTGTCTCCATGTCTTCTTATCCAGTCAAGAGGGCATCCTGTGACACTGCCACTGCTAGCTTGATTCATCCTAGTGTGTTCCAGTTCTCATAATTTTTTAAAAATTTATTTTGGAAAGAGACTGCACCTCTAGCTGGGAAACAAAGATGATAATAAAGCCTCTAATGATGGCAATATGGATGGGCAGAGCACTCCAAGATGAACAAGTGACTCTGTTAATGTCATTTAAGAATCCAGTGCCATTCCTGTTACATTTCAGTCTGATGAGAAAAAGTGACCACTATACATGGATTCCAAATTATAATTTTAAAAAAATTTATAGGACAGAGAGAAATTAAGAGGGGAAGGAGAGATAGAGAGGGAGAGAGAAAGAGAAAGAGAGACACCTGCAGACCTGCTTCACTACTTGTGAAGTGTTCCTCTGTCCCCCTTCCCCATTGGCAGATGGGAAGCAGGGGCTCAAACCCGGATCCTCACACATAGTAAGGTGAGCTCTCAACTTGGTGTGTCACCACCCATTATAATCCTTTCAAGCTAAAGAGAAACAACTTGATTATTTAAATGAAAATCTGCCCACAATCCAATTCATGACATACATCAAGTCAAATGTTTAGAAACTAGTACTCAGTTTCATTACCTGTTTTCAATTAATTAAGGTACAAGTTTGCTTTTCTTCTTCTAGACAGGGGAACTTTGTCTTAGGAAGCAGAAATGCATATGGTGGGTCCTTTTGTACTCAGTTTTCTCTTGGTTGTCTCTCCCTGGAATCTGGTATATGTCCAATAAAACCAGAGTTGGCTAATTAGGAACATCGTGGAATCAATCACTGATGCTGTCCTGGAAGCCTTGGAAGTAGAAGGATCTAGAATCATCATACTGGACTTTACTCCAGAAATAGTCAGGCTGTAGTTAAGATAGAGAAGATGTGAATTTTACAGCAGACACCCTCATGTCTTGCTGTTCAACTTCCTTCTGGCCACTTCATTGTAACACTGTGGTGCAAGTTCACACTTGACCTGACTGAAATATTCAGACCTTATTTGCTATATAATGTTAAAGGGAGAGGGCAGTGAGTGGAATGAAGGTTAATTTTCATTGAGGTTGGGCATTTTACTGTACTTTCCATAAACAGAATTGAAATCTAAATTATGGAAAAACAATAGTGTACTTATTATTGGATTATTTTGGATTTTCCAGTGACCATACCAATCTGATTATCTTTGCAGATGAGTGATCTTCATCTCTCACAAATTCTGAGTCTCCCCAAAACAGGAGAGCAAGACCACTGCTAAAGAGCATAGCTCTACCTTTTTCCCTCTCTTGTGTATGAAAGTACACATGCTTTTGTGCCTTATTTTGTATAAACTTCTATCATCCTGTAATGTAGTCAGCATTGTGACCGTACTTTGACAAATGATGAAAGGGAGGCTTGGGGAAGTTAAGACAATTGTCTAAATTCATGCAACTTGTAAGTGACAGCTGAGATCTGAACCTGAGTCTGTCTGGCTGTGAAGGCCAGCCTTTCCCACTCTATATTTTAAATGCGCTTGAGATGCAGTAGTTAGGTAGATAATGGATTTATTTTCTTTTCTGCCTCCAGGGTTATTGCTGAGGTTTGGTGCCTGCACCATGAATCCACTGCTCCTGGAGGCTATATTTTTCCTTTTGTTGCCCTTGTTTATTGTTGTTGTCATTACTGTTGTTGTTATTGCTGTCATTGTTGTTGGATAGGGCAGAGAGAAATTGAGAGAGGGGAAGACAGAGAGGGGGAGAGAAAGACACCTGCAGACCTGCTTCACCACTTGTGAAGCAACTCCCCTGTAGGTGGGGAGCTGGGGGTTCGAATCCTGCTGTCATGCATTAGAAGTGAATGATTTATTATAATTATTATGTGGCTAGAGAGAGAACCCAGGGCCTCACATCTGAGTGATACCAATGAGCTACCTCCATATCCCAGATTGCTCCTTTATTTTGTTTGTTTATTATTCTGTAGACTTAGAGAGAGTCTGTGGAGCAGGATGTTATGGGGGGAAAGAGAGAAGAGTTCTGCTTCACCATCTATGGAGTTCCCTTTTAGCTATCCATGGTGCTCCCATGTGGAACTGGTGATTGAACACTGGACTGCACACATGATAAGGCATGACAAACTATCTCCTAGACCCTTTTTTTAAAAAAAAAAAAAGAGGGGCTAGGTGGGCACACCTGGTTAATTATACACATTACAGTGCAGAAGGACCCAGGTTCAAGCCCCTGGTCCCCACCTGCAGGAGTAAAGCTTCACAAATGGTAAAGCAGGCTACAGGTGTCTCTTTATCTCCCCTCTTGATTTCTGGCTGTCTCTATCCTATAAATAAAGATAATAAAAAATTAAAAATGTTAAAAAATGATAGAAGAGACTGGACATATGGGAGTTATTTTCAAAATTTCCTTTTTGGGTCTTCTGGAATAAAGAATAGGAATGAGAAGATAGAGTGAAGAAACAAGTGAAAGGAGGAGGAAGCTGGCTAGCAGGCATTGAGCAATTAGCCAGCAAGCAGTAAAGGCAATTTGCATTGTGAATAATTAAGGTGGTTCAGACTCTATGGACTTGGCTGGAGTACCATTCACAGACACTTTGTTTTCTGGTTAAAATTAATTGGAGTGTTGGTTTATTTATATTTTCCCTTGGTGAACCAAATGACTCATCCTGATTTATAAACCTTCCACCTATCGACTCTCCATTAAGAGCAGTGGGGATGAGTGATTGGTGATTTCGTTGAGTTCCTGGGGACCATATTTTGTAGAATCCAGTAGCCGATGGACCTTACATGGTCCCAGAACTCCTTTCCTGCCTGCCTCCCCATCCCTTCCCCTTCCTTCCTCTTTCCCTTCCCCTCTTATTCCCTGCCTCTTTCTTTCTTTCTTTCTTTCTTTCTTTCTTTCTTTCTTTCTTTCTTTCTTTCTTTCTTTCTTTCTCTTTGCTCAAGGATTTCACTGTTGCAAGTTGGCTTTTTTTTTTTCCAGAGGGAGAGAGACTGGGGGTGGGGGTGGGGGGGAGACACCATAGTACTGAAGCTTCCTCCAGTGTTGTGGGAGCCAGACTCTAACCTAGGTTACTCACATGGCAAGGCAGGCACACTATCCAGGTGAACTATTATGTTGGCTCAGTCTCTGCTTCCACATCTGACTGCCATATATGCATTATTGTTATCATTATTGCCACTAGGGTTATCACTAGAGCTCAGTATAGGCACCAAGAATATACTGCTCCTGATGCCTACTTTTTCTTTTTCTCTTTATTTAATAAGACAGAGAGAAACTGATGGGGTGGGGGGAAGGCACCTGGATTGTTTACTTCACTGCTCGTGAAACTTTTGCCCTGTCGGTGGACTCTTGTGGCTTTAGGTTCTGACTCAATGGTGGACCCTTAGCTCTAGCTCTGACCTTGAGCAACCAGCCTTATAGGTAAAAACACAGTTTTACTGTCAAACAACTTTGGTTCAAATTCTTCCTGGCCTCATACCTGCTGGAGGAACTTAGGTGTGTTATGAAACTTCCCTCTGTGCTACCATTCCCTCCTCTACAATATAGAGATAAATCTGAGCAGAAAATAAGGTAATTTGGAGGATTAATTGAATCAGCATGTGAATGCACTTCAATCAGTGCTTGACTGTTTAGAGCGTTAGAACAGTAGTGCCCTTAATGAATTTTAGTTATTATTTAAACTCTCAAGTTTCAGGTTCTCTGGTAGAATGGAGCTGATTGATAATAGGGTTGTCAGGAGGATAATGAGATAATGTAGCTTATGTGCTTAAAACAGTACTGGGCAGAACACTCATGCTCAATTAATATTTGGCAGCAGTGAAATAAAACTCTACTGACTAGAAACAGACTGGATGTGTGTGTTTGGGGAAGTAGGGGGGTGATGTTTCCAGAACTGATTAAGAGTTGAGGTTTGCAAAATCTTGGAGCAACTCAGATTTCTTAAAATGCTGATCTTCTCTTGTCCTGATTGAAAGAATTGAAGAGAAAGTATGGTGTTCAGGAATTTAAAACTTTATTCAAGAAAATTGTGAACATTCACATTGGGCAGAGAGAGAGGAAGAAAGAAAAAGAAACCACTCAAAGCTCAGGGAGAGGGAGAGGGGGAGGGAGAGGGGGAGGGGGAGGGAGAGGGAGAGGGGGGAGAAGGAGAGGGAGAGGGGGGAGAGGGGGAGGGGGAGGGGAGGGGGAGGGAGAGAGAGAGTTGGGAGAGGGAGAGGGAGAGGGGGGAGAAGGAGAGGGAGAGGGGGGAGAGGGAGAGGGAGAGGGGGAGGGGGAGGGAGAGGGAGAGGGGGGAGAGGGAGGAGATTGAGCAAGCCACACCTACAGTTGTAGTTTATAAACAATAACACCCCACCTTCACCTCCTTTCTAGGCCACACACATACCTCTTACCACTCCCATTTCCTTGTGCTACAATTTCCTTCCTTCAGGCACATAGGTGTGCAGCAGTGTGTATGTTCCCCCTAGATACATCTTGTCATTTCTGACCTCAACAGTATTTCTAGCAACTGCTCTCTAAGTTGAGCAGTGAGCCCCAGTACTGGTACATTTTATGTACTTAAATTTTTTTCCTTTCCATTCATAGGTAGTAGTGCTTTTTAAATTTCTTTTTTTGCCTCCAGGGTTATTGATGTCTGCACTACGAATCCACTGCTCCTGAAGGCCATATTTCTCCCTTTTTGTTTATCATTATTGTTATTATTGTTGTCATTGCTGTTGGATAGGACAGAGAGAAATTGAGAGAGGAGGGGAAGACAGACAGGGGGAGAGAAAGACACCTGCAGACCTGCTTCACTGCTTGTGAAGTGACCCCCTGCAGGTGGGGGGAGCTGGGGGCTCGAAACAGGATCCTTTTGCTTTGCAGGTCCTTGTGCTTTGCTCCATGTCTGCTTAACCCATTGTGCTACTACCCAGCCCCCTAAAAAATAAAACTTTTACTAATGATTTGATAATGATTAACCAGATTGGAAGATAACAGGAGTATAGTTTCACACAGTTCTCGCCACCAGAGTTCTGTGTCCCATACCCTCCATTGGAAATTTCCCTATTCTTCATCCCTCTCTGGGATGCAAAAGGTGAAAGATCTGGCTTCTGGAATTGCTTCTCTGACATGAACGTTAGCAGGTGTATCCATACCCCAGCCTGTTTCTGTCTTTCTCTAGTGGGATAGGGCTCTGGAGAGGTGAGATTTCCAGACACATTGGTGAGGTCTTCTGCAAGGGGAGGTCAGGATGGAGTCATGGTAGTGTTTGCAACTTGGTTGAAAGGTGGTCAGATAAAGAGCAGGACAAATTGTTCAATACACAGGAAGCCAAAGGTAGGAATAGAGCAAATGAAACTAGCGGTTTATGTGGGAAGAAGCTAAGAAGTCTATTTTAGGTGGCAATAGTGCTTTGAAGAAATGCTTGTATTCTTAGGATGATTTCAAGATTGTACTATGTTGATGGAAAGCAGGAAAAAAAATAGTAATGTTTCTTTTGAGATCCCATGGTTTAAAAGGTGTCAGTGGGATTGGAAAGAAACTATTTTCTACACTTCTGGGTTCTTTTAAACCTGGGTGAATAATCAAACATGCATAAAGCAGATTAATAAGAGAAAAAGAAAAGGTGAATTTATTAATTATATACATGTTTCCTGTACATATAGGAGTCACCAAGAAAAATCTGTGTAACTCACTGTCCGGTCTCAGACCTCCTTATACATTGCTTTCTAATGTGACTTTGTGCAGAAGAAAGGAGGGGCAGGAAGGCAAAGTGAAGGAGGTCTCACCTTCTCCAGGAAAAAGAAATAGGAAGATCAGTCATAAAGGCAAGTTTTCCAAAAAGGGCAAGAGTAGAAACAAAAGATTAAGTTCTACTTTCTCTACAGATCAGGTCCTTTGGAGGAGGTGTCTTTATCTCATAGCTAATCTATATCCTGCCTCCAGGACCCCTCCTATAAAATTAACCTTTGCTAAGGAGATATTTTTGAAGTGTTGGATTTTTGTTCCTCTGTAAAGGGTGAACTTAATTTATTAAATATGTCTGTGAAGTCAAAGCTTCTGGTGGCCTGACTGCAATACTGATTCTCTGCGACAGCAGTGATACTGAGCAATGATTGCCACTAGATGAAGAGAACTACACTGGTACTTTAAGAACAGAGGATTTGCAAGGGCCTGGGATAGACTTTAATACTTTTTTTTTTTTTTAAAGAGCAAGACATGGTCTCATAAACAGAGAAATATGACCCACAGTGAAATGGAGTCAGAAAGTAATGAATTTTTAGAACTAAAAATAACATTGTTGTTATTGCTATTGTTGTTGTGGGATAGGACAGAGAAATCAAGAGAGGAGGGAAGAGAGAGAAGGGGAGAGAAAGACAGATACCTGCAGACCTGCTTAACCACTTGTTAAGTGACCTTCACCCTGTAGGTGGGGAGCTAGTGGCTAGGGAAAATTCATAGACAGTTAACAAAGCAAAGAACTGAGAGGACTGTGTTTCTAGTGGCTCACCTCTGTCACAATTATTTATTTATTATCTTATTAGATGGGATAGAGAAATTGAGAGAAGAGAGGAAGAGAATAAAGATACCTTCAATACTGTTTCACCTCTCCTAAAGCCTTCCGGCTACAGGTGGGGAGTGGGGGCTTGAAATTGGGTCCTTAAACATGATAACATGTGCACTCAATTGCATGTGTTACTTCCTGCCTTCACCGCCCCCCCCCCCGCCCCGCCCACACACTGCAAGTCACAATTTTCAAGATGTTAGGAAGTAGAGTGGATTAGGAAGATCAGGAACCAGAAGGCACTCACAGTCACTAGGCCCACTTGCAACTGGGGTGCGGGAGAGAAGAGAGACATTTTGCAACCTGTATCTTGTGCCATGATAATAATTTTGAATTAAAAATTAGCACATAGGAATGGAAGTCTGGGGGATTCAAGTCTACTCCTTGCACCTCTTGCATTATGTTTTAGGGATGGTGGTCTTTGGAGCTGCAGGCCCTATCTCCTCACAAGTAATTTTTTTTTTTTTTCAGGCCTTTGCTGCTGCCTTCAAGTCACACAGAACATAGACACTGATGTTTAGATAACAAGAATAAATATGGCTGTGAAGTTTAAGCTTAGATGCTGAAAGCACTTTCCAGTCTCCAACCTTAGCTACATTTCAAGCATGCAGGACTAGCACTATTTTCACTCTCCAGAGGGCACTCTGTAAATTAAACCATATTGTTACACATCATAATTGTATCATTGCACGTCATAACAATGAGATTTCAGTAGTTATTACTGCACATTCTAATTATGTGATTACTCAGTTTTTCACCAATTATGTAATTAGATTTAATTATACCAATTACACAAATAAATGATAGTCAACTACAAATTACTTAAAATAAAATCCAGAACTGTGCATACTTTGGCAATTGCCCCCAAAACAAGACTAAAAAATTAGAAAAGGAAGAAGACTTATGAAACCAATTAGTGAGTGGAAAAAAATAATGAGGTGAACTGGACAGATCTCTAAAGATAATGTCAGGGAATCATCCTGTTTGAAAGTTTCTTGTCATTTTTTTTTTTTCCTTCAACAGAGGTGGTGGTCAGAATTAATGATTTTGAAGTAAAGAATACTGATTCCCCTGTACTTTACTATTCCAGAAAGAGCAAGGATTATTCTTATTAGTCTAGTGGGGGAAAGGGGAGGGAAGAGAACAAGCATGAGAAAAGAGCAGGAGAGACTGATGGGGGGTGGGAATGGGGCAAATGGAGGAGAGCAGATATCACAGGTGTGACATTTCATAATTAAAAGTAGTAGAATGGGATTTAATGTAGAGCAAAGAGTCACTGCTAAAGGGAGTCGGGCTGTAGCACAGCGGGTTAAGCGCAGGTGGCGCAAAGCATAAGGACCGGCGTAAGGATCCCGGTTCCAACCCAGGCACCCCACCTGCAGGGGAGTCGCTTCACAGGCGGTGAAGCAGGTTTGCGGGTGTCTATCTTTCTCTCCTCCTCTCTGTTTTCCCCTCCTCTCTCCATTTCTCTCTGTCCTATCCAACTACAACAATAATAACTACAACAATAAGACAACAAGGGCAACAAAAGGGAATAAATAAATAAAATAAATAAAATAAATATTAAAAAATAATTTTAAAAAGAGTCACTGCTAAGATAATTTCACTTTGTTATTTGAACAATTGCCTTTACTTAACCCACTGACTTTTTCCTTCCTTCATCCTTAGTTTAGTTCCCAAAACATCTCTTGGCATTATTATCTGAAGCAAGAACTTTAGGACCAGGAGTCTGTCATGTTCTTTCCAAGACTGAATTTGTGAGACCAGAAATTAGTAGGAAAGGAAGGCTGTATTTAGAATATTGAATATATATTGTGTTCATTAGTTTTATTTGAATTATATTTAGTCATTTGGTAGTTTTGAACTGGAGTACCCATAAAACCTTAAAAACTTGGGGCTAGAATCAGCCAATGGCATGCTTGGTTAAGACTACACATTATAGGGGGTCAGGTGGTAGCACAGTGGGTTAAGCGCACGTGGTGCAAAGCGCAAGGACCGGCATAGGGATCCCAGTTTGAGCCCCTAGCCCCCCACCTGCAGGGGAGTCACTTCACAGGCGGTGAAGCAGGTCTGTGGGTGTCTATCTTTATTTCCCCCTCTCTGTCTTCCCCTCCTCTCTCCATTTCTCTCTGTCCTATCCAACAAGGAACGACACCACCAACAACAATGATAACCGCAGCAAGGGTAACGAAAGGGGAGGGGATGGCAAAATGGCCTCCAGGAGCAGTGGATTCATGGTGCAGGCACTGAGCCCCAGCAATAACCTTGGAGGCAAAAAAAAAAAAATGACTATACATTATAGTATGCAAGGACCTGAGTTCAAGCCCCTGGTTCTCACCTTCAGTGGGGAAAACTAGATGAAAGGTGAAGCAGAGCTGCAGGTGTCTCTCTGTCTCATTCCCTAACTCTGTCCCCCTTCCTTCTCAATTTCTTTCAGTCTCTGTCCAATAATAATAATAAAGATTCAACAATACATTTGGGGCTATATCTCAGGTGACTTCTCTCCCCCCACCCCCTCATCCCTCATAAAGGATTAGTCTTGGCAGTGGAGTAGGTTTCCCTGGATAAGGCTCAGTGAAGAGAGAGAAGTGGGCTTAGTACATAGTTACAGTTGACCAGCTTCCTCTCTGTCTGGAAAAGGACTAACTCAGTACTTGTAGAGAACAGAGTCAGAGAGATTGTGGAGGTGGGTGTGTGTGTGCATCTGCGAGAGTAGGCCTGCTGCCTTTGTACTCTTATAAAGAGATATAATTGGTAGGTGCCATTTAAACGCATATATACTTAAGAAAATTACCCGCTGAGTTTAGCCAAGTAATACATAACCACTGAACACCAGGGTTGCTCAGCATCTGTCTGAAACTCTTACAGGGTTGGCGGGATGAGGATTATCTCAAAAGTACACATAATGACTGGTGCCCATACTTAACACAGCTATAAAAGTAAGCTTAGATGCTATTGAAGTTCATATTGGGATTCAGTGGAGTTGCCTATTTGTTAAACATGAACAAACTGCATGGCAGCGATAACATAAAGGAAGGAGGAAATGTCCTTTCAGATCTAAAGCGCAAACATGTTAAATGCACTTTCTTCTCCTGTGGGGTTGTCTGTGGAAGTCCCTTGTATGAAGAGTAGTAGCTGATGGACTCTAATATAGGCATATTCATCTGTCCTTTGCTTTCTTCATATTTCAAGGACTGTGTTTCATTTTTCACTTCACTGTGTTCATTCCTGCATAGAGGGTTAGTGCCTGCTGAGGCCATCCTGCCACTAGAGCATTGCCACCAGCGGTAAGCTAGTCCAGTAATGTTGGGTACTTGAGCATGCAAATCCTATGAAATTGGAACTGAGAGACAGAAGACAGGCAAGAACTTTGAAGCCCCCAAATCTTATTTCCTCCACCAGATAAAATAAGGCTAAGCTGAAGCTTATCAGCAGGTTTGCAACAGTGTGGCATTCTTTTTTTCCACTTTTCTAGTCAGAAACTAGAAGTGAATAAAATGGAAGATGTACTGATATTAATCAGTCAGAGCTGATTTCTAAATGAGAGCAAAAGAAGCATAAACAGTTAGCATAAATGAGCCAAGTTGCTGAGCTGTTAAAATCTGCACTTCAGATTCATAGCCCAGAGGTGGCTATTCCTGGTTCATTCTTATAAACAGAAATGCCAAGGAAAAGTTTACTGTAGAATGTACTGATGTATATATACATGGAGTTAGCATGAACATCTTTTTTTTTCAGTGCCTCCCTTATAAATTTTTATTGTTATATTTTATTTTTTAAAATTCTTTATTGGGGGATCAATGGTTTACAGTCGACAGTAAAATACAATAGTTTGTACATGCTTAACATTTCCCAGTTTCCCACAAATCAGTTCAGCCCCCCTCCAAGGTCCTTCTTTGTTCCAGGACCTGAACACCCCACTCCAGAATCTTTTACTTTGGTGTAATACACTAACCCCAGTTCAAGTTCTGTTTACTGTTTTCCATTATGATCTTATTTTTGAACTGCTATATATGAGTGAGATCATCCCATATTCATCCTTCTATTTCTGACTTATCTCTTTTAGCATGATTCCTTCAAGTTCCATCCAAGATGGGATGAAGAAGGTGAAGTCACCATTTTTAAAAGCTGAGTAGTATTCCATTGTGTATATATACCACAACTTGCTCAGCCACTCATGTGCTGTTGGACACCTGAGTTGCTTCCAGGTTTTGGCTATTACAAATTGTATTGCTATGAACATAGGTATACACAAATATTTTTGGATGGGTGTGTTGGATTCCTTAAGATGTAACCTCAGGAGAGGAATTGTAGGGCCATAGGGTAGGTCTATTTCTAGCCTTCTGAAAGTTTTCCAGACTGCTCTCCTCAGGGTTTGGACCAATTTACATTCCCACCAGCAGTGCAGGAGGGTTCCTTTGAACCTCTCCACCATTTGTTGCTACTACCTTTTCTGATGTATGACATTCTCACAGGAGTGAAGTGGTACCTCATTGTTGTCTTTATTTGCATTTCTATGACAATCAGTGACTTGGTGCATGTTTTTCATGTGTTTGTTGACCTTTTGCATCTCTTTTATGGTGAATATGCTGTTCATGTCCTTTCCCCAGTTTTGGGTGGGGTCATTTGTTTTCTTGTTGTTGAGTTTGGCAAGCTCTTTATATATTCTGGTCATTAGCCTCTTTTCTGATGTATGGCATGTCCCGTTCTATGAGGGGGCTTTTTGTTTGGGTAGTGGTTTCTTTTGCTGTACAGAAGCTTTTTAATTTGATATAGTCTCATTGATTTGTTTTTGTTTTAGTCTTCTTTGTAATTGGATTTGTTTCATTGAAGATGTCTTTAACATTTTGATGGAAAAGAGTTCTGCCAATATTTTCTTCTAAGTATTTGATAGCTACTGGTCTAACATCCAAGCCCTTGATCCCCTTGCAATTTACTTTTTTTTTTTTTTAAATTTATTTATTTATGAGAAAGATAGGAAGAGAGAGAAAGAACCAGACATCACTCTGGCACATGTGCTGCTGGGGATCGAACTTGGGACCTCATGCTTGAGAGTCCAAAGCCTTATCACTGCGCCATCTCCCGGACCACTACTTTTTTATATATATTTATTTTATTTATTTTTTCCCTTTTGTTGCCCTTGTTGTAATTTACTTTTGTATTTGGTGAAATATAGTGGTTCAGCTTCATTCTTCTTCATGTTTCAACCTATTTTTTTCCAACATCATTTGTTGAAGAGACTCCTTTTACCCTATTTAATAGTCTGGGCAACTTTGTCAAAGATCAGATATCCATAGGTATGAGGGCTTACTTCTGGGCTCTCAATTCTATTCCACTTGTCAGTGTGTCTATTCATGTAGCAGTACCAAGCAGTTTTTATTATAATGGCCCCATAATACAATTTGAGATCTGGGAGTGTAATGCCTCCAGTTCTGTTCTTTCTTCTTAAGATTTTTTTTTTTTTGATAATTCTAGCTCTTTTCTCTTTTCTTATTCCAGATCAACATTTGTAGCTTTTGTTCTGTTCTCCTAAAAAAATTGGTTGGGATCTAATGGAGACTGCATTAAATCTGTCTATGACTGTGGGTAGTATTATTTATTTTGATGCTGCAAATTCTTCCAACCCATGGACATGAAATATCTTTCCACTTCTTTGTGTTTTTATCTATTTCTTGAACAGTGATTTTCATAAAAATATTGTAATTTTCAGTATACAAGTCTTTTACTTCTTTGGTTAGGTTTATTCCTAGATATTTTATTGTTTTTTTGTTTGTTTGTTTGTTTCTATAGGAAAAGGAATTGATTTCTATAGTTTGTCATTTTTTTTTTTGCTGTTTTTTTATTGTTGTTGTTATTGTTATTGATGTCATTGTTGTTAGACAGGACAGAAAGAAATGGAGAGAGGAAGGGAAAACAGAGAGGGTGAGAGAAAGATAGACACCAGCAGACCTGCCTCACCGCCCGTGAAGCTACCCCCCCTGCAGGTGGGGAGCCAGGGGCTCAAACCCAGATCCTTATGCTGGGCCTTGTGCTTTGCACCACGTGCGCTTAACCTGCTGTGCTACTGCCTGACTCTCAATATATTTTGTCTTCTAACTTAGAGTTCTCAAGAGGAATGCTGCTGACTTTTGTATGTTAGTTTTATAACCTGACACCTTACTATATTGCCTGATAATTTCCAAAAGCTTTCTGCAAACAGTGAGACTTTGACATCTTTTCATCCAATCTGCATCCCTTTAATTCCTTGCTCTTGCTTGATTGCTATGGCAAGAACTTCCAACAGTATGTTGAATAGTAATGGTGATAGTAGGCAGTTCTGTCTAGTACCTGGTGTAAGGGGGAATGCTTCCAGTTTTTCACCATTGAATATGATGTTGCCTGTAGGTTTGCTATGTATGGACTGTACTATTTTGAGAAATCTTGCATTTATTCCCATTCTTGTAGTGTTTTCATCATAATGGGATGTTGAATTTTGTCAAAGGCTTTCTCTGCATCTATTGATATAATCATGTGGTTTTTGGTCTTAGCATGAAAATCTTAGAGTCACTTCCCTAAGTCAATATCTCTGGTATGCTTGCAATTCTGCTCATACTAAGTTCAAATAGAGAGATTCCATAAAATGTCTCCGTGATTCTTAGAAACATCATACAACTATCAGCAAATGGGGTAGGGGTCATCACTTGGTCAGTCACCAGAAAGTAGCCAACCATTCATCCAGTCAGCATTTATCAGATGTTCAGATGATCAGGTACTGACTTCATTAAGGGATTTTAATTAATATTATGTTCGAATACACTCTATATAGGCCTATAAGTAGTTTATATTATACTGAGAACTTACTATGTATAGAAATCAACCTTTTACAGACTAGTCTTATTCTCAGTAGCATTTTCTGTAGCTTTCTTTATTGGATTGATAAAGAATTCAAGCCTCAGATCTGAGTGGTGGCACAGCTGGTTCAGAGCACATGGTTAAGAGCACTATGGTTTTGTTAATGTTTCCTTTTTATAAATAGAAAATTAAAAAAAAAAGAGCACATGGTGCTGGCTGGTTTAAGGATATCTGTTCCAGCCCTGGCTCCCCAACTCCAGGGAGGTTGCTTCACAGGCTGTGTCTGCAGGTGTCTGTCTTTCACTCTCACTCTCTGTCTTCCCCTTCTTTCTAGATTTCTCTCTGTCCTATCCAACAACAACGACAGAAATAACAACAACAGTAATAGTGACGACAACGGTAAACAACAAGGGCAACAAAGGGGGAAAAATAAAAAGAATTCAAGCCTCATACATTAGAAAGTACTTGCTTGAGTTCACATAGTTACTAATTGGTAGAAACATTTGAGCCTCTCATCTGAATCTAGAGTCCTGTTTGTAACTCCAAAATCATGTATGCTGTTATATGGCAACATCTATAGAACCCTAGATAGTCTCATCACTGCTATACCACTTTAACTGTGAGAGCTTTATGTAAGTGGGCCAACTTTTATTTTATATGTCTTTATAAATGTGCATAGTTAGAAGAGCTTTAGACTACCATGGGATAGGTTGTCAATTTCTTCACAACCTAAAACGTCAACTGACAAGAAAATGTTCTATTTTGCCTTCATGTGAGACTGGAACACTGTGGTTAAGTATAAGTAAAACCCTCAATGTTAAACACCTTTCCAGTACAAATATTAAGAATATTAAATTATCAAGGGACTCTATGTTGGAATAAGACAGCAAAATCTTGATGTATGTATAAAAGTCATGTACTCATAGGGACTGAGGTGGGAACAACCTCATGCTAATATAGTAGTTTACTTCCCCACTCTATCCCCTCCTCGGAACTGTGCTTATGCTTTAAATGAATTCAGTTAACTGTGGTCAACTGCAGTTCAAAATATTATGTACAGTAAGAGATAATGTATATATATGCATTTACATGCATATTCATACTTTCATTGAAATGTATTTTTATAATTGTATTTTACTAATCACGGTTATTAATCTTTTGTGTCTAATTTATAAATTAAACTTTATCATAAGTATGCATGTCTAGGAAAAAACGTAGTATGTATTCATTCACTGGGAGTCTTGGACTATTTATCCCCCACAGATAAAGGGATGCTACTATAGTCAGGATTTGCAAAGGAAATACTAGCAAACTACTATTGACATTAAACTTGATCTTAATCAAGTTGAAGTAGTACTCTAGTTCTCCTTTCCTTTTTCTTGCTTTCTTTTGCTGCTTCATTAATTTTTTTATCCACCTAGCAAAGTTTATTGAGTGTCTGCTAGACACTATGCTAGGTTCCAGTGCACAAAACAAAGGAGGTTGTTCTTTGTTTTCATGGAAATGGCATTCCAGTGATGATGAATAAAAACTTGGAAACTTGTGAGAACAGAAAGGTCAATGTATTTGGAACTCAGTGCGCGTGAAGGAGAGTGATATGGAAGATTTATGTAGAAGAGGACTATTTTTCAGTTGAGTCTATTGAATATACACTCATATCTTTCAATCTAACAACACCAACAGGTAACAGCTAATGAGTTCTTACTGCCAGTCACTGTCTAAGTGCTTATTGTAATTTAATTTACTTTAACTTTACAACTCAAGTCAATGAATTTTTAAAATATCGGTTCTAAGTTGGAAAACAATGAGTTCCAAGTCAAGCAGATAATTCTGAAAAAGCTGTCATTGAATTAGCAGTAAGTTAGGACAAAATGGCATTAAATCATTTTTTTCCAGTTTCAAAGACTGATGATGCTATTAAAAATTTAATACTTTAATATTATAGATAAATGTTTTATTCAGAATATATGTTTTATACTTTATTTTAAAGTTTTTAATTAAACTAATGTTTGCTCTTCTTATTAAATGGGTGCCTTTGCAGATGGGCTTTATTTTGTTCCCTTCACACTATTATATCATGCTCAGAGTTTTGTCTAATGCCTTAGATACAGGGGGAATCCATAAATTGGTCTTGGCACCCCAACCTGGTGCTACTGAAATATAATCTGTTTTCCACAAATCTTTTATTTCTTACCTCTAGTGTGTACACACACACACACACACACACACACACACACACACACACATCTGCTTAAACATTCATTGAAGGTCTGCTATGTGGGCACTTTGCTCTTGTTCTATGGAACTCTGTCTAGTAGGGAAGGGGGACAGATAAGTGAACAAATAAATGGTGACCACATGAGTAATGTGTGCCTTAGAGGAAGTACCCATCCAGAAAAGGAAAACCCACGGAAATAGTGTTATCTCTGGCAAGGAGAATAGTAGAGGGGAGGGCTTCCTGAAGAAGCTTAACTATTGAGCTGTTCATTCAAAGATGAACAAGTAAAAGTTGTGAGGTAATTATCATGAGTATAAAACAGAAGGATCACTTTAACAGCTTATTTTTCCTTAGCTGATGTTTATTTTTTAAAACATTTGATTTATTTGTTTTGTATAGAAACAGAGAAAAAAATTGAGAGGGGGTGGGGAGGTAGAGAGGGAGAAGGTTAACTAATGAGCTGATAGAGAAAGAAATATATATAGAGAGAAATATATAGAGAAACCTATCACCACTTGTGAAGCTTTCCTCCTGCAGGGGAGGACCAGGGGCTTGAACCCAGGTCCTTGTGCACTCCAGTGTATATACTTTACCAGGTTCTCCTCCACACAGCCTCCACTGATGCTTATTCTTAAAGGTGCCAGATATCTCTGTGACTCTCTTATTACACTGGTTCTTGGGGTGAGGAGGAAATCAATTAGAGCAGGACCCTTTTTCACAGTAGGAGTTTCCAAATTTTTCAGAATGTGGTCTGAAGAACTCATATTTCTAGTTTGAATGGTTCTGGTTGTTCATTCTTTAAGCAACTTGAGAAAGGTGGATGTTCAGACCCCTCATGAGCACAACCCATCTGCAGGTAATAACAGTGTTAAGTTAACAGTAATGTCACAGCTATTTCAGGAAGAATTGAATTGACTCTTCCTGGATAGTCATTTGCTGAGCCTTCAGTCCTAGGAGATTTTGTTCTGTACACATTTCTCCATTTTTCTTTTGTTCACAATAGAGGAAGATTCTCAGAAAAATAAAATGGCTGATAAAATCCTTGTAAAGTTTTTGACATCATAAGGATTCATCCATACCACCTTATGTTAACCTTGAACATACTTCCAAGAACATTACCTAGGACAAGTAATATCAATGGTCTCTCTTGGATGATTTGGGGGGTTCTGCTAAGACCACAATATCTTCTCTTTTATAATTATAATTTATCTGAACGTTTACAATTATAAATTAATTCTTGAAGACCTTTTGATTGTTATAAAAATATATGTAACTCTTAGTACTATCTTATACCATCCTTGAGCCAGCATCATTTATTGGCTCCTTAGTTTGATGAGCACTGAACTCTGGGAAGGGAAAGAGATGGACAGGGGCAGGGGAAGAGCAAAAAACAGTTCAGTCCAGGGCCAACTTTCTGTTAAGTGGGGGGAGGTTATTATAACTTCACCAACATTATGCTACACAGCTTGTTACTTGACATCTGCCTACCTGAAATTCCTAGAGGTTAATTCTAGAAACTTCTGTAGTGCATCAGTGACATATCTATTGATAGTTGATTCTGTCTTGAGAGTTTGTCTGTGAGCAATTGCACAGTAGATTAATAGCATCTTTCCCTTATTAGTGTATCTCTGAGAAGAGAGTAAATTCATATTGCTTAATGTTGCCAGTAGATATATATCATATGGTTTATATCATTTGAAATTAATAGATGTAATAGGTGCCAAATAAATGCCATCTAGAGAAATCAGTTTGTATATTTCATTGAGGTCCAGATTCCCCACAAGTAGAATATAAGTCTAACACCTATCTGACATATATTTTTTAATCATACCTTTAATCAGACTATTTTTTAATCATACCTTTATTTTTAAATGGTTTAAGATTCACAACACTTTGCAGCACAGACCTAGTGTACCTTCCCTCCAATGATAATGCTGTTGCTGAGTCACACAGTATGTTGTCAAAACCAAAAAACTGATGTTGAACTCAGGTATGGGCCTTTTGTTGAGATTTGTTCATTCAAATCTTTTTAATTTTTTTTCTGTGTAGAGAATATTTTATCATATGTAAATTCATGATATTACCTCCCAAATCAGAATACTGAACTCTTCCATCATCGAAAAAAAAAAAAACCTCTTCTATCATAGTTTTTCACTCCTTTGTGAAAAACTAAGTTTAAAAAAATAAAATTTAGTAAGTCCATACACACAAAAGTTTTATAGAATCATATTAATGTATTTTAAAGTGTATTGCAAAATGACTTAGATTGAAGTTTATATTAAAAACAAATCAAAACCTTTTAGTTCATACTCCCAGAGGGTTAAATATTAGGGGAAGATGACCAGAGAGCTCTGAACTCCAATTCCATCAGGACCTGTAGAAAGAAAAGGAAAAAAAAAGGGGGTAAGGGGGCAGAAGTAGTAGGTGTGACTTAGAAAGGAAGAAAAGGAAGGAACATAGGGAAAATGGAGAAATATATATATATATATATATATATATATATATATATATATATAGTTATAGAAATAATAGTCAACTTATCTGTGATCTTGGAAGAAGTTTCCAATGGAGAGAATGGGAACACAGAAGTCTGGGGTTGGGAACGGTGCAGAATTATACCCCTATTATCTTGTAATTTTGTAAATCAATATTAAGTCACTAATAAAAAAAGAAATATGAGGAGAAAGGAAATATCAAAGAACTAGAAAAACAAACAAAAAGCCCCACAGTGTTATTTAGCTGAGGGTCTGTAAATATAGTGTAGGTGGAGTTTTTTTTAAATCATCCTTTTGAGCTAGTAAAATAGAACCTGAATTGTCTGCTGCTTTGCTGTGTGTGTGATCCAGGTTTGAGCCCTGCTTCCATCACAGTAGAGGAAGCTTTGGTCTCGGTCTCTCTCTCTCGGTCGGTCTCTCTCTCTCTCTCTCTCTCTCTCTCTCTCCTAGTCCCCTATCCATCCCCTTCAATCTGAAAAATTCATTCTGGACCTGTGAATCCCTGGTGATAACAAAGGAACAAATAATATAAACACCCTCTCCTCAAATAAAAGCCTGCTTGAACATTGGTCAGTGTTGTTGATTAAAATGTAAACTTTCTGTCTACTGAAAAGTTACTCTTGTTTTGTTATATTCATCCAAACACACACACAAATGCATAGTATGGAGGTGCATGGTCATCACTTTCTTGGCAAGTACACAGATTTTGCTAGGGACTAGTGAGATAGATCTGTTTGTCAAACTGTTGGGAAGCATAACCAGGAGCTCTAAGCTTTTGTCATTTCCAGTTGATTTCCATTTAAAAATAGCAGGAGAAAAATCTAAGCACAATGATGAGTCCTTAATGTAATATTACTGTTTGGGACTCTTTTCATGTATGTTTGGTCACCTTTTGGGGGAGTGACAGAGAGAAGACTGCTTTTTTTTCTTAATTTTTTATTTATAAAAAGGAAACATTGATTAAACCATAGGATAATAGGGGTACAACTTCACACAATTCCCACCACCAGAACTCTATCCCATCCCCTCCCCAGATAGTTTTCCTATTCTTTAGTCCTCTGGGAGTATGGACCCAAGGCCATTGTGGGATGCAGAAGGTGGAAGGTCTGGCTTCTGTAATTGCTTCCCCACTGAACATGGGCGTTGACAGCTTGATCCATACTCCCAGACTGCCTCTCTCTTTCCCTAGTGGTGAAGAGCTCTGGGGAAGCGGAGCTCTAGGACACACTGGTGGGGTTGTCTGTCCAGGGAAGACTGGTTGGCATCATGCTAGCATTTGGAACGCGGTGGCTGAAAAGAGAGTTAACATACAAAGCCAAACAAATTGTTGACCAATCATGGACCTAAAGGCTGGAATAGTGCAGATGAAGAGTGGGAGAGGTCCTCCATTTTGTAGATAGCTAGTGAGCATATTTTAGTTATATTCCAAAGGCTATACTAATTTTTTTCCCCCAGAAGACTGCTTTTTATCTAGTTGGAAGAGAAAGGGATACACATGGAACAGTAGAGGATAATATTTACGCTTCCCACACCAAGACAAGCTTATCTGTTCTGTTCATCACAAGTAACAGTCACTTGAATTAGGCCATTCCTTTTCAACTTTAGTTAAGACATGTCACATTCGCCTTTGAAATGAGACCATGTTCCCCACAGAGATTGACCCTGGCCATTTCCTTTTGTGTCTACTAATAGTACACTGGGAGTCACTTCAGGGAATATTAGGTTATTCCTAATATGAGTGTGTTAGTCATCATCATAATAATTATTATTATTTTGCCTCCAGGATTATTGCTGATGCTTGGTGCTTATACTATGAGTCCACTGCTTCTGCTGGCCATTTTTCCCTTTTTTAATTCTTTTTTTTTCCTTTCTATTTTTATTTGACAGGACAGAGAGAAATTAAGAGAGGATTGGGAGATAGAGAGGAGAAGAGAAAGACATCTGCACACCTTCTTTACCACTCATGAAGCATTCCTCCTGCAGATGGGGAGAGGGGGGCTCGAACCCAGGTCCTTGCACATGGTAATATGTGTGCCTAACTGGGTGTGCCAATGCCTGGATCTCTGTTTTATTTATTTATTTATTTATTTATTTATTTATTTTTGCAATACCGAGTGCAGAGGGTTCATTTCAATTCTGGCCCTCACCCCCTAGATCAGCATTTGCACTCTTGTTCTAGCTTTATGGAAATTCACATTAGGATGGACCTATAATAAATGAAAATCCACCAAACAAATATGGTCACATGGTTACATTAGTACATAAATGAAGCTTTCTTGTTTCTGCTTTGTCAGTTTGGAATACAGAATTCCTGCCACACTGTTACTTGAAAATTGAGCTAAATGATGATCAAACATACTTGGGAGCTTCTAAAAGAGTAAGCACATTATTCAAAATGGCACGTTCCCTCTCACTGTTTTATATTCAACCTAAAAGAATACCACCCTCTCCAATTAATATTCTTTCTGAGATCTAAGGCATTATTCGACAGAATTCTTTGAAGGAAAAGTAGTCTATTATGCTCACTAAACCCTAACTATACATAGAATTTATGTATAAAGGCAGTTGAATGCGATGACTTGGTAGCAGTGCTAATCAGATTCTTTAGAAAATGCACAGTAGAGGCAGACAAGAGCATTAGTTATAAGCCCTATTCATGCCTATGTGTGGTCATGTGTAATGGTATATAATTGATGCTATATGTCTAGTATGTGCAAGTGACCCCTATTCAAGGTATAGAAATCTATTCATTGTATGTAGATTTTAACTGTAATTTAGAGACTGTTCTCTAAGTAGCAAAGAGAAAAGTTTCTTGGTTGAGTGGGTTCTTTCAAAAGATAAAGAGATACTTACTTGGGCTTATTTGTGACACAGAAACTTACATAGTCATGGAAACTTAACAATAGATACAGCTCTATGATTCAAGTAACTGTTTCAGTGATATTGTGGGCTTGGTACCTTCTTACTAAAGAGCCCTTGGTAGCATGCAGACCTAAAGAAGGGACACTTTCCAGACTGATAGTTTTTATCTATTTGCATAGGTGTTCCCCCTCCCCATTTTGGGGCTCAATTTGAATTGACATTATCTGCCTTCTAATTCTTTTTCCTTGTCACCAAAATTAACATCCTACAGAACAATGATAATTGCACCATCATTCTGCATTTCAACTTCTGTCAAGTTCTAGGTTCTTATAAGACAAAGACTAGACATGCTGCTGAGGCAACAGCTATTTCCTAATCCCCTGTCCAACCCCATTTCTCCTCAATCCTATAGTCTATTTAGCTTCAAGCACATGGCATCTCTTTCCATTCCCAGAATATATTATCTTCAAATTTGTATCCATCCCCATTCCTCTGCTTCATTGTCTTATTCTGCTCCCACTTCCCCCCCCACCAGTGTTATCTTATCAATGGGGCTCTATGCATGTATGATGAGTCCACTACTCCTAGTGGCCACTTTGTCTCCCCTGACCCTTTTGATAGAGACAGAGAGAAAATGAGAGGAAAGGGAGAACTAGAGATGGGTGCTTTACTGCTCATGAAGCTTCCTCCCTATAGGTGGGGACCAGGGACTTGAACCCCTCTCCTTGTGCATGGGTAATGTGTGTACTGTAATGGGTGAATATAACATCACATAGCCCTGTGCCTTCTCTTCTTGACAAAGTTGGACTCATCAGTCAAGACCTATTTTAAAATGTAGGCAGAGGCCATTATTATTGTTATTTTGCTTTCAGAGTTCTTTCTTATCTGCTCATAACTATTAATGACCACAATAACTAAAGTTGGTATAGCATTTACCATATATAAATCTCTAACAAAACAGTTAACATTTATTACTGGAAGCAATCTGAACAGGCATACTTTATCTGTGTTTTATGCAGAGAAAACAGAAGTAAGCAGTGACTAGGTAATTTGTCCAAGGTCACATGGGGTGGTTAGTAGAATTCTGAAGCCAAACATTCTTGCATATATATCTCCATAAATTAAAATTTGGGGAAAATCCTTTCCTGAATGGAAAAGTACTCAAGAGCAGGACCCCTGCTCTATTTAATTTCATGTCCATAAGGCTAGTATAGCACCTAAATGAGATGAAGAACTTTAGAGATATTTGTTAAATGAATAAATATTGAGGCTATACTATTTTTGCTCAAAAATATATTCTTTTTGAAAATGTATTATTCATCTTAAAGCTTTACATTTTCCATTGATAATAGGCAAAACATTGTGAATCCAGTAAAACATTTTGATCTGTGAGGAAGGTAGTCCTGGGAGGAATGCTGTGTTTCACTTATACCTGCTCTTCTCCAGTCATGCCACGGGTGCTCCTATCTTGATGGGTTTTCAGCTCTCACTGAATATATAATGTGGAAATAATGCCATGCTTGTTCACAATAGGCATAACTTTTTTTTTCAAGGCCACAGTCACCCAAGCAGGGGATAAGAAGGCTGGGCTCAAAGAGACCAGTTGAGGAAAAATAGGCCACTGTCTTCTCACTATTACAGTCAGAACCAAGACAGAGAAATTATGAGATGGGACTGAGGCCACACTACCACAAGAGGTAAAGGGGTAGAAAGGAGGCTGTGTTATGCTAAGTAGGCAGTTGATAGAAAGCAGTTCTCAGATACTGCATGTGTGTCTTTAGATCAGAAGAGAACTTGGTGGTCACCTATTCAATCAGTAGTATTTTCATTCCTCTAAGAGGAACTTTCATTTCATTTATTTATTTATTTATTTATTTATTTATTTTTGTGCTCGATTTTGATTAAAAGACCATAGGAGCAGATTCTCTGGAATAATTAACATTTATGTGGTGAGCTTATTTTTGATCAGCCATCCATGCTAAAATGGAAAAAAAAAAAAAAGATGGCTTCCCTCTGGGTGGGTTTAACTGCAGGATTGTAGGTGGCTTTGTGGGCCTTGTAGTTGCACAGGGTTATGTCCCCTGGGACCACCTCAAGCTTTCATGACTGTGTTTCCTTCAATGCCATGTTAAACCTCTTGTCTCACCATGAATTCTGTAACTAAAGTATTAAGGATGTTGACACTTAACTGTCTCTTATTTATCTGACCAGCACAGCTCTGCTTCTATAATGAACTATAACCACAGGAAATTATGGTGTGTATCTTTTTGTAACTGATGCCTTGCTCTTCTTGACTTTTCAGAACATCTTAAAAATCATGGTTGATGTTAAAGACTCAAAGAGGTTATTTGCTGAAGTAACATACATTATAAAAAAAAAAATACATGCATTTGAAAGAGTGGTTAGGGAAACCATCTCATTAGGGTAATAACCAGTTATGTCCTGGCCTTCTCCCTACTGTCTCTACCCTCCTCCTCCCCAGTGCTGCCTCTTCTCATGTGTAATGCCAGCGCTCTATACAGTGTTTTCTTTATAGTGGTTTGAACATTCTTCTGCCTGTATCTTTCATTGCTGAAGTAACTCACCTCTCTCATATCAACTCTTACCCAGGAGCCGCACTGCAGACTCTTTGATGTAGGTCTTTTTTTGCATGGCAGCTAAGGCCAAGCTGTGGTTTTCATTGCATGATGCAACTTTACCCTTTCAGTTGTCACCTCCAGATTAACCAGATCCTTTTCCTGCACTGCCCATGCATGCTGCGTGCTTTCCCCCAGAGCCCTGACCACCTGAACGTCTTGAGCACTGGGTTCATGCATGGACTTGAAGTGGCGAGCATTCCAATACACTAAAGCACTGGGATTTAGGATTCTCTTTGGTCATCTTTATAGGTCCCCAATTTGCTGTGATCCCACAAAGGCCATTCTGTCCCTTGAAAAAGCAAAACTATTGGGAAAGAGAAATAAATCTCCCTGGTTTTAGGTGAATGCTGGGAAGAGACTGATAACAAGGAATTTAGAAGCAAGCATCAATGTTTCAAGTAACACCTTAATTGATGGTCAGTCCCAGAAATTATATACTCTGTATGAATGTGCCCAAAAATGACCAGTACATCTAATCAATTTATAACTGCATATACTTTTAAAAAAAAAACTTAAGCCAAGTGTCGTGGGAAATACTATCACTGACTTTTACTTTATTGTATAAATAGGAAGACACTAACTTTAAAAGACTTAAAATGGTAATACTACAAAGGATAGTGTATTTGTTGAAGCATGTTAGCATTGCATTCAGCATTATTGTTTAATAATTGTAAGCATTTACTCTTACTGAATGACATTTTTGCTTTGGGCTATCTAAAGACTTCCTTTAAAACTGTTTTTCTTTCTTCCTTTTTTTTTCAACCCGTGGTTATCCTTCCTTTTATTTCTTTTCTAGTCTCAGAATAGACTTTTGTAAAACATAAGTGTCAAGACTTTTCTCTATTTTTTATTATTTCATATAAATATACATTTTATATTTTAAAAAATCCGAAGTCTATACATTGAGAAAAATGAGAGGGGGCATTGCCATTCCCTAATAATCCTATGGTAGGAGTGAAATGTCCATAAAACAGATTTTGGTGGCGCTAATTGGCCTGCACCTCTTAATTAACTATGTATAATAAGAAGTCACAATGAAACAAAAGAAAGCCTTCATATTTTGTTTTTATTTTCCTCTCATGAGTCAGGACTAGATCTGGGAATCTAGCATATTTAGACCCTTTCTACTCCCCTTCTCATTCTTGCAAACATATCCTATTCACCCTATAGAAATGACTTTACTGAGAATCTCATAACATGCTCTCTGGTGGCCAGGATTAAGTTTCTTTGAATAGAAGAACTTCCGTTTTTGAAAGAAGCTTATGTGGGAATTTTAATGCAGGTCTATGCAGAGCTGGTGATTCTGACCAGCTCATAGAAATACTTTCCCTTTCCCAAGTTTTCATCTGAGGGAGTTGGGAAAGGAAACCACGGATACTTTTAAAACAAATCTTTTATAAGGTTCTCCATAGAGAGACTCATCCCTCTTTCTTAGAACACAGTGCTTCTGTAAAAAAAAAAAAAAAATGAAAGGATTTCTGAAACAACCGAATAGAGGTAAGTGGATCCACTCATGGAGCTAAAGGAGAAAAATCTCAAGTAATAAGCTTCCTAGGGGCATTCTGAGTCCCTCACAGAGATGTTTTAAAGTGATGGGGAAAACAATCTAGAGGAAAATCAAAGATACAACAATAGAAATAAAAAAGCAAACTGCAGACAGAAGCAAGGAGAGAGAAACTTCATCCATGAACATGTATTTCAGAAAGATACTCCTTTCTGAAATTCTGTCTAAAAGTCAAGTGGACACTGTTGATGTGGCAGAGGGAGTTATGATTTCTGAGGCGCAAATAGGACACTTCCACTAAGTGATTTCCAGTGCTAACTGGAAGTAAACGGAAAAGAAAAAAAAATGAAGGGAAATAAATGTTCTATGAGATAAATTATTTTCACAGAGTAGTTTCAGAAGAAAATTAAGAGTGTATACTTAAAGATATGACTGCATATTTCTGAGACTTAACAAGTCATTAACACATTCCCTGTTAATGATCATAGCTTCCTTCTAAAGGCAATTTTCCATGGTGCCAATGGTCTCTGCTGCCCAGGTCACTTTATTGGAATTCCTAAGGAGTGATTCCTGCCTTGTACTCAGGGAACTCATGTCTTCTAATCAGCAACATCTCAGACTCTCCTTTTTGGCTGTGAGACTGCTCAGCTCTCAACAAAACTCCTAAATAGGAATACTTAGAAAATTTCCGTGCTGCTTTCAGCCAGACAGAGAGCTAAGACACAGCTATTTCATTTCCTTATATAATTAAGTTATAATGGTTTTCTATGCCACATGTCAGGAAGATTTGCTCCAGATGTTTTTTGTGTGTATTTTCTAAAAAAATATTATCATCAAAAAACAAAAACAAACAAACAGAAACCTTAAGATGTCTCAAACAAAGTTATCACAATTATCTGCTAACATCACATAGAAATCCATGTGTAACTTTTAAATGCTGGTGAGTATATTATTATGCCATAATGTTTAATATTCTGAAAGTGAAATAGCAAATAAGTACAGCAATCATTTTTGACATAATTATTTCTTTCCCCTGAGTACATTTAGCATTCCAAAGTCAGCACCAGGCAGGTCGTCAGTGTTATAACTATTTGTCCTTGTAACCCTTGTACACCACTGAAGGGCTTGTGCGCCATTGTGCTTGGGTTCATCATGACTCAAGGTAGCAAGATTCTAACTGTAGTCACTGTCTCAGACCACTGGTAGAATATTGGCATTAATTAAAGCAAACAGGAAGGGATCTACCACAAGCATCAAGCATAACCCCACCCCCCACGCCCCCATGCAGTTAGACTGCTGGTCTGGAACTTAGAGAACAGGCTGATTCTGACTGTACAGTTAATAGTTTTGGCTTCTATACTATAAGTCCTTGCATGTAGACTCATAATATGGAGACATGGCCAAGGGCAAAATGTTTGTCAGATTGTTAGAATTTCCACAAGGCCAAGGAGGAGGACAGGAGTGGTAGCATAGGGCATAAACAAGATAAGAGAACAGTGATAATGACTGGGAACTCTTTTGGAATGACTCCAAAAGAGTGTGAGACAAACATCTGAAGTAGCAGTCTCTGACAGAGGAATTTTGAAGTACCTAATAACTCCAGGAAAGTTCCACTATGGTTTGGAAGCTTGTTATGCTGCGGAAATCATATCTTACCTATTTAGCCTTGCCTTAATTGACTAGCCTTTGTAAATGGAAAACTTTTGTGCTTTTTCCTAGGAACCTCTACCGTTCATTCTCTACGTGACTATGAGAGCTTATTTTGGGAGTTTTAAAAAGAAGTACTTTGAAATTGTTCCCCTGGCTACCTCTTCTTGGTTGTTCTCTCCTTATGAAACAAAACACTAGGTTATTGCTCTCCAGTCTCTAGGAGTTGACTATTGGTTACTATTGGTGTGGCAACATTTGCTATCCAGATACAAGAGTATGAAGGCAGAAGATATTGATAGGATGAATCCTCTGTCCCTGATTTCTTAAGTCCAAGTTTTTTTTTTTTTTGAGGATTTATTTATTTATTCACTAGAAAGACAGGAGGAGAGAAAGAACCAGATATCACTCTGGCACATGTGCTGCCGGGGATCAAACTTGGGACCTCATGGTTGAGAATTCAATGCTTTATCCATTGTGCCACCTCCCGGACTCCAGTCCAAGTTTTTATTTATTGATTTATTTTGATAGAGACAGAGAAATCAAGAGAGGAAGGGAAATAAAAAGGGAGTAAGAAGAAGATACATCTGCAGCCCTGCTTCAGCACTCTACTCTACTAGGTGCCCCACTGTCCAGTCACCCAAGTACAAGTTTTTGTAGACCTCATAGAAATGTTACTCCAGGGGTTCAGAGGTACTATCTCGGTGCCAGACTTTGTGTCTGAGTTCTCTGCTCTCTATTAGACTTGGGGCTTCTTTTCTTCGTCATCAATTATTATCACCTCATATACCTCTGTTTTGCAGATAGTTTTAGACTGAGATTGGGTTGGGTAGAGATCATACATTTCTGCTGGAAGATTGTGCATATGTTCACATTTGTGTGTGCATGGGTGTGTTAACCCAAACCTATATATGTCTTAGGACTCTGCCCTTGAAGAACTGTCATTCTGTTTTATAGTATCTGTACGTGGAGTGTGTATGGATCAGGTACTTGTAAATCACCTTCTCCATTTGTTCTTCTACTGGATAAAGCTTACTATAGAAGGGGCATCTAGAGTCAATAGAGGTAGGGAAATGAGGAAGCAAGAATCAATCCGTCTTGACTCCCAGGCCATTTAGTGAAAACCAAAGCAGCACTCATTTGGCCAGACTGTGCTGTATGTAGGAGCATAACTCTGATTTATTACATCAAAGTTGCTGGCAAATATGAACACTAATTCTACTTTAGTAACAACTGTGATTGAAATAATTGGTATCTGTAGACAAGCTGGAGAAAACAAGTATTAGTGGGTAGGTTGTCTTGGACATCATTCCAAGAGTCCAACAGAGAAGAAATACATAATCTAACAGACAGAGTTGGAATAGTCATTTAGAAGATGCATGAGTGGTTCATCTTTCTGCCTCTCCTCCAGATATATGCTAAACCAAATAGGCAAGAACAGCTCTCTTCTCTGCTACAGATCTGGCTAAAGGGGGAATACATAGCCTCCTGTGGCCACTCATTAAAGTGACTTACGGCTTACTCAGAAAATCTTGGTTAATTATTTAGTATTTATGAGACTGTATGGATGTTTTCATGGAAGTATAATTTTCCTAGTGTTTTTTTTTTCCTTTTTTCAACACTGCCCAAAGTTACTACTCTAGTATATAGTATCACACCAGATGTTAGCTTACTGCATTTGAAATATATTGTAATACTTGATAAGTAGGCAGTGAAGCTGATACAAGTGGCAAATTAGAATATAAAATAACTGATTCTATACACTTTTGTAATTTGGATGACTGTTTTTTAGCATTGGATCCACCTTCTCGTGGTGCATCTCATGAGTACCCATTCATTGGGGAAACTGATGATCCTTCCTAGCCGACTGAATCCACATGGATCCCAGTCACTTTCAAAGCCAGCAACAAGCAGCTCCTGACAGCTTTCAACCTGACGCTGTTGACTGGCTATGGAAGAAGGGCAAACGCTAGAAGAAGCAGCATTTTCCTACAAAGAGTTCTTGTTGCTGTTGATACTACCTTATGTTTTAAACAGCTTCCCCTCATTCAGTGCTTAGTCTTTACCAGGCACTGTGCTCATTATCTGATTGTGTAACAGCTTTTGAGGTGTGTATCCTTAGTTCCAGTTTAAAGATAAGAAAACTCAGACTTGGAGAGGGCAAGCTGCCCACAGTCATGTAACTAGTAAATTATAGAACTGGAATTTTAACTCTCGTCAGAATCCCAGACTACTTAATTGGTCACTGCCAGTGAAGTGAATTTTAAATGCCCACAGTTTGTTTGTGACTTATCATTTGGGTATATTAGTGGATGAAAAGATATGGAATAAAACAAGGAGCATCTGAAGCTCAACTAGGATACTTAGAAATCTTTTTGTAAGAAAATTTAGTAGCATTCCATGAGATTGTGAAGGAGATATCACAATTTTGTGTTTCATGAAAATGAATCATCTGTGTATTTAACTGAGAAATCCAGTGTATAAAGAGTTGAAGCACACATAGTACAAAGTGCAGGGACCCACCTAAGGATCCAGGTTCCAGCCCTGGTTCCCCACTTGCAGGGGGGGGTCACTTCACAAGTGGTGAAGCAGATCAGCAGACATCTATCATTCTCTCCCTCTTTATCTTCTCCCCTCTCAATTTCTCTTTGTCCTATACAAAAAATTATCAAATTGCCATAGGAGCAGTGGATTCATAGTGCAGGCACTGAGCCCTAGCGATAACCCTGGAGGAAAAAAAGAAGAATTAACATATTTTTGTTCTTTCTGTTGGCCATTTATGTCATTTTCTTTGTCTCTTAGAATAATGCTTAATTATTTGAATTATTCAGGTGGACACCATGAACTATATTACTTCTCTGAACTCTATACCACTATCATTCTTGCATCATTCTCTCTCCTTTTAAAGTTTATTATTAGGTAAAACAGAGAATTTGAGAGAGAGGAGGAAATAGAGAGGGAGAGAGACAGAGAGATTCCTGCAGCACTGCTTCACCTCTTGTGAAGCTTTTGCCCTGCAGGTAGAGACCCTGGGCTTGAACCTGTGTCCTTGAGCACTGTGATGTGTGCACTTAACCAGATGATCCATTGCTCTTGCAGTATTCTCCATGTCACTCAAAGGTTCAAGAATACAGAGCATGTAGGATTCCATAGAGTAGTGCAGATTTGCATACCACCTCTTCAATTCAGTATGAACCCAATGAGGCATGGGTTTGTTGCTATTATATCAAATCTGATTAATTGAGCAGAGGCATAATGAGAAGCCTGCAACTGTCAGTAAGATTAATAGACCTATTGATACAAACCCTTAAGTGAAAATTTCCCAACAAAGCCATTTAACCAACTGGGTTGGGATAATGATAGATCAATACTACAAGTAACAAAAAAAAAGTGTTTTGTATTCATATTAAAAACATTGCAACATTGCAGAAAAGTGTTTTTTTTTAAGGATAAAATGAAGACTTCATTTTACAGTTATTATCACTGTATGGATTAATAATTATACACAAAGCTATTCATCAGTGATAACATCTTAGCAGAGAGAATGTTCCAAAATGTTGTGGGGTAAAGTCATAATGGTGATCAACAGAAGAGACTTCTGTTTGGCAAAATTAATAAAAACCACACAACTAATTTTATGCATGTTTCACCTGGTATAAAAATCTTAATACTATTATTGGAAAGATGAACTTTTAAGTAGATGATTCTGAAAGATAGCTTAAATGAGAGAGCTAAGGAAAAAGAAAAAAAAAAGACTCAGTAGGTGGGTTAGTGTTAGAACACATGCCTCCCATGTGTGAGTCCTTGAGTTTGTTTTCCCAGCACCATAATAGTTCACTCTCTCTCTCTCTCAAAATATAAAATAAAAATTTGGCTGTGGTGGTGGCTCAGCATTATTATTTGTTATAGGTCTTGGGCAAAATTCCCAGCACTGCATAAAGAAAAAAAAAGGAAGAAAAAGAAAAAAAGGAAAGCTTTCAACTTGAATCTATCAGGACCTGAGCAGTGCTGGTTCTATATAAAGATTATTACTTTCTCAATGATTAATTAATATTATGCATTTGCACTAAATCTGTTATTGTTATTAGCTTGCAAAAATTTTGAGGCCTAAAATTACATGAATAGTAACATTGCTTTCTAATTTAGAGTATGTTGCAAAGAGTTGCCTTCCTTTTAAAATTCCTTGGCCTTAAAATATTCTGATTAGTGTGGTTATTTTTCCTCAAACTGAGATGATTTGCTTATCCAACATGTCCAAACATTGTTAGGAAAACTTTAGATCACTTAGATTTACTGTTTATTGGTTGCAGGTAGGTTCTATAGTATTCACATCTGTATAATGTAATTATATTTTTATTACCTTCCATGGGATGAAATTTTAATAATTAAAAGTGTTGGGAGTATCTAGACCTTATCATTCACCACTATGTTCATTCTTATTCTTCTAGAAGAGAGGGTGTAAAACAATTGAGGCATACTGAGCATTATTTTTAAGCAGAGCTACAACTAGAATTTCTTTCTTTCTATGTAAAGGAACTTACCTTTAACTTATGAGTTCAGTTTCTATGATGCCACTGCCATTCAGGGTCTTAGGAAGGAATTTTGGGGATTATTAATTTCCCACAAGACAGTATTTAGAAAGCAGAACTATAAGTCGTCTGAATTTTCTCATACCATTTAACAAACATAAGAATCATTTTGTAAGAAAGCTTAATTTCCTGAAGAAAACATTCAGATCTGGTTGTTTTACTATACACTCCACACTAGGGTCTGTGGATAGCAGATATTATGTCTTAAACTCCTTTCCTTCCAAGGATGTTGCATCTCATCTGAACAAGTATCGTGGTGTGGCAGGAAGAATATTGGATCTTTGTCCCAAGTCCATTTAGTAACAAGATCTTAGTTTATTAGCCTCTATTTACCTCTATGTAAAATAGGTATAATAACAAGACTTTACCTTTACTTTTTGCCAGATTAAAAGAACCAAAAACCCAAGTATATGTAATCATTATATGATTGTCATATATTATGTTATTGAATTGAATAGGAGTCAACCTGACAAGGCAGTTTCAAACTCCATGCTTCTAGTGCAGTAGGTGTTCAGAGATGGAGTGATGTGCTGAGTCATATCTTGAAGTTGACCTTGAAAACTGCCTATGGGTTGAGCACAAAGCACAAAAAGCATTTGAATATATCACAGCAAAAGGTGATATAGAATTAGTATTTGTTGC
This sequence comes from Erinaceus europaeus, assembly GCF_950295315.1. Taxonomy (NCBI): domain Eukaryota; kingdom Metazoa; phylum Chordata; class Mammalia; order Eulipotyphla; family Erinaceidae; genus Erinaceus; species Erinaceus europaeus. The sequence continues at coordinate 27,743,695 of NC_080162.1, forward strand.
CACATTAATGAAGCAATGGAGCCACTAATTCTTGTTAGCAAAGGGACAGGATAAAAAAATGAAATATGAGATATACTGAGCTGTTGGAAAAGCTGTGGCAGATTTCTTTTTCTGTTTTTTCTTTTTTCCTAGTCAAGAATATGTCATGAATTTTTCAATAACCTAGTAAAATAAAGTATGCTATAGAGGTTCTTCCCAGCCAGGTTTAGAGTTGATGTATGAGTCAGGAGAGAACCGTAGTGGTAGATGAATGACATCATTTAATTAAATTAATTTGGCAACATTGCAGGAGTGAGACTTTGAGAAAAATCTAGAGTCATTAAGCTTATTGTATTGACTCTTGTCTGCCGTGCTGTGGGCCTGAACTCTTGTGGTCCATAATGCTGGTGGGAATGGAAAGGACTCCATCCAATTTAAAAAGTGGCTGGCCACAAGTGTGAGGAGAATTTCAATGTGCGGAATTATTTCACAGAGTGCTATTTTGTTCCTCTTCTAGCCCCTTTCCTCTCACGTGGTTATTTATTAAATCACTTCTAATGTTTGCTGTTGTTGATGTTCCTTCAGTGCTTCCCATTTGATTTATCCCTTGTAAATGACTGTCTCCATAACATCTCCCCATCTATACTTTTCATTTCCCCCTTTTATTCCTAAGTTAAAATTGTGATCCTTGGGCACTCTGCCATTGTTAATTGGAATGCCATTGGTGAAGCTTGCATGGTGGCATTGTAATCACTTCCTTGTATCTTCTTAATTTTTTCCCCTTGTTCACATCTGAAACTGAAAATATCTATTCAGCCCCTTGATCTCAGCAATTAGTTAAGTGGTATGCAGCTGGTTATCTGGAGGCGGGCTCAAACACTTAATCATCTCTGTTCAGGTCTGAATGAACATCTTAACAGCAACACCTGTAATTAGTGTATAGCTGAAAGAAAGTTCTTTTGGAGTAGTGGTTCTTAAAGTGTGGTCCCCAGATGAACAGCAACATCTGGGGAATCCTTAGAAATGCAAATTCTCTGTACCCCAGAGCTATTAGTTCAGAAATTTTGGCAGGGGGGACCCACTGATATTTCTCAAAGTATATGCTACATTTGGGAAATCTCCTCACAGGGTTAGGCAGCTAGATTCCAGGGGCTGGCAGTAGCCCACCTGGTTGAGAACATACATTACAATGCACAAGTACCTGAGTTCAAGTCCCCAGCCTTCCACCTGCAGAGGGAAGCTTCATTGGTGGTGAGGCCTTGTTGCATATCTCTCTCTTTCTTCTTCACTATTTCCCGTTCCCCTCTCAATTGCTTTCTGTCCTAATAAATAGCTAAAGAGATAAATATTAAAAGGAAAAAAAGAGAAAAAGAAAAGAAAACAGACTTCTGAAAATACCAGGGAAATTTAGAGGTTGCGAGGAGAGGATAATTACTTTTGAGGTGTGGGGGATGGGGAAATAGTACATCATTCAAATGAACAACTTTTTAAAGATGTTTGTCTTTAGACCCCAGTCTGTGAAAGAAGATCATTTGCCTTGTGCTTTAGAAATAAGACGTTTCAGATCAGTTTTCAGAAGGGAGTTTTGGATTGTTCTGCATAGGAGTCTTTGCTAGATAGTATATTGATGAACAGACCGAAATAGAGATATATTTGCCACTTTTATTGGCTATTTTAAAATGTTTTATTTATTTAATTTTAATGAGAGAGATACAGAGGGAAAGAAAAAAGGAAGAGAGGGGGGTGGGGTCGGGGAGAGAGAAGACAAGACAGAACAGAGTACTGCTCGGCTTTGGCTTTATGAATGTTCTGGGTATTGAACCTGAAACCTCAGAGTCTCAAGCATGAGTCTTTTGTACAACCTTTATGTTATTTCTCCAGCTCTTCTTGAGTCTTATTTTACTGTATACAGATTTACGACATTGAGAATATTCTTACTTGCTATGTAAGAGGGAATAGGATTTTGAATTTCAACTTTTCCTCTTGACTAGACATTTATTTGCTAGGGAACAGCTCTTTATTGAGGTGCTTTGGAAGGTGTTCAGTCAAAGAATCCTGTAGTCAAAACACTACAGTTGCCTAAGGTTTAAGTACCAAGTTTTGGGAGTTTAGTCATCAGCATATCAGGTATCTTGTGCCCTCTAATTAAGTCATCAGTTAACTAAGAACAATTTAGAGAAAGTCTACTTTTTAATTTTCAAGATATTTTCAAATTTGCATAAGAGAGTAAGAGAGAGAGAAGAGGACAGCATTGTTTGGCTCCACTATTATGTGATGCTGGGGTGTTGTATGCCCTCCCCCTGCCAAGAAAATTGGTTCAGTCCTGCTAGTTTTCGCGGGCCCGCTTGTCCCCACCCCAAGGAACCCCGAGAGAGCTCCAGAGTCCCAGAGTTTGAGGTGCTTGGCGCCGCCGCGGGGGAAAGAGGCAACAGAGTTCTGTTTGGTGATTAGTTTGGGTTAGTTTATGAATCGTTGTTCCTGAATAAAGAAATACAGCTTCCCTGCCCAGCCGTGTCTTCGAGTCTCTGTTACCTGCCCGTGAAGCTAGCCCGGCCAGCTGGAGCCTCCGAATTTTAACAACACTGGGGATTAAATCTGGGACCTCTCCCATGCAAGTTCTGTGCACTAATGCTGCACAATCTCCCTTGCCAATAAGTTACTTTTCCACTATGAGTCAGAACTGGTGTCATTATTTCTGTTCTTAAAACTCCAGGACACCATTTCTTTTTTCTTTCTTTATGCATAACTAGAGCTTTACACATGTACTATTTCACTGATTCAAGCCATCTTTTAATACAGAGGAAGAGAGAGTAAAAAAAAGGAGACACTATTGTCTCAGAGCTTCCTCTAGTGCCACAACACCTTCTTGTGTGGTGCCAGGGGCTCAAAACTGGGCAAGGCATACCATATAACTAATGAGCTATCTCTCTAGTCCTCCACTTTTTGTTCTGTGGAGGATATACACCCATATGAAGCCTGTTCTGATGTGGTCATGTCTCACTAGGATGACAATCCAAGTTTAAATATTTATTCCAGAGTCATTTTTCTTTGTAGTTAAAAAAATAAATTTCAGGCTTTTGAAATCCCTGTGTATCTTTGTTTTACAAAGTTTACATTTTTAACATTCATTTCATATGCTGTATATGTATATATAGAGTTTTATATAAGAGGACAGAAACACAGAGAGAGAGAGAGAGAGAGAGAGAGAGAGAGAATGAGAAAGAGAAAAGCCAGAGCATCACTGTGTTACATGTCATACCAAGAATCAAAAGGGAAATCTTAGACATCCAAGTCCTGTCAAGTCCTTGTGCTCTACTAGAGCTGAACTGTTTTCCCCAGCCACAAGGGTTGACACGTCATCTTCTGTCATACAATGACAATTAATTATTAAGATAAAGTCACGTTAGGAGGAAAGTCAGTTCTGACTGATATGACCAACCTTTTGTTGTCCAGCATAGATAGATGATTAGATAGGTAGATAGATAGGTAGATGATAGATAGATAGATAGATAGATAGATAGATAGATAGATAGATGTAGATGTATATTCAATGAACTTCTCCTTGAGTTGCTTCTCTTGAGTGGGGGGAATAAAATGATGAAGCTTTAGAATCTTCTCTCTATGGTCTCTGGTTGTGTAAGTCCATTGACTAAAAGAACCAGAAAGATTTATCTCAGAGTGGGTCCCAGTAAACAGTTGTGTTACCAGTTGAGAACACTAGATTGGGCATTTCTCCTAGGGCTCTCATGGGAAGCAGGAAAGAGCTACGAGGGATGGAAACCAGATTCCCTTAATGTGCTGGTCCAACCAAGGATGATTCTCTTTCGTCCCAGGCTTTCTTACTCCTTCCTTCCTTTTTCCTTCCTTCCCCTACCTTCTCCTTCCTTCCTTCCTTCCTTCCTTCCTTCCTTCCTTCCTTCCTTCCTTCCTTCCTTTTTACCTTCCTTTCTTCTGTCCTTCCTTCCTTTCTTATTTCCGTTCTTCTACCACCAGTGATATTACTGGGGCTCAGTCCCTGAACAATGGCAGATTTGCCAGATACCATTCCCCTCCTCATTTTTTTCTTTCTTTTTGATAGAGAATGAGACAAAGTGACAGGGAGGAGGGAGGGAGAGGGAGAAGGAGAGAGAAAACTGCAACATGGTTCCACCTCTCCTGAAGCTTATCCCTGTAGGTGGGAATGTGGACTCGAACCCATTTCTTCGTAAAGGGTAATGTATGTGCTCTACTGGTTTTTCCACCTCCTGGGCCCAAGTTTCTAGCTTCTGGAGCTCACTTTATATTACTAATGCACATTAGCCAAAGGAAGAACCACCAGCATCAACAACATAACCCTACTCCATTACTTCACCTCAAAGTCTAGAACTCAAGGAATGATATGAAACAGTGATTAACTCAGTCCTAATTTTTTAAAAGAAGGTCCAGATGAAAGGTTTATAATGCTTTCAGCTTTGTTTCTGTAAATCAGAATTGCTGTTGAGTGCTTGCTTTTTAATGCACTGTCCTCTCATTGTTGCCTTTGGGTATAAGCAATGCAGGAGGCAGCAGGAGAAATGACAAAGAAAGCAGGAAACATGGAAAGACATTACTACAGCAGATTCCTTATACTCATTAGAACAGCTGGTTCCATTATGTTGAACCAATTATCCCTAATGGCATTGAACTAACATCTTTTCCTACTATTCCGTTTTCTTCAACAGCCTAGCAGAAACTTACCCTACTATAAATATGTTTCAAGGTTACTACCAAATTAGCCACAGAGACCATCAAGTAAATAGAAGCTAGAGCACTCATGGTACCCATAAATATGATATCAGGAACTCCACCAATAACAGTTGATGAGGCCAAGAGTAAGGTTATTGTTTGGCTTTGATGAAGTGATTTTGGTCTTCCTTAATAAACCTAATAACTGAGACTTTCTTTTTGTTCCTGTCATGATAAACATGATAAACAGCCTTTTTTTTCTTTTCAACACATTATCTTTTGTTATTCTTGTTGTCACTCTATCTATCTGGGTCTTCTTTTTTTCAGATAGAAGAAAGTGAGAGGGAAAGACACCACACTTCCTCTCTAGTAGATTTCTTGTTAACCTAGTTTGTGTACTTTTCATTGTTGTAAACTAACTAGCAACACCTGTGGACATTGTGAGTTTAATTCTTGAAACAAAGCCGACTCTCATCATGATTTGGGAATTACCAAAGTATCACTTATTAACTCTAGGCCTGTATTTTCCTTTTTCATTTAAATCAATATTTGTCTAAGAGAACGGGAAAGAGCAAGTGGTAGGCTGTGGTGCTTTGCTTCTTTTGTTCCTGCTTACTATCCACATTGTACTAAACAAATTTCAGGCTACTTCTCTTCCCATTTATTTACCTTAGAGAAAATCTGTTAGTTGACATTTTCTTTATTTAAAAATAAACAACTTTTTTCAGTTTTGTTTTCTTCTGTTATTGCTTAGTTTGTAATTGCAAATGTCGATTACTCAGTGCCTATCTGGAGGGTTTTTCCCATACTTGTGAATAGGGAATATGGTGAAGGGCATGCTTGATTTACAATAAAGATGAAAACCAGATAAAACCAGTGCATGTAGTCTGATGGGAAAGCCCCACAGACTAAACAGCCGTACCTCTCAGTGAGCCCTGCATCCCCAAACTGCACAGAATCCTGCCTGCTGAACAACCAAGCATTCTTGTGGCAGAAATACAACTATACTAACTGGTACTGCATACAGCAATTTCCAAAGTGACAACATCAGAAATCCTCCACCCCACACTTCTCAATAGCTCTCTCCTGACCCTGAGATGCACATTGCTTTTCACAGGGAAAGGATTTTGCTTCTCTCTTTAATCTCCTCCTTTTTTCTCTAACTTCAATTTCTTTATGTTTCTGGCCTGCGTGTTACCATTTGCTTACCACTAACAGTATGCTGTTGAGGCTTTCCTGCTTCCCACTCAGCCCAGACTTTGGCACTTTTCACACACTGATCTTCTGATCAGTTTAACATAGGAAAGCTCAAGGAAGCCATGTACTGGTTTGTATAGTAGTATATTTTTGAACTGCCTACTCTTGACCAGTTAGGGTGTGCTGGGGATTTGCATTGGATGCTACACACACACAAAGCCAATCAATCTGCATGCCAAAAGGAAAAAAAAAAGAAATTAACCCTTAGAGTACTGCTTCAGCCAACTGCTTTGGTTTACTGAATTTTTCCAGTTGGACAATGTTTCCTTCCCACTCACAGTGCTGCACATAAGCCTGTAAGGATTCCATCCAGAACATCAACCAGGATCCTCTCCTCCTCAGCTTTCCTGAGATGCTCCTGGGTCCTTTATTATTACTCAAGTAATGGCTTTTAAAAGGGTCCAACACACATTCCCCATGTTTAATTGAAAATGGCACTGCATTCAACGTGCTTGAGAGTTGTGAGGGACTTTTTTGGCTTCAGAATGTGTCCTCAAAAAGAAAGAAGTCAGTTCTTTAAGGGTTAATATGAAATGAAGGAGTTTGGTGGTTTCTCCTGATTGTCCTTCCTCCAAGGTGTCTGCATGATCCTCTTTAGATCCTTAGATCAACTGGTGAATGATAATAAAAGTTACTATATATGTATAGTTATAATAACAAATAATGGAACAAAAGACTGAATGGTTGAATGAAAGATCCCTTGGAAATGCTTGCTTGAATATCATAAAGAGTAGAAAGACTCAATGTTTTATTTTATGAACATTCACTTTGTCCTCTGCCCCAACGCCACCACTGCCCAGCATAGTAAGTTACTTGATGTTGCTTTTTCATTTACCTCTTGCTTTTTCTTCTTCTTCCTGTCTAATAGCCCAATAGAATCCTGCCAGAATTTCTACAGAGATTTCACGTTACAGATCGACATGGCTTTCAACGTGTTCTTCCTTCTCTACTTTGGCTTGCGGGTAAGTTGGCACCACATTGCTTGTGTCATGATGGGGCATTGTACCTAGGAACCATTTCTCATAGAGCCTGTTTTCGTAAGCAGAGTGAAGGTGGGGGTCCCCACAGAAGACACATACCTGCAGTCTGATTCCCAATCTATATAAAACCTTTTCTTTAGCTCAGCATTTTCTGAGGTACATGGTAATTTTGTTCTAAAGAGGAGAAGTAAGGATTGAATAAATTCCTCTCCTGGCTGACTAGTTCTCATTCCACTATTCACACATGAGTGCATTTTTCTCCTCATAAATTTATGTTTATTAGTACTCTCTTAGCTGGATCTTGAGAGAACAATTATAAAGACAGACTCAGTGTGGTTGATTGGCAGAATTTGGGCATAATGGCCTTATAGTAGACCATGTTTATGAAGTGAACTTTGTCAAATGTGAATTATAATGGTGTGTGGTCACACATTATTCGTGTGTGTGTATGTGTGTGTGTGTGTGTGTGTGTGTGTGTGTGTGTGTGTGTGTGTGTGTGTGAATGAATGCACATATGTAGACCTTATTTACAGTAGTATTTACATTAGAGTCTAGAGGAGGTAAGACTATTCCATCTTTCTTGTAATTCTGTAGGAAACAATGGAAAAACAAATTAGTGCCCATTCTTTCTTCAGGACTACATAGTAATAATACATTTTCTAGAAAAGGCTGCATTCATATTTTAAAATAAATAAATAAATAACATGATTGTACAAATAGAATAACCCAATATCTCCTTTGAGATTCCCCCACAAAAAAACAAAACATACACTTCAGCAAAAAAAAAAAAAAAAGTAGAATTTGAATGCTGGTACCATGCTTCCATTTTCTCTCTCTCTATTTTCTTTCCCCCAGTTTATTGCAGCCAATGATAAGCTGTGGTTCTGGCTGGAAGTGAACTCTGTAGTAGATTTCTTCACAGTTCCCCCAGTATTTGTGTCTGTGTACCTAAACAGAAGTTGGCTTGGTAAGTTAATCTCTGTTCCTTTATATTCACAAGTTCCTGAGCATGACTGATACACATTGTAGAATCTTGAGCAGATTAGAAAGTTTTATGTATTAATGTGACCAACCTTTGAAGTTTTAGAAGTTGGTGGTGGCAAGATTTATTTATTTATTTATTTATTTATTTATTTATTTTCACACTAGCCCAGTAAAATGTGAAGTTAGTGCTTCAAGTAAAGCAATTTTATTATTGTTGATGTTTGGTGGCCATCATTGTCACAGCCAAAGGCCTCCTTGTTCATCACTTCTCATTTAGTAACTTGGAATCAAGATTGTGGACAAAGAGGCCCAAGGAAATTTAGGTCAACTCTCCAAGTGGTTGATTTAGTTGCCCCAAAAGGTCTGACTGCCAAAGCTGGCTTTCATCTGCATTTTAGTTTTATAAAAAACAGTGGGTCCTTCTTAGTTTATTTATAGTTATGAGTGCCTTTGTGTGGCTGCATGAGAGAAAGCTTCTCAGGTTATTCCTCACAATGAAGGAGGGGGCTGAACGTCTTCAATGTTAAAGGAAGGGTTTTTGCTGGTATTATGTTCGAATGTCACACTCTATATCATGATGTAAAAAATTTGGGGGCGAGAAACTAGCTGAGAAGATGGTCAGAAAGCTTAGAGTTTCTCTTTATTGTGCTGATGAAGTTTTTCATGATAAGTCTGCAGCCATGGGGTCAACTTGGCAAGTGAAGAGATGAAAACAGCTCTTGGAGGATTACTGGTCCCTTGTTTTTTGAACAATTTTAACTCATTTTTCTTGAAAGAGATATATAATGTGTTATAGTAAGTAGAAACATTAAAATGTGTACAAAGAAGATAATTGATCTTCTCCTCCCTCTGCTTCTATTAGTTTCTCCTTAGGATTTCAAGTGTTAAAGACTTCTGTTCTAGGGAGCGAGGCGGTGGCGCAGCGGGTTAAGTGCACATGGCGCGAAGCACAAGGGCCGGCGAAAAGTTCCCGGTTCAAATCCCCCGCTCGCTCCCCACCTGCAGGGGGTTAACTTCACAGGTGATGAAGCAAGTCTGCAGGTGTCTATCTTTCTCTTCCCCTCTCTATCTTCCCCTCCTCTCTCCGTTTCTCCCTGTCCTATGCAACAACAACTACAGCAATAACAATAATAACTACAATAATAACGATAAATAGCAAGGGCAACAAAGGAGAAAAAATAAAAAATTAAGAAAAAAAAAGACTTCTGTTCTTCATATCCTCTACACGATAATGTACATATATTTCCACACCATCCCTACCACCAAAGTTCTGTGCCCCTCAACCCCCGCCATAATCACCATAGTTCTCCTAAAGTTAAAGTGGTGGGTTGACTGTATATGTTTATTTTTCTAGTTCAAGTTTAAGTGTTTCAGCTCTCTATATTTCATTTAAGAGTGAAATCATGCCATAGTTGTTCTTCCTTTTTCTTCTTCCCTCTTAGATAAGAGAAACAGTACTTGACTCCCTCTGCTGTTCTCCATGTTCTCTTTCCTCTCAGTGATGGTGCAAAATAGAGATTCCTTGTCACAAAAGCTCCAGGTCCCTGTGGAAGTGGGATTCAGTGCCCTCTGGTTATCTTCCCCTAAAATTTCCCCCTCTGGGAATATGGACCAAGATTCTTTTTTGGGATGCAGATGGAAGGAGTTCTAGCTTCTGTAAATGTTTCTATTGGACATGGACATTGGTTGTTTCTATCTTTTCCTACTAGGGTTCTGGAGAGGTAAGGTTCTGGGACATGTTGATGAGGTCATTTGTCTAGGGAGGTCAAGATGGGATCATAGTAGTTTATTAACCACCACTATTCATATGCAGGTATAATTTTTTTAATATCCACCTGGGCTATTGCTGGGGCTTAGTGTTGGGATTATCAATCCACTGCTCTTAGCATCCCTTTTCCTTTTTTTTTTCTTTTTTTTATTTGATAGGATAGAGAAATTGAGAGAAGGGATAGAGAAAAAGACACCTGCTTCACTGCTTGTGAAGCATACCCACTGCAGATGGGAAGTGGAACCAAATCTAGTTTCTTGTGCATTCTAACATGTGCACTTAACTGGGTGCACCACTGCCCACCTCCATGCATATATGATTCTATAGATACTTCTAACTTCCTGAAAGACAACCTGATAACTCAAAGAATATGTATACTTTTATTTGTATAGATATTTATGGATAGCTTTAAAAGATAGTATGTCAAAATGTGCGTCCAGAGGCCTGAGAGGTGGCATGATTACAGACCTCTGGACTTGTAAACATGAGGCTCTAAATTCTATCCTTGGTACAACATAAGCCAAAGTTTTCTGACTGCTCTATCTCAAAATAAATAAATCTAGGGGCCGGGTGGTGGCGCACCTGCTTGAGCACATATGTTACAGTGCTAAAGGACCCTTGTTCGAGCCCCCGGTCCCCACCTGCAAGGGGAAAGCTTCACAAGTGGTGAAGCAAGACTGCAGGTGTCTCTCTATCTCTCTCTCCCGTCTTCATTTCTGATGATCTCTATCCAATAAATAAATAAAGATAATAAAAAATTTAAAAGTCTTAAAAATATCAACACGTATTATATTCTTATTGTAATTGTCAAATTGTTATACATCCAATATTTTAAAAATAAGCATAATATTTATATGCATTTTTATGCACTAATTACACACTACATATATAATGGGCCTCTGTGTGCGTTTCTTATAAGGATTCCATTTTTTAAATATTTATTTTATTTATTTATTCCCTTTTGTTGCCCTTGTTGTTTTATTGTTGTAGTTATTATTATTATTATTATTATTGTTGTTGTTGTTGTTGTCATTGTTGGATAGGACAGAGAGAAATGGAGAGAGGAGGGGAAGACAGAGAGGAGGAGAGAAAGATAGACACCTGCAGACCTGCTTCACCGCCTGTGAAGCGACTCCCCTGCAGGTGGGGAGCCAGGGTTCGAACCGGGATCCTTAGGCCGGTCCTTGTGCTTTGCGCCACCTGTGCTTAACCCACTGCGCTACCGCCCGACTCCCACGGATTCCATTTTTAATTTGCTTTCTTTTTATGATTGCATTTGCTTGCTCAGTGGGAAAGTTCTTGCCCTTGATCTGACACATTCTTGCTTAAACTGAGTTTTTTTTTTAGCCAGCATGATGAGACTATCAGAGATGCACACAAATCTGAGCCGTGTACTGAGCGTGACCTAAAAGTGCTCCTGTGCCAAGTGTCCTGCTTGGTTTCTCTCAGTTGGAAGATGACTTTGTGACCTGGAAAACTCATTTATCTCCCTCCACCTTCTGTTTCCATCTCTACATTCTGGGCTAGATTATTTGAGAACGTCTCAAAAAGTCTTACATCATTAATGGGAAATTTGGCCATCTAAGGGTGATGTGAGAAAGTACTGGAAAGTTAGTGAAATTAAATCAACAACATTTTCAGTCAAAATTATGTCTGGTTATTACAGGAGGCTCTTGCTCACCTAGGAGCAAAGGGGCCCAAGAGAGAATGGACAGTGGCATAAATTTTCTTTTTTGTCAAGTCTGAGGACTAAAGGGAAGTTAGTCTAAATTGTCCATGCTTCTGATGGGTAAACCGAGGGTTCATAAAAAGCAAACCTTGAACCTGGGTCCTTGTGCACTGTGACATGTGTGCTCAACCAGGTGCACCACTACCTGGCCCAGAATTCTTTTAAATTAATCATTTAAAAAATGTTATTTACAGGCTGGGTGATGGCGTACTGAGTTGAGCACTCATGTTAAAATACACAAGGATCAGGGTTCAAGCCCCTAGTCCCCACTTGCAGGGGGAAAGCTTTGCGAGTGGTGAAGCAGGGCAGCAGGTATCTCTCTGTCTCTCTCCCACTCTACATCTCCCTTCTTTATAGATTTCTGGCTGTCTCTACCCAATAAATAAATAAAGATATATATTTTAAAAAGTATTATTTAATCTTGACTTTTGGAAGTATTTTGTGACCCAGTAAAATCATCAACCACAAGTAAAAAAAAAGAGGGGGTGTGGTGGAAAGTAGCTTGGGGGAAAGGAGGAGTAGTGAGATAGCCCTTTGCATTAGTGGTAACTAAAGAAACATACTTACATTGATTCCTGCCATTTGATCATTAACTGATCACGATCTGTTGAGCTTCTCACATGTGTCAGGCAATATTTCAAATGACTGAGGAAGCAAAGTTGAATAAAAAGGACAAATGGTCCACCTTCTGACTTTGCAAAACAAGAAAAAAAAATGTAGTATATTTGGAATTGAACTGATCTACGCCAACAACCTTATCAATTATGAAACTATACAAATAACTAAAGAACCTTCTGCTTTTGGAGGAGGAGGAATCTCCTTTAACGAGACTCTTTTGTTTCTTTGCTAACTAACTATGCCCAGTAAGTGAAATCTAACACTGGTCTCCTGTTACAGAAGAAAAGTCAGTCTAATATAATATTTCAAGGAGTTTGCTGTGTTGAGTTAATACATAGGTTATTGTGTCATGAAACAATGGTTGTACCAGTGAAACAACAATTTCCTTGATGTCTGCTTGATAAAGTTAAGGGAATAATTTCATTCAATGGGGAATTTCAGCAAGTGCTACCCTTTCCTGGGTAAATGAGAAAGTGCTGCCTTTCCTGGCTGAGGTTTGGGATCAGATGCTGGAACTAAGCCTATCCCAGTCCTCTTCTCAGATTGCCTGTGCTCTGTAGAGAGATGAGGGTGGTCTGTTACTGAAACTTTAAGGAAAAAATGGAATGATCACAGGGATAGAACGCATAATGGTTATATATAGAGACTTTTTTACCTGAGGCTCCAAAGTCCCAGGTTCAATCCCCCATACCACCAGAAACCAGTGCTGATCGGTGCTCTGGTAAAAAAAAAAAAAAAAAAAATAGAATGACTTTCTTGACCTCCATATCTTTCACAGAGTCTTACTTTTCACAGAGTATAGTCCATAGCATATCTGAGTTCTTAATAACACTATATGGTTGCATATTAGAACACACACACACACACACACACACACACACACACACACACACACACACGCCGTATTTATCTACTTTTTGTATTATTTTTGCGTGTGTCATCTTAGTGCAGTTGACAGTCTATTCATATAGCAGCTGCTATTTATTATAGTTCTTCTATGTACTGACCACTTTTACACATTTAAAATCACTCCTTAAAGCAAATCTGTGAAGGAGGAATTCTCTCCATTTTACAGATAAGGAAACCGAGAGTCAGAGAGATTAGCTCCCTTAGCTATGATCACACAGTCTGGGAGTGATGGAAGAGATGGTTTACGCTAACATTTTGTTTGTTTTGCCACCAGGTTTATTTATCAGTGGGATTTGGTACCTGCATAACAACTCTACCATCCCTTTTTTTTTTTTCCTTTTCTACCATTTATTTTTTCTTTTCCTTTTTTTCTTTCTGATAGAGACAGAAAGAAACAGAAGGAGAAGGAGAAGGAGAAGGAGAAGAAAAGTGAGAACGAAAGATCTGTAGCACTACTCCAGTGCTATGAAATGTCCTCCCTGCTAGTGGAGACTGGGGGCTTAAACCTGGGGCCTCATGCATCAGAATGTGCGATCTCTACCAGGAGCACTGCTGCCCAGCTCTAGTGTGCCCTAGATTTGGTCAGACTTTCTGTCTATATTCTTTGCTTCCGTTCTTAACCTTAAGAGTGGGTTTGAGGAGCCCACTGGGAATGCCTGACCTGATCATGCTGCATGATGTTGGCATTTCTCCACCCACTATTACTCACAGAGGGCTTTCACTTCAGGCAGGCAAGGAGAGAGAAGAGATCTTATTTCAAACTCATGCTCTCCTGTCTCCTCATCTCCTTCCCACTCTCCTTCACCCACCTCCAGTTTCTAGAAATGCCAGGTGAATCAGGGAAACACGGAGAGATGGCATGGTGTCTCATGAGTCCTGGGGAAATTTAGCAGCTAGAGGAATGGACCTTCTCTACAGGAGCAGGAGGTGGGGTTGGGGGTGCAGAGAGGCACTTGTACAGCTCTTCAGGTCCCAGTTAGCAGATGAGAGTGAGCCATGGTCCTTTCCTTGACTCTGCCATGTCCATTCAGATCTTAGTGCAGTCACTTACTAACGGGTGACTTTGAGCAAGGTTTTTTCTTTTTAATATGTCATAAGCTCAGTTTTCTTACTGGTACAGTGGGGGAAGCCACAGTCATAGCATTCTCCTCATAGAATTATAGTGGGGTTCAGTGGAGGAACGTCATCCAAGACCACATACCTAGGATGAGTGTCAGGAACAGGAGCTCTGATCATCCCTGACTTTTCTGTCTAATCCACCTGTCATTGTAAAGCACCAGGGAAGGAAACAAATTAGAGTGGAGCCAAAAATAAAGTGGTGGGAAGTGAGGACATCCATGTTGGCAGGTGGCAAGTCCCAGCTTATTTCAATTCCTGTTCCCACAGGCTAGCTTACTCATTTCTGTTTCTCTCACAGACTCCTTATCCTACCTCTCAAAATTAAATGTACCTTGAAATGAGAGGTGCATCTTATTTTCTCATTTGAAGGACATGTTCTGGGGAGAACTTTGTTTTCCTGCTAGTCCTATTTGTTTGGGAGTTATACCCCCTCCCCCCAGATAGGTCAGTGTGTTCTGGTACATTGGATATGTGTCTTCAAGGGCCTCGCACACTTGGCTGAGTGCATGTGTTCTATATAATGCAGATGGAACCAGGTTCAAGCTTTTGGTCCCCACCTGAAGTAGGGAAGCTTTATGAGTGGTGAGGGAGGTTTTCAGGTGTCTTTCTCTCTTCATCTCTATCGCCTGCACTCTCTCTTGATTTCTCTCTGCCTCTATCCACTAAATAATATAAAACTATACATTCAGAATTATGCTCTTCTGAATGGTCTAAAGAAGATTCCATTTCCCCACATTTCTCAGCTCTGTTTTCTTTGGTTTTGCCCTCAGGGATATTTTGGGGAGCTTCATGCCTGCACATGACTTCACCACTCCTGGTGACTTTTTCTTTCTTTTATGATACAGACATGAGGAAATAGAGGGGTGGTGGATGCATGGTGGTGCACCTGGTTGAGCGCACATGTTACAATATGCAAGGACCCAGGTTTGAGCCCCCAGTCCCCACCTGCAGGGGGAGAGCTTTGTGAGAGATGAAGCAGGGCTGCAAGTGTCTCTCTGTTTCTCTCCCTCTTTATCACCCCTTTCCCTCTCAATTTCTGGTTGTATCTAACCAATAAATAGATAAAGGTAGGAAAAATTAAAAGAAAGAAGGAAAGAAATAAAGAAAGAGAGGTAGAAAGAAAGAGACAGAGCAAGAAAGAAATAGAGGGCTGGGTGATATTGCACCTGGTTGAGCACACATGTTACAGAGCACAAGGTCCCAGGTTCAAGTACCTGGTTCCTACCTTTCAAGTGGTGAAGCAGTGCTTGCAAGTGTCTCTCTTCCTTTCTATCTCCCTTTCCCCCCATCAATTTCAGACAGTCTCTATCCAACAAATAAAAATAGTAAAATAAAAATAAAAATAGTGAAATTTAAAAAAAGAAATAGAAAGAGGGGGCAGGCAATAGCACAGTGGGTTAAACACACATGGTGTGAAGCACAAGGACCGGCTCAGGTATCCCAGTTCGAGCCCCCGGCCCCCCACCTGCAGGGGAGTCACTTCACAAGAAGTGAAGCAGCTGCAGGTGTCTATCTTTCCCCCTCTCTGTCATGACCTCCTCTCTTGATTTCTCTCTGTCCTATACAACAAAAGCAACATCAACAACAATCATAGTAACAACAATGATGATGATAAGCAACAAAGGGGGAAAAATGAGCTCTAGGAGCAGTGGATTCATGGTACAGGCATCAAGCCACAGTAATAACCCTGGAGGCAAAAAAAAAAAAATAGATATACTTGCAGTGCTGCTCTGCACTTTGTGCCATACCCCTTCCCCCCCCACACACCATATACACAGGTGGGGACTGGATAATGCTGCAGTCTCCAGCCTGTTATCTAACACTTTTTTTTTTTTTTTTTTGTGAGCCAGCTATGTGCTCAGTACTGAACTATGTGGAACATATGCTTGGCTACCCACTTTCCTAGGTTTATTGTGGTTTTCAACCCTCTGCTTTTAATGATAAAATCAAGGATGGGTGTGATAAGGAGCCCTAGTTATTAGAATTGTAACTCAAAAACTGACTCCACGCTAGGAAGATGGGGCTGTACAATGGTGGCATGCTAGACTTTCATGCTTGATGTCCCGAGTTCAGTCTATGGCACCAGCATGAGTCAGAGCTGAGCAATAATTGCTTTGTTCTCTCTATATCATGAACAAAATAAAAAAAAATAATAAAACAACTGAGAACAAATATTTTAACTGTGTAAGACTAGTTTTTAGACCTCAAACCCCTTGGAAAACTCTGCTAGAAAACAGGAAACACTGCTAAAAATAGAAAAGTGAGCTAGTCCTCAGTCAAAGGGCAATTATGATGATTTGGGCTATCTGCTCATAAATATATGCCTTATAAATATAGTTCTTTTGTGTCAAAGATAATATAAACAGGACTGAGAAAAGTACAAACCCTTAAAAAGAACTACAAAAGGACAAAACAGTTCCTGTTTGAGATCAATGTTTCAATCTAGTTTTGAAACCAAAATAAATATACATGCAGCAACAATGGGTAACACAGCCTACCATATAATTAAGTCCGAAATTGTGAGGTACTGGCTGTCAGGGCTGTGGGAGTTCCAAGGAGAAAGTGCTCATGTGGGCAGAGGAATTTGAGGCTTTTGTAAGAGGCTAGGGCTCAGCCCAGGCTGACAGTGATGGGTGAGACAGGCAGAGTGGGAAATGGCAGGTATTTCTTAGAGGAGAGGCACCTTCTATGTATGGAAGATGGTCGATGCTCACAGATCCCATTCTAAGTGTTATTTCCATGTGCGAGGCGGTGAGCATACAACCCTGCAAGATGGGTGCATTAGTGTCCTAGAGCTGCAGTCATAACGTCATTTAGTGCTTTAAGATAACACAAACTCACTCTCTTGTGGATCTATAGAAGTCCAATGCAGGTCTTTGTAGGATAAAATCATTCTCCATTCCACACAGTTTAAGGAAAATCCTATTTATTTATTTGTTGGTTTAAAGAAACCACTAGGGTTGGTTATCACTGGGGCTCTGTGCTTATTCAGTGCCTGGTGGCCATTTCTCTTATTGTCTTTGTCTTCATTGTCTTCTTCTCTTTCTCCTCCTCCTTCTTCTCCATCATCATCGTCATCATCTTCTTCTTCTTCTTCTTCTCCTTCTTCTTCTTCTTCTTCTTCTTCTTCTTCTTCTTCTTCTTCTTCTTCTTCTTCTTCTTCTTCTTCTTCTTCTTCTTCTTCTTCTTCCCCTTCCCCTTCCCTTCCCCCTTCCCCTTTCCCTTCCCCTTCCCCCTTCCCCTTCCCCTTCCCCCTTCTCCTTCCCCTTCCCCTTCCCCTTCCCCTTCCCCTTCCCCTTCCCCTTCCCCTTCTCCTTCTCCTTCTCCTTCTCCTTCTCCTTCTCCTTCTCCTTCTCCTTCTCCTTCTCCTTCTCCTTCTCCTTCCCCTTCCCCTTCTCCTTCTCCCTCTTTTGTTTTATCATAGAAACAATGAGAGAAAGTGAGAAAGAAAAATGAGTGTCTGCAGCACTGTCCCACCACTGGTAAAGTTTCCCTCCTATAGGTGGGGACTGGGGGCTTGAACCTGAGTTCTTGTGCATGATAATGTATACACTCTACTGGATATGCCACCAACTGGCCTCCAAAGATTCCATTTTCTTGCTTCCAGAGGTCACCCACATTCCTTGGCTTCTGGCTCCTTCTTTTGTCTTTAAAGGCAGCAGCAGTGGATTGGGTCCTTTTCAAGCTGCTTCTCTCTCCCTTCCATTCTGTGGTTACCTCTCCTTCACTTTCCTTTTTTGCTTCCCTTCTATTCCCTCTCCCCTCCATTTTTTATTTGTGATTAATAGTGGGTTATAATACTTTAAGATTACAATGTATAATTTCACAGCATACCTACCACCAAAGAACTGTCTCCCCACCCTCCTACTTCTCAAAGATCCTCTCTCTTTGCCTTGTAATGACCCTTGTGGTTGGGCTCACTTGGACCCCCTCTCCCTATCTCAAGGTCAGCTGATTGGCAACCTTAATTTCTTGACTACTTTCATTGACTTTTGCCATGTAAGTTATATGTTCATAGGTTACAGAGATTAACATGAACATTGGGGGGGGGTCTGTTTACAAAAAAAAGGTGTTATTATTTCTTTTGTTCCAAAAAGGAAACTAAGACTTGGAGGGGCTAAGTAACTCCCCCAAACCATAGAACCAGGGAGAGCTAGAACTAAAATCTATGCTCCTGTTCAGGCTCCGCTCAGCCTTTTGGAACCCAGGGCTCTAGCAAGCAGTCAGGACTCTACCTCTGTACCACTGCCTTCCTGCACTTTTCATGTTAGAGAAGGAGATTCTTACAGAATCTCTCTCCCCTCACTTCTACCTACTCACTACCCCTTTGGGTATAGTGAGTTATAGGACAGATAAGTATCACTTTTTCTCAGACAAGGCACATTGAAGTCCAGGCACCTTTGATAATGAGCCTGCAGCTACATTATGCAGGGCATATGTTTGACCTACAGTTTCCCTGCTGGGAATTGGGCTTTCCGTAGAAACTGGGCTTCTTTGTTGTTGTTGTTGTTATTTACTTAAAAGAGTAGGGAGAAATTGTCATTTCAGAGTGTCAAGTGAAGTGGTCACGTTGTGATTGTATGTTAAGCAGTTTGAGAACCATGTAGAGGTCAGGACATTTCTTCCCATTTCAGTGGTTATTCTTTTAGGAGCTCAGTTTAAGATTCCTCATTTCTTCTATTTCATAGGGGTACCAGGCCCCAGGACTACTTCCTTAATTGCAGAACCTCACATCAAGTGAAGGCAGGTTGAAGTCAGAAACTTTTGTTGACTAGTGATAATATTAAGTGAGAATAATCAGGAGTGAAAATGTGGATTATCAAGAATAAAGTGTTTTAAAGATTAAGAGTATGGGGGTGGGGAGAGGCAGGCAGGATCCAGGTGGGAAAACCTGCAGGGGGAAAGATTCACAAGTGGTAAAGCAGGGCTGCAAGTGTCTCTCTGCCTCTCCCCCTCTATCTCCCCCCTCTCAATTTCTCTCTGTCTCTACCCAATAATAAATAAAAGCTTTAAGAAAGAATTAAAAAAAAAGAGTAAGGGTATCTAGTGAAGAACTTTCCCATATTTTTTATACAGATAAAATGCTTATTCTCATAAATACAATTATAAAGCAGCATTTTATGTAACAGCTATTGCGGTATTGCAGGTATAGCCTGTGAGATATATTCTAATGGCAAAGGTATATTTTCTATTATGAATAACTTTAATAAAACAAATTTCAGTTTTCAGGCATCTGTTATTTTCAGTACATTGAGATTATAAGAACAAAATACTGATAAAAACAAGCATACAAGTTAACAGAAGGTGCTTGGGCCCAAGAATAAAGGCCAACCCCATGTGAATAGCTGAGATACAAACCCTGACCCCAGGCTGCACCTTCTCTGTAGGCTTCGTGTGCACTGTCAATTAGAATCCCATGGAGAATTTTCCAAACTCAGGATGTTCAGGTCAGATTTCCAGCCTATTAAATTAGAATCTCTGCTTTTGGCACAGGGAGTGCTCCAGACTCAGCATTATAAAACACTTGCCAGAGGATTTTAAAGTGCAGTAAGAATGAAAACCACTTACATGTGTCTCGATTCCTCCTCTGAACTCCCCGTCACTGTGCAGATGAAGTGCTGGCATTTCTCATCCGGGGAGCTGTGGGGTGGCATAAGAGAGTCTGCATTTCTACAGTCTTCAGGGTGATGCTGTTCCTTCCACTCTAGGGACCATACTTTTAAGTACTTAAGGCTTTTCAGTCTTAACCATGCTATCCAATGTGGTAACCAATTGACCACTACATGTGACTATGTAAATACTGAACAATCAAAAATGAAATACCAGCTTAGTTTCACAGTCACACCAGTCTTATTTCAATACTCAATAGTCCCATGTGGCCAGTGACTTTATGATTTTGGGCAACCCATGTGTACATTCCTGTCAGCACACAAAGTTCTTTTGTAAATATAAATGTAAAACTTATTATATGGAACACTATATAGTTTTACTTTTTTATCATTTCAGACCCTCTAGGTCACATTGACAGTCTAATAAATGTTAATTACAGCTATTTTTTAGTGGAAAAAAAATCTGGTAAAATGTTCATGTCTAAAAGAAGAAATAATATTCATGATTAAATGCAGCAGCTTTAGTATTCTGTTAGAACAAAACCTCACCACCACCCTGTCCAAAATTATATTAAATATACTTAAAGCCATAGTAGGCAAAAAAGCACAAAAGAGGCCCTGCCCTGGTCATGACTTGTGCCCCAACTTCTTCCCCAAGGCTCTAACTGAAGCTTAAACCACGCTTTGGCTTCTGGAGGGATAGGTCTCTGGCTCCCCCTATTGGATATTTCTGGAATTTTCTGCATTAGTGTCAGATTAATGGAGGGGAGATAAGATTGATTCAAACTCAATGGGCAGTTTGTGGTTAGCAGTGGTGGGGGATAAGTTCACTTTACATTACCATAAAGTATTTGGCATTTTATCCCTTGCCTTGACTTGAGTCATGACTGAGGATTTTCTATCTTCCCCATCTCCTCAAGGAAGTTCCTAGACACATCCCCTGGTGCCTGGAGGGAAGGGTCTTTTTATTAATTAATTAGTTAATTAATTAATATTTTTGGAAGGGTCTTTTAAGAACCACCTGGACTTTCACTGATGATATCTAGATTATTTAAAGCCTTCTAAATAAATCTTTTTTTAGACAGTGTCTTTATTGAAATGATGATAGTAATAAGAGATAAGTTGTGGTTTCCCTTTTTGAGGATCAAATGTTATTGGAGCTGTGGAGGGAAGGGGAGGGAAGAGAGAGAGAGAGAGAGATGGAGAGAGAGAGACATGGACAGAGACACACACACACACAGAGAGAGTAGCCAAGAGAACTTTAAAAGAGAAAGTACTTCTATCAACAGGGTCGTGTAGGGTGTGTTCATATTACTGTGGGCATGTGCGTAATATATATACACTTGTAATCATCTTAAGTGATCTTCTAAGCAGAACTATGAAATGACACTGAGGTTTAGGTAAGCTTAGTAATCTGCCTGTACGGTGTATGGGATAAATGGCAGAGCCAAGCTTTGAGCTCACAAATCTATCTCTAAGGTCCATATTACTCAACAGCATATTATGTTGACCTGAAAGTTGTAGCGTTATTTAGTCATAATAATTAACATTTGAAAATGAGCCTCTCATGGCCAAGGAGGTGGTATAGAGGACAGAGTCTTGCATTCTCATGCATGAGCTTCAGAGTTCAATATCCCACATAGAATATGCTAGAGTCATACTCTGGTCCTCACTTCTCCTCATCTCCTCATCTATCTCTACTTCTTACTTTCACAAATAAATAAATATTCAAAATTTAATGAAGAAATAGTTTCTTGGTTGGGGAGGGATAGCTCATCCTTTCAGAAGAACAAATCGCATACCCCAGGCTTCTGAGTCCACAAGTTCAATACCTGCCATCACATCATGCTGGATAATGACCTTTGCTCTTAACCTGCTACTCTACCCCTCCTTTCTCATCCTCTTATAATAAATAAATAATGACCTGGGAAGTGACACAGTGGATAAAGTGTTGAATTATAAACCATGAGGTCTTAGGTTCAATTCCTGGTGTCATATGTGCCAAAGTGATATGGTGGTTTTCTTCCTCCTCCTCCTTCTTCTCTCTCTCTCTCTCTCTCTCTCTCTCTCTCTCTCACACACACACACACACAAATAACTAAACAAATGTTTTAAAAACTGAAGTTCCTCCTTGCTCCAGTCTCTTGAAAAAAGACAGAGTCTCCCTAGTAGAATTTAACTTTCCCTTATTCAGCTTTACTTTGTCTGACAAAGTTAGCTTTGGAGTGATTAAGGGACCTGTAATAGGAGGTAAGTAAGGAGGGTATCTAGGTTTAAGAAGAAACTATTCCATTAGGTACTTTATGGTGTCATTTTGGGTCTTTCTACTTGCTTGCTACATGTATTGACTCCCTGCAAACTATAGTGAACCTTTGCTCCTTTGCTTTAAGGTGTGTTTTCCCCTGACTTATGGATATGTATACATATGCCCTATCATGGGCCCTCGTCTATATCTAGGTTTTGAGGTTTGTTAAGGGGTGTACCATCTGAACTGGAATTAAGGAATCCTATGAGCTAGGAAAGGTCTCACCAGAGTAATGAAGCTGAAGAGTTGACATTCCATGCCTGACATCTCTGGACACAGTCTGAAGTGAAACATGACAGGTGATATTGGCTGCACTGATTGGGTTAGGATCAGCAGATGATGTATTATTTGGTATGAATTTCGAGAAGCCTGAAGGAAAGTGAACCCTACCCTAGAGTTTCCAGGACTGGGAGAAATATAGGTTTTATAGAGAAAGGGGAAGGTTCCTGCTGTCCTAAAGCTTAAGGGGGGCAATAGATAGATATTGCTATAACCAAATCATTTGGCAATTGGGTTAATTAAAAAAATCCCATTGTTAAGATTTGCTATATCATACAAGACCTCACCATAATTTATGTCTTTTAGTAACACCACCAGTTGCTTCTGTTCTCCCTGGTCTAAGCTTTTAGGAGATTTAGTATTAATCTCCTCAATAAAGTTTAAAAAAGTAATAATATAAAAAAGAATCTCACTTTCCAAGTGAGAAAGGAAATTTTGAAGAAATGTTATTCAATGAATTTTCTTGAACAAATAGACTCCATACAGTCTCTATAAAGTTGGTGAGAAACTTCAAAATATCCTTTTCTCTTTTCTTTTCTCCTTTCCCCTCATTTTTTTTGATATAAACAGAAAGAAACTGAGAGGGTAAAGGTAGAAAAAGGGAGAAAGACACCTGCAGCACTGCTTCACTACTTGTGAACTTCTCTCCAGCAGGTTGGGACCAAGGACTTGAACCCAGGTCCTTACACATGGTAATATGTACACTTTATCAGGTATACCACTGCTTGGATCTGATTCTTCCACCTTATTTTTATTTTCTTTTCCTTATTTTTTCTTTCTTTCTCTTCCATTCTCTCTCTTTCTCTCTCCCTCCCACCCACCCTTCCTCCCTCCCTCCCTCCCTCCCTCCCTCCCTCTCTTTTACCAGTTCCCTCTTCCAAGTCTCTTGGCTTATTTTATACAAGCAGCCAAATAAACAAGAATAATCCATATTGCCACTGCTAGTCTATCTTGAAATAATATCATGTTAGAAATTAGACTCCATTTTTTTGCCTGACCTTAATTTTTTTCAAGCAGGGATGCTCAGTGACAGCATGCATCTTAGAAATGGCATTGAGACTGAATTGCTGTAGTGTGGCTAAGAAAAATGATCTCATTCAGATATGTTTTGTGGTTGGGCTCTGAAGAAGACAGTGGCAGTAAAGTGAAATGCTAAGAGTTTAGATGTTTTTCACGGAGCTGATTGCTCTTCCGATGGCTGCTAAAACTGACTCTGCTTCTGGAGAAATTATTCCCCTGGAAGAGATTTCCAACTGTGTTCCCTTGATATTACATTGTCAGGGAATGCTTTAGATAGGACGCCCTCTGTAGGTAGCAGGGTTTCTCAATTCTCTTTGACTTGTTCAGCTGTGTTACATGCCAAATTGCAAATAACATCCTGAAATGAATGCCTTCAAGGAACACATTCTGTAGTAGGTTTTTGTAGATGCCAGAATCTCTCTAGATGGCTGTACTTCATCTGGGTTATTATTGGAATAGCCTCCTTGAGTAACCTAAATCTTTAGAACTGGACATATATTTACCTTCACATCATCTTCAAGAAATAGATGCCTTGATTCTTCTCAGTGGGATCAGGGCCATGAGGGATTGGCCTCGATAGGTAGGACATGAAGTTGGAAAAAAAAATGAATACCAGGAAGCCATTTAAAAGAAAATCTACTCTATATAAACCACTAGTTCCCAGGCATTTCCACAAAGGTAGGGAAAATTGGGATCTTGACCTAGAGATGAGGTTTTTCTAATTGGACAGTTGCTTTGTAAGTAGAACAATAAATGTAAGGCATGTAGAAGAGGAACAGAGGAAGGAAAATTGGTCACCCCAGCTTAAAGCAGATCTCAGGTATTAAGTAAAGAAGCATATTCCTTCAGAAACATAAGCAGTGCTCTAAGATGTGAACTGAGGCCAACATATGACCTGGGAGTTGGGTCCAAACCCAAGCCCTTAGCTGCTTTGAAAATGAGACTAAGGAATTTGGTTTAATAAATGGCCCAGCTGATTTTTATGTGTATTCAAGTCTATATTAGATATACTAATTTATTAATTAACTATATTATATATATTAATTAACTATATCAATTATGCTATTTGGCAGTGTATTAGAATCACATGCGAAGCTTTCCAGTGTTGGAACTCCGCCATCAGGGTGCTATGAAGTTACCATCATAACTGGTGACTCCAGAATGCATCCAGAGTTGAGAGTCCCTGTTTGGTGATGGTTCTCAAATGAAGCACATGCTTGAATAACTAAAAGACTTTTATGCCTGAGCCTCTGAGGTCGCAGGTTCAAATTGCAGTACCACAATAAACCGGAGTTGGGCAGTGCCATGGTGTCTGTATTTCTATGTCTATCTCTCATTAAAATAAATAAATAAAACATAAAAAAGAACAAAAATGGAGCCCATTTACATTTCTTTTATTTATTTTTTCATTTTCCCTTTTGTTGCTTTTGTTATTGTTTATTGTTATAATTGTTGTTGCTATTGATGTTGTTGTTGGATAGGGCAGAGAGAAATGGAGAGAGGAGGGGAAGACAGAGAGGGGGAGAGAAAGATAGACACTTGCAGACCTGCTTCACCACCTGTGAAGTGACTCCCCTGCACATGGGCTCGAACTGGGATCCTTACGCTGGTCCTTGCGCTTTGAGCCATATGCACTTAACCCACTGCCCTGACCCCGCCCTTTACATTTTTATTGTACCTAATTATCTGGCCATAATTAAGGATAGCTGCTTTAGAATATGTGCACTACATCTACAGTGTTTTTAAACTTTAATCTGTATCAGCGTTATGGTTGAAATGGATTTCTGGGCCTCAACCCTGGAGTTTCTGATTGACATTATGGTTGGGTCCCGAGGATTTGCCAGTAAGTTTCTAGGTGATATGTTGAAGTTATCTTTGAGAACCACTGGTCTAACCTGACACGAGGTTGACTTTGCATTTCAGTAGTAACTATCATGCTAGTTTCCTGGATTCTCTTATCTGGTAAACCTTGCTATGTTTGTGCACAAAAATAATATCATTCTTGATGTAATTCTTTAGTTCAGCATGTCTTAAGGATTAAAATCTGAGTTGCTTATACCTTGAGATCCACTCAGCATATTATACTCCATATTGTAATTTCAATGTGAAAAAAAGGAGTTGTCTGTAGAAAGAATTCTCATCTCCCCTCTAAAAAGGTTACTATGAGGATGAAGAACTTTGCTTGTGTAGATTAATCACTATTCTTTCCAGAGCCACTTTATATTAACATTTCTTTCTAAATTCCTTGAAATGAGGTAGTTGGCTCATTTAGGAGAGGAGGGAAATAGAGTATTGGAGACTTAGGAAGAAAGGGGGGTGCGAGTCTCAGGCCCAACTCTCATAACTTCCCTAGTGCTGACCTCTTTTACCTCTTCCTTTTAAAAAAAATTTTTTTTCTTATTTTTTCCCTTTTGTTGCCCTTGTTGTCTTTTTATTGTTGTAGTAGTTATTATTGTTGTTGTTACTAATGTTGTCGTTGTTGGACAGGACAGAGAGAAATGGAGAGAGGAGGGGAAGACAGAGAGGGTGAGAGAAAGATAGACACCTGCAGACCTGCTTCACTGCCTATGAAGTGACTCCCCTGAAGGTGGGGAGCCGGGGGCTCGAACTGGGATCCTCACGCCAGTCCTTGCTCTTCATGCCACCTACACTTAACCCACCGTGCTACCGCCTGGCTCCCCTTTTACCTCTTTCTATCTCAGCAGAGTGCCTTAGCTCCCTCCCCCAGAGAAGAATTCTTTTAGGGCTGGATTTCTTTCTTACACTACCACCTGTCCCCCTGGATAATTTCTTTTCACAAGCATTGTTTTTTTAAAAAATATTTTCATTTATTTATTATTGGATAGTGACAGAAATTGAGCGGAGATGGGGAGATAGAGAGGGAAAGAGACAAAGAGATACATGCAGCCCTGCTTTGCCACTTGTGAAGCATTCCCCCTGCAGGTAGAGTCCAGGGGCTTTAACCTGGGTCCTTGCACACTGCAATGTGTGCACTTAACCAGCTGCTGCACCACCACCTGACCTCCTTCACAAGCATTCTTTCCAAGTTCACCCATCTGGAGATACTGAGATGCCCAGGCCTGGACTTGGGCCTGCTCACAAAAGCAAGGGTAGATGATGTGTGATGAGCTAGTCTCCATTTTTTAAAAAATAATTTTTATTTATAAAACGGAAACACTGACAAGACCATAGGACAAGAGAGTTATAATTCCACACAATTCCTACCACCAGAACTCCGTATCCCATCCCCTCCCCAATAACCTTACCATTCTTTATCCTTCTGGGAGTATGGACCCAGAGTCATTATGGGATGCAGAACGTGGAAGGTCTGGCTTCTGTAATTGCTTCCCCGCTGAACATGGGTGTTGACGGGTCGATCCATACTCCCAGCCTGTCTTTCTCTCCCTAGTGGGGGCAGAGCCCTGGGAAAGCGGGGCTCTAGGACACATTGGTGAGGTTGCCTGCCCTGGGAAGTCAGGTTGGCATCATGGTAGCATCTGAAACCTGGTGTCTGAAAAAGAGTTAAGATATAAACCCGAACAAATTGTTGGGGCTGGGCAGTAGTGCAGCAGGTTAAGTGCACATGGTGCGAAGCACAAGGACTGCGTAAGAATCTCAGTTTGAGCCCCAGGCTCTTCCCACCTGCAGGGGGGTCGCTTCACAAGTGGTGAAGCAGGTCTGCAGGTGTCTATCTTTCTCTCCCCCTCTCTATCTTCCCCTCCTCTCTCGATTTCTCTCTCTCCTATCCAACAACAATAACAACAACAATAACAATTATAACAAGGGTGACAAAAGGGGAAAAATAAAATAAAACAAAACTCTTAACAGAACAAATTGTTGACTAATTATGAACCTAAAAGCTGGAATATTGCTAGTCTTTATTTAAAGTTCACTGATTATTCTAAATAAGTAACAAATACCAGCATGGTGCAGTTTCTCACTTGTGTCACAATAGTGAAACTGAACCTCCCTCTGTAAGGCTAGCCAGAACAGAATTTAACACCCCACTCACAAAAGGCAACGCTTAATTTATAATTTCCCAAGTGGGAGTATGTAACTTCCCCTGGCGAGACTGGGACACAGCAAGTGCTTCCTTTCTGTAAGGAAAATCACTCTTGTATTTTGCATCCTTATTGTCTCAGACAGCCCCTTTTGTCTCTAGCCAATCTGCTGGCCAGCCGCTCTTTCTCCAGGCTATTCCAACTCTGACACTTCAGTAGTTCTCGTGTCCAGCAGCTGCTCACCTGGCTCCTCATTAGACCTGAACTCAACTAGTTGTAATCTTGCCTACTTGTCAACATCATAATCTGGATCACAGATGGGTGGTTTTAACATTAGTTGCATTTTGTAATATGTACATGCTTTGTGTCATCCACTGAATCGGGAATTAGTAAATGTAACCTACTGCCTATTTTTATAAATATAATTTTGTTAGAAAACAGTCATGGCCATTTATTTCTGTGTTGTTTATAGCAGTGAGATAGAGACCTATTGTTCACAAAGCCCAAGATAGTTACTGTCTCTTTACAGAAAGTTTGTCATCTGATCCCTGCTCTAGCTTATCAAGAACTTCATAACATCTTTTATATTCCTTTTTGCTTGAAACTGTCTTCATCCATAATAGCTACTGATTGATTTTTTTAAAATTGCCACCTACTGATTGGTAAATGCATCCTTTTCTTCGAAAATTAGCTAGAGGTGTGTAGTAGTAAGAAAATAAAAATCTAGTTTTGTTAATATTATTGATATAGTCACCAGGTATTATTTGAGAAGTATTAAGCTAAGCTCATTATATACCTATCTCATTTCATTTTCTTACCAGCCCTACATGGTAGAGAAAAGAATCTGGCACTTAGAAATGTGACTGATCTCATTGTTTAGTTTTTGCAAGTGATACAGCATGGACTTGAACTTAAGTGTTGTGACCTCTCAGCCTGCCATACTCTGAGAGAAATCTTAAAAAAAAACCAAAAAACAAAACAAAACCAGTATGCCAGTCTCTTGCCCTTATTCAGCTTTTGCAGGCCTTGCTTTGATAAGGTTAGCTTTGGAGAGAGTGAGGGAAGTTTAATAGGAGGTAGTAGAAGAGGGTATTCAAGTCTAAGTCTAAGTAGACACTATTTCATTATGAACTTGATACTGACTCACTGCAGAATATTGTGTACTTTTGCCTTTAGGTATATATTTTGCCCGAATTTATAGATACATGTGAACATATGCTCTATCTCACGAGAACTGGTCTATATTTAGGTTTTGGGACTTTGTTAGGAAGTGAGCCACCTGGAAATGTGTCTTAGAGCTCTGATTCCCCAGAAGCCTACCCCACTAGGGAAAGAGAGAGACAGACTGGGAGTATGGATGGACCTGTCAATGTCCATGTTCAGTAGGGAAGCAATTACAGAAGCCAGACCTTCCACCTTCTGCATCTCACAATGACCTTGGGTCCATACTCCCAGAGGGGTAAAGAATAAGAGATGGAGGGGATAGGATACGGAGTTCTGGTGGTGGGAATTGCGTGGAGTTGTACCCCTTTTATCCTATAGTTTTGTCAGTGTTTCCTTTTTATATATAAAAAAATAAAAACAAAACAAAACAAACAAATAAACAAAAACCCTATTGATAAGCAAGGTAAGTAAAACAAACTGGCATATGTTCCAGAGGGAAGTAGAATAAGATGGTGCCTCTCCTTAAATTTTGTTCCCTACATAACCCACCCACTTTACCCCCATCTCAGCTCTGATTATGAAACCTTATTAAATAATGCCATTGTTATCATTGCTATCATCATTTTACTCACTCACTCACCAAACCTTAAAGCAAGTGTCATGGGCATGGAATTTAAACCATAAACTATCTTTTCTCCCACTGTGGGAAGAAATTTCATAAATGCCAGTTTGCACAAGAGATGTGTACAGAGATAGGAAGCTGACAGGTGAGTGATGCAGGCCAGGTGAACGCTTTCTGTAACAGGTAGCACTACACTTGCGAAGGGTGGCTTTTGATCATCTCTGACTGATTCTTGCTACCTTGATACTTCCTCAGTGTTTGGTAGTATTTTCTCCTCTTCTTGTCTTCTCTTATACTGGCTTATTTTTGGCACAGTGACTTGTCCTTTGGGAACTGATATAGATTGCAGTTATTATTTCTTTGCTTTGGGTACAGGAAATTATTACATTTTACTTAAAATAATAGTGACCTTACAATAGTTTCCTTCTCCCCGCATCTCTTGTGTGAAGTAGATATATTCATTATTACAAAGCTTGTGATTTAGTATTTGCTGGCCACACTGAACAGGTCCAGTATGGCAACAAGTCAAACATCATCATAACATAGAGGTGACTATCTTAAATAACTCAAAATGCTTTAACTTGAATTTGAAAACTGGATTATAAACCCTCCTCCGTTTTCAAACGTTACAGTTTCTGAAAAAAAAATCAAACTATCTGTAGACTAATACAAACATTTTTACGCATTTTAGACATTAACCTTTTACTTTATTTTTATTTTTTTGTAAAAATAACTTTCATTGAATGTTTTGGTGAAGAGGAAGGATTCACGTTCCATGGCACACACAAGGGTACTTATGGAACACACTGGTCTCACACACATCTCCCTACCCACTGAACTGACCTGCCCCAGGTGTTTGTCCTCTTCCTGGGAGATAATCCCAAATCTCTCATTGTAACACAACTTCATTTTCCAGGTTTGGGCCCTGAAAATATTTGTTGTACAACTCTGCCACCTAGTGAAAGCAGGAAAGAAAAACAATCATCATTCTCAGAATTTCCTTTCTACGAGAGCACTGTTCAGATTGAACCTGAGACTTTGGAGCCTCAGGCATGAGAGTCTTTTTCCATAACCATTATGCTATCTACCCCTGCACAATTTTCTTTTTTAAATTCTACTTAATGAAACTTGGTTGAAACTTGACCCCAAGTTTTTGACTCGGAAGGTAACACATCCCTACAGGGGAATGCCTGAAAAAGGCAAATGTCAGACCAATACCTCATCTTTTGAAATGGAGACATACCTATTCTAACTAAACGTGGGTGGAAACCTGTTCTTTAGAAAAACAAATATCAAGGCCAGGCAGTGGCGCACCTGGTAGGACTTTCAAGCCCATGGTCCCTATCTTCAGGGGGATCACTTCACAAGTTGTAAAGCAATGTTGGCAAGTGTCTTTTTTTAAAAAAAAATTATTTATTTCCTTTTTTGTTTCCCTTGGTGTTTTTTTATTGTTGTAGTTATTATTGTTGTTGTTGATGTCGTTGTTGGATAGGACAGAGAGAAATGGAGAGAGGAGGGGAAGACAGAGAAGGGGAGAGAAAGACAGACACCTGCAGACCTGCTTCACTGCCTGTGAAGCGACTCCCCTGCAGGTGGAGCCTCCCCAGAGGCTCAAACCGGGATCCTTATGCCGGTCCTTGTGCTTTACACCACAGCCACCTATGCTTAACCCGCCTACCTACCGTCCGATCCCTGCAAGTGTCTTTTTTTGCTCCCTATCTTTCCATTCCCTTTCAATTTCTTTGTCAACAACAAAGGCTAGTGGGAGCAATGGATTCATTGTGCAGGCACTGAGCCCCAGTGATAATCTTGAAGGCAATAAAATAATTATAGTAAAAAAATAAACTCAGATACCAATGATTTTCATGACAGGCCATGGGAAGGAAGTCTAAACTGATTCCTTGCAGACTGAAGATGTTAGCTATTTCACCAAAATGTAGGACTGTCTTATATAATCTTTCTGAGATCAGTAGAATTTTTTTTCTCCTGTCTTTTGATTTTAGTTGGTTTTGGACTTGAAAGAAATACTGGAGTGATCTGTCACTTTTCTTTTTAGCATGTCAAGCTGCCAGCTTAAAAAAAAATGAAAGAATGTACAGATTCTGAATAGGCTTGTCTCTAAAACTTAGAAATGGTAGCTTTATTAATAAAACTGAGTGTAGTCATCATATGTGTACCCCAATACAGCAGCTCTGATATATGAACCGGAACTGCCATATTTAAATGAGGGCATACTATGCCAGCATTATGCTATTATTTCATTCTTTTCTCCCAGGAGGTGAGTTAACATAATATTGCCACTGACTGCCATTGAATGAGTCCCAAAGGTCATTTCTGTGGAAATAATAGAGCCTTTCATGGGATATGCTTTCAGCTGCCTGCCAGATGCAGTATAATAGGAAAAGATGTCCCCAGAAAGTAGTGACTATTTTGAGCATGAGTTGTCATTCTTTGTATCAATTTATTTTTAGAGAGAGATCCTGTCAGTCTTTTTTTTTTTTTCCTGTTATGACATTTCAGTCACTTTCTTTGATTCTAGCTGGACTTCATTTCAGTGCAATTGAAAAAATACATATTTAATGTTAAGAAAAATAAAGAATAGGGGGCCAGGCCATGGCACACCTGGTTAAACACACACATTACAGTGTACAGGGAGCTGGGTTCAAGCTCCTGGTCATCACCTGCAGGGGGGAAGCTTCATGAGTGGTGAAGCAGTGCTGCAGGTGTCACTCTGTCTCTTTCCCTTTCTATATCCCTCTCCCTTCTCAATTTCCCTCTGTCTCTATCCAAGAATAATTAAATAAATAAATCTTTAAAAAATTAATAAAGACACCGGTTTAACTGCATGTGGCGCAAAGCACAAGAACTGGCATAAGAATCCCGGTTCGAGCTCCTGGCTCCCCACCTGCAGGGGAGTTGCTTCACAGGTGGTGAAGCAGGTCTGCAGGTGTCACTCTGTCTCTTTCCCTTTCTATATCCCTCTCCCTTCTCAATTTCCCTCTGTCTCTATCCAAGAATAATTAAATAAATAAATCTTTAAAAAATTAATAAAGACACCGGTTTAACTGCATGTGGCGCAAAGCACAAGAACTGGCATAAGAATCCCGGTTCGAGCTCCTGGCTCCCCACCTGCAGGGGAGTTGCTTCACAGGTGGTGAAGCAGGTCTTCTGGTGTCTATCTTTCTCTCCTCCTCTCTGTCTTCTCCTCCTCTCTCCATTTCTCTCTGTCCTATCCAACAACGATGACATCAATAACAACAACAATAACTACAACAACAATGAAAAACAACAAGGGCGACAAAAGGGAAAATAAATAAATAAGTAAATATAAAAACAATAAAGAACAGTAACTGAAAGAGGGGCAAAAGCCATCATGGCATAAGGAGAAACAGAACTCTAGACAACCTATAGCCATATGGACAGGTCAGGGTATTTTAGTGATTTGTTCCATTTTCCAGGACTAACACAGATTCCGGAGGTATCTGGTTGGTCAGAGACCCCCTCTTTTTATCTAGGCATGGCTGCTGTAGAGTCAGACATATAACAGGGCAAGAAAAACTAATGAATCTAGGAAAATAGATTTTCATGCCTGAGACACCAGAAGTCCCAAGTTCAGTTCCCCTGGCAGCACCATAAGCCAGAGTTGAGCAGCAATCCTGCAAGTTGAACACACACACACACACACACACACACACACACACACACACACACACACACACACACACACACATCCCCTAATGACCCTTGGGTGTGCATGCACTTTGGTTCTGACTACTTCTATGGAACCTAGCAGAGGAAAGCACTGCTTCTAGAAGCAGAGGAGTTACAAAGCAATCCTGAAATCAGGTCTTCAGAACCTGTAGTGTTCTAGGATCTTTCAAAAATGATCAGTAGCATGCATGCATGTGTGTGTGTAGGGGGATGATTTGCCTATATATATGTGCTTTTTAAAATGACCACCCACACCGAAGTCACAATTTTAAAATATGTGTGGAAAGAAAATCTTCACGACTCTTACAGGACAATTTATGACTCTAGTGTCGTTTCTCTTCTCTGCTGATCTGTTTGCAGCCTGGCCATCCTTTATGCCAAAGACCTTGAGCAGACCTTGGCTAAAACCCCAAGGTATACTCCCTGTTCGGTGTTAGCAGTGATCTGTTGAATGGCTTGGTGTGGGCTGTGTTGCTTTGGGCAGGGTTCATTCAGGGGAAGATGCATAGGGCTGCAGAGACAGAGGGAGGCAGCCTTATGTCTGCGGAAATGAGTGAATCAAAAAGCCATATTGGGGCTGCTCTGAGGACATGAGGAACTGAAGGACTTGAGAACATCATGTCTTTTGTTTTACTTTGGAGACAACTGAGGCCCAAGATGCCAAGGAATTCCCTCTCATTTCTTCCACTAATTGATTAATTCTTTTATTTATTCAACAGTAATAGAGGAGGAATAATTCTCCTGTCAGATTTTGTTCTAGATGCTGGAATTATAAAGAGCAATGATTGTCATTCAGGGAGCAGAAATTTCAATCTGAAAGAGAAACGTAATTGAGAATGAGGACTGTTAGGAAAAGAAAAAAAAAAGAAAGGAGAGCACTGTTCATTTTGGGAACTGAGTTGACAGACTTTAATAATTATAGTAATTACTTTTGTATACTGTGAAGTTACTCATGATGATATTTCTAAGAATCCATCCAGAGTTGTCAAAGGTCATTTGGTTAGGCCATAAGATCCTTTTATTTTTTTTTTATTTTCTTTTATTTATTTCTTGGATGGACACAACCAGAAATTGAGAGTGGAGGGGGTAATAGAGAGGGAGAGAGACAGAGAGACACCTGCAGTACTGCTTCTCCACTTACAAAGCTTTCTCCCTGGAGGGGGGGGGGGGACTGGAGAATCAAACCTGGGTCCTTGTGCATTGTAACATGTACACTCAACCAGGTTTACCACCACTGGGGCCCACCCATACGATTCCTTAAATTAGTCTTTTATTCAGGCTCCAGATCCAGAATTCAAGTTACTCCATGCAGGTATTTTTTCTGGCTTGATGTTTTATCCCTGTAACTTGGCAGGAGACTTGGCATACTGTAGATAGTAAGTAAATATCCACTGAGTGAACAATAGAATGAAGGACAAAATGATAAGGGTGCTCATGTTCCTCTCTAGTATAAGAATCATAAAAGTCTGGCTAGGGGTTTGGAGAGTAAATGTTTTAGGCTTCAGGAACCATGTGGTCTCTGTCACAACTGTTCAGTTCTGTCTTTATGCCAGGAAAACAGAATCAGACAATATTATAAAGAATGGGCATGACTATATTTTGTTTATTCATAAGCACTGATCTTTGCATTTAACCCAACTTTCCTATCTAATGAGATATCACAGTGTTTTTTTTTAACTGTTCAGAATGTAAACAAAAACAATCTTAGTTTACATGCTATATAGAAAGAAATGGTCTAGAGTTGGTTCCCATGTTACAGCTCACCAGCCCCTTCTAGAGGAACAGGTTTAATAATTTGAATAAAGGTTCTTGACATGATTCCTTCAAGCTCCATCCAAGATGAGGTGAAGAAAGTGAAATCACCATTTTAATATCTGAGTAGTATTCTGTTGTGTATATATAGCATAACTTTCTCAGCCACTCATTTTTTGTTGGACATCTGAGTTGTTTAAAAAAAAGAATAAAGGTTCTATAACATTTTTTCATTTTTTATTGTTATTGTTGTCACTGGGGCTACATCACCCCAAACTGACTTTTTAAAATAGGAAGATAGGTACCCTACTTCTGAAGCTTCCTTCAGTGTCATGGGGACTGGGCTTAAACGAATGGCCAGTTTATCATGTGAATAATATGATAAAGCAAGTGGATATACAACTGATCTATCTTGTTTGTCCTCTATGAACTTTTCAGTTGATTGATTCATCTGTTCAAGCACTTATTAAGTACCTGCTTACTGGACATATAGCACAAAAAAAGACACAGGATATGTTTGTTCTTAGGTGGTTCAACATTTAATTGAAGGTGATCCATATTTAAAAAATTTTAAAAGTTATAGTGAAGTGAGATAAGCTTGACACATGGAGAGACTGGTCAGTTCTATTCAAGGAAAGGATAACTTTCATGGAGATGGTGTTATTTGTATGTAAACTGAAGAATGAGTGAGTGGTGGCCAGGGAAAGACAGGGTAGGAGCCATCAAATGAAAGATTCAGAAATAATTTCTTTCATAGGATTTATAGGTCAAGGTACTGAGGATAAAGTCCTAGAAAGGCAGACCCACAGAGCTAGGAGCCTTATCTACCAGGGTATGGGGTATTATATGAAAAAAGTTGAGGTATGCAACTCTGATATTGGATTTTCTCCTTAAGAGTCTTCTACAATCCTATAATCTACAAGAGAGAATGTTCAAGAGTGCCTTGTGAAGAGAAATTGAGAGGGAAAAGTTAGGTCAGAGACAGAGGCTACATGAGAATACTTTAAAATTCAGGGAAGAAGTCATCAGGACCTATAATCATGAAAGAAGTAGCAGAAGTTATGCAGAGGAGGTGAAAAGCAAGGGGAATGTTCAGGAGGAAAAACTGACTAGACTTGCAGCTGATGGCAATACAGAGGATAAGTGACAACCTAGAATGACTGGTGTTTGATTTAGTCATCTCCCCTCAAGTGTACCTTCACTCACATAGACATTTGTGCTGATTTTTGATGATGTTGACAAAGTCACTTCATAATATATAAATCCTTTATTTGTAAAACAGAAAGGGTGTTTTGTTTTTATTTTTTAAATGTTTTACTGTATTAGTGATATAATAATGATCAACAAGATTGTGGGGCCAGAGGGGTACAATTCCATACAATTCCCACCACCAGAGTTCCATATTCCTTCCCCACCATTGGAAAGTTCCCTATTCTTTATTCCTCTGGGAGTATGGACCAAAGATCTTTATGGGGAGCAGAAGGTGGAAGGTCTGATTTCTGTAACTGTTTCTCTACTGGACATGGGCATTGACAGGTTGATCCATACACTCCACCTATTTCTATCTTTCCTTATGGGGTAAGGTCTGGGAAAGTGGGGTTCCAGGATACATTGGTGAGGTTGTCTGCCTAAGGAAGCCAGGTTGGAGCCATGGTAGCATCTGCAACTTGGTGACTGAAAAGCATTAAGATATAAAGCAGAACAAAAATTTTAATAATCAGGAACCTTAAGAGTAAAAATAGAGCAGATGAAATTTTGGGTCTTCATGTTAGAAGAAGCTAGGAAGTCTATTTTAGGTATGTTCCAAGGGTCCCATGACTTTACTGATTTTTGCCTGAGGCTGATAGCTAACATGCAGGTGAGGTAAAAGTATTATCTGGGAAACTGGTGTCAGATTTGGGAATAGGACTAGAAATCTGGATCTGGGCAGAGAATATCTCCCAAATACAAGAAAAATATATAAGTATCATTAACTGTAACCCCCATCAATCTGCTGTAGGGCCCATGTCTATTCATATTCATATTTAGCACAGGAACCTGTGTAACCTCGGCATCTCTGTAGGTTTAAGCTCACATTCCATAGTCATAAGCTAGGACTTCACTCATTTCAGGACCAGTCTTCCTGAAGTGGCTGAGTATGTTGACCCAGCCTTCCTTCAAAGAGTGGGCCACTTTCTACCAGTGTTATTCTACATTGAGGGCAAAGTCCTTTAGAGGCTCACATCAGGGTTTATGATGTTGTTCCTGATGGAGATGACTATTGATGGTGGAGGGAGTGATCTGTTAGAGGTCTAGGCCCACCATATCTGTGTGGGAATCCCAGGATTCCCTGACTAGGGCCCGGGATGAGGGAGTGGCCTGGTAGTGACCAAAAGGGCCATCATTAAAATGTGCCTATCTCTTGCCCTTATCCAGTTTTTGTAGTTTTTACTTTATCTGACAGGGTTAGACTTAGAGTGTTTGGGAGTAGTGAAATAAGAATGAGGTGAGGAGGGTATTTAGGTCTAAGTAGAAACTATTTGATTAAGTACTTTATGGTATCTTTTTTAGTTCTTTCTACTTCCTTGATGCACTTATTGAGTCACTGCAAACTATTACACACTTTAAGGTATTATATATTTTCCCCTAACATATGGGTACATATGCATATGTGCCCTATCTCATGGGCCCTGGTCTATATCTAGGCTGTGTAGCTTTGCTGGAAGCATGACACCCAAAATGGAACTAAAGAGTTCTATGAGTTAGGAAAGGTCTCACCAGAGTAATGGAGCTGAAGGGTTGACATCCCAGGCCTGGCACCTCTAGACACTGTCTGAAGTGAAAGATGTCAAAGTGTCACTGATTTGGTTGAGATCAGCAGATGCAATATCAAATGGTATGAATCAAGATAAACAAGTAGGAAAACAAGCAAAGCCCCAGATGTCCCCAGATTGGGAGAAATACAGGTTATTATGATTATTTTTTATTTATTTAAAAAAGAAGACATTAAAAAAACCATAGGATAAGAGAGGTACAACTTCACACAGTTCCCACCACCAGATCTCCATATCCCACCCCCTCCCCTGGTAGCTTTCCTATTCTTTATCCCTCTGGGAGTATGCACCCAAGGTCATTGTGGGTTGCAGAAGGTAGAAGGTTTGGCTTCTGTAATTGCTTCCCCGCTGAACATGTGGATCCGTACTCCCAGCCTGCCTCTCTCTTTCCGTAGTGGGGTAGGGCTCTGGGGAAGTGAAGCTCCAGGACACATTGGTGGGGTCGTCTGTCCAGGGAAGTCTGGTTGACATCATGTTAACATCTGGAACCTGGTGGCTGAAAAGAGAGTTTACATACAAAGCCAAATAAATTGTTGAACAATCACAGACCTAAAGGCAGGAATAGTGCGGATAAAGAGTTGGGTGGGGGGTCTCCATTTTGTAGATAACTAGTAGGCATGTTTTAGTTATATTTCAAAGGGTCTGTAGCTATACTAGTGTTTTTTGTTGTTTTTTTTTCCTCTGAGCTTGAAATCTGATATGCAGGTGGATTCAAGTGATTGTCTGGGGAGGTGATGTCACGGCTGGAAAAGGGACAGTGAGCTGGATCAGGGAAGAGAGTAGCTCCCTAATATGGGAAAGGGGTATAAGTATTGTTGACTGTAAACTCCATCGATTTTATTTGGTCGGGGGCCCATATTCAGCTTAGGAGCCTATGTGACCTCTGCATCCCTATAGATCTGAGCTCACATTCTGTGGTCATGAGTAGGAACATTCCAAGCTGCCCCAATATCAGGACCTATCTTCCTCAGGAGTAGCATAGAGTATGATGTCCATCCTCCCTTCTCTACCATTGTTAATCCAAGTTGAGGGCAAGGTCCTATGGGGGGACCACAAAGGGTTATAGAAAGAGATGACCAGTAACAATGGGGAGAGGGATTTATTTGAGGTCTAGGCACATCATGTCTGTTTGCGAATCTCAGGACTCCCTGACTAGGGCCCCAGCTGATTGGGTGACCTGATAGTGACTAAAGAGTCATCATTAAAGTATGCCAGTCTCTTGCCCTTATTCAGCTTTTTCAGGCCTTGCTTTGTTAAGGTTAGCTTTGGAGTAAGTGAGAAAACTGTAATAGGAAGTAGGTAAGGAGAGTATCTAAGTCTAATGAGATACTATTTCACTAGAAACTTTATATTGACTCACTGCAGACTATTATGTACTTTTGCTTTCAGGTATATATTTTGTTCTAGTTTATGGATACGTGTGAACATATGCTCTATCTCATGGGACCTGGTCTATATCTAGGTTTTGGGCTTTTGTTAGGAAGTGAACCTCTTGGAATGGAATACAGGTTTTATAGAGAATGAGGAAGGTTCCTGTTATCTTAGAGTTTAAGAAGGCAATAGATAATTATTATTATAGCCAAGTTATTTGGGAACTTGGTTTACTTTGAAAATCCCATGGTTAGGATTTACTGTACCATACAAGACCTTACCATGACTTATGCCATTTAGTGTTACTTACAAATAACTATATCTTATATACTGACAAGACCAGTTGTTTTGGTCTCCCTGGATTAAGATTATAGGTGATTTAATATTTCAAAAAAGCTATTATTATAAATCCATTAACAATTTAAGCCCAGTGTTAAACTTCATTTTACTAATTTGAAACCTAAAGTGCTCAGATTGAATAAATATATACTTATTAACTTATAGTAATATAAATCACTATTTAATCAATATAATAGGGGAATATAGCTTGAATGTCTTGAGCTTTTTAATGTATAGCCTTCAGTTCTGAGTATATATTGCTTTTTTGTTCTTCTTTGGAGAAACAGATGTGGTATGGCCAGTATCTCTTGGCAGTACTAATGATGATAAGTGATTGTTATAAAGACAAGATCATTATCTTCAACAGGTGAGATCTTTGAAGGATGAGTCATGACTATAGTAGATAATATTACCACAGCTCATTTAATTAATTATGCAAAGTACTTTAAAAGTAACTGAGGGGGGTAGGTGGTGGTGCACCTGGCTGGGCACACATGTTACAGTGCTCAAGGACCCAGGTTCGAGCCCCTGGTCCCCACCTACAGGGGGAAAAGCTTCACAAGTGGTGAAGCAGGGCTGCAGGTGTCTCTCTGTCTCTCTCCTCTATCTCTTCCTTCCCTTTTGATTTCTGGCTGCCTCTATCCAATAAATAAATAAAGATAAGAAAAAATAAATTTAATTGGGGATTTCTAGATCGCACCTTTCAAGAGTCACATACTTTCTTGGAATTTCCCAATATATAAATTAGAAAACCAACGTTGATGGATATTTTTTCCTTGCTATCTCTAAGTCAGTTTACTTTTCTAGTATTCAAAATGTTTCTCCTAGTTATCTCATTCTTTGTGCACTGGAGATTACCAATAGTATAATTTTAGATGGCTCCTTTAGACTTTAGAGAAAAAGAAAAAAAAAGGAGACTTCTGAAGGTGTGAAATGAAGTAACAGATGACTTACTTTGCTCTTCCCGATCAACTCTAAAAAGCAATGAAAATCACCTGAAAACTCAACAAAATACAACCATGATTGCTTCTGAAACTCACCAAGCCACAGGTGAGTGCGAACACATGTGGCTTGTGGATATAAAAGGCAGGAGGGAGAGATGCCCAGAACTAAAATACCATTCTCAGAGATAGCTGGCACCAGATTGGGAGATTAGCAGCTGAGGCATACCATTTCTGGGTCCAAGTTAAAGCAACAACAACTGTTCAAAAGAAAAAAAGTCACCTAAAATATACCAATTTACAAGTGTGGCTTTTTAAGTTTCCAATGTATTACCTCACAGAGTGTGGAACAACAACAGGGAGACCTTATTTTAACATCAAAACACTAGACCGGTCTTGTAACTCTTCCCTCCCTCACAACTGTGATTTCTTAGTTACTCACTTAGCCATAAGTAGGTACATGAGGGAAAAGGTCTCAAAATTTAAGAATCTGTGCCCAGTGGTACTTAAAAACAGAATATGGTTGGAAGAAGGAAGGCAGGTAATTTAGGGGGCCATAAATCTCGCTTTTTCTTTGATCAGTAAGGAGAGGGCAATTATCCAGAGCTATAACTCCCCCTCCAATTCCCTAGAGGCTAGAACAACAGCAAAGAGACCCTATACTGACATCAAAGACACAAAACTGGCCTGGTGACACAGGACAAAGTCTCCCCTGCCCTATCAAGATATATAAACTGGGAAATTTAGCACCTTATACGCAGCACCTCCTGCTAGCACAACAACAAAAACCACACTAAATGTAGAACTGAAAAATATATAGACAGCAATGACAAACCCCAAATGACCAAACAGACACAGATCCAGAAAAAAATGGCAGAGATGGAGGTCAGAAAACTCATTATGAAATCAATTCAAGATACTAAACATAAGATTCAAAAATTAGTGATCATTTTACCAAAGAATTTCAACATACAGAAATAGAACTTGTCAAAGAAAAAAAATATGGAAGTATCACTTCAGTTTATACTACAAAGCAATAGTAATCAAAGCAGAATGGTACTAGAATAAAAATGAACATTTGGATCAGTGGAACAGAGTCAAAAGGTCAGAAATGAGTCCACACACATATAACCACCTGATATATGGCAAAGGGTCCAAAACCATTCATTGGTGTAAAGAAGGTCTCTTCAGTAGATGATGGTGGAATAATCGAACAGCCACCTATATACCACTATACACCATGGTCAAATAAAAAGGGATTAAATATATATAGATATTAGACCAGAAACTCAAAAGTTTATAAAAGAAAATATCAGTGAAACTTTATAGAACCTTCACATCAAAGATATATTTGAAGAGTCAATCACCTGGGCATTGCATAAGGATCCTGGTTTGAGCCCCATGGCTCTCCACCTGCAGGGGGGTCACTTCACAAGTGGTGAAGCAGGTCTGCAGTTGTCTATCTTTTCTCCCCCTCTCTATTTCCCCTCCCCTTTCCATTTCTCTCTATCATATCAAACAACAATGACATCAGTAAGAACAACAATAATAACTACAACAATGATTAAACAACAAGGAAAACAAAAGAGAAAGCCACTAGGAACAGTGGATTCATGGTGCAGGGACTGAGCCCCAGCAATAACCCTGGAGGCAAAAAAATTAAAAATTAAAAAATAATAAAAAAGAAAGCGAACTTCACAAGGATAACCAGGCAACCCAGTAAATGGGAGAATAATTTGCATATACCACATCAGACAAATGACTGCTATCAAATACAGAATTGGTACAGATCTACAAAAGAAGGAAAATAAGCCAATAAAAAAGTGGGGCAAAGAACTAAACAGACAGTTTTCTAAAGAAGAGATAGACATGGTCTGCAAACACATAAAGGAATGCTCCACTTCACTTACCATTAGAGAAATGCATGTTAAAACTGCACTGAGATACCATCTCA
Organism: Erinaceus europaeus; assembly: GCF_950295315.1. Lineage (NCBI taxonomy): Eukaryota > Metazoa > Chordata > Mammalia > Eulipotyphla > Erinaceidae > Erinaceus > Erinaceus europaeus. The sequence continues at coordinate 27,785,623 of NC_080162.1, forward strand.
CACCTGAGAGGATGGCTTATATCAATAAACCAGGAAATGACAAATGTTGGAGAAGTTGCGAAGAAAAGGGAACCCAGCTACATTACTGGAGGGAATACAAACTGGTGCCTCCCTTTTGGAAGACTGTAGGCACAGTCCTTATACAAATGAAAATGGAAGTACCTTATCATCTAGCAATACCACTCTTAGGTATTCATCTAGTGGACACTCAAACACTAATCAAGAGGGACATATGCACTGCTATGTTCATTATTTACAATAATGTATTATTGTAAATAATGTAAATAATATTGTATTTATTGTAATATTATTGTATGTAAATATTGTAAATAATAATGCATTATTTACAATAGCCGAAGAATGGAAGCAGCCTAAATGAGTATGAACAATGATTGACTAAAGAAGTTCTGGGATATATGTTCCATGGAATATTATTCTGCAGTAAAAAAGATAATATTGTGTTCTTTAGGACTAAAAGGATGGAACTGGAGGTGATTGTGTTTAGTGAAATAAGCAAAGAAATTCAAGACAACTACCAGATAGGTTCACTCATATGCAGAATCTAGAGATCTGATTCACATGAACTTGACCAAAAAAAAAAAAAAAGAGTCAAGCAAATAGTTTCTAAGACCTATGAGAACTCTGGTGGTTATCTTTGGGAGGTGGAAGAGTGGGGATACAGAATTTTGGTTGTGGGTGTGGTGTGGAGCTATATATTGTAATCTTACACTCTTGTAACATACTATTTTTTTTAAATAATTTATTTCTTTATTGGGGAATTAATGTTTTACATTCAACAGTAAATACAATAGTTTGTACATGCATAACATTCCCCAGATTCCCATTTAACAATACAACCCCCACTATGTCATTCATCATCTTTCATGGACCTGTATTCTCCCCACCCACCCACCCACCCCAGAGTCTTTTACTTTGGTGTAATACTCCAATTCCATTTCAGGTTCGACTTGTGTTTTTTTAAACACAAAAAAGATTAGAAAAGAAAAGTAACATACTATTAATAACACATTTAAAATAAAAATAAATAAAACAAAGATATTCCCATCTATTTTCATTTGACTTTGATTGTCCTAATCTATTTTTACTAGTGATTTAATATTGATTTACAAAATTATAGGATGACAGGGATATAACTTCATACAGTTCCCACTACCAGATTTATGTATCACCATTCCATCCATTGGAAACTGCAGTAGTTTTCCCAAGGTCACAGATGTAGGTTGGCTATTATTTCTGTAACTACCTATCTCTTTCTCTCTATCTCTATCTCTATCTCTATCTCTATCTCTATCTCTATCTCTATCTCTATGATGCCCATTTTTTCGTATGGCCCTTTCTCTCTTCCTAAGTTACACCTATATCTATTGCTACTTCTGAATGTCCTTTCTTTTTTCCTCTTCTCTCTCTGGGTCCTGATGGGGTTGGGGTTTAGAGCCCTTTGGTCATCTTTCCCTAACATTTTCCTTCTTCTGGGGGTATGGACCAAAATTCTTCCTGGGGTACAGAAGGTGGGAGCTCTGTCTTCTGTACTTCTGTAATTCTCTGCTGTATGTATGTTTTCAGGTTGATCTATACCCCCAGTCTGTTGTTGTCTTTCCCTAGGGCTCTGGAGAGATGAAGTTCCAGGACATACTGGTGAGGCCGTCTGCCCAGAGAGGTCAGGATGTAATCATAGTAACATCTGCAACTTGGTGGCTGAAAGGAAGTAAGATAGAAAGTAGGAAAAAGTGTTTAATAAATAGGAACTAAAAAGTAGGAATAGAGTAGATGACCAAGGGCCCATATATATTCATATTTAGCACAGAAGCCTGTGTATCCTCTGAGTCCCTGTCAGTTTGAGCTTGCGGTCCATGGTCACAGGTGAGCACGTTCTAGGCTGCACTTAATTCAGGACCAGTCTTCCTCGAGTGGCATAGTAGGGCACTTAACCTTCAGGGAGTGGGGCAATCCTTATCATTGCTGCTTTATAATGATGGTCAGGTCCCTGAGAAGCCCTCAAGAGGGCTTATGATGATGTTCTTGTTGGAAGTGACTATTGATGGTGGAGAGAGAAGTCTATTAGAAGTCTTAACCCATATTGTCTATGGGGGAATCCAAGAATACCCTGACTTATCCGAATCTTCTTAATCAAAGTTAGAGACCAAGATGTTACCTGAATATTATTGTCAGAAAAATGATAATGTTCCTTGTTCTTCCTGAGGACAGGAAGTGATTCAGGAAAATATTAGTAAATCAGATCAGATCCTTGACATAATTGTTTTCTCATTGTTTTATATCTGGACTGTCTAAAGTCAAGAATCTAATATACTCCAGGTAGTGGTTACTTTCAATCATAAACAGTTTTTTCAGTCCTTCAGGATCCTTCTGAGAATTCTGGAGCAAATGACCTAAACCAGGAACTGAATTGAGAGATTTTGTTTGTTAGAATTGTTAGGATCACCACATAGCCACATCAGAGAATATTTTTCTTAGCTTCATTCAGTTTTATACTTCCTTGCTCCTAAGATTACAGTTCTTCTTACATAAAAGGACACTTTGAATGAGAAGCCACATAGTGTGCCATGTTTTGTTTTTACTTACTAGAGTACTGCTCAACTCTGGCTTACAGTGGTACAGGGGATTGAACCTGGGACTTTGGAGCCTCAGGCGTGAGAGTCTCTTTGCATAACCATTATGCAAAGAGACTACCACCTATCTATTTTGTCACTATCTACCACCCCAAGTGATTTTAACTGAGCCTAAAGTAATACAGATTTTAGAAGAATCAGAGAAAACATCAAATAAAGAAAGGAAAGTATTAGAGGATACAATTTGAAATAAATGATTGAGCCAACATATCACTACACTTGTCAGTGAGGTATGCTGATGGAATATTAGGCATGATTTTTGGCCTGGAGTAGCTTAATCTAGTTATGGCTATGTGAATTCAAGATAACCTGTGTACAATGAGAGTTTGAAGTCCTTGATGAGTGGATATAGTGAGGATTTGAATAAACAGTTCATACTAACATCAGGAGCCCTGGGATAGATGACCTAATATTGTGTGGACCTTACCGTGTGTGATGTCGTAAGACTATACTTTCAAGGATCTATTTCTCCAATATTTTACCACGTGTGATGTAGGTTTAAGCCATGCCACTGAATGGTACCAGAAGCTAAGCTGCCCAGGAGTGCTGAAAGCATTCACATGTGAGACCCTGGTGTGACAAAATAGATAAATAGATAAGATCAAAATGTAAACATGAAATATGTATTGAAATGCATGCCAGTGCCCTTTATTTGGATATAACCACATGCTATCTGTGTGTTGATTATGGCTGATACCTATACTTAGGCTTACACATAACTGAGTTCAACTTAGTAGGATAGTAACTGAGTAATGGGATCTAATGTGCCTTACTTTCTAAAACCCAGTGTCTTCTTGGACAGACCCCAGTGGGATAGACCAGTGAATTCAAATGGTAAACCATTTTATTTGGAGTGAATAAATACAGGCCTTGGTGAAACAGCCATTATTCATTTCCCTGCCTCACATCTTCCTTGGAAGCCCATCATGTACACAAGGATCATGGGGAGGGCAGTGTTTCCATCAACAGGCAGTACAAATCCTGCCTGTGGCTGACCATACTGAGTGCATGAAATGGCCGTGGAAGGACTGGGCCTCCTGGGAAAATCAGCTTGTAAGTCAAGACCAGGGTGTCAACTCCCTGAGTGTAATTCTTGGTGAGAGTATAAGGAGACCTAAATTACGAGTTTTGAATATCCTGTTTTCATGGTTAGTTCTTCACTTGAAAGGAAGCCTAGGGCCAAAAGGAGCATTAACAAGGAGTGGCTTCAGTGAACAGAAACTAGGACTATTGGGACTGTGTGAACTAGCTAATAAGACATTGGATTTCTACCACTGATCATTATGTGGCAAATTTAATCAGTTTTGTGGGCTGTTGTTGTCCTCCCCAGTTCAACAGGTATAGACAAAAATGTTTCAAGAGGTCTGTGATTGCTCCAGTGCCACTTAACTAGTAAGTGGCATGTAATATTCACACTGTTCCCACATAATATAAGAACTGTAGCAGGCCCTACCCTTCCTCTCAGGACTGACTAGATAGTGTAGGGAAATAGTCACAAAGGGGAGCATTGTCTTACTAGAAGACACATGCACAGCATAGCCAGTACTATGATCTGAAATAGGTAGCTTCATCTGTGTCATGGGAATTTTCTGGAGGAACGGAATTTAAGTTGAACCTTAGTGTTTAACTAAACAGAGTAGAAAGAAAAGGACATTCTAGACAAGAGAATTAGACTGTAAACAAACTGAAGATGGGGAGGGATTTGCATTCTGCTTTGTGGAGCCAGTAAGTAGACAGTGTGAATATTACAGTTTTTGAGGTGTGAATAACGGATCACTATCCATTGGTGTTTAAAATAATCACAGAAAGTTTTCTCCAGGGAAGGCTGAGGGTTGAAACTTTATGGGGAGGCTTGGGAGTAGAGTGCCTTCATTATTACTCTTTGATGCTCATTCTCTCTGATTACCTCTTATAAGTGAATCAGAGGTAGAGTTCATCATCCTATCCTATCCAAGCAGCTCTTTTGTTTTATTTTATATATGAAAAAGGCTGGGGGTATGGATCATCCTGCCAACATCCATGTTTAATAGACAGACAAGCAATTACAGAAGCCAAAACACCCATCTTCTGCACCCCTAAAATAATTTAGTGTTCCAGACTCTGTTTTAAATCTTAATGAATTGCCTAAAAAGAACCTTCAATACTTAGTGAAATGCTAAATGAGTGAATGGACAAAAGAATTGGCATATGGGTTGGTGAACTCATTCATGGGAGAGTGCATTAGGTCAAGTGTGGCAGTGTAGTGCTGTGAGAACAAAAAGAGAAACAGCAACTTGAGGTACCTGGAAAGACCACTAAAAAAGTGATGTTTTGGGTGGTCCTTGGAGTCTAGGGAAGGACAAGCAAGTCAATGGATAGTGTATGCAGATGAACAAAGGTCAGAAAATTCAAGTGAAAACAAAAAAGTGGGTGTAAGTTAGACTGAAGGGAGGAAGGAAGTAATAGAAGAAGATGTGGGAAAAATGTTTCCATGTCAGACCAAACCTCGTCTAACATCACACCTTCATTCCCTTAGGGAGGTACAGAGTAAATATGGTAAGAGAGATTTTATAACTGAAGCCCAACACTGAACTCATCTTTCTTCTGAGAAGAGTAAGGAAGGCTATCTAGAGCCAGATGCTTTAGAATCTAAGAATAAAGAGAAAAAGCAAGGATACAGTATGAAGAAATGAGCGAGGATGGTGATGTTGGACTATTTTCTCCTAAAACAAAAAGAGTAAATGAAGCATCTTTTAAAAAATTTTTTTATTTAAGAAAGGATTAATGAACAAAACCATAAGGTAGGAGGGGTGCAACTCCACACAATTCCCACCACCCAATCTCCATAACCCACCCCCTCCCCTGATAGCTTTCCCATTCTCTAGCCCTCTGGGAGCATGGACCCAGGGTCATTGAGGGTTGCAGAAGGTAGAAGGTCTGGCTTCTGTAATTGCTTCCCCGCTGAACATGGGCGTTGACTGGTCGGTCCATACTCCCAGTCTGCCTCTCTCTTTCCCTAGTAGGGTGTGTCTCTGGGGAAGCTGAGCTCCAGGACACATTGGTGGGGTCTTCAATCCAGGGAAGCCTGGCCGGCATCCTGATGACATCTGGAACCTGGTGATTGAAAAGAGAGTTAACATACGAAGCCAAACAAATTGTTGAGCAATCATGGATCCAAAGCTTGGAATAGTGGAGAGGAAGTGTTAGGGAGGTACTCACTGCAAACTCTAGTGTACTTCTGCTTTCAGGTATATATTTTGCAGTAGTTTATGGATACATGTGAAGATATGTTCTCTCTCACAGAAACTGGTGTATATCTAGATTATGGGACTTTTTTAGAAAGTGAACCACCTGAGATGAAATTAGAGTACTATAAAAGGAAAGGTCTCACCTGAGTAATGAAGCTGAAGGGTTGTCATTCCACACGTGAAGTCTCTGGACACAGTCTGAGGTGAAGCATGTTGAGGTGGCAATTGTTGCGTTGGTTAGGTTGTGATCGGCAGATGCAATATTATTTGGTATGGATTGGGAGACGCATACGGGAAAGTGGGCACTATCCAAGGGTTCCAGGACTGGGGCAAGTAGGGGCTCTGTAGTGGAGATGTGAGGTTCCTGCTGTCTTAGGGTTCAAAAAGACAATCGATAGTTAATGTTATCATCACATTATTTGGTAATTGGGTTAACTTTGAAAAGTCCTTTTGTTATGGTTTGCTGTACAGTACCCAGTATCTTGTATATAGCTGTGCTATTGGATGCTTCTGATCTACTTGGTCTAGGCTTTTGAGAGAGTCCGCATATCAAATACACAGCCTATATATTAAAAAGATTCAGTTTGTGTTTTGAGAAACTTTGAGACATACAACTGATTTTCCCCCTCTCATATTAATTAACTACTGATTTATATGTCTTCATTTATGAAGCATCTTTTAATAGCTCACTTGGAATGCCATTCTGGGGGCTTAGGAAAAAAATCAAAATGTATTAGAGCTCTCTTCAGACCTTGGATGGTTTATGGCAGCATCTAAAATTGCTGGTAAAATTATGACCTTGTAATTCACAGCTGTGTCATATATTTTCTAGAAGACTGTGTGATTTATATACCAAGCCAGTTGCTTTGGAAAAGAATGGAGGAAAAACTCATGCGATAGAACATTATAAAGTGTTTTTTTTTTAATGTATAGTCTTTTAGCTAAACATGCATTGATAGAAAGGGTGATTCATTTTTTGAGCCTGACATCTGATATGCAGGTGAATCCAAGTTATTGTCTGGGGAGATGATATCATGGCTGGAAAAAGGACCAGAAAGCACCCCATTATGACCCTGGGTCCATACTCCCAGAGGGATAAAATTTATGCCTACACTGAACTTCTCTGTTCCAGTCTCTTGGAAACAGAGTTGGCAGTCAGCTGAGGTAAAGAACAAACACCTCATCACAGACCCCTGCAAGCGTCAACCCGGCTTTGACCTAGCACGTTATGATTGGGCCCTCCTCAATCGCCATCGAACAGGCCATGGCTGGTGCGCCGCTATGTTCCATCGCTGGGGAGCCAGAGATGACCCGAATTGCCCCTGCGGCTCCAGACAGACTATGACCCACATAGTCAACGGCTGCCACCTCTCCAGATTCAAAGGAGGTCTCGAAACTTTACATCAGGCTCAACCTGATGCTGTTGACTGGCTACGGAAGAAGGGCAAACGCTAGAAGAAGAAGAAGAAAAGCTATCAGGGGACAGGGTGGGATACTGATTTCTGGTGTTGGGAATTATGTGGAGTTGTACCTCTCGTATCCTATTTTTTTTGTCAGTGTTTCCTTTTTATAAATAAAAAATTTTTAAGAAAGAAAGGGTGGTTCTTTTGGTTGATATTTTTGGCACAGTTTTTGCTGGTAAGGTAGAGGTTATGAGGATATATAACACTTACACACTGACTACCAAGTTGCAGTATCTAGAATATATAGTCCTCTCTCCTTTCTCTGAAAAGACTGTTGCCTTGAATTCTGCCTTTCCTTGAAATTGTACCTGGACAATTTCAAAGCCTGGCCTTTCCTCATATTAAACCTGAGCAAGAAACCTGACCTTCTGTTGGAATCCTCCCTCCCTAGGAAATGAAGTAATAAATGGAATTTTCATCAAGTTTTTTCAGTCAGCCTGGCTCTGATCCTGGCTATAGAGCTAGAGAAGGAAAGGATCTAGAAGCAGACTGGGACCCACACAGGAGGTGCTATGGAGAATATCAGAATCACACAAATGTCACATCTCTGAGAATGTGGAAAGAAGGAAAGCTTGAGAGGATGCTCTAACTTAGTGATGAGACAGCTAGAGACCTGCCTATAGTTCAATCTGGGTGACCTTGAGCAATTTACCTGCAAAATGGAAATGATTTCTTGCTTTAGCAATCTAAGAGAGTTATATGAAGAGCAGAGGAAGTATTCTATCCTTTAATTCTCTTAAGTCAGTGACTAGTGACATAGTCTTTTTCTTGCCCCGTCTGTTTCATCACGTCAGTACTTGCAGCCCCTTTATTACTAAGAAGGTCCTTGAGATCTGTGTCCTGAGTCAGACTTCTTTCTTCCTAAAAAAAAATTCCTTTTAAGTCTCATTTCTGTCTTTCCAGTTATTCCTGATTATTTTCTCTGAAGCTGTTTGAAATCCAGTCACTTGTCTATGTTCCTTTTACCTAACCATTTGCTTTTCTAGATCATGCTATGAATGCTCTCAGTTCACTTCTACCTTCACCCAGTCCACAAAGCATGAGAATTAATCAGCAGGGAGTCAGTCCATCACTAGGATGAGAAGGATGGGGATGTTTGTTTTGTATGTGACCAGAGGTCATGGTTCACTCACTGCAGTGGTCCCAGAGATGATGCCAGGATGCTGTTCCCATTAAAGGCAGTAGGGCTTGGAGGACACTGTAGTCTTCTGCTCAGAGCCTGCTGGACTTTGGCCCTTGCTGAGGTACTTCACCTGACACGAGGCACGATGAGTTTTTTTTTCTTTTCAGTGAGTACACTGTACCTCAGAGGCCACAAACATACTTCCTGTTCTGCCAAGCTTTTATTTTATTCCAGACACAAAGAGAACTTTTTATTTTATAGGACAGAATGAAGTAAGGCTAAACATCTTAATTAAATATTTTCATAGTGACCATTTATAATTTTAATAAATGGACTCACTACCATGTAAATAGAAGTGACATAGACAATGCAAACTAAAACAAAAGAAAACTTTTCTTTTACCCCACTAGGATTATTTATTTATTTTTTTAAAGATTTTATTTTATTTTTTTCTCCTTTTTTTTATTTAAGAAAGGATTAATTAACAAAACCATAGGGTAGGAGGGTACAACTCCACACAATTCCCACCACCCAATCTCCATATCCTACCCCCTCCCCTGATAGCTTTCCCATTCTCTAGCCCTCTGGGAGCATGGGCCCAGGGTCATTGTGGGTTGCAGAAGGTAGAAGGTCTGGCTTCTGTAATTGCTTCCCTGCTGAACATGGGCGCTGACTGGTCGGTCCATACTCCCAGTCTGCCTCTCTCTTTCCCTAGTAGGGTGTGTCTCTGGGGAAGCTGAGCTCCAGGACACATTGGTGGGGTCTTCAATCCAGGGAAGCCTGGCCAGCATCCTGATGGCATCTGGAACCTGGTGACTGAAAAGAGAGTTAACATACGAAGCCAAACAAATTGTTGAGCAATCATGGATCCAAAGCTTGGAATAGTGGAGAGGAAGTGTTAGGGAGGTACTCACTGCAAACTCTAGTGTACTTCTGCTTTCAGGTATATATTTTGCAGTAGTTTATAGATACGTGTGAAGATATGTTCTCTCTCACAGAAACTGGTGTATATCTAGGTTATGGGACTTTTTTAGAAAGTGAACCACCTGAGATGAAATTAGAGTATACTATGAAAGGAAAGGTGTCACCTGAGTAATGAAGCTGAAGGGTTGTCATTCCACATGTGAAGTCTCTGGACACAGTCTGAGGTGAAGCATGTTGAGGTGGCAATTGTTGCGTTGGTTAGGTTGTGATCGGCAGATGCAATATTATTTGATATGGATTGGGAAAGGCATACAGGAAAGTGGGCCTTATCCAAGGGTTCCAGGACTGGGGCAAGTAGGGGCTCTATAGTGGAGATGTGAGGTTCCTGCTGTCTTAGGGTTCAAAAAGACAATCGATAGTTAATGTTATCATCACATTATTTGGTAATTGGGTTAACTTTGAAAAGTCCTTTTGTTATGGTTTGCTGTACAGTACCCAGTATCTTGTATATAGCTGTGCTATTGGTTGCTTCTGATCTACTTGGTCTAGGCTTTTGAGAGAGTCCGCATATCAAATACACAGCCTATATATTAAAAAGGTTCAGTTTGTGTTCTGAAAAACTTTGAGACATACAACTGATTTTCCCCCTCTCATATTAATTAACTAGTGATTTATATGACTACATTTTACTAGGAGTGTACATAAACACCATTCCCACCACCAAAAGACTGTGACCCATCCCTCCCACACAGTCCTACCCCCCACTGGCCCAGGAAGCTGCATGTCTACCCCTCACCACAGGGCTTTTACTTTGGTGCCCTACTTACAATTTGGTCAGGTCCTGCTTTTAGTTTCCCTTTCATATCTTCTTCCTCAACTTCTGTTGATGAGTGGGATCATCCCGTACTCATCTTTATCTTTCTGACTTAGCTCACTTAACATAATTCCTTCTAGCTCTGTCCAAGATGGGTCAGAGAAGGTGGGTTCATTGTTCTTGATAGCTGCATAGTATTCCATTGTGTATATATACCACAGCTATCTCAGTCACTCATCTGTTGTTGGGCACCAGGCTTGCTTCCAGGTTTTAGCTATTATGAATTGTGCTGCTATGAACATAGGAGTACACACCTCTTTTTGGTTGGGTGTTATGGAGTCCTTGGGGTATATCCCCAGGAGAGGAATTACTGGATCATATGGAAGGTCCATGTCTAGCCTTCTGAGAGTTTTCCAGACTGCTCTCCACAGAGGCTGGACCAATTTACATTCCCACCAGCAATGTAAAAGGGTTCCTCTGTCCCCACAACCTCTCCAGCATTTGTTGCTGCTGTCCTTTTTGATGTTTGCCATTCTTACAGGAGTGAGGTGGTATCTTAGTGTTGTCTTAATTTGCATTTCTCTGACAATCAGTGACCTAGAACAGTTTTTCATGTTTGTTAGCCTTTTGGATCTCCTCTGTAGTGAATGTTTTGTTCATATCCTCTGCCCATTTTTGGATGGGGTCATTTTCTTTTTTGGTGCTAAGTTTGCTGAGCTCTTTATATATTTTGGTGATTAGTTTCTTGTCTGATGTCTGGCATGTGAAGATCTTCTCCCATTCTGTGAGGGGTCTCTTTGTTTGTTTAATATTTCTTTGGATGTGCAGAAGCTTTTCAATTTGATGTAGTCCCATTGGTTTGTTTCTGCTTTAGTCTTCCTTGCAATTGGGTTTGATTCCTCAAAGATGTCCTTGAGGTGTAGGTGGGAAAGTGTTTTATCAATGTTTTCCTCTAAGTATTTGATTGTTTCTGGTCTGACATCTAGGTCTTTGATCCATTTGGAGTTGATTTTTGTTTCTGGTGAGATAAAGTGGTTCAATTTCATTCTTCTGCATGTTACAACCCAGTTTTCCCAGCAGCATTTATTGAAGAGAGCCTCCTTTTTCCATTTAATCCTTTGGGTCCCCTTATCAACGATTAGATGTCCATAGGTGTGGGGATTTATTTCTGGGCTTTCAATTCTGTGCCACTGGTCTGTGTGCCTATTTTTGTTCCAGTACCATGCTGTTTTGATGATGATGGCTTTATAATATAGTTTCAGGTCTGGGAGTGTGATGCCTCCATTTCTGTTTCTTTCCCTCAAGATGGTTTTGGCAATTCTAGGTGTTTTCAGGTTCCAGATAAATGATTGTAGTGTTTGTTCTAACCTCTTAAAAAAGCTTGGTGGAACTTTGATGAGTATTGCATTAAATTTGTATATGGCTCTGGGGAGAATATTCATTTTGATGATATTTATTCTTCCAATCCATGAGCATGGGATATCTTTCCCTTTCTTGGTATCAGTTTCTATTTCCTTGAGTAGCGATTCATAGTTTTCAGCATACAAGTCTTTCACTTCTTTGGTCACGTTTATTCCTAGGTATTTGATTGATTTTGCTGAAACAGTAAATGGGAGTGATTTCTGGATGTCTTCTTCAGATTTAGTGTTTGCATAAAGAAATGCCACTGATTTTTGAACATTCATTTTGTAGCCTGATACCTTGCTATATTGCCTAATAACTTCCAGTAATTTTCTGCTGGATTCTTTAGGTTTTTCTATGTATACTATCATATCATCTGCAAATAGTGAGAACTTGACTTCTTCCCTTCCAATCTGTATTCCTTTGATTGCTTTCTCTTGCCTGATTGCTATGGCAAGAACTTCCAATACTATGCTGAAGAGTAACATAGTATTGGTGACAGTGGACAGCCCTGTCTAGTCCCCGATCTGAGGGGGGATGCTTTCAGCTTCTGTCCATTGAGTATGATGTTGGCTGTAGGTTTGCTATATATAGACTCCACTATCTTGAGGAATTTCCCATCTATTCCCATTTTTTTGTAGAGTTTTGAGCATGACTGGGTGTTGGATTTTGTCAAAGGCTTTCTCTGCATCTATTGAGATAATCATGTGGTTTTTCGCTTTGCTTTTATTGATGTGGTGAATGACATTGATTGACTTATGGATGTTGAACCAGCCTTGCATTCCTGGGATGAATCTGACTTGGTCGTGATGAACAGTCTTTTTGATATGTTGTTGTATCCGGTTGGCCAAGATCTTGTTTAATATTTTGGCATCTATGTTCATCAGAGATATTGGTCTGTAGTTTTCCTTTTTTTGTTCTGTCCCTATTAGCTTTTGGTATCAAGGTGATGTTGGCTTCATAGAAGGTGGAGGGGAGTATTCCTGTTTCTTCAATCTTATGGAAAAGCTTAGGAAGTATGGGTACTAACTGTTTCCCGAAAGTTTTGTAGAATCCGTTTGTGAAGCCATCTGGTCCAGGACTTTTGTTGTTGGGGAGATTCTTAATAACGGTTTCAATTTCTTTGTCTGTGATTGGTGCATTTAGATTTTGTAGTTCTTCTTGGTTCAGTATTGGAAGGGCATATGCTTCTAGGAATTGTTCCATTTCTTCCAGATTCTCTAGCTTGGTGGCGTATAGTTCTTTATAGAAGTTTCACAGGATTCTCTAGATTTCTGTGGTGTCGGTTGTGATATCTCCTCCATCGTTTACAATTCTATTAATTTGAGTCTTCTCTCTTTTTTTTTTAAAAATTTTTTATTTAAGAAAGGATTAGTGAATAAAAACATAAGGTAGGAGGGGTACAACTCCACACAATTCCCACCACCCAATCCCCATAACCCTCCCCCTCCCATGGTAGCTTTCCCATTCTCTAGCCCTCTGGGAACATGGACCCAGGGTCGTTGAGGGTTGCAGAAGGTAGAAGGTCTGGCTTCTGTAATTGCTTCCCCGCTGAACATGGGTGTTGACTGGTCGGTCGGTCCATACTCCCAGTCTGCCTCTCTCTTTCCCTAGTAAGGTGTGTCTCTGGGGAAGCTGAGCTCCAGGACATATTGGTGGGGTCTTCAATCCAGGGAAGCCTAGCCAGCATCCTGGTGGCATCTGGAACCTGGTGATTGAAAAGAGAGTTAACAAAGGGACTTTTCAAAGTTAACCCAATTAACAAATAATGTGATGATAATATTAACTATCGATTGTCTTTTTGAACCCTAAGACAGCAGGAACCTCACATCTTCACTATAGAGCCCCTACTTCCCCCAGTCCTGGAACCCTTGGATAGGGCCCACTTTCCCGTATGCATCTCCCAATCCAAACCAAATAATATTGCATCCGCTGATCACAACCTAACCAAAGCAACGATTGCCACCTCAACATGCTTCACCTCAGACTGTATCCAGAGACTTCACGTGTGGAATGACAACCCTTCAACTTCATTACTCGGGTGAGACCTTTCCTTTTATAGGACACTCTAATTTCATCTCAGGTAGTTCACTTTCTAACAAAGTCCCATAATCTAGATATACACCATTTTCTGTGAGAGAGAGCTTATGTGCACACGTATCCATAAACTACTGCAAAATATATGCCTGAAAGCAGAAGTACACTAGAGTTTGCAGTGAGTACTTCCCTACCACTTCCTCTCCACTATTCCAAGCTTTGGATCCATGATTGCTCAACAAATTGTTTGGCTTCTCTCTTTTTTTGTTTGGTGAATCTGGCTAGGGGTTTTCAATTTTGTTTAATCTTTCAAAGAACCAACATTTGGCTTCATTGATCTTTTGTATGGTTCTTTTATTTTTGATGTTGTTTATTTCTGCTCCAACTTTAGTGATTTCTGTCCTTCTGGTTGCTTTAGGGTTCCTTTGTTCCTCTTCCTCTAAGTCCTTAAGGTGTGCAGTAAGGTCGTTCATTTGAGCTTCTTCTTGGTGTTTAATATGTGATTGTATGGGTATAAGTTTCCCTCTCAGTACTGCTTTAGCTGAGTCCCAAATATTTTGATAGGTTGTGTCTTCATTTTCATTTGTTTCCAGGAACATTTGAATTTCCTGCTTGAGTGGGTCTCTGACCCAGTGGTTCTTAAGGAGTATGTTGTTTAGTTTCCAAATTCTGTGACTTTTAATAATTTTCTGTTTGTTGTTAAATGTTAGTTTTACTCCACTGTGGTCTGAGAAGATACTTGGGATGATTTCAATGCTCTTGAATTTATTGATGCTGTCTTTGTGGCCTAACATGTGGTCTATCCTTGAGTATGTGTTATGTGGATTTGAAAAGAAGGTGTATTCCAATTTTTTGGGGGTGAAGGACTCTGAAAATGTCCAAGAGGTCTAGTCTGTCAATCTCTTCATTCAATTCTCTTGTATCTTTATTGGTTCTCTGATTTGTTGATCTGTCTAAGTGAGAGTGGGGTATTGAAGTCTTCCATTATTATTGTATTACTATTGATGTATTTTTGAAATTCTTTCAGTAGGTGCTTAATGTATTTAGATGGTCCCTCATTGAGTGCATAGATGTTAATAATTGTTAAGTCTTCTTGGCTGATTGATCCTCTAATCATTATGTAATGTCCTTGCCTATCTTTTATTACTTTATTTAATTTAAAATCTATCATGTCTGAGATGAGAATGGCTGTTCCAGCCCTTTTTTGTGGTCCGTTAGCCTGTATGATAGTTTTCCATCCTTTCACTTTAAGTCTGTGTTTATCTTGTTGTGACAGATGGGATTCTTTCAAGCAGCATATGGTTGAGTTATGTTTTCTGATCCATCCTCCCACCTTGTGCCTTTTGATGGGTGAGTTTAAGCCATTGAAGTTTATTGATATTATGGATTTAATGTATTGAAGTGCCATTGTTCAAAAAAAATTTGTTTGCTCTGATATATTGCAAGTATTATAGTGATGTTCTTGTTTATAAGAGATCTTTTAGAACCTCTTTCAGGGCCGGCTTGGTGATTGTTGCCTCCTTTAACTGTTGTTTGTCCAAGAAGGTTTTGATCTCTCCATCTAGTTTGAATGAAAGTCTAGCAGGATATATTATCCTTGGTTGAAACCCTTTTTCATTCAGGGCTTGATAGATATCTTGCCATTCCCTTCTGGCTTTTAGAGTTTGAGTGGAGAAGTCTGCAGATAATCTTATGGGTTTTCTCTTGTATGTGACTTTTTGTTTCTTTCTTGCAGCCTTTATGATCCTTTCTTTATCCTTATTTCTTCTTATTGTAACTATGATGTGTCTTGGTGTCTTCAGGTCTGAGTTGATTCTGTTTGGTACTCTCTGGGCCTCTTGAATCTTGATGTCCTTCCTGTTATTCAGGTCTGGGAAGTTTTCTTCTATTATTTCCTCTAGAATGTTTGCTTCCCCTTCCTCTCTTTCTTCCTCTGGCAGGCCAATTATACGAATGTTACTTCTTTTGAGATCATCCCATATGTCTCTGTTACTGTTTTCAGTGTCTCTCAATCTCTTTTTAAGTTCTTTCACCTTTTTCTTCATTTTCTCTAGCTCATCCTCTGTCTGACTAATTCTGTTTTCTGCTTCTGTTAGTCTGCTTTCCCTTGCCTCAGCTTCTTTCTTCATTACAGCTGAAACTTTCAGTTCTCTAATTGCCTCAAGATAATCAGTATTTTCCTTGGGGGTCTCAACTGTTGTTTCCCTAACACTGCCATTCCTTTCCTCCAGTGTTGTTTTCATTTCTGTGATTAATAAGTTTATTATTGCTTGCATACTTTTCTTATCTATGGTTACTTCTGGCTTATTTGTAGTTTCTTCTGGGCTCTTGTCTTCATTCATTGGAGTAGCAGTTTTATTTGTTTTTGATCTACCCATTTTTTTGATTTATGTGTTTCTTTTTTTTATATGCTCTGTTGTTCCTCAGTTGTTTTGTCTTGAGTACAAGCAACACTGTACTAAATACCTTTATGACAATTGCACTCACCAACCTCAGGAATTACAGTAGCAACTGAAGCAAGTATTGAAGCAGATTAATCGTTACCAGTTAGCCAAACAATTTCTCCAGTCTGTGAAAAAATATTAACCAAATCCCAGTGAATAAGAAAGAGAAAAAAAAGAAGGGATACCAAGAATAGACAGTTATGCAAATCTACTATCCACTGTATATTCTAGGGGTAACAAGAGGGGAAAGGGAACTAGAGCAGAGATACACACATAGAGAGTCCACTCTGAATCAGATATCTTCCCCAAAATAATTCACAAATTCAGAAAGGCAAAGAAGAAGGAAGGAAGAAGTGTATGACAAGATAAAAAAAAAGAAAAAATAGACAAGTGAGAGAAAAGGGAAAAGATAAGAAAAAGAGCTTTAATTAAATAGCAGTGAAAGGAAAGGTTTTTTTATTACTTTATTTTTAATTTAATTTAATTTATTTTTTTTTGATTAGCTAGGAGGGGGAGGGAGAGGAGAGTCTGTAGAGGAGGTACGATTAAGGAGACAAGTTCCTCCCACAATAGATAAGATGCCCACTACCCTATCACTGTAATATATGCTAAGAGTTAATTCTGATCAACCTAAAGTGGGGGAAGATATATGCATTTATATAATATTAATAGTAAAATAGAGCAGGGTAAAATAAAATAAAATAAAATAAAAACCCTGTCCCAGATCACCTCAAACCTTGTGATCAGAGGCAGCTGATTGTTAAGAATGAGAAAAAAAAAGAACACCTCAGGACTAGACCAGGATAGCTGAAATAGACAGTTATGCAAATCTACTATCCATTGTATATTCTAGGGGTGGCTAAAGGAGGAAGGGAAGTTGAGCAGAGACACTCGCAGTGGGAGTTCACATTGAGTCAGAATTCTTCCCCCAAATAATTCCCAGATGTGTATCAGTGAATTCAAAATAGCACACTGTTTGGTGGTGTGGGGGCTGGGGGCTGTGGCTTTGGAAGCTGTAGGATTAAGGAAGAAAGGATGACAAGAATAAGAAAAAAGAGAGAGAGAGAGAGAAAAGAAAAAGATAAGAAAAAGAACAGTCATAAAAGAGCAGTGAAAGGAAATGGTTTTTTTTAAATTTATTCATTTTAAATTATTTAATTAGCTATGCAGGGTGAGATGGGGGGGTTGGCTACTTAGAAAGAAAAAAGGCCTGAGGTTTCAGGAGGGTATAGACTTAGAATGAATGATACTCCCTAGTGGGACAGGAATTTGGTAAAGAAAGAGGCTCCTAGCAGGGGAGCCTGCTAGGAGCTGGTCCCCAGGGACTGGTTATGGGGAGGGGGGCAAGGGCGAGGAGGTATGCTTAAAAATTAAAAGGAAAAAAAAAATTTTCCCCTTTTTTCCTACTCTAATTCTTAACCCAAATTAAGTTATAGTCACCTCCTTGGTGTCACTGCTAGGACCCCTTATTGACTGGCCTACTAAAGGCAGAAAATCCTACCGTTTCCAGGAGATATGGTCAGAGCTCAAGCCACTAGCAGCTTCTCAGTCCACCATCTTCCGGTACCCCCCCCCCCACTAGGATTATTAATGGAGCTCTGTGCCTGCACAACTCTACCATTTTGGTGGCTATTTTTCTTCTTTGCTTTTTATTTTTTATTGGTAGAGGGTGAGAGACTGAAAGATAAGGAGAGAGACACAGAGAGGGAGAGACTTTTGTAGCACTGCACCACCACATATGAAACTTCACCCCTATAGATAGGGACTGGGTGCTTGAACTGGGGTCTTTGTGCATGGTGTGCACACTACTAGGTGAACTACCACTTGTCCACAACATGAAATTTTTGAAATATATTAAACTTGTTTTATATATGCACTAGATAAATGAGTGATAGATAAATAGAAATTTATTTGGTGAAAACATGCATGCATTAGAAAAATCCTACCATGATGCCAACCTGACTTCCCTGGGCAGATGACCCCACCATGTGTCCTGGAGTCCCACCTCTCCAGAACCCCGCCCCACTAGGGAAAGGAAGAGGCAGGCTGGGAGTATGGATCAACTTGCCAACGCCCATGTTCATCCGAGAAGCAATTACAGAAGCCAGACCTTCCACCTTCTGCATCCCATAATGATCCTGGATCCATAATTCCAGAGGTATAAAGAATAGGGAAGCTTTCAAGGGAGGGACTGGATATGGAGCTCTGGGGGAGGGCACTGTGTGGAAATGCATCCCTCTTATCCTATAGTCTTGTCGATATTTCCATTTTATAAATAAAAATTTTTTAAAAAGAAAGAAAATTTCTAATGGCTCCTTCCCTCCTTTCTTTTACTTGACAAGACAGAGAAATCAAGTGTGGAGGTGGAGATAGAAAGGAAGAGAGGAAGACACTTGTAGCACAGCTTTACATCTCCTGAAGTTTCAGGATGAGGACTTGATCCTTAAACCTGGGTCCTTGTGCGTGAGCACAACCAGGTGCACCACTTCCCCGCCCCTGTATGAAATTTTAAAAATAAGAATATTCCTCTTATTTGAATATGAGATTTAAAAAATGGAAGACAAATGAAGTAATTGCTAAACTTTGGTAACTCTTACTTCTGAAGATGTGATTACAAGATGATGTGATTATGAGAAAACAATTAGAGAAATATTAGAAAACAGGAAATGATGGTGGAGTGAGATGTTCCTTTTAATGATTTTATATTTAATATAATAAAAGTGAACTTCCTGTTATGAAAGAAGAGACAGTTACCACATTTATGTCTACTCCCATGTCCTTCTCCTCACTTATTACTGATTTTCATTTTTGTCAAGATTTTATAACATTTCTTCCGCCATAGATACAGATCACTATACATAGCTCTGTTCCTATCTGTTTATCTGTATCAGCCTACTGGAAGGAACAAAACCTTTTTTGTTTGGTTTAATGTTGTCTTCTCACTTAATGTCGTTGAAAAGTTTTTGGAAATTTTGACTGTAAGTGAAATATTACATACAAAAGCAGGTCCTTGAATGACATCACTTAGTCCAAAGTGAGTTAGGAGTTTTTTTTTTTCTTTTTCTTGTCACTGTCATAAGTAAATTACATTGAATGAAACTGTGTTATTTGAGAACCTGCTGTGTGCATGTTCTCTCTCTCTCTCTCTCTCTCTCTCTCTCTCTCTCTCTCACACACACACACACACACACACACACACACACACACATCTACTATTTGGAAATCAGAAAGTAACAATTAATATAGATATAGATGTTCACTAAATGGCTTGACTTACTCAGGCACCATCTCTACCCTGTCATCATTCCATTTTCTCTTCACATGACAACTATCTATCTAAGAACTTGAAGCAGGAATCTTGTGGGGGTAGTTAGAGGAGGAGGTCTGAAAGGTAGGTGCTCTTCATTAAGTGTCAGCAGTGTGCTGCACAGTGCCAGGGGCATCAGGCTGTGCTTTACTCAGTCTTTTCAGTGACTGATGAACTAGAGTCATTTTGCTATTTTACAAATGAAGCTGAGAAAGTTGCTTAATAGGCTACTCACTCTTTCAAAGTTAATTAATAAATGGTAGTGCTCGGATTAAAGACTCATCCTGTCAATGAGGCTGTGCCGTCTTTGAAAGAAGGGTGATATGGTAATTAGTAACCATCTACAAGCTGAGTGCATGAGTCCTCCCTTTGGAGCTAAGAATTGTACAGACCACTCTCCCCCCAAGCAAGGTAACACGGGCATGAGCTAGAAATGTAACAGGTGAAGTAACTATTAATGCCATCTTGTGCTAACAAAGCTGATAAAATCAAAGACTTTGGGTGGAATTAAGGAAACTGTTTGTCAGCAGAATTTGGAGTGGAGGGTGGTGGTAAGCCAACACTTAAGGAATTCTTTCCAGGGCAGGATTGACCAGGCTTCAGTCTTTTGATTTTTGGTTCATGGAATTTTGGGTTACACAGAAAATTTGTAGTGATTATTTAAATAAGTGTCTTAGGCACAGAAAGTTTAGTTTTGGACTGGAAAAATAACTCACCTGGATAATGTAGGCAGTCCATGATTTGAGCTTGGCCCCTGCTGTACTGAAGGAAGCTTCGGTGTTATGGTCTTTGTCTCTCTACCACTTTATCTAAAAGAAGAAGAAGAAGGGGAAGAAGAAGGAGAAAGAGAAGAAGGAAAAGGAGTAGAAGAAAGAGAACAAGAAGAAGGAAAAGGCAAAGAAAAAGAAAATTCAATTTAACAAGATAATTTCTTTTTAAAAATAGGGTTGTATTGTTATATGGAAAACTGGGAAATCTTATGCATGTACAAACTATTTTATTTACTGTTGAATGTAAAACATTAATTCCCCAATAAAGAAATTTAAAAAATATATTTTTATTTTGGATAGAGACAGAGAAATTGACAGGGGAGGGTAGGAAGGAGAGAAGGAGGGAGGGAGGGAAGGAGGGAGAGAGAGAGAGAGATGCTTCAGTATTATTTTACTCTTATGAAATATCCCCTGCAAGTGGGGATCAGGGACCTGAACCCAGGTCCTTGCACACTAATTAGGGAACTCAAGCAGATGCATCACCACCTGGCCCCACAAGAGAACCTCTATCTGCAAGAATTCTCAAAGATCTTAATATGCTGGTGTACACTGTTAAGTCCCATGAGCAGGCAGTGACATTTCTTTACCTGGCATTCTGGTGGTATTAGGGAGAGAGACCCATGTCTGTTCTCTCATTACAGAAATTAAGTCTCAATGAATAAAGTTGCAATGCAAAGGGCAGTAATATGACAAGTCCTTTCCATGTTACTTCATGTAGGCCTCATAGCAACCCAAGAGGTAGGTTTAACCCCCATGGCAGGTGGGATCTATTGGTAATCCACCCATCTGCATCTCCTTCAGGTGGCTGGGTCTTGAATCACAAACATAGGCATGTCTGCCTGAGGACTTTCTGTAGTCACAAAGGCTTCTGGTGGGCTTGCCTAGAGATCACAAGAGAGGGAGGAGAGAAGGTGTCTGTGTGTGTGTGTGTGTGTGAGAGAGAGAGAGAGAGAGAGAGAGAGAGAGAGAGAGAGAGGAGAGAGAGAGAGAGAGAGAGAGGAGAGAGAGAGAGAGAGAGAGAGGAGAGAGAGAGAGAGAGAGAGAGAGAGAGAGAGAGAGAGGAGAGAGAGAGAGGAGAGAGAGAGGAGAGAGAGAGAGAGAGAGGAGAGAGAGGAGAGAGAGAGAGAGAGGAGAGAGAGAGAGAGAGGAGAGAGAGAGAGAGAGAGAGGAGAGAGGAGAGAGAGAGAGAGAGAGAGAGAGAGAGAGAGAGAGAGAGAGAGAGAGAGAGAGGCTCCCTCAGATAATGACTGATTAGAGGTAATGGATCAAAGCCCAAGACCTTCATCTCTCAATAGAAGCTTCTTTATTGGCTGCCATAATTTCCTAGTGTGATTCCACTCCCTATGTCCATAGTGATACCTGCTTAGTATCAAAGTCATTGTCGCCTTCTCTCTCATCCTTCCTCCCTCTTTCCTTTTCTTCCTTCCTTCCTTCCTTCCCTCCTTCCTTCCTTCCTCCATTTCTTCCATCTTTCCTTTCTCCTTTCCTTCCTTTTCCCCCCCAGAGCCCTGTTCAGCTCTGGCTTATAGTAGTGCTGGGGACTGAACCTGGGACCTGGGAGCCTCAGGCATGAAATTAGTTTGCATAACTATTATGCTGTTTTCCCAGTCCTCTCTCACCCATTTCTTTCTCATCACTTTCTTTCTTTTTTTGTCTTTTCTTGGACTTCATTGCTTTGAGTTGATTTTTATTTCAGATAGAGATACACACTGAAAGAGAGGGAAAGGCACCACACTCACTGAAGCTTTTCCAATGAGGTGTGGGTCAGGCTCAAACCTGGGTTATGTGCCTGACAAGGCAGGCATACTATCTAGGTAAGCTATCTTTCTGGACTTTCCTTAACCTTTTTTTCTTGTCCTTACTCCCCTGCTTTTGTTTTCTGAGGTGACCTCCCAAATAAACTCTTCACAATCTAACCCAGAATTGTAGTTTTTACCTATAAGGGATTATCATTACTTACTTTTTGATTTTCAATTTTTTGTTATTGTTTGTGCTACTCTAGAACAGATATAATGTATTATAGTGTTTCTGTCCCCAAAAGATACTAGAAAGGGACCAAACATGCAGCAGAGGTGCAGCAGCTTATTGGTTGCTTTATCTTTCTTGTTCTTCTCCTCCTCCTCCACCGCCGTGGCCACCGCAGCCGCCACCTCCTCCTCCTTCTCCTCCTCCTTCTCCTCCTCTTTCTTCTTCTCCTTCTTCTCCTTCTTCTCCTTCTCCTTCTCCTTCTCCTTCTCCTTCTCCTTCTCCTTCTCCTTCTTCTTCTTCTTCTTCTTCTTCTTCTTCTTCTTCTTCTTCTTCTCCTCTTCCTCCTCCTCCTCCTCCTCCTCCTCCTTCTTCATCTTCTCTTTCTTCTTCTTCTTCTTTTTGAAAGCAAATGCTGTTTATAGATTCCCAATACTTTTTTTCATTTTTTAAAATTTCATTTATAAAAAAGAAGCATTGACAAAACCATAGGATAAGAGGGGTACAACTCCACACAATTCCCAGCACCAGAACTCTGTATCCCATCCCCTCCCCTGATAGCTTTCCCATTCTTTAACCCAGGGTCATTGTGGGTTGCAGAAGGTGGAAGGTCTGGCTTCTGTAATTGCTTCCCCGCTGAGCATGGGCATTGACTGGTCTATCCATACACCCAGCCTACCTTTCTCTTTCCCTAGTGGGGTGGGACTCTGGGGAAGTGGAGCTCCAGGACACATTGGCGGGGTCATCTGTCCAGGGAAGTCTGGTTGGCATCATGCTAGCATCTGGAACCTGGTGACTGAAAAAGAGAATTAACATACAAAGCCAAACAAATTGTTGGACAATCACAGACCTAAAGGCTGGAGTAGTACAGATAAAGAGTTGGGGGAGGGGGTCTCCATTTTGTAGATAGCTAGGAGGCATGTTTTAGTTATATTTCAAAGGGCCTGTAGCTATACTAGTTTTTTTTTTTTTCTCTGAGCCTGAAATATGATATGCAGGTGGATCCAAGTTATTGTCTGGGGAGGTGATGTCATGGCTGGAAAAGGGACAGTGAGCTGGATCAGGGAAGAGAGTAGCTCCCAAATATGGGAAAGTGGTATAAGTATTGTTGATTGTAAACCCCATCAATTTGATTTGGTCTGGGGCTCATATTAAGCTTAGGAGCCTTTGTGACCTTTGTATCCCTATAGATCTGAGCTCACATTCTGTGGTCATGTGTAGGAACATTCCAAGTTGCCCCAATATTGACCCATCTTTCTCAGGTGTAGCATAGAATATGTTGTCCATCTCCCCTCGGAGGAACATTCTCTACCTTTGTTGATCCACATTGAGGGCAAGGTCCTATGGGGGGACCACAAAGGGGTCTATTTTGTTGTTCCTGATAGAGATGACCAGTAACAGTGGACAGAGGGATTTATTCGAGGTCTAGACCCATCATGTTCTTATCTGTGTTCTTCTATATTCTTCCCCTTTGCTAACTGAGCTTAAAGTTTGTGCACATTTATTTCCTGTGTCCCATCCTGCAGTCAGTGAAGTGACCACAAGAAAGCATCTGATGTGAGAAAATTGCTGCCCTATTTTACTCCTTAATTGAGTAATCAGCTTAGATTAATGATGATTTTATTTTATTTGTAAACCCACACCATGGGGACCTGGTAAAGAGAATCAGCAGAAGCAACAGTCAAAGTATGTGGTTCATTTACATGCTCAACTCTTTTGTGGCAGAAAGAATCCACTTATTGTTAATGATAAAGCAGTGACCTCCCTTATTTATTTTCTCATAAATCATGTCTCAGCAGGCATTTTCATAGTAGAAGACAATCTTGCTGAGGTTTGTCTTATCTGTGAAATTGTCCCTGTTGTGTATGAGCTATTTCCTAGAGTTCAGAAATCACTGCTTTAGTGTGATCCATCTTTATCAGTGAAGTAATATGCTGTAAGGACTTTGAGATGTTATCTGTCACCACATGGCTATTAAGCAGATGGTTTTGTGCCTCCTGCCCTGGTTCTGTGAAGGGATGCAGATTGCAGTCTTCATCCCCTGTCACTCAGAGTCCATATGCAGAAATGGGTGAGACCGATGGAAGTGGCAGGTCACTGAAGCCTGGAATTCAAACTCAGATCAGTGACACCCTTATAGTCAGAGGTCAAACCAGGGTTAGAGATTCAGGCTGAGATTGGAGGTAGATTATTTCACTAGGCAGTGACAAATGTGTATCTGAACTAGGCAGCCCAACAGCTTAAGATCTGGTCTCACAAAATACTGTAGCTGCCTGAACATGTTGCCAGACCTTTAGCATGACAACGGTTTGATGAGCTAAGTCTACCTTATGTTTTTTCTCTCATTCCTTCCACACATATTTGCTTGATGCTACCATATGATGGGCACTGGAGATATGAAATAGAAAAATTATCTAGCTATTTGCTTATGGTAAAATGTCAAAATAAGCTCACAAGCCAAGGAGTTTGGAGTTCAATATTTGGACCTGCTAATTTGTTTTTGATTGGTATTATTATGTATAGGTGAAGGGAGTGGATAACCTATTTTGTGGTAGAATTGCTTTCTTCACTTAGGTTGAAAAGGCCTCCAAATTCTTGAGCACCAAAACCAGGGATGTGACTCGCAAAGGGAAAAAAAACAAAAAAACTAAGCAAGTGTAATGTACACAGCATGCTGGCACTATACATTATGCACTAGAAAGAGAGACAGAGACTTTGACCTCAAGGACTTCATAGTCCAAAATAATTTGTAAATACCTTCTATTAAACTGAACAATTACAAACAGCATGAAATCAGGTCTTAAAATGAGCTACTCTCTTTTCCCTGATCCAGCTTTCTGGTCCTTTTCCCAGCCAGTCTCCCCAGATAATAACTTGGATCCATCTGCATATCATATTTCAGGCTCAGGGAAAAAAACAGTATAGCCACAGGCCCTTTGGAATATAATTAAAACATGCTACTAGCTATCTACAAAATGAAGACCCCCCCCCCCCAATTCTTCATCTGCACTACTCCAGCCTTTAAGTTCATGATTAGTCAACAACTTATTTGACTTTATATGTTAACTCTATTTTCAGCCACCAGGTTCCAGATGCTAGCATGATGCCAACCAAACTTCCCTGGACAGACAACCCCACCAATATGTCCTAGAGCTCTGCTTCCTCAGAGCCCCGCCCCCCATTAGAGAAAGAGAGAGGCAGACTGGGAGTATGGATCAACCAGTCAACGCCCATGTTCAGCAGGGAAGCAATTACAGAATCCAGACCTTCCACCTTCTGCATCCCACAATGACTTTGGGTCCATACTCCCAGAGGGTTAAAGACTAGGAAAGCTATCAGGAGAGGGGATGGGATGTAGATTTCTGGTGGTGGAAATTGTGTGGAGCTGCGCCCCTCTTATCCTATGGCTTTGTCAGTGTTTCCTTTTTATAAATAAAATAAGATTCAAAAAAAAATGAGTGCTAGAGGAAACAGATGGAACTACAACCAAGTGTTGCTAGTTACAGAAACTATTAATAGCTAGCTAGCAATAGTACCTGTTGGCACAGCTATTTTTTCTTCTCTCAAAGAACGTCAGTAAATCTTTGGCCTGGAGGCAAAATCTGGCCCACCACTTATTTTTAGAAATTAAATTTTACTGGAATGTATCCAAACTCATTCTCTTTTGTATTGTCTAGTTTTCATGCTACAGTGATTGTGTAGTTTTAACACCCATCATATGGCTCACAGAGCCTCAGATATTATTAATGACCCTTTACAGAAAAAAAAATGCTGACCCCTTGGTTTCAAAAATGAAGGTTTAACCTGGTGTAATTTAGAGTGCCAGAACAAATCCTAGCTGAGATGCACCTCCTGAAACAATTCCCCCTCCTCAACCAATGCTTGATTTTTGTCCTGTGAGTTTACTTTGAATTCATTTTGAGCATCACAATTAAACATAGCTAAGTCCTGTGGCACCTGAGGCCCTTGTAAGAATGTTTTTACTGACTGAAGATTCCAGTGTTCTGCTTTCTGCCTTTATAGAGAGCTAAATCAGGAGTGCCCATTTGGGAGGAGTGCTTCTGCTCTTTGTAAACTTTAATTGAAGATATAACTCAGGGCGTTCCTCAGTTTTTATTCAAAGCTGCTGGCACAAAAATTCTACTTGAATTTAATTTCAAGATAGCATTGATCTCTGAATTGGCTTTATAGGTTTCCCCAGTTCACAACAACCATAACCTGACATATTTCTCCCTTGCCATAGGATGTCAGAAAATGAAGAGCCAATTTTAGTGATTAATAGAAGAAGTATTTTGGGTGCCAAGACTAGGACTAGAGCAGGGCAAGAGAGGGACTAGGTGGCAAAATTCACGGAGACACTCACTCTTGCAGTTGTGCAAAGTTAGGGTTGGCCTTAGAAAAAACTGTCTTCTTTCTTCTTTCCTTTTATTTTTCTTTTAAAAATTATTTATTTATTTTTAATGTTTTATTAGCAATTTAACAATGATTGGCAAAATTGTGGGATAAGAGGTACAATTCACATAGTTCCCACCACCAGAGTTCCCTATCCCATGGCTGCCATTGGAAGCTTCCCTATTCTTTTTTCTTCTGGGAGTATGGACCAAAATTCTTTATGGTGTGCAGAAAGTGGGAGGTCTGACCTCTATATTTGCTTCTCCACTGAACGTGGACATAGGCATGTTGATCCATAACCCCAGCCTACTTCTGTCTTTCCCTGATGCAATAGAATTCTGGGGAGGTGAGGTTCCAGGATACACTGGTGAGGTCGTCTGCCCAGGGAAGTCAGGTTGGAGTCATGGTAGCACCTGTAAATTGGCGGCATAAAAGCTGTAAGATATAAAGCAGAACAAATTGTTTAATAATCAGGGACCTAAAGGTAAGAATAGAGTAGACAGAACTAAGAGTCTTCCTGTGGGAAGAAGCTAGGAGGTCAATTTTAAGTATGTTCCAAGGGTTCCATGATTTTACTGATTTTTGCCTGAGCCCAAAAGCTAACATGTGGGTGAGCTAAAAGTGTTGTCTGGGAGATGGTGTCAGAGTTCGGAATAGGAATAGAGAGCTGGATCAGGGCAGACAGTAGCTCCCAAATATGGTGGAAGTATAAAATACCATTAACTGTAAACTCCGTCAATCTGCTTTAGGCCCCATGTCTATTCCTGTTTATCACAGGAACCTGTGTAACTCTGAGTCCCTGTAGGTCTGAGCTCTCATTCCATGGTCATAGCTAGGAACATTCTAGGCTGCACTCATTTCAGGACCAGTCTTCCTCAGGTGGCAGAGTATATTGACGTAGCTTCAGAGAGTGGGGAAGTCCCTACCATTGTTGGTCTACATTGAGGGCAAGGCCCTGTAGAAGCCCACAAGAGCTTTTATGTTGTTTTTCCTGATGGAGATGACCGGTGATGGTGGAGGAGTATATTCTTAAATTTTGTGCTCAAACTACCTAGCTTTCCTCACTCTTGTCTTGATGCTGGCAAGTGCCTATTGTCTGTATTGCAAGATGGTGGAGACCCTCTCCTGGTTTATGCCATCTGTGGTTTTTCATTTTGAAAGAAAAATTAAGAAAGTAAACCACTGTGTGAACTGATTCAGGTCCTCCTGCAATACGTGTGGCCACATGTTCCAGAAGTCAAACCATTGTGTATTTCAGTGCCTGAGGACTACCTTCTATCCCTTGTGGGTCCAAATGTCAGGTAGGAGGAAAGTTCAGGACCATAATTCAGTTTCCAAAAAGGAGCTCAGAGTGGAAAGTAGGATTAGGGAGGATGATTATCATTCCTTTCATTGAGTTTGGGACAGAGAAAGGATTATTGAATGAGGTTGAATTAATTTGCCTCCAATATGAATGGCATAGCAATTTTATTAAATTCTAAGGTTTGGTGCTTGCCACTTGAAAGTCAGTGTTTGAGAGGCAGGTATTGGTGAGAGGAGGAAAACAGGTTGAATTATAGGTGCCCCCTACCTAAGAAAATGGCAGACATACCTCCCCAAAAGCCATTTTGTGAGAAGAGGAGGGGATGAAGGCATAGCAGGGTGGGAGGAGGCATACTTATGTGGAGGTTAGGAAGAATTTTCTTGAATAGTGAAATTAGTGACATGCTTTTCCCTTATTAAGTGAAACTTGTACAAGAGCTACAGACTCTTGCTACTGGTCTGGAATGAATGTTTAGGGAGTTGACTGGAGCCACTTAATTTAAGTGGTCTGGCGTTTGGGAAATCAACTATAGTATAAGTAACATATTCTTGATCATTGATACACCTCTGATGTTTGCCTTCCCTATTTCAAATAACTGACCTTGGTTGAATGTATTGTTAGCTAAAAACAGGGCCACTACTCAAGTACATACTCAAGTACCTGCTACCTACTCAAGTACTCTACCATCAAGTAGAGCTAAGTGTTTTTTTTTTCTTTTCTTCTTTTTCTCCTTCTTCTTCTCCTTCTCCTTCTCCTTCTCCTTCTCCTTCTCCTTCTCCTTCTCCTTCTCCTTCTCCTTCTCCTTCTTCTTCTTCTTCTTCTTCTTCTTCTTCTCCTTCTCCTTCTCCTCCTTCTCCTTCTCCTTCTTTTCTTCTTCTTCTTCTTCTTCTTCTTCTTCTTCTTCTTCTTCTTCTTCTTCTTCTTCTTCTTCTTCTCCTCCTCCTCCTCCTCCTCCTCCTCCTCCTCCTCCTCCTCCTCTTCTCCTTCTTCTTCTCCTTCTCCTTCTCCTTCTCCTTCTCCTTCTCCTTCTCCTTCTTCTTCTTCTTCTTCTTCTTCTTCTTCTTCTTCTTCTTCTT
Source organism: Erinaceus europaeus (assembly GCF_950295315.1). Lineage (NCBI taxonomy): Eukaryota > Metazoa > Chordata > Mammalia > Eulipotyphla > Erinaceidae > Erinaceus > Erinaceus europaeus. Next base: position 27,814,517 of record NC_080162.1, read on the forward strand.
CTTCTTCTTCTCCTTCTCCTCCTTCTCCTTCTCCTTCTCCTCCTCCTCCTCCTCCTCCTCCTCCTCCTCCTCCTCCTCCTCCTCCTCCTCCTTCTTCTTCTTCTTCTTCTCCTCCTCCTCCTCCTCCTCCTCCTCCTCCTCCTCCTCTTCCTCCTCCTCCTCCTCCTTCTCCTCCTCCTCCTTCTCCTCCTTTCTTCTTCTCCTTCTTCTTCTCCTCCTCCTCCTCCTCTTCCTCCTCCTCCTTCTCCTTCTTTCTTCTTCTTCTTCTTATTGTTTTTGTTTTGTTTTGTCTCCAGGGTTATAGCTGGGGCTTGGATCCTGCATTAGGAATCCATTGCTCCTAGAGGCCTTTTTTTTTTTTTTTTCCATTTTATTGAATAGGACAGAGATAAATTGACAATGGAAGGGAAGATAGGGAGGGACACCTTAAAAAGACACCTACAGACCTGCTTCACCTCTTGTGAAGCGACCCCTTTGCAGGTAGGGAACCTGGTGTTCCACCGCCCACTCCCTGGAGTTAAGTTCTAGTCCAAAACTTGTTTTACATTTATCCCTTGATGCTCTGTTCTTTGTACCTGCTCCCCTTCCTCTCTCCCCTCCTGCACCAGAGGCTTTATACTCTCTTCCCCACCCCTAACAATTTCCTTTTAACTGAGGTTTCAATGACTACTCGGTAAATTTGCATTTTAAGAGGGACCAGAACACTAGACCCTAGTCAGAGGAGTCGAGTAGAAAATTTGGGAAAAGTAGCAAGTGTGGACACACTGGGGGTGGGGGGTGGGATGTAAAATGTGAATACCTAGGACAGGTTTTCAGATTTTTTTTCTCCTTTTTATAGTTAGGCATGGAAGTCTATTGCAGGGTCCTTCCTATGAGTCCTCAGTCATCAGCCAAAATCACTAAAATGAAAGAAATGGTCCAAAGGTCCTAAACTGCATTCCCCTCCCACTGTTTTTGCACACCTCATTTGAGGGATAATAGCCTTTTCTCCTTCTGTTCCTCTAAAACATGTCCAAAGGAGCTTACACAGTAATTTCCAGAAAGAAGCTGACTAATCAGCTTGTAGGACATAATGGATCAGATCCCCCTCCTTTCCCAATTGCCGTTTGACGTGGTTTTGTGCAGCTGTTGCCTAGAGCATGCTAGGGGCCTAGGGAATTGGCTTAGTGGGTGAGGAAAGAGAAAGTTTCTGTTTTGCTCCACCAGGACACAGACAGACGCTAGAGAGTTCGACCTGCTTGTCACACAAATCAGAGGAGCATAGGCTTTTCTGGCTCTGTTCAGAGTGTCAGTTTGTACAAGAAGTAAATTGAAGAGAACCTGGAGGTTGGCCCAGTCCTCTAACCTCCAGTATGATCCCCAGTAAGATTCTGGTCTACCATCACCCGCCCAGCAACACCAGCACAGAGGTTTACAAAACCCACCAGACGGCGCAGAAAGTCCCTGGGGGATTTGTTCCATAAAGGCTATCGAGTGAAGTATGGGCTTGCGGCTCCTGAGAAAGAGGAACCACAGACCTTCTGGCAATCATTGGTGTCTTGCTGCAGGGTTTGCACCTCTTGGGGTAAGGCCTCTCCCAACCTTGTACTTATTGTGCCTAAAGTATCTCATATTCCGATAGCTCTTCGCCACCTTGCCTTCCCTTTGGGCTGCAACTGGGATAATATCCTGTGGCCTGGTGACAGTCTTCTCTGTCTCCCTGAACTCAGAGGCCAGGCAGAACATCCCACTCTTCCTTTGTAGGTGAATTTAATTGGCTTCTACTGCTTCTGAATACTTTAGAATTATTACAAAATTTATTTTAGAAATGCAGGAAAAGCTAAGTAGGTGACAGGAACAGCCTCCTTATTTATAAAGTGGCAATAATTCCTGGTGAATCAGCAGTTTCAGAAGAGGCATTCTGAGCTATCGATAACTTTCCCCCACCTCCCTACCTTCCTTGATCCTTCCCTCTCCCCTCCTTCAGTCATTCCCCTTCCCTACCTTCCTTCCTTCCTCTCCCCCCATATCTTCCTCTTTCTTTCAACAAGATTGCTGTTTCAGTTTTCTTTCTTTTGCTTTTGCACCAGTCATGAGGAATTTTTTTATTCTGGCAATCATCGGTGTCTTACTGCAGGGTTTGCTCATCTTGGGGTAAGGCCTCTCCCAACCTTGTACTTATTCCGCCTAAAATATCTCATATTCCTGATAACTGTCCATAACCTTGCCTTCCCTATGTCTTGGGTGACACTTTATTATTCTTACTCTGAATAGACCCAAAGAAACATCCTCTGGGCAGAACACTCCTCAGCTCTGTCTTATGGTGGTACAGGGGTTTGAACCTGGGACTTTGAAGGCTCAGGCATGCACATCTCTTTGGATAACGATTATGCAATCTACCCCTGCTTCTTGGGCAGATTTTCTTATCTCAAATGCTCTCCCATGGGGATTAGGTTTTAATTGGGCATTCATAAAATATATGAGTTTGAAATAAATTAGATGTTTTGGGAGCCAGGCAGTACTGCAGCGGGTCAAGTGCGCATGGTGCAAGGATAAGTGCAAGGATGGGCGTAAGGATCCCAGTTCGAGCCCCTGGCTCCCCACCTGCAGGGAGGTCACTTCATGGACAGTGAAGAAGGTCTGCAGGTTTCTACCTTTCTCCCCCCCTTTCTGTATTCCCTTCCTCTCTTGATTTCTTTCTATCTAATCCAGCAACAACAACAGCAATGGCAACAATAACAATAACAAGGGCAAAAAAATGGGAAAAATGGCCTCCAGAAGCAGTGGATTCATAGTGCAGGCACTGAGCCCCAGCAATAACCCTGGAGGAAAAAAAAAAGGTGTTTCCTTTCCAGTGAAGCATAGTCCCTTTGAAACTCAGTCTGGGATGCTGGTATGTACAGACAGGCTAAAGTATCACTATGTCATATAATTGTGTATACCAAAATTCCAATTATCAAGCAACTAATAATGTTTCTCAGTCAAAGCTTGCTTTAGAATTCACATAAAAGGGGTGGAGGGGGGAGTCGGGCTGTAGCGCAGCGGGTTAAGCGCAGGTGGCGCAAAGCACAAGGACCGGCGTAAGGTTCCTGGTTTGAGCCCCCAGCTCCCCACCTGCAGGGGAGTCGCTTCACAGGCGGTGAAGCAGATCTGCAGGTGTCTGTCTTTCTCTCCCCCTCTCTGTCTTCCCCTCCTCTCTCCATTTCTCTCTGTCCTATCCAACAACGATGGCATCAATAACTACAACAATGAAACAACAAGCGCAATAAAAGGGAATCAATAAAATAAATAAAAATTTTTTTAAAAGGGGTGGAGGGTAGATAGCATAATGTTTATGCAATAAGGCTATCATGCCTGAGGCTCCAACATTCCAGGTTCAATCTCCCGCACCACCATAAGCCAGAAATGAACAGTGTTCTGGTAAAAAAAAAAAAAAAAAGAATTCACATAAAAGGATTCCTTGAGATGAAACATCAACATAAACTTGGGATAAAATTCTAAATATCCATCCCTCTTATATCTGTAACCCTAGATATTTTGATTAGACTATTACATTTTAGAGATGATCTGGGCTTTGTAACATCCAGCATTGACAGTAATAAATACATAAAATTGTTAAAAAAAAGACTCGGTCATTTAGCTTTCCAGAGCAAAGTAAGTAATCTGAACTTTTTCTTCTTTCTTTTCTTTTTTTCCTTTCCTTTCCTTTCCTTTCCTTTCCTTTCCTTTCCTTTCCTGTCCTGTCCTGTCCTGTCCTGTCCTGTCCTGTCCTGTCCTGTCCTGTCCTGTCCTGTCCTGTCCTGTCCTGTCCTGCCCTGCCCTGCCCTGCCCTGCCCTGCCCTGCCCTGCCCTGCCCTGCCCTGCCCTGCCCTGCCCTTCCCTTCCCTTCCCTTCCCTTCCCTTCCCTTCCCTTCCCTTCCCTTCCCTTCCCTTCCCTTCCCTTCCCTTCCCTTCCCTTCCCTTCCCTTCCCTTTCCTTTCCTTTCCTTTCCTTCCCTCCTTTTGATAGAGTCAGAGAAACTGAGAGGGAAGGGGAGATGGGAAGAGAGAGAAGGAGCGACACCTGCAACACTGTTTCACTAGTCATGCATTTCCCTCACCTCCACACCTAGTTGGGGCTGGGGACTTGATCCTGGGTCCATGCACATAGTAATATAAGCTATATGTTCTACTGAGGGTGCCACCACCCACCCAGACCCTGAACTTATATTTCAATGAGATGGAAACTATCCAAATGGATAGGAACAAGAATGATATATTTTGACAGATGTTTGAAATGATCATACCGATTACTTTTTGGAGAATGGCCCATGAGGCATGGTGGGCTGAGGGCATAAGATAAAACAATGAGACCAGTTTGGGGGCTCTTCGACACAAGGTAGAGGTGGATAGAATAATGATTTGGCAGTAGAAAAGGAGATACTTCAGTTATATTTAAAAGGTGTAATAGCAATAAGACATTTTGCTTACTTAAAAAGTCATCTATATGCTTTCTGATCATCCTATCCAAATAGGCTCTAGAAGAAGGAACATCAACTGTGTGCCTTTCTGTCTGGAGCAGTGAGTGACTGGTGCAGAGCTGGCACTGTCTGCCTGCATACAGTATGAATGAGTAAATGAATAATTGAGTGAATGAGTGAATGAGTGAATGAGTAACAATCCTAGTGTGAATAGCAACTGATGTTTAACATCTGTCAGATTCAATATAAGACTAAGATAAGGTAGGGGAACAAAACAGCCTGTACAATTACCAAGAGAATGATTTGAAAAGGTCAGACAAGCAAGCCCTGCTTGCAAAACATAAACTCTGACTACGAGAACATTTGAACACAAGAAAGACAGTCTTCTCCCTTTAGTTGGAAAGGACAAATTCAGACTACTGTGCTATCACTGAGAAGCAGTTCTGGGAAGGGAGGAGGTGGAGGTGGGAGATAGGACCTTGTGGGCTATGATAGCAGGGTGCAGTGAACTCTGAAGAAGCTTTCCTGTCTCCTTTACCCAGACAACTACTGATTTCAATCTGAGCTTTCAGGATTCAAGGTCAGATGACTGTGACCTTACCAAGCACCCCTAAAATAATTACTGTTCAGGATTTTCATGGGGTTTAGAAACTACAGAGGTTTAGTTGAACCTTTTGGCTTTTTGGATTTAAAGATTAAAGAATTAAAAGGAAGAGAAAATAGAAAATTGGAAAACCTTGGCAGATTTTCCACCATGGGTTGGGATGTCATTGGCTTTTGTGTTTTCTCAGTCCTCTATTCTTAAGAACCTTCTTTGAAAGAATCTTCTGAATCCTTTTTGCCCTGGGAATACATGAGTCTTAAACAATGAATGACTTACTTGTTTTTCCCTCAGTATCTGTCAAATAGTAATTCTGCTTCCTTCTGAGAAAAAAAAAAATCAAATCCCTTAACCTTCATAGATGATCTGATCATTGGTGAAATTCCATGGAATGAGTTTTTTGCCTCCTTCCCAGCAGTTTTACTGGGGGTATGGGGGCACAGTTCAGATATAGTTGCTGACACATGGGTACAGTTTCTAATCTACCCTTGGTAGGTGTCTGCAGAACACTCTCACGCCTAACTTAAGTCCTTTTCCATCATCATATGCAAGACCCCAAGGCCTTCTTCCCCCTTCTTCCCCAGAGTTTTTTTTTTTTTTTTTGCTTGCTTTGGTGCTGTGTACCATGTGCAGTCCACGTTCCACTTTGTGTTTTCCTTTTCTGTCCTTAATTTCTTAAATTCTGCTTATAGTTGAAATCATCCTATATTTATCCTTCATGTTTTGGCTTATCTAACTTAATATAATGTCCTCCAGTTTCATCCAAGAGGAAGCAAAGGAGATAACTTCATTTTTAAAAAAAATATTTATTTTATTTATGTATTCCCTTTTATTGCCCTTGTTGTTTTATTGTTGTAGTTATTATTGTTGTTGTCGTTGTTGGATAGGACAGAGAGAAATGGAGAGAGGAGGGGAAGACAGAGAGGAGGAGAGAAAGATAGACACCTGAAGACCTGCTTCACCGCCTGTGAAGCAACTCCCCTGCAGGTGGGGAGCCGGGGTTCGAACCGGGATTCTTATGCCGGTCCTTGTGCTTTGCGCTACCTGCACTTAACCCGCTGCGCTACAGCCCGACTCCCATAACTTCATTTTTAACAGTGGAATAGTTTGGAATGTTCTCTTAAGGTCATGATAATTTGGCTATTCAGATACTGGTTTCCAGGTTTAACCCTCTGAAGAGAAGAAGAGCTGGAGGAAGAGGTGTCCTTTCCACCCAAAGTCTTACATTACTGAATCTTTGATATGGGCACAGGGTTCAGAGTCTGATGAACTTTGCTCAGCCCTGACTTTGTAATAATAGCAAGAAACTGAATAATAACCCTTGTGGAAAATAGTCTGGTGATCTATCATAACACTAGAAATGTTGCCCAGGGAAAATAAAAACACCAGTCCAAAGAAACCTATGCACAGCTATGTTCATAGCACAGTTTGTAATAAGCCAAACTTGGAAGCAACTCAGATGCTCAATGACAGATACATGGCTAAAAAAATATGTAGTACGTACACACAATGGAATATTATATAGCTTGCAGTATCTTGGTCAGAACTTAAAGGCGTCATGTTGAGAGAGACAGCCAAAAAGCGAAGGGACAATACTGAGTGATCTTACTTACAGGGAGAAGTTACAAATAAAGACAGTAATAGAAAACACAAGGTGAAACTTAGAACTTAGACTGTGTGTGGTGGACTGAACCAAAGTAAAGGACTCTGGAGAGGGAGAGGAATGGAGAGGATGATGTGACATTGGGGTCCTGGTATGTCTCTTAGACATCAATGTGAGATGAACAGTTGTGCCTATTTGTTAAAGATTATACTATAAGTGATTGACTCTCAATTCAAAAATAGAAAATTAGCATAGGTATTATAGAAACAATTTAAGACTTGAGAAAATGAAATATCAGAACCCCTGTCTCTTTATCTAAACAATTGTCACTGTTTCATGATTTTCTTCTAGCTTAGATTTTTTTTTGTATAACTATTATTTTTATAGTTTTATCATCAGGAAAGCTGTTTATTATTTTCCTTCAGTGTTTCCAATTTGTTATTTTTTATTTTGATAATAATTATCAAATTTGCCATCTTCACCATTTTTTTTTTAGTGATTTAATAATGATTGACAAGATTGTGGGATAAGAGTTACAATTCCATACAATTCCAAATCCTAGAATTCCATATCCTCTCCCCACCGTTGGAAGCTTCTCTGTTCTTTTTTCTTCTGGGAGTATGGAACAAAACTCTCTGTGGGATGCAGAAGGTGGGAGGTCTGACTTATGTATTTGATTCTTCACTGAACATGGATATCGACAGTTGATCCATACCCCCAGCCTATTTCTATCTTCCCCCGATAGAATAGGATTTGGGGGAGGTAAGGTTTCAGGACACACTGGTGACGTCATCTCCCCAGGGAAGTCAGGTTGGAGTCATAGTAGCACCTGTAAACTGGTGGCAGAAAAGCTGTAAGGTATAAAGCAGAACAAATTGTTTAATAATCAGGAACCTAAAAGTAAGAATAGTGCAGATGGAACTAAGAATCTTCCTGTGGGAAGAAGCTAGGAAGAATTATTTTTATTATTTATAAAAAGGAATCACTGACAAAACCATAGGATAAGAGGGGTACAACTCCACACAGTTCCCACCACCAGAAGTCTGAGGAAGTCTATTTTATATATGTTACATGATTTTACTGATTTTGCCTGAGCCCAACAGCTAACATGCAGGTGAGCTAAAAGTATTATCTGGGAAGCTGGTGTCAGAGCTGGGAATAGGACTAGAGAGCTGGATCAAGGCAGACAGTAGCTTCCAAATATGGTGGAAGTATATAAATACCATTAACTGTAAACTCCATCAATCTGCTTTAGGCCCATGTCTATTCCTATTTATCACAGGAACCTGTGTAACTCTGAGTCCCTGTAGGTCTGAGCTCTCATTCCATGGTCATAGCTAGGAACATTCTAGGCTGCACTCATTTCAGGACCAGTCTTCCTCAGGTGGCAGAGTATATTGACGTAGCTTCAGAGAGTGGGGAAGTCCCTACCATTGTTGTTCTACATTGAGGGCAAGGTCCTGTAGTCGTCTACACGAGGGCTTATGATAATATCAGATATGCTCAAATTGTTGTCAGAATTCCCCTGAACCTTTTTATTTTGCTCGTGTTAAACACTGTAGCTATTTAATAGCTCTCTTTCTCCCCCCCTTTCCTCTGAGTAGCCCCCATCCTACTTCTACTTTTTAAGTTAGCATTATGTTATAAGCATTTCTTTGTTACATTATTTTTGAATTTGCATAACAGCTCATACAGAAGATTGACTATATTTAAGAGAACCCATTTTAAATACTAAAGTGTTTTCTATATTTCTTGTTTAATGAATCATTTTACAGTGAGCATATTTGTTTCTGTAGCATTCTCCCATATTTTGTTATATTTTCTTGGGCTCTACTCCCAGAAATGGAATTTGTTGATTCATCATGCAGAATTACTTTCTGAAAATGTTGTATCAGCTTACAATTCCACCATCAAATTATAAGACCATTTCATTGCAGAATTATCATAGTAGACAAAAACTCAAATATATTGCTAGTTATATAGAACATACCCATTATTGTATTTTAATAATTTGCATTTTTTATTTCTAGCAAGTGCAATAATTTCTAATAATGACTGTTTACTAGATATATTTCCTATGTTTCCATGATGTTTCTGTTTATTATTTTATATTATATGTGAATAAACATCTTTTTTCTTTTCATATTCCATTATGCATTTTTGTATATCACAAATACCTTTTATTCAATTTTACCTCATTTTACTGAGGGAATATTGATACACAGGATTGTAGTTATCCTTCCTTTCACACCTGACTTTATAAATTTTCTATGGGCTAATGAATACATAATTACATTTTCTTCAGCTTTTCTATGGCTTACTTTGTACTTAATTTTAATTCATGTCAAATAGGGTCCCTTAAATTGGTCCCTATTGTTAACTAGTTGTTTCATTTTAACTAGGTGTTTCATTATATAACACTTTGCTTTACCTTGCAATATCTTCATCATATACTAAATTCTCCACCAAAGAGTGTATTCTTTTTTATCTGTCCTTTTGTTAATTTTTTTCAATTTTACGGGGGGTGTATTAAATACAGTTATTGATACATAGATACAACTTCTCATCTCCTTATAATAAGAATCTGCAAGATACTCTCTCCCCCAACTTAGGTCCTTTCCCACCAGCATACACCAGGATCCCAGCACCCCACCATTCCATCCCTTACTCTGCTTCCCCAGAGTCATTTGCTTTGGTGCAATACCTCATACCCAGTATAAGTTTCACCTTAAGTTTTCCATTACTGTTTTTGCTTCATAAGTTCCATCAAAGAGTGAGATCATTCAGTATCCTTCCTTCTCTTTCTTGCTTATTTCACTCAACATATTTTCAAGTGCTACCTAAGATATGGCAAAGTTGGCTTCATCATTTTAAACAGCTGCAATATATATATATACCATAAATTTCCTAGCCACTCTTCTGTCTTTGGGCATCTAGGTTGCTTCCATGTTTGAGTTATTACAAATTATGCTGCTATGAACATAGGTGTGCATAGGTCTCTTTGTATAGGTGTCTTTGTTTCCTTTGGATATATCCTTTGAAGAGAAAATGCTGGACCACAGTGTAGGTGCATTTCTAGCATTCTGATGAGTCTGCCTACTGTTTTCCACAGGGATTGAAATAGTTTACATTCTCACTAGCAACACAGGAGAATTTCTTTTCCCTGTAGCCTCTCCAGTGATTGGAGTTTTTGCCTTTTCTAATGCATGATATTCTCATGCGTGTAAAATGGTATCTCATTGTTGCTTTTATTTGCATTTCCCTGATTATCAGTGATTTTGACCTCTTTCAATAGACTATCAGCCAGTACAGGGTACTGCTTTATTAATTAAAACATTTACTGCTCTTTTGTAGCTCAATCAGTCTGAGTTATTGTGCCAGTCTTCCCTTTCCTGTGTCTGTTGCTTCATGTCATCATTTACATAGTTGTTTTCTTCTTCACTATAATATCCTATTTCCCCACCTTCACATTCTCAATCATTGTGTAATTTCTCACTGAAATTTATTGACCAAGGGCATTTTAAGCTATCTATCTGTATCTATCTATCTATCTATCTATCTATCGATCTATTGATTGGTCTGTCTTGCCGGGCTAGCATGGGGGTGCTTCTTCCCCGGGTGTGTGCTCTCTGGGTTGGAGAGAACTCGACCGGACTCAGCCTGGGCTGCTGCTCACTCAGTGACATGGGAGATAGATAACTCAGGAACTCCTGGCAGCGTGGTATTGCAAAAGGATCTATTGGTCAGAGAGACAATGCTTTTATAGGATAAAACTGGTAGTGGCAAGTCAGAAATGGAAATGGCTAGGAAAGAGGGTGGAGAAAGGCAAAAGCATGATGGGAAGGTAGAAGTTTCCTTAGCAACTGTTGTGAGGGTTTTAGCCAGTGGGATTAATATTACTCTGCAGGCAGGGCAGGTCTCAAGCTAGAAAGAAGATAGATCAATAGCGGGGGTGTGGGGGACTGGCTTAATGCCCGACATCTCCCCCTTTCTTTTTATCTAATGGCCATAGTATCAGGAATGCGGGGTGAGGCAGGGAGTCTGATAGGATGAGGCACACCTTTGGGGTTACTACTGTTCCTCCTTGCTCAACCTCTCAGACGAGAGAGAGACTAACAGGATAGATGCACCCCTCAGGTTCAAACCCTGCTAAGATCAACCACATGCTCACAATTTCCCGACATCACCCTCTTTCTGTTATCCAATATCCATAGTTAAATGGGTCAAAGACTCCATTTCTTCCAGGGGAATAGCAGTGTAGGGGTGAACAGAAACCTTTTGGGCAGAAACCTGAACGATATTGTGCAGACATTTTTTAAAGAACTGGAATAAGACAGGGAGCGAGTGATAAGTAAGAGTAGCAAGGGCTAGCATGAGGTCAAGAGGAGGCCTGGTGGGCTGAGAGGGTGGGGGTTGCCTGATGGGTGGAGAGGGGGCACTGCCTGATAAGTGGAGGAGTTGGGGGCCTAATAGGCTGAGGCGTGAGAGGGGTGATCTGGCGTTACAGAGTCCCAAGACACTGGATGCAAAGTCCATGGACCGCTACAGTCAGTCCTCGAGAAGTCTAGCAGTGTAAAGGGATTATCCAAGAGCTCCACCAGCAAGTCTGATAGAAATGTCAGTGCAATGCCAATGAACAGGGGAAGAAACACCATACATCTTATCTTGATGGGGAAAGACAGCCACCAGAATTTTGCTTTTCTGTAGAGAGTGAGCTGAAACTTCCAAAAGGTGACAGGTGAAGCAGAAAGAGCAAGGGCAGACAGTAATGGGCGAGAGGAAAGCAGTAAAAAAGTTCTGTCCTTGGAGTCTATGAATCAGGTTCTCCAGATCATGTCAGGTCACATCATGGTTTTTTTTTTTGGGGGGGGAGGCACTGTAGTGGTGCCATCTTATGGGCGATGTCAGAGGGCATGGGTCCAAAAGTATTTCCAGGGATTCCTGTGAAAGAAACACATACAAATCTGCTTCCCATGGTTAGCAAGGCTTCTGGTTCAAATTTTTATAAATATTAAAAGAGGTTAAATGTAGTTAGTGCCTTAGCCAACTGAATATTGGGGGGGATGTATCCCTCCTTTTTTCTTTCCTTAATTGGGACTAGGAGTTTGGTGGGCCTTCTCAACAACAGTTTGTCTTTGGTGGTTGTAAGGGATGTCTGTAGTATGGGTGATGTTATAAAGAAAAAAAGTCTTTAAACTGCTGGCTGACAAAGGCAGGCCTATAGTGGCAAAATGGGATACACCAGTTAAGTGTAGAAAAGTATGTGAATGCTGTTGTTAATTTACATAATTTGTATATGACAGGACTTCTATATAGTTTAATACCTTACCGTATGAGCAGATGCTTCTTCATGTGAAGGCTTGACATAGCTGTAAACATTTATTTGTGAAAAAAAAAAACTTGTAAAAAATTAAAAAATTACTATAATTGATAACATGGTGATTATAATTAGTTTAAGTACCTTTATAATTTTGGAAGGCCTTTCTAGTATGATTTTAAGGTTGTTTAAACAATTGAATCTCAATAAAATGTAGAAGGTAAAGAGAAGAACTGTTGTTAGAAGCCTCAGGCATGAGGATCATTAGCATAACCATTGTGTGATCTATCACTCACCCAGGCTGGTTCTACCTCTTTAATTGAGAAGGTATATGAGAGCTTTACATATCAATAGCATCTTTTCTGCATTTTGTTACACCCATTTAAGATGGAGACACACCTCAGGTGTGCAATACCTATTTTGAAAGATTCTGTTTGAATTTTAAAGAAAATAAATTTAAAAGCTAACCTATTTAGTTTCATATAGGAGACTCTTTGCAGCAGGGTCTTCAGACTGAATTTAGTTAAAATATATTGATTTTTAACTGATTTTTACCTTAGACTTTAAACAAACTCAGCGTACTTAGAGAGTTAAAATATGTTAGTGACAACGTTTCTTAGAACATTTACAATGTCAGATTGATGCCAGATTTGTTGTGGATTAATTTCCACAAGATTAGTTCACAGGGCATTTTGGGGGCCCCTCCAAAAGTGTCCTGTATAGAGAATTTTCACTTTAATTTTGGAGATGATGAATTGTCACGCTAACTATTTAGACTTTTACCTTACTCAGTTACTTTAGCAACTTAATTTTACCTTTATAAGAATTGTGTTGAAAAATCCTTCATTTAACTTTGCCTGGTAAGAATGTAGCTTCAAATTTACACTTTTAACCTTAAAGTTAATGTTTACCAAACTTCAGACACACACATAAATATGTAGTCTATAACACACAAGAGGAGAAAAACTTTTGTTACGAAGACATATCATGTCAAACACAAATTTAGATCTGTACTGTCTGGCTGAGCTTCATTGACGGGAGACAGACGACCCGGAACTCATGGCTGGGTTGTACGCAGTATCTCTTTATTCATGCAGGACGCAGCGCAATCTATACCAAGCTAAGCTAAACTAAAGTACCGTAAAACTCACAATGCTGTCTTTATATGTACTTGCCAAGTAGGGTGGAAACAGGACGTGACATAGAGAGGTTGGAGAGAAAAGTGACTGGTGAAAATCAGAGTGTGACAAGGAGAGGGGGCGGAGCAAAAACATATCATGAACCAGTGGGGATTGAACCAATGTCCTGCAGTGGTTATGTAAATAGAATACAGTGGTTATGTAAATAGAATACAGTGGTTATGTAAATAGAATGAAGTGGTTATGTAAATAGAATAGTGTTAAGCAGGGGGGATTAAACCAAATGAAACAGAAGAGGTTTTAGAAGTATACCAACAATTCCCCCTTTCTTTTTAACTAATGGCCATAGTATCAGGATTGTGGGGTGAACAGAAATCTATATCATACAGGCTTTTTCAAAAGAACTGGCATAAGACATGGAAAACAAAATAGGCGAACAACAATAACCAGCGTGATGCCAAAGGGAACGTTTCTTGACTCAAAGGGCAAGGCCTAGCAGGCCAAAGGGCATTTCTTGCCTCTGGGAGTGCTTCATGCCTCTGGGGGCATCTCTTGCCTCAAAGGGCGTTTCCTGTCTCTGTGGACATAACCTAATAAGGAGGGGGAGTTTTCTCCCTCTGTGAACAGAGCCTGCAGGTGAGGGTACATGGTCTATAAAGTCTCAAGGCAATTGGCTGAAGTTAGTCTTTGAGAAACACAGCAGCATGTACCAGTAAGTCCGATGGAGGTGTCAGTCCAAAGTAGCTGACCACAAAAGAAAATGG